>NC_090373.1:57524723-58124723 GCF_036365525.1 Heterodontus francisci | reverse complement strand
GGCCGGTGAGCCTTACATCAGTGGTAGGGAAATTATTAGAGAGGATTCTTCGGGACAGGATTTACTCCCATTTGGAAACACACAAACTTATTAGCGAGAGACAGCATGGTTTTGTGAAGGGGAGGTCGTGTCTTACAAATTTGATTGAGTTTTTCGAGGAAGTGACGAAGATGATTGATGAGGGAAGGGCGGTGGATGTTGTCTATATGGACTTTAGTAAAGCCTTTGACAAGGTCCCGCCTGGCAGACTGGTGGAAAAGGTGAAATCACACAGGATCAGAGGTGAGCTGGCAAGATGGATACAGAACTGGCTTGGTCACAGAAGACAGAGGGTAACAGTGGATGGGTGTTTTTCTGAATGGAGGGACGTGACTCGTGGTGTTCCGCAGGGATCAGTGCTGGGACCTTTGCTGTTTGTAGTATATATAAATGATTTGGAGGAAAATGTAGCTGGTCTGATTAGTAAGTTTGTGGACTACACAAAGGTTGGTGGAGTTGCGGATAATGATGAGGATTGTCAGAGGATATAGCAGGATATAGATTGGTTGGAGACTTGGGCGGAGAAATGGCAGATGGAGTTTAATCCGGACAAATGTGAGGTAATGCATTTTGGAAGGTCTAATGCAGGTGGGAGGTATACAGCAAATGGCAGAACCCGTAGGAGTATTGACAGGCAGAGAGATCTGGGCGTACAGGTCCACAGGTCACTGAAAGTGGCGACGCAGGTGGATAAGGTAGTCAAGAAGGCATTCGGCATGCTTGTCTTCATCGGTCGGGACATAGAGTATAAAAATTGGCAAGTCATGTTGCAGCTGTACAGAACCTTAGTTAGGCCACACTTGGAATATTGCGTGCAATTCTGGTCGCCACACTACCAGAAGGACATGGAGGCTTTGGAGAGGGTACAGAGGAGGTTTACCAGGATGTTGCCTGGTCTGGAGGGCATTAGCTATGAGGAGAGGTTGGAAAAACTCGGATTGTTTTCACTGGAACGACGGAGTTGGGGGGGCGACATGATAGAGGTTTACAAAGTTATGAGCGGCATGGACAGAGGATAGTCAGAAGCTTTTTCCCAGGGTTGAAGAGTCAGTTACTAGGGGACATAGGTTTAAGGTGCGAGGGGCAAAGTTTAGAGGGGATGTGCGAGGCACATTTTTTACACAGAGGGTGGTGAGTGCCTGGAACTTGCTGCCAGGGGAGGTGGTGGAAGCAGATACGATAGTGATGTTTAAGAGACATCTTGACAAATATATGAATAGGAAGGGAATAGAGGGATATGGGCCCCGGAAGTGCAGAAGGTGTTAGTTTAGGCAGGCATCAAGATCGGCGCAGGCCTGGAGGGCCGAATGGCCTGTTCCTGTGCTGTACTGTTCTTTGTTCTTTGTTCTTTGCCGGGGACCCCCCTCATTACAAAAACCAGTGACCATTGGAACGGCAATGAAAATCTGGCATTTGGCCACCAAAATCCAGCCCAAAAGATCTCATGCCACTATTTCGAAGAGTAGCAGGGGATTTCTCCCTGGTATCCTGCCCAATACTTGTTCCTCAACCAGCATCACTAAAGTAGATTATCTGGTCATTATCACATTGCTGTTTGTGAGATCTTGCTATGTGCAATTTGGCTGCTGGGTTTCCTACATTATAACTGTGATTATACTTCAAAGGTATTTCACTTTTGGGATGTCCTGAGGTTGTGAAAGGTGTTATATAAATGCAAGTCTTTCTTTTATATTATTACTTCCAGTCCAGAGATGCAGCAGCATTCCTTAAAGAAACAGTGGAAGTGGTTGCTGCAGTGTCTGAGAAGGGACATGTGTTAGAGCATAAACTCATCCCTGCATTTACTTTGAGGTACTAGTAAAGATTTATATCTACTGACAGTCCTATACTGTTGGTCTTATTTTTAAAAAGGTGTTGTGCTAAAGCAAAGGAACTTGCACTTTTTCCTTCTGCAGGTTACATTGCTGTGTGCATTAGCTGGATTCCACTCAATTCTTGCTCCAGCCTCAAGCTCTGCTCCCTCCTCAAACCCCAACCTCAATCGATGTTCCCTCCTTGCTCTTGTTCTGGAGGTAAGGTTAACAAAAAACAAATATAGCATCACTGTCCGGGACTACAGTAGATTTGCATTTTTAATCAATGTTAAGGAAATGCAATTAGCTTTTTTCTTCTCGAGGGGCAAAGTAAAAATGTTTAAGATGCCCTCACCTTACATGTCACAGTCAAATATAGATCAGAAATGTGTGTGGGTCTCACCAATCTATCTCTCCCTGCCTCAGTGGCAGGTTTATGCATCAGACCCAAACCCATTCCCAAGCCTCTAGCTACACCCAAACCCTAGACTGTGACTCCCAGTTTCACAGGTATGTTCCACCAGCTCCCAGACACATTCTTATCTGAACACACTGGTCGTGTTCGTGCGCCTAGGTCTGGACAGAGTACAATGACAGAAAGATCATTTGGCCCAGAGTAGAGGTATATCGAAGCTCAGGTCCTTGTTCCTTCCCATTCTGAGACCCCTCCCCTAAATTCCTGCCATGCCTGTGCCAGGCCTGGGACCCTCTTTGTTCAACTCCCTGTTTCATGTTCAGGGACAGATGAGATAATTTCTGTGGCTAGGTTTAGAGCCCTGGGCCTATCTCCAAAGCTTCAAGGGAAGTGGGGAGATAAAGGACAGAGAAATAAGGGAGGTAAGCATGTGAGAGGCATACAAAACATAGAAACATTGAAAATAGGAGCAAGAGTAGGCCGTTCGGCCCTTCAGGCCTGCTCCATCATTTAAAAAAGATCATGGCTGATCATCTAATTCAGTACCCTGTTCCCGCTTTCTCCCCATATCCCTTGATCCCTTTGGCATTAAGAAATATATCTATCTCCTTCTTGAATATACTTAATGACTTGGCCTCCACTGCCTTCTGTGGTAGAGAATTCCACAGGTTCACCACCCTCTGAGTGAAGAAATTTCTCCTCATCTCAGTATCCTGAGACTGTGACCCCTGGTTCTGGACTCCCCAGCCATCGGGAACATCCTCCCTGCATCTAGCCTGTCTAGAGAGTGGGAGACATACCAAAAGAGACAAATGGAAGGTGAAACTTAGAGAGTAGAAGAGAAAAGATGGAGAAGAAAAACATAACTAGACAGGTACAGAGACAATGAGGGGAAACGTCTGAGATCTATGAAGAAAGAGTGAGACAGAAATAGATGAAGACAAAAAAAAATGTACAGGACAATCACAGAGATCATTTTTAAATGTAAGCAAAGCTACAGGTGAACAATTAGTTTAGGTGTGGTTAATCCTTAGTTGTTTACACTTCCCATTAGGAACTATCAGAACTTTCTTCTTAAGGATATATTAACATCTTGCAGCAAGGCATTTGGCTCTGAAAATCATTTCTAAAAAGAAAAGACACTCATTTTCAATCACATTACAAATGTCACTGGATGAGAACCTAAGCTTACCTCATTAAACAGCAAGTATACCTAAAAACTCTGTCCAACAGAATAACAATGATTTTCAAACCCATTTTATAAATAGAACACACCTCAGAGATTAGGTGTTTATGGAAAATGAAACACTTTTCTCTGCATTGCCACCTACATAATTGATTTGAACCCTTGCAAAGTGAGTTACGAGACAGGCACCGTTCCAAGACATTTTCCATGAACAATGAGCACTTTTATATTATTTTTTAAATTCAGTCATGGGATGTGGGCGTCGGTGGCTAGGCCAGCATTTATTGCCCATCCCTAATTGTCCTGGAGAAGGTGGTGGTGAGTTGCCTTCTTGAACCCCTGCAGTCCATGTGGGGTAGGTACACCCACAGTGCTGTTCGGAAGGGAATTCCAGGTTTTTGACCCGGCGACAGTGAAGGAACGGCGATATAGTTCCAAGTCAGGATGGTATGTGGCTTGCAGGGGAACTTGCAGCTGGTGATGTTCCCATGCATTTGCTGCCCTTGTCCTTCTAGGTGGTAGAGCTCGCGGGTTTGGAAGGTGCTGTCTGAAGAGCCTTGGTGCGTTGCTGCATTGCATCTTGTAGATGGTACACACTGCTGCCACTGTGCGTCGGTGATGGAGGGAGTGAATGTTTGTAGATGGGGTGCCAGTCAAGCGGGCTGCTTTGTCCTGGATGGTGTTGAGCTTCTTGAGTGATGTTGGAGCTGCACCCATCCAGGCAAGTGGAGAGTATTCCATCACACTCCTGACTTATGCCTTGTAGATGGTGGACAGGCTTTGGGGAGTCAGGAGGTGAGTTACTCACCTCAGGATTCCTAGCCTCTGAGCTGTTCTTGTAGCTACGGTATTCATATGGCTACTCCAGTTCAGTTTCTGGTCAATGGTAAACCCCAGGATGTTGATTTTCTACCTTAAAGGAGAAATCTTCCACAGTTTTCCTGCAAGTCCTAAAGATGATTTGAAAACTTTCAGCTTCATCTAGCCCTTCGCCATTCAAAGTACGGCAAGGCCCCACAAACAATGAAATAAATGACCAGATTATAGAGTCATAGAGTAATAGAATTTTACAGCACAGAAACAGGCCCTTCAGCCCAACGCGTCTGCGCCGACCATTAAGCACCCGTCCAAACTAATCCCATTTTCCTGCACTTGGCCCGTAGCCTTGTATGCTATGGCATTTCAAGTGCTCATCTAAATACTTCTTAAATGTTGTGAGTGTTCCTGTCTCTACCACCCCTTCAGGCGGTGTGACATTTTTCCTCAACTCTCCTCTAAACCTCCTGCCCCTTACCTTAAATCTATGCTCCCTGGTTGTTGACACCTCCGCTAAGGGAAAAAGTTTCTTCCTATCTATCCTATCAATACCCCTCATAATTTTGTAGACCTCAATCAGGTCCCCCATCAGCCTTCTCTGCTCCAAGGAAAACAACCCCAGCCTATCTAGTCTCTCTTCATAACAGAAATGCTCCAGCCCAGGCAACATCCTGGTGAATCTCCTCTGCACCCTCTCCAGTGCAATCACATCCTTCCTACATGGTGGTGACCAGAACTGTACACAGTACTCCAGCTGTGGTCTAACTAGCGTTTTATACAGCTCCATCATAACCTCCCTGCTCTTATATTCTATGCTTCGGCTAATAAAGGCAAGTATCCCATATGCCTTCCTAACTACCTTATCTACCTGTACTGCTGCCTTCAGTGATCTATGGACAAGCACCCCAAGGTCCCTCTGACCCTCTGTACTCCCTAGGGTCCTACCATTCATTGTATATTCCATTGCCTTGTTAGGCCTCCCAAAGTGCATCACCTCACACTTCTCAGGATTAACCTCCATCTGTCACAGCTCTGCCCATCTTACCAGCCCATCTATATAATCCTGTAATCTAAGGCTTTCCTCCACAATATTTACGACACCACCAATTTTCATGTCTTTTTCAGTTTTCTCCTCTAGATATTTTTTCAACGATTTTGAATCTATCACCACAGAGGGAAAATTTTTTCCCTATTATCTATTGGTTGAGAAATTAATTTTGACCAGAACACCAAGAGAACATCCTTCTCTTTTTTGAATCGTGCAATGGGATCATTTATGTCCACCTGAACAGGGCCTTGGTTGAATATTTCATCTGAAAAATGGCACCCCCAACTATGTATCATTCATCGAATCATAGAATCATCGAATGGTTACAGCACAGAAGGAGGGCATTCGGCCCATCATGTCTGTGATGGTTTACTGCAAGATCAACACACGTAGTCCCACTCCCCTGCCTTTTCCCCGTAGCCCTGCAATTTTTTTCTCTTCCAGTAGTTATCCAGTTCTCTTCTGAAGGCCTTTATTGAATCTACCTCCACCACACTCTCAGGCAGTGCATTCCAGATCCTAACCACTCACTGGGTAAAAAAGTTTTTCCTCATGTCACTGTTGATTTTTTTTGCCAGTCACCTTGAATCAGTGCCCTCTGGTTCTGGATCCTTCAGTCAATGGGAACAGTTTCTCCCTATCTACTCTGCCCAGACACCTCATGATTTTTAACACCTCTATCAATCTCCTCTTAATCTTCTCTTCTCCATGGAGAACAACCCCAGCTTCTCCAACCTATCCACGTAACTGAAGTTCCTCATCCCTGGAACCATTCTCGTGAATCTTTTCTGCACCCTCTCCAATGCCATAACATCCTTCTTAAAGTGTGGTGCTCAGAACTGGACACAATACTCCAGTTCAGGCTGAACCAGTGTTTTATATAGATTTATCATAACTTCTTTGTTTTTGAGCTTTATGCCCCAATTTTAAAGCCTAGGATCCCATACACTCCATTAAGCACTTTCTCAACCTGCTCTGCAAACTTCAATGATTTGTGCACATATAACCCCAGGTCCCTCTGCTCCTGCACCCACTTTAGAATTGTACCCTTTAATTTATATTGTCTCTCCTCATTCTTCCTACCAAAATGAATCATTTCACACTTTTCTGCTTGAAATTTCATCTGTCCACCCATTCTACCGGCCTATCTATGGCCTCTTGAAGTTTCTCACTATCCTCCTCACAATTCACAATATTTCCAAGTTTTGTGTCATCTGCATATTTTGAAATTGTGCCCTCTACACCCAGGTCTAGATCATTAATATATATCAAGATAAGCAGCAGTCCTAAAACTGACCGCTGGGGAACCCCACTATATACTGTCAGGAAAACCGCATAAGCCAAATGAGAAATATTAATTTCATCAGTTGGAAACTTACATTAGACTTTTAATGGAAAAAAATCCTACAGTTAACTTTTTCAAAACTAGCAGCCAAGATGGCCACTGCAATTTGCATCTGAAATATCAGGAGATTGAACTGGAGACAAAAGTCTAACAAGAAGACCGGCCAGAATCAATGCTTTGGCTAACTGAGCAGATTATGCAGACCATCCTAATTAGCGGGACAGTTAAAGCTATCTTCAGGCATTCATAAGTGGACCTATCCCTTCAGAAGGTAAACACTGATAGCCCCATCTAAGAGAGGTTTTGGGTTTTAGACTTTGGACTTCATTAAAAACAAAGGGGATTGAGAGAACCATGTGACCGTTTGTCTATCTCTGAAAAAAATGGGAGTTTGTTACACTCACAGAAGACAAGCAGTAACTGAGTGTGCAGCAGCAGAGAAGGCTGCATGCTTTCCTTTCTCTCTCTCTCTCCCCAGAAAAGTTTGAAAACCGCCTGTGACTGTGGACCCTTCAAGCCTACAGACTGCTACAGCCAGAGACCAGGGGAAGAGAGCCAACTACAATTCTACCTTCAAGAAAACCCTGAGCAAAGCAGGCCAGCCACAAACTTCACTTTGACCACCCAAGAACTTCAAGAGTACAACTCCAGCCAGACAATCACCGAATCATCCAACTGTGCATTTAACTTTATTTATTCGGGACTTTAATCAACCAAAAACTCTACTTTCCACTTTGTAATCTATTTGTGTGTGTGTGATTCTCGTATGAATGTGTGCATGAATGCATGTCATTTTAAAAATTATTTTTAAATCGGGGTTAGAGTGTTAAATATAATAAACTTACCTCTTTCTTGTTTAAGCTCAAGAAAACCTGTCCGATTGGTCCTTTCACAATCACAGTAAAGGTAAAAGGTAAAACACTCACAGAGGTGGTAAGCACAACCACTGTTTAAAAGGAATAAACCCTGTTGCGGTCAAATAAGAGGAAGGGCAAGAGTGCGACTGTGACCCCTTTCTCACATGGCCGTAATAATACCTTCCTCTAGTCCAAAAAACAACCGTTCACAACTCTCTGTTTCCTGCCACTCAGCCAACTTCGTATCAATGTTGCTACTGTCCCATTTATTCCATGGACTCTAACTTTGCTGACAAGCCTGTCATGTGGCACTTTATCAAATGCCTGCTGTATGCACTGAAGTATCAACCAAGATTTTGTGCTCAGGTCCTGGAGTGGGATTAAAAGCTGATCATGGAATCCAGATCCATAATAAAGAACAGGTTCATCAATTAACTCACTCCGTGATGAGTTCATCTGAATGCGTATTCCTAATTGCAATGTCCTATACATTGGTCAACCACCCTTAAAAGATTTCACAAAACTGACTTGCTAAAGACATGGTAGATTACAATTTAATTTGCATTTTTATAGTAACATTTTTCAATTTTTATGGCTCAAATGTAATTCCTCCTGTCCCCGTTAGTTGGATGGATTAAATGGGCAATGTCCCACCAAGGACACCTCAACTAGAAGGAACACATTCCTTTACCAAAGCAGTGGAAAATGGCTTCTTCTACGATAAGTTCCAATGCTACACAGGAACTCACATATCCATTCTGATGAGCTAGGTGTTCCCGTACAATCAGATTTTTATTTCTGATCAGTCTGCTCCTCCACTGTGGAGAAGAAAGTCTTCTTATTTTGGGTACTTTTTATGAGGCCATTTTGTTCCCACCAGCTTGACAAATTCCCTCACGCTGATAGAAACACATTTTAGGAATTCAATCATATAGCCTGTTCTAATATGCTGATATGAATTCCCTTTCTCGCCATCAAACATAGCATAATATTTTGGGCTCTGGTGCCTAAAATATATATAATATGTTGGTATCAGTACTGAAACACAACAAAAAAATAAAATAATGTGCATTGCATCTTTGTCACAATCTGTACCAAACTGTACCCTTGTAAGGCAGATTGAGAGCCCTATAGCACGCGTAGCATTTACATGCCACACGGATGTTGATTCTGTAACATTGGCTCGTAATTGATTTCACAATGTGTTCAACATGTCAACTTGCCATACACCTGCTGATATTTCTGTAATAGATTAATGTCACTAATGGGAAATGTAATTTTTTTCCCTCTCTATTCTTTTAAATTTAAGCCGATGCCTATTAGCTTATCTGTTTAAATGTGGCAGTAAATAACAAGTGATAGTGACAAGGTTAGAAGGAAATGCTAAAAGCAATGAGGTCAAAGTCATGTTAGTGAAGTGAATACGGCCATCACCTGCTTATACAGAGTTTGAACCACTTTAGGGGTCAAATTAGAACCAATGAATCCACAAAATGTGTTGTTAGTTTGTTAGTCATCAAGGAATGCTTGCAGATTTTCCCTAGCTCCTTAAATTCCCCAGGGAGTAATCAGGGTTAATACAGATTAATGAACAGACTTGGCGTTGAATGATTTCTTTTTGACTTGGTAAGAGCTTGTTAAAGACAAACATGAAAATTTACGAAACCTTCATTTACAGCCCATAGCAGCGTAGAGCGTTGATTGAGATCGAGCTCAGAGAACAGCAGCAGAAATTGTAAAGGGAGTCTCAGCTGATTCCATCCACACAGCAGCATTTCTCACTACGTTTGCTGGGTATGTGGATGGAAGAAGATGAGGAACATATTCAAAGGAGAACACAGAGTTTCAGGGCCACAGGAAATGGATTAACTGGTCCACTATTATTCCATGCAGTGCCTACTGTCGGTGAATGAGTTATTGTGACCTTACTGAGGAGTAGTGTGTGGAAAAGCTAAGCCTCATTACAAGAGCTATAAATGAACTGTGCTATTTTCTGGTATTGGCACTGCATTGTCAATAATGGTAAAAGCGACAATAGATATTCAATCATTTTGCCACAAGCTTCTTTAGGGAAAATGCAGGAGACTTGGCAAGTCTGCAGTTCATTCAATCACAGATACCCCATTTAAAAATGCTATTCAATGCATTTAATCCAGTGGCAGCGAGAGAGATTGACACAGTTTCCTTAAGGACGTGGCATTTCTAGGGTACAGGATGTAATTGACTACATCCATGCAGCCTCTCAAGCATCTGTGAAACATGCCACAGTACTTATCCACAGGGAAGGATTTTGTGAACAACAGCAAAGAATTCTTAATGTCAATGTGTAATTTCAAGGGTATACCCGTATCCAAAGGGAATTATTGAAAGTGGTGGCACCCATGTGCAGAGCAGTACATGTCAGTGCAACTGTCACATTTGTTTCTACCTGATATCTGTTGCTGAAGCAACAACAAAATGAGTTAGTGCTTTTTTAAATATAGATTTTTGAATATTACTTTTTTTACAAATGATTTTCCTACTTGGACGCTTTCTGGAAGTGGAATATCCTGCCCAACAGTCAAAACATTAAAAAAGGCTTTAACTGTTTAGGTATTGTGATGAGTTTCTGGGTCTGACTTTGAAAATGCTTAGAGAAACTCAACATAGGAGATGAAAGTGAAAACCTCCTTACTGTCCATTATCTATTGCTGGTGGAAGCCCATTGCTCTGTTTTAGTACTTATTGCATTTGAATACCCCAGGTCAGTGAGCAAATGCTTGTCAATTGTTATTCAAGTACACTCGGCCCGCATTACTGCAAAGTCACAGGGATCAGCAAAGTAGATTTTGTTCTCATGGGATTGTGTTATTTAGGTTCAAGTTCCTCTCCTGACTTTACCCCTTGACCACAGACTGCTAAAATAAAATCAACAGCATCTTTAGACAGCTGCATATGTGTTGGAACCGCATCTGGGAAATTATGATGGCACAAGCCACTTCCTGTGAGAGCCAAAACAACTACAGCTGTGCAGCCTGTTGTGACAGGGCTTGAATTCATCACAAATGGTGCCATCATATGAGATAAGCTGCCTGTTACAAGCACTTATTTGTTACAACAAAGTTTGACTTAATAGAGGCCAAAGCCCCTAGACTTGAATGAAGGTTTTAATAGTTACTGTGTTAAAAAATGTCTAGGTATTGTTACGATTGACTGCTCCAGTCAAAGCCCCCAATCAAAATATACGATTCTGATTGTGGTGGGAGAAACGCACTGTTAATTCAATCCCGTCCCTCCATAGATCGCCTAACATATCATTTAAACTTTCCAAATTAAAGAAAGACCCAGCCAAATTGTACCATCTATTAACCCCCCAAATGAGGCTAACAAAACCAAGTGTCTTTAAATCAACAAATTAACTGTTTAGTTCGAAAAAACTAAATTCTTAAACACTACTAAGATATAAACAACATTTAAAATAGAAAAAATTAGAGTCCTTGCAGATTTACGCTCCTGCCGGATGTGGAACAATCCAAGGTTGCTTGAAGTCCTCACAGCCGTCGATGGGGAAAAAAGGGTTCTTCAACAGTAGAACAGTCTGTAGTCTGGATCCTGGGTCAATTTTCAATACTGAGATTGACAGATTCTTAATACGAAGGGAATCAAGATATGTATTAAAGATGGATAAATGGAGTTGATGTACAGATCAGTCAGTATCTAATTGAATGGTGGAACAGGCTCAGGGGGGGCTGAATGGGTTGTTCCACTGTGCACTCTAGTTCCAGAAATTCAGAAGTTGAAATTGATGCTTTCCTTATCCAGCGATGAATTTCAACAATTAACAACTTGCAAACACTTGTTAATGAATCTATTTGGCTTTAAATTTTTTGAGAGATAAAAGATTGTCACAGTCTAACTTCCCTTCCTTCAGTTTAAATTATCAGAGATCTCTGTTTTGGCTTGACTTTTCAGAATTTTGAGAGAGAATAATAAATAAACAGATTAAATTCTCTTCCTTCAATTTAAATGGTCTGAGAGCCCTCCTTTCGGGTGATAACACACAGCTGTCTGTCTGTTTCTCTGAGTTAGAACAGTCTGTTAAGCCAGATCAAAATTAAATTGTAACAATGTATCTCTTGATCTCTGGTCCTGAATGGCTGTATTCCGGGCAATGAGAATGCACTCTTTGACTCACAATCTCCAAATGGCTGTATCCTGGGCAACGAGAATGCACACTTAGAGCTTGCTGCCTTAAAGCAGTACTGCTCCCTTTCCAGCCTTAAAGGCACACCACATTCTTCTTGAAAAAAAACTATAGGATCATAACAGTATCCAGGGTCCATTTCTTTTCTGGAACTAGAGTGCACAGTGGAACAAGCCATTCAGCCCCTCCTGAGCCTATTCCACCATTCAATTAGATTCTGACTGATCTGAACATCAACTCCATTTACCCTTCTTTAATACATATCTTGATTCCCTTCCTATTAAGAATCTGTCAATCTCAGTATTGAAAATTGACCCAGCATCCACAGCCTTTTAGGGGAAGAAAATTGAACATTTCCACTACCCTTTATGTGAGAAAGTGCTTCCTGAGTTCACTGATTTAAATGGCCTGGCTCTAATTTTAAAATAATGCCCCTAATTCTGGCTTCTCCCATCCAGATGAAATAGCTTCTTTGTATCTACCCTATCTAATTCTTTAACATATTTTAAACACCTCAAATAGATCACCCCTCAACTTACTAACTCATGGGAGTACAACCTCCAGTTTATGCAATCTGTCCTCATAATTTAACCCTTTAAGCCTGGTATCAATTTGGTAAATCTGCACTGTAAACTCTCCGAGGCCATTATATCCTTGCTGAGGCATGGTGCCCAGAAGTGGATGCAACTAGTGGAGGTATATTAGTACACAGCACCAATGTAAATGAAAGATGTGTTTCAGTCACTATATAGTTTTCAACAAACCCTTTCCCCATCAAGCCATATCCACAGCCCCAAAGGGCCTCACTTCAGTAAGATGCCTAATTGATGTCTTAAAGGGAGATAACCTTAGGGATCGAAAATGCCCATTCTTTTCTTATGATATAACTTGCAAGTGGCATTTTTATATGCAGTGATATTCTTCAATGTAAATGATTGCCATTGCAACATGAAAAATATAATTGCATCATTTGTTGATAATCAAAGCTCTAAGTACAATGTGCCTGTTGATTTCCCTTTAAACAGCTGTGCAACTTCCGGGTCAGACTTTTGTGAATATAACACTGGTTAAAACAATGGGCTGGATTTTACCAAGCCCACGAAATCCGTGGCGGGGTGGGGGGGGGTGGGGGGTGTTGGCGTGCCATGGAATTCGATGCCGCGACCGGACCTTGATTTAAATACTTAAATTAATAAGATGAATAAATTTAAATCAACTTAAATCTTTCAAGCCTGCCATGATCCTTGGCGTGGCGGCCGGCAATCCCGTGCCTTCAATTCCCCGTCTGGGGAAAGCAGGCGTGACATTGGTGGGGAGGGGGGAATTTTACTGCGGTGGGGGGAAGGGGTCAAATAGCATCATCTGCGAAGCGGACGGTGGGAAGGGGTGAACTTTCAACTTTGTACGTTCTGGTGGGGGGAAGGTCAGAATTAAAAGGCAAGTGTTTTGGTGGGTTACAATTTTACTTTGTAAATTTTGGGGGGTGGTTCACTTTAAAAATTCAAATTGACTGGCAGGGCTGGCTACCCTTTAAAAATTGGCACAGGCAGCTGGCGGACAGCCCACCCCCACCACATGATTCGGGGAGTGGAGGTGGTGGTGGGTGGGCAGCCCCGGCTATTTAGATGAGTCACCGCGTGGGAGATCACGACACCTCTTCAGCATGCGGGCCGCCATTATTTGAGCTCACTGCCAGAAGCGATGACAGGCTCTTAAAATCCAACCCAATATCTTCTCAATGACAGTCAGGTCTTTATAATACATGCTGTGCTCAATAACCTCTTCTTCTGAAGCAAACAAACTGCAAAAATTGAAACAAAAATGTCGGAGGCAAATGCAGTTCCTGCACCACAGTCCAAGTGCAATATTTGGGCTGAATGTGTTGCACCCAACTGCTGTATATTATGTTCATGAAGGAAACTTGCCCAGAGTGAGCCAAATCCCATTGTTCTGAGCCTGAACTGATTAAGAGTTCGGAAGTTATTTTGGGGCAATGTTTCAAATTTATCTGACGAGCCATCTCAAAGTAAACTGAACACTAGAATCAGTGTGAGGAGGGTTATGCATCTTGCAGTATTTTTAAATCTTGTTGGTAGCTGAGGCTTTGTTTAAAGTGATTCCATAAGGCAAGTGGAAAATCAAGCAGATTGTGCCTATTACTGTTTTGTCAATTGTAACACATATGCCAGCTGCACAATGCCTTTATCAGTAAAACAACAGCAGCTATTGGAAAGCAGAAGCTTTCAGGATCTATTTTGCTTGAGGCTTCATATCTGCAGGGTCATCACTATCAGGTACTTTGAATGACAGGACTATTATTAAGTTCATTTATCAAACACAATGCAGTAATTCAGCCATTCTGGATCCCAGCTCTTTCATTACTTGTTTTTTTGTCACTGTGTGGGGTAAGGTCAATTAGAACACATCCAGGTGAACACAAAGAATAAAATAGTAAGAATCTGTTTCCAAAAACAAAGCACATTTTACCAAATGCAACGGCTCTTGAGTTTTTTTGTTATTCTTTATAAACTGGAAGTCTATTGTAAAATACCGGAGACTTTATTTTACAACAATCAATATGAATATGAAGCAGTCCAATGAAACATGTAGTACAAAATGTCTGCTTGGCATTTTGGTGATGAAATGTCATTCTGAAAAGGCCAAATTTCACAAAAGTAACTTGTTGGAAACATTTCACATGAAACACTTCCTGTTGTGTTCCATTACCTTTTATGATGTGCATTGATATGCAGCGACTGAAACCCCAATATAACCACAGACCATTGTCATGCTTGTTATCACCCCTGTTACCTCTCCCCTTCCCCATTCAGATGTTCACTATATTAGGCATACCTTTGTAGATGCAAGTTGATGGAAATGAGTACTGCACCCTATAAATTGGTGGAGAAAGGTGATGCTCAAAATATTACGAATATGGTAAGGTTAATTAACCATTCATATTCACAATGGGTGCGACATGAAAATGAGAGTTATGTTGTAAGCCTTCTGAGAATGAAACTCTAGCACTGATGCTGCATATTTTTGCGATATTTCTAAAATACATGTTTTGGAATAGATATTAAAGGAGACTGTCAAAGGTCAGTTAATGAAATATTGACCTTGTACAAATTTATGCATGAACAAGAATTCTGAATTGCAGTATGTACTGTTTGCATGTGCACGACCCCATTAATCAAAAGATTAAATGGTCTTGTCAAATACAGTGTCTGACATTGTCCCACAAAGAGGATCAGTAATTATTACTGGTTAATGGTGGACAGTGAATCTTCTATTCCTACTCTTTGAACCTTGCAATATGCAAATAGAATTTTTTGTCCTTGATTTAGCATTTGGAATCACCTCTGTTCTTGTAACTGGCAACAATAAAAATGATTATACTGAAGAAATATGAGTTTTTCTTGGGTATGTTTAATGCTCTGTTCTGCACAATGTATGGAATAAATGGCAACAATCTGTTTGTCATCATAAAAACAACAGAGTGTGCATCTGTTTTATCTGTTAACTTATTCATCAAGGAAGGTGCCCAGTTCAAAATGCATTATTGCAAGGCTGATGCTTGACAGTCTGGCATAGAGCCAAATTTTGGGGAGTGGGGGGAGGGGAGGAAAATCGCTTCCGAGGGGTTAGCAAATCGTCATTTACTATAGCTGGTCTGGATATAAGGACACAACAGAATACCCTTGACACTAATTTAATGGTGGAAAAGGATTCCTTGTTAATGGGTAATCAATTTTATTTAATCCAAATTATTGGGAAAGGAATTATTAATAAAGATATCTTATACATTTCAATTTCATCCACGTCTATTCTGTTTGTTGCTTCTTTCTATAGTTTACAATAAACTCTTGTGTGTAATTTCAATCACAGCATCAATTCTACTTCAGATAAGACATCTTTAAGTTTACATTTATTTGTTCATATTTTACATTCTGTTTCTGTTATTCCAGGTCCACTTTCCTACATGATCTGAATGTAGGCTCTTCATTTCCCTTTAATAAGATTATATGTATGCTGCCCTTCAGTCCTCTGTTATGATTACTTTATTCACTGCCAGTATGCACTTCTGTTCCTACAGGGCTTTATTTCACAGTGACGGTTTCTCTTATTCACCCTGTATGTGTTGTCCCTCCTCCGCCCTCCTAGGGCGGCACAGTGGCGCAGTGGTTAGCACCGCAGCCTCACAGCTCCAGGGACCCGGGTTCGATTCCGGGTACTGCCTGTGTGGAGTTTGCAAGTTCTCCCTGTGTCTGCGTGGGTTTTCTCCGGGTGCTCCGGTTTCCTCCCACAAGCCAAAAGACTTGCAGGTTGATAGGTAAATTGGCCATTATAAATTGTCACTAGTATAGGTAGGTGGTAGGGAAATATAGGGACAGGTGGGGATGTTTGGTAGGAATATGGGATTAGTGTAGGATTAGTATAAATGGGTGGTTGATGTTCGGCACAGACTTGGTGGGCCGAAGGGCCTGTTTCAGTGCTGTATCTCTAATCTAATCTTCTCTTCCCCTCTTGAATGGTACCTATGTTCTTTCTTCTTTTATGTTTCTTTATTTTTCCAAGGTTGCTTACGACTCTAATTGTTTGGTTCTTTTATTTCATTGTTATTGATGCTTTGTACAGACTTCAACTTGGTTGTGCTTTTTAACATTTTTCTTCTCACTCTCATCCTGTTCTCTTTCTTAAATCTTTTAGTCTTTTCAGTGCTGATCATGGACTATTTTCTTCACATTTTCTCCCTTTCTTCAAATTTGTTTTTACTCCTCTGTGGGATATTTTCCTCTGTCTTCCTTGTTCTTTTTCATTTCTTTAGACAAGGACACAAGAGACGTTTCAGTAACAGGAGAAGACACTTAGATTAATCAAAAAGGAACAAGCTGCAGATTTATGTACCTACCTTGCTCTACCCCTCAGAGAAATGCATCCAATTGCCTTTTGAACCTATTTATACTTTTTGTCATATTAACCTTTCCTAATAATAAAAATACATTTATTGAACAAGTTGTGCAACAAGTTATACTTGACTTTTTTGTGCTCCTAACTCTGCCAGTATTTGGACACTTCCCCACAGTAAACAATTTGCCTGATCAGCTTTGCCAATTCCTTTCAGAATCTTGAAATCTTCAATTTGGTCATTTTGAATCTTCTGGATCTCCCTCCTAGATTTCTCTTCACGTGTGTGCCCTTACCAGACCTCGGATTACCTCCTTGGCTTATTGTCTGTCTGGTTGCCTTTTAACTTGTCCTTTGCTTTCCATTTCTCCCTACTCCTTTGCTCTCAATTGTGACCATCCCATTGACCCTTGAACAATTCAGCCCTCGTATTTCCTATCATTGTCCTGATCTGCCTTGCCTGCTGTTCAGACCCTGAGTTTGTCATCCATTTCATTGCTCCTCCTTTACTGTGCTTATTCTGATTATCCAGATGCAGGTCTGGATGCTGTGCTGTGGAAGAGATTCCAGTGGGATCCCAGTACCACTGTTCTGTGGTTCTGTCTGGATTACTACCAGATTCCTACCTCCAGCATGGATATTCCAACATTAATGGCTGGGATCTACTCTCTGTGGCTGAAATGTGGGTAAACAGTGGGCAACATTTTATTTTCTTGGATTGTAATGCACAGTAGAGTGGAACAGTCCTAGATTTGTGAAATGCATAGATGGGCTACAGTAAACACGCATCTGAGCAACTAATTGTACTGCGACTGCGAGATGCCACATATGTACTTGCTTCTGAGGTAAATAACCACTTATCTGGTAGATTTAGCATATGGGACTCAAATGCAGCTGTTGCAAATTTGTGGATAAATAGAGTGGAGAAGGCATGGAACAGAAAGAAATGTCAAAAGCAGACAAATCTGAATTGGGACTGAATTCCTTACACAAATACACAGCTGACCAAGGCTACATGATTGCAAAATCTGGCATCCAATCAAGCGTTGACAGTACCATTTTAGGTTGTAACATATTGTAGATGCAGCTGGCATGGAATTGTGCATGACGTTAGAGGGCTCATTTTAGAGAATACCTATATTGCCAGTATAATTTGTGCTGGAAAAACTGCACACTGTTCACACAATCATACAGCATGGAAGGAGGTCATTCAGTCCATTGCTGAAAGAGCTAACCGATTAGTCCCGTTCCCCTGCTTTTTTCCGATAGCCCTGCAACTTTTTCCCTTTCAAGTATTTATCTAATTCCCTTTTAAAAGTTGTTATTGAATCTGCAACCACCACCCTTTCAGGCAGTGCATTCCAGATCATAGCAAAACCCCTCATAACTTTGAACACCTCTCCTTGACTTTCCCTGCTCTAAGGAGAACAATCCAAGTTCTTCTAATCTCTCCACATAACCAACATCCCCTCATCCCTGGTACCTGTCTGGTAAATCTCTGTACCCTCCCCAGGGCCTTGACATCCTACCTAAAGTGTGGCACTCACAGTGAGACATAATATTCCAGCTGGTGCCTCACCAATGATTTATAAAGGTTTAGCATAGCTCCCTTTCTTCTGTACTCTATGCCTCTGTATATAAAGCAATGGATCCCATGTGCTTTAACAGCCTTATCAACTTGTCCAGTCATCATAAAATGATTCATTGATGTGAAGTCTCCAGGTCTGCCCCCCATTTTAAAATTATTCTAATTAGTTTATAGTGTCTCGCTTCATTCTCCCTACCAAAATGCGTCACTTCACACTTTTTTGCATTAAATTTCATCTACCGCATGTCTTCCTATTTTGTATCTGTTCTATTTTGAGGCACTGCTGGGCCTGGTGTTTCCTCCGTGGGCACAATCCAGAAGTTAGATCCGAAATGTACCTAATGTCCATTTTGCTGATGTTAAGCGTAAACCATGTCCGAGTATCCTTCCAATCTTATTAGAATATAACCAAACTTAATATGGGCATAAACCAACGTAAACTGCCAGAGTGCAAGGAAAGCACCAAACTCTTACAATACATTTCTTCACTAAGTATGAATATTTAAGTTTCAACTAATTTAATCATCATTCATTCATTCATTCATACATGCATAGAATGTTTAAAAATCTGGAATCAGGAAAGCCTTTCCATTTTTAATTTGACTTATACTTGGACCAAAACAAAATGCATTAAAAGAAGCAGAAAATACAGAGCAGTGAAGATAATTTTTTTAGAGACACTCAAAAAATTGCAATGAAACACCAGAAGAATTATTTTCTTTCCTGCTGTGTGCCATGATCTGACTGCATTGTGACGCCACCCTCCAAGGATACTCACATTTGAGAGTCAAGGGTGTGGATTGATGCACTGCCATAAAAATCGAGGAGACTTGGGTGTATTGCTGTTGTGCATGTAGCTCAGTTATAGCCAAATTTCTGTAATCTTTTAAACCACATAATTGGCTTGAGCCCAGATTACCTGGGTCTCTGGGCATAACAGAAGATACAGGGTAAATGGTTGAGGGGACGGGGTGGTGGGGGTGCATGCAGCTAGTCTGGAGAAGTTATCCTCTTTGAGAAAACCATGGCAGGCATTAGAAGCCATGAGACCCAAGAAGGCATGACGTTTTTTGAAACAGAGCAGATGTACCAAGTTAAAATTTGTATCACGTTGCCTCTTTTTTGCAGCATTGTTAGTTAGTGCAATACTAAATACAGTATACATAGCCATAGAGCAACAGCACGTTCAGTGAGTGCTGTTTACAATCTTGGCTGTTGAGTCTATCCACCTATGCATGAGTTATATACATACATTATATATATATAGCATCTATTACCTACCTCATTTCAGATGTCACACTTCAAAGTGTCAAAAGTATAAACAATAGAGAAAGAGATGTGGTCACTTCCGTTTATTTTTTCCTGATCTTGATAAACTGCCCTCTCCCTGAAGGCAGCAGCTGGGGATTTACCATGACATGGGAATCTACAGAAACCCCTTTCAACAGTTAGTCTCTAATTGGCTAAATAAGTGTGTCTATTTAGACCATTCTCCCAGTGAATGAGCAGTGGTATGAAAAGGACAGGCCAGGTTCAGCATAGCTCCATATTATCAGCTAAATATCACAACTATCCTTCAGACCCAAGATTATCCACAAGAAATGGCATTGGCGATCAGCTGATGTGGTGAAAATCATCAAAAAGAGTCAGAGCCTGAGGCCGGACCCTTCCAGGAAGCTCCAACAATGCAGCATCCTCCTGCCATTTGAAGCAGGCACCAGCTCGGAGACATTCACTGGGAAGGTTATCATTCTGAGATAGCAGTTGGAACATAGGAACAACATAGGGCATTGATGAGGAAGGGTGAGTCCTGTTAGCACAGTTACATACAATCTCATGAATGGAGGATCAACCTTTGGCCATGCAGTGCCACCCTGGAATTCAGAGTTCAAAACCCTGCTTACAAAAAGAAAATGCTGCATGAACATCAATATCTTAATAAGTGTCTTGAGTCCGTAGGAAACATGCTGCAAGGTCAAAAGGCTGCTGCACAAAAGGCTGCCATTGAGATTTGCACAGTCAGAGTGGAACAATTGCCTACACTGCAGTCTTCAATAAAGCACAGGAAACAAGTCTAGCATCCACAGTGGAGATCCTGTAATACAGACAGAGACAAATGAAGACTCAAGATGTTGCTACAAGGTTCTCCAAACTCCAGCAGAGAGTTTAGTTTGGCTTACTGTTTTTGGGGAACAGCTGCAGGCAACATGGAGGATAGGCTTAGCTCTCGTGGAAAACCATTAGGCTATGCTTGTGCAGGCCGAAAGCCTGGAGGCACGTACCTGGTATCTCAGGCACAATACTTAGACTCTTAAGCTGGTGCTACTTATGGACCATTAATGCACAAGTTCCATGGCTGAATTTTTACTTCAGGGGAGGGAAACAGGGGTTCGTACTGTTTCTGGGTCCCAAGACCACCCCCAGGGGTGAAACAGTCACTCTTAGGATTTTGACTAGGGCACCTCCTTAATTGGCATGGAGACAGGTTCCCTGTCCAGTTAAGGAAGACAGGCAGGCTCTTCAAGCAGGACAGCCAATTAGAAGCCTTCCAGCTTGACAGGAACAACAGACGGCAGTAAAGGGTAAGTAACTGAGAGGGTGCTTCAACATGGAGGTGTTGGAGTCATAGAGAGATACAGCACTGAAACAGGCCCTTCGGCACACCGAGACTGTGCCGACCATCAACCACCCATTTATACTAATCCTACATTAATCCCATATCCCCTACCACATCCCCATAATTCTCCTACCACCTACCTACACTAGGGGCAATTTACAATGGCCAATTTACCTATCAACCTGCAAGTCTTCGGCTGTGGGAGGAAACCGGAGCACCCGACAGAAACCCACGCAGTCACAGGGAGAACTTGCAAACTCCACACAGGCAGTACCCAGAACTGGACACGGGTCGCTGGTGCTGTGAGGCTGCGGTGCTAACCACTGCGCCACTGTGCTGCCCAAAGTTTTCTCAAAGTTTAATTTAAAAAAAAACAAAAAAAGCAACCAGGCCACCACTTTGTTTGGGGAGAGGGTGAGGGCAATTCCCTCAGCACCCAGACAGGCAGGGAGGACCTGTAGGCCTGCCTGGAGCGCTGTCCCCTGCTTGCCTCTGGGTGCATGCCTCCAGGCAGTTAAAATACCTCCCATTACGTTGGGAAACTGGAGGCGGACTGGAAAATCCCAGTCGGCCTCCTTTAACTTTGGTTACCAGGGCTCTTAATGAGCCTAATTGACTAATTTGCAGCACAAATTCACCTTATGCAGAGAGACTGTGTCACAGTACCTAATGGCTGCATGCACTATCATAATAGAAACATCGGCCCTGACATTCTGGTGACCCATTGCCAGAAGTGGATTGGGAAAGGCTTTTCCCTCCTCTGATGGCCCTTTGGTGACTCACCAGAAATCACAGGGTCCGCTAATATTAATATTACTGCGTGGAACAAAGGCATGAGTCCCACAACCTGGGAGATTTTGGGGAGGGGTTGGTGCAGGGGAAATCTGTCTGAGGGCACAGCTGCAGGATTTAAAGCTGGAGTGAACTTGAAGCAGAACCAGCAAGTAGCAAAATGCAGAAGTTGATCGCATGACTGGCAACTCCGGTCAATGCCCCAGGTTCTAATCTCCTCCAGTTAGATCTGCCCGACCAAGCTGTTCGAATTTCAGGGCTAGTAGATTACTGTAGGAAACATGCGATAGTATTCATCACCTTCTGCAGGGACACTACCTGAAAGTTCATAAAATCAGTAGGTGAAAATAGAGAATGAAATGTTGAATGCAGTACAAATTGCATTGCTGGTACAACTGATTTTGTGCTATCTTTTGAAAAAGTCATACTTGGGATACCTGTAGCGAGGCTAGCATTTATTGCCTGTCCCCCAGCAGCCTTTGAGAAGGTGTTGGCGAATCGCCTTCTTGAACCGTTGCAGTCCATGGTGTGAAAGTGCTCCCACAGTGGTAGGTAGGGAGTTGCAGGATTTTGACTGAGCGATGCTTGGGGTGCCACCATATTGAAGAAAAAGGATTTGTCTCTCTTGTGCTAATCTAATATAGATGCTGCCATTCCTGCATTCCCTTAGATAGGATAAATAGCACACTGGCTGATGCAAGGCTGGTGGCAACTTGCGGGAGGGTGAGGTTGCACATGTATTCTGCTGCAGAGGACTCTTCCCACAGCTAGTCCTGCTCTGCATGGCCTCTGTACATTATCCCAGTCATGCTCTATTCCAAGAGGAAGGCCTACTAATACAGCCATGTCTGGGAACAACTGGTTTGAGCAGAAGCCTCAACATCAGCAAAAAATCCTTCAACACCACTCCCTGTAGACTTTTGAAACTTGAAACAACTATGGAAAGCACCAAAAACATGTAGAATTGTAGCAAGGGCCAGAAGAAATCAACCTGCAACTTGCCTGTATGTAGTTGATGATCCCTTTAAGTAGAGCTTGTTGGGGGGCCCTTCCTGCTGCTTAACATGTGTTCAGCTGTGTGAGCTTAAGAAAGAGTGTTGGCTGGAGTGTTAAGCTCCAAAATGGCAGAGCTGGCATCAAATCAGTCTTGCATGCTGATTGATGTCATGATGTGCTTGCTCTGCATTCTTCAAGCAGTTGTTCACTGCACATGTGCTAATGCCTGCACCAAGATCGTGTCTGACACGCTTTGTGTCAGAAGTGTGCGTGCATGCTGCAGACACCATTTTGAAACCCTAAGGACGCTTATAGTGCCCATAAAACGGCCACTACTGATCCCAATTTCTCACCCACTATGTCTGTAGGGCTGCTTCAAGAAAACAGCATGATTAGTGATTGCCTCTCTGCTCAGGTGCAAGCTCCTGAGGCACTGCCCTTTGGTGAGATCACAGTAACCTGTACCTGGAATCTTGTACTTGCTGCCAGGATTACTACTGCCACCCATATTTTAACTGCTTTTTCCAATGACGACTTGAATCATTCTAAAGTGTGATGCTATATGTAATGCCCATGATGCCACAAAGACAATGCCATCCAAAGTTCTGATACATTTCTGATTCATTCTCGTCCTCTGCCTGCTTAATCTGTAGGCATTGCCCAAGATTCTGATATAGGGTAGAAGCACCCAAAATGGGCAAATTGGAAAACACAGGAAATTTGCCATGAACCAGATTAATTGCCATTAAACAGGAATTTACTGAGGTACCCACAAATTGCCCGTTATTATTCCATTACTCTATGCTTCTATCGCAGAATGTCCCAAATTGCTTTACAACCAATGAGGTACTTTTGAATCGTGTCACTGTGTTAATATAGGAAATGCAGCCATCACCTTTTCACACAGCAAGGACTCACAGTAATGAGATCATGTCCAGATAATTTGTTTTAGTGCTGTTCGTTGAGGGATATTCACCAGGGCACTGGAAAGAACTCCCCTACTTTTCTTCAAAAATAGTGCCAAGGAATTTTTTACATCGACCTAAAATTCATAGAATCATAGAAAGTTTAAGGCACAGAACGAGGCCACTTGGCCCATTGTGTCTGTGCTGGCTGAAAAACGATCCACCTATTCTAATCCACCTTCCAGCATTTGGTCCATAGCCCTGTAGATTATGGCACTTGAGGTGCATATCCAGAGTCCTTTTGAATGAGTTGAGGGTCTCTGCCTCAACTACCCTTTCAGGCAGTGAGTTCCAGACCCCCACCACCCACTGGGTGAAAAAGTTTCTCCTCATCTCCCTCCTAATTTTTCTACCAATCACTTTAAATCTATGCCCCCTCGTCATTGACCCCTTAGCTAAGATGACTAGACCCTCCACCTCCACTCTATCCAGGCCCCTCAAAATTTTGTACATTTCAATCAGATCTCCCCTCAGCCTTGTTCCAAGGAGAACAACCCCAGCCTATTCAATCTTTCGTCATAGTTTCATTTTTCCAGTCCTGGCAACATCCTCGTAAATCTCCTCTGTACCCTCTCTAGTGCAATTACATCCTTTCTGGAATGAGGTAACCAGAACTGTACACAGTACTCAAGTTGTGGCCTAATTAATGAGTTATACAGTTCCAACATAACCTCCCTGTTCTTATATTCTATACCTGAGCTAATAAAGGAAAGGATTCCATATGCCTTCTTAACCAGGTTATCGACCTGTCCTGCTAACTTAAGGGATTTATGGACATTCACTCCAAGGTCTCTCACTTCCTCTGCACTTCTCAGTATTTTCCCATTAATCATGTATTTCTTTGCCTTGTTTGATCTCCCCAAATGCATCATCTCACACTTCTCCAGGTTGAATTCCATTTACCACTTTTCTGCCCATACCATCAAAATCTTCCTGCAGCCTACAACTATCCACCACACAATTAATCTTTGTGCCATCTGCAAACTTCTTGATCATGCCCCCTACATTTACATCCAAATCGTTAATATGTAAGGCAGGCAGGCCCTCAGTTTAGCATCGCATCTGAAAAACAGCATCTCTGACAGTGCAGCATTCCCTCAGTATCACACTGAATTGATAGCCTAGATTGTGTACTTCGGTCCTAGAGTGGGATATGAACCCATACCCTTCTGATTCAGACACAAGAGTGTTACCAACTGAGACACTGACCAATTGCTGCAGTGTATGCCCCAGAATTTTCTCAAGCCTTAACCATCAATGCTTGGTGTGTTAGCATTATTGCACAAAGGAATTTGTGACTTTGAGAGATCCAAATAATCTCTCTTTGAGCTCTGAAAAAGGAATGTTTTTGTCTTTTCAGCAGGGAAAGATATCTTTCATTCACCTTTCCTGGCCATATCTACTGTCTGTTCATATTTTCTGAAAGTTTTCAACTTTGTAATACTTAGCTGAGAGCTTTTAAATGAAGTGAGCATTTCTGAAATCATCTATCAATGTCATCATTTTATTACTAAAATATGAGAGCCACCTGCTAATAGCAATGGTGGTGAGTTGGACCCTTGATGTGGACACAAATTCAAACAACCCAAATCTAGATTGACATTTTCACCTAGGCTTTATTTAGATAGAAATATTTGCCAAACAGACTGACCAATGAGTGGGAAGTATAGAATGCTTATTTGAAACAGACCTTTCCTGCAGCACTCAACTCAAAATAAAAGCAAATGTTTACCCTTAGTTCTTTGTCTTCATACTTTCTCCTTTAGACAGAAGGGCACAATGGCCTGGGATACAAGTTTTTTATGACCTCTGTAGATGTCATTGACTGGAAAGATAGGTTGCATGGCAACTAAGATTTCCTGATATTTTTCCTCTCATTGATGGAATATTCTGCAGCAATGAGCATCTCAGTGGAGTCCTAAGAATAAGTGACATTCCACCCAGGGATAGTTTTGGCTGAAAATCAGATCAGGCTGGTTCTTAAGGCAGACCCTGGGAATGGAACTATAACTTTACTATGAGGGTATCAGCCTACAACCCAAGCTTTTGGATTTTCTGTCCCTCCTCTTGTTTTTTTTTCCGGTGACAATTTGACATCACTGACCCTTTTTAGTTTATTGTTGCTGTGCACCTTTCCATGACTGAGCTTCCATGGGCTTTGGTAGTGTTGCTCTGTAAGTTAGAGTTAGAAAGCACACAAGAGTGGCCCACTGGGAATTGTCTGCTGATTTTCCTTGCATCCCTTGGGTAGCCTGGCTCAAATCAGGAGGTCACTGTGTGGGAAATTATGGATAATAGCTTGTCTCACCAACATATTTCATGGTCGACTGTTAATTTATTTTTTTTTTCCATATCTTTCAGCGAAATCTTTTTTCATTTTAAACTCCTGTGTGCAATTTGTTTTCTTGTCTAAAAAAGCAACGTGTAAAGCTTGATAAAGAATACATGCAAGTGAAATAGATAAAGATGTATCGATATAGAGAGGGTACATGACATGGAGCAATTGTTCATAGAAATAAACTATCTGATGGAAGGGAGCCCAACGTATAAGCAGCACAAGCACAAACAAGTTTTGTTACCTGATATGCAAGCAAAATACTGCAGATGCTGGAAATCTCCCCTCCCCTTTTAGCATTTTGAAGGGACCATTCCCTTTGCAATGCCCTGGTCGCAGATGACACGAAAATTGGTGGTGTCATAAGTAGTGAGGAGGAAAGCCTTAGATTACAGGACGATATATGGACTGGTAAAATGGGCGGAGCAGTGGCAAATGGAATTTAATCCTGAGAAGTGTGAGGTGATGCATTTTGAGAGGACTAACAAGGCAAGGGAATATACAATGGATGGTAGGACCCTATGAAGTACAGAGGGTCAGAGGGACCTAAGGCAGCAGCACAGGTAACTAAGGTGGTTAGGAAGGCATATGGGATACTTGCCTTGATTAGCCGAGGCATAGAATATAAGAGCAGGGAGGTTATGATGGAGCTGCATAAAATGCTAGTTAGGCCACAGCTGGAGTACTGTGTACAGTTCTGGTCACCACACTATAGGAAGGATGTGATTGCACTAGAGAGGGTGTGGGGAGATTCACCAGGATGTTCCCTGGGCTGGAGCATTGCAGCTATGAAGAGAGACTGGATAGGTTAGGGTTGTTTTCTTTGGAGCAGGGAAGGCCGAGGGGGAACCTGATTAAGGTATACAAAATTATGATGGGCATAGATAGGGTAGCCAAGAAGAAACTTTTTCCCTTAGTGGAGGTGTCAATATCCAGGGGGCATAGATTTAAGGTAAGGGGCAGGGGCAGGTGGTTTTGAGGGGATTTGAGGAAATCTTTTGTCACCCAGAGGGTGGTTGAAATCTGTAATGCACTGCCTGAAGGGGTGGTAGAGACAGGAACCCTCACACCATTTAAGAAGTATTTAGATGAGCACTTGAAACGTCATAGCATACAAGGCTATGGGTCAAGTGCTGGAAAATGGGATTAGAATAGATAGGTGCCCGATGGCCGGCACGGACACGATGGGCCGAAGGGCCTGTTTCTGTGCTGTATAACTCTATGACTATGACTCCTCTGTCACCCCCAACAGGCCCTCCCTTTCCTACGGCACCTTTCTATTCAAGCACAGGAGATGTAACGCCTGCCCTTTTACTTCTTCCCTTCTCACCGTCCAAGACTCCGAACACTCCTTCCAGTTGAAACAGTGATTTATTTGTACTTCTTTCAATTTAGTGTACTGTATTTGTTGCTTACGATGTGGTCTCCTCTACACTGGGGACACCAAACACAGACTAGGTGACCGCTCTGTGGAACACCTCCACTCCGTCAACAAGCATGACCCCTGAGCTTCCAGTCACCGGTCATTTTAATTCTCCACCTTTCTCCCAGCCTGACATTTATGTCCTTGTCCTGCTGCAGTATTCCAGTGAAATTCAACACAAGCTTGAGGAACAGCACCTCATCTTTCGACTGGGCACTTTACAGGCTACTGAACTGGACATTGATTTCAATGATTTTAGATCATAACCTCTGCTCCCATTTTGTTTCATTTTTCTTTGTTAGTTTGGTTTTATTTCTTGTTTCTCTTTTATTTCTTTTTCTTTGCTATTCAGGATCCTGTCATTCACACCTCCCCTAGACCCATCTTTTGTTTCCTACCCCTCCCTTTGGCCTTGCATCAAGAAACCGTTTGTCATTTAATCTGTCCTGCCCTCTATCCGATCACAGACGTTCCCTTTTGTTCTTTTTCTCACCCTCTACCCCTTCATTTGCTCAAAACGTGTTACATTTCTAAATTTATCAAGTTCTGACAAAAGATCACAGACCTGTGATGTTAACTATGTTTCTCTTTCCACAGATACAGCCATATCTGCTGAGTATTTCCAGCATTTTCTGTTTTCATTTGTTACCTGATATCAAATGTGGTTTTTCGTTCAGAGTCATTAGCTTTTTGTCATGGGTTTTATTTGCAATGGGTTTTTTGCAGAACCAGCTTTCTGCAGTTTATGTTCAAAGACAGAACACTCTGAGGTGAAACTGTTGCCTTTTTAAAATTTGTTCTTGGGATGTGGGCGTCACTGCCTAGGCCAGCATTTATTGCCCATCCATAATTGCACTTAAGAAAGTGGTGGTGAGCCATCTTCTTGAACCGCTGCAGTCCATGTAGTGTAGGTACACCCACAGTGTTGTTCGGGAGGTAGTTTCAGGTTTTGACCCAGCAACAGTGAAAGAATGGCGATATAGTTCCAAATCAGGATGGTGTGTGACTTGGATGGGATGTTGCAGGTGGTGGTGTTCCCATACATCTGCTGTCCTTGTCTTTCTAGGTGATAGAGGTTTGGAAGGTGCTGTTGAAGGAGCCTTGGCGAGTTGCTGCAGTGCATCTTGTAGATGGTACACACTGCTGCCAATAGTGGAGGGAGTGAATGCTGAAGGTAGTGGATAGCATGCTGATCAAGTGAGCTGAGAATAGGAATGAGCAAAGTGCTTGGATTTTATAGACTTCTTCAAAATGAACACCGTAACATCTACTCTATTTACATAGTGGAGCTGCTTCCATTGGAAGCAATTCCACAGTATGGCATAGCACCTGGGATTTGCATTAATTACTTTAGGTCCAGAGCCCAGCAGCAAACAGGAACAAAGTTGTGGTATAAAAGCAGAATTGCTGGACTGTGCAGATATTTTGAATGTTCAGCCCACATGCAACCAGATCAATATGACAACTCATTACATTGGCCTGCTTTGCCACCAGAGACAAATCAGTTGGCAGGGGTAGAATTTTAACCCCCAAAACGGGTGAGTTTGGGTGTGATGGGATGCAAAATTTTAAAAATCTCAAACCTAAACCCAAACCTCCTCGAACCAGCCCACTTCTGGTTATAATGGAACCAGGAGGGGAAGCAGGTGACCAACCTGCTCCCAGGAGGTGGGTGGCTCATTTAGAGTCATAGAGTCATTATGGCACAGAAAGAGGCCATTCAGCCCATCAAGACCATGCCAGCTCTCTGTAGAGTGATCCATTCAGTCCCATTCTCCCTACTAGTCTTCCTTATTCTTATACTCCAACCCCCTTGCAATAAAAGCCAACATGCCATTTGCCTTTCTAATTGCTTGCTGTACCTGCATGTCAACTTTCTGTGATTGGCTCGGAAGAGTAAGATATAGAATCAGTTTAGGTGGAGATAAAAAAAAACAGCAAGGGAAGGAAGTCACTGGTGGGAGTAGTTTATAGGCCTAACAATAGGACAGACTACAAATCAAGAAATAATTGGGGCTTGGAAGAAAGGTGCTGCAATAATTCTAGGTGATTTTAATCTTCATATTGATTGGACAAATCAAATCGGCAAAGGTAGCCTGGAGGATGAGTTCATAGAATGTATCCAGGACAGTTTCTTAGTACAGTAGCTCCTGGAACCAACCAAGGAGCAGGCTACTTTAGACCTGGTAATGTGTAATGAGACAGGATTAATGAATGACCTCATAGAAAATGATCTTCTAGGCAAGAGTGATCATAACATGATAGAATTTCACATTCAGTTTGAAAGTGAAAAACTTCTGTCTGAAACTAGTGTTTTAAATTTAAATAAAGGCAATTACAAAGGTACGAAGACTGAGTTGGCTAAAGTGGACTGGGAAAATAGGTGAAAAGGTAAGATAAGCAGTAGCAGACATTTAAGGAAAATTTCATCATTCTCAACAAAGATATATTCTGTTGATAAAGAAAGACTCTATGAGAAGAATGAACCAACAGTAGCTAACTAAGGAGTTTAGGATGGGATCAAAGTGAAAGAAAAGGCATACAATTCTGCAAAGATTAGTGGTAGGCCAGAAGATGGGGACAATTTTAGAAACCAGCAAAGTTGACTAAAAAGAATAACGAAGGAGAAATTAGAGTAAGAGAGTAAACTAGCAAGAAATATAAAAACAGACAGTAAAACCTTCTACAAATACCTAAAAAGTAAAAGAGTAGCTAAAGTAAAGTAAAGAAAAGGAAATGGCAGAGACTTTGAACAAATATTTTGTATCTGTCTTCATGGTAGAAGACAGTAAAAGAATCCCAATAATAGTAGAAAATCAGGGGGTAAAAGGGAGGGAGGAAGATGAAACAATCACTATCACTAGAGAAGAAGTACTAGGAAATCTAATGGGACTAAAGGCTAACAGGTTCCTTGGACTTGATGGCCTGCATCCTAGGTTCTTAAAAGAAGTGGCTGCAGAGATAGTAGTTGTAATCTTCCAAAATTCCCTAGATTCTGTAAATGTCCCAGTGGAGTGGAAAACTGCAAATGTCGCACTTACGAACTATATAATGAACCTATGAAATAAACCCAAAAATGGACACTTTCCCTACAAAATAAAATGGAGTTGAGCGGCCAGGTGACCTTATTCTGTACTGCTAAAACATGTGGAAACTGCAAGAACACTGAGCCAATCTTCATGTCTGGACAAGCCTTGGAGAAGGCATTAAAATGCTAAGAACCCATTCTGTGATAATGGTTACTTCTCTCCAACAAATTGGGTTAATAATGACATTGCAGACTTGGTGACTCTAAATTCAAACTCAAGAGAATGGGTGTGAAAAAAATCCACTTTACCAAGATGGAATGAAAATGAGTGACACCCAGACCCCATTGCCTAATAATAACCTCACCATCAGATACTATTTATGAGAACAATGAGAGTGAAACTCTGGTCACATGACAGAAACCAGGTTTCTGATAAGGAGCTCAATAAAGGTATATGCTGGGCAAACAGAGCCAGAAGAAGAGAAGAAGAGAGAGAGATCCATCTTTGCCATCGAAGAGACAGGACCCTGCCTAAGATTACCAGCTTTGAACTACATGTAGGCAGCGACTGGAGTTTGGCCTTGAACTCCCTACCTGAGAAATCATACCAGGACTTCGCCAGTGATCTTTGGCTGGAATATAACAAAAGCAGTCTGCAACAGTGTGTCCGTCTTCCTATACCTTCCAAGTCTTTCTTCAGTGAACAAGGGAAAAGAATACATGCCTGCACCGTTTCAAGTCTTCATCTCAGGAAACATAAGTTAAACAGAGGATACTTTTAAACCATCAGATCTAACTGCATGTTATCTTTTAATCTCTATCTGTTCTTCTTTGTGTGTGTGTATCTGTATGCGTGTGAGAGTGGGTGAATTTGCCTACATTTTCTTTTAAACTTAGGACAAAAACTATAATTTTCTGTTTGTTGACCATTAAAACGAGCAGGGGATAAAACTTTTTTCAGAAAACGCTGTCTTTGGTCAGTTGAGTGGTGAGAAAGGGGCAAGCATCCCTATCATCTCTCACCTGTCCGGAACACAAATGTAATGCCCCTATTCAAGGAAGGAGGGAGAAAGAAAGAAGAAAACTATAGGCCAGTTAGCCTTACATCTGTCATTGGGGAAATGCTGGAATCCATCATTAAGGAAGTAGTAGCAGGACATTTAGAAAATCATAACACAATCAAGCAGAGTCAACATGGTTTTATGAAAGGGAAATAGTGTTTGACAAATTTATTAGAGTTTTTTGAGGATGTAACAAGCAGGGTGGATAAAGAGGAAACCAGTAGATGTAGATAAAAGCTCATGGTGTTGGGGGTGATAGATTAGCATGAATAAAGCATTGGCTAATAAATAGGAAACAGAGAGTTGGGATGAATGTGTTATTTTCAGATTGGCAAACTATAACTAGTGAAGTGCCAAATGATCAGTGCTGGGGCCTCAACTATTTACAATCTATATTAATGGCTCAGATGAAGGCACAGAGTGTAATGTAGCCAAAATTGCTGACTATACAAATATAGGTAGGAAAGCAAGTTGTGAAGACACAGAGTGTTTGCAAAAGGATATAATAGGTTAAGTGAGTGGGCAAAAATTTAGCAGATTGAGTATAATGTGGGAAAATATGAGGTTATCTACTTTGGTAGGAAGAATAGAAAAACAAAATATTATTTAAATGGGGAGAGACTACAGAATGCTATGGTACAGAGGGATCTGGGTATCCTTGTACATGAATCACAAAAGGTTAGTATGCATGTACAGCAAGTAATTAAGAATGCAAATGAAAAGTTAGTCTTTATTGCAAGGGGAATAGAATATAAAAGTAGGGAAGTCTTGTTAAAACTGTACAGGGCATTAGTGAGACCACACCGAGAGTACTGCGTACAGTTTTGGTTTCCTTATTTAAGGAGACATATACTTGCACTGGAGGCAGTTCAAAGAAGGTTCACTAGGTTGATTCCTGGGATGATGGGGTTGTCTTATGAGGAAAGGTTGAGCAGGTTAGGCCTATACTCATTGGAGTTTCGAAGAATCAGCGATGACCTTATTGAAACATATAATATTCTGAGGGGGCTTGACAGGGTAGATGCTGAGAAGATGTTTCCCCTTGTGGGGGAATCTAGAGCTGGGGGCACAATTTCAGAAAATGGGGTCTCCTATTTAAGAAAGAAATAAGGAGGAATTTCTTCTCTCAGAGGGTCTTTAATCTTTGGAATTCTCTACCTCAGAGAGCAATGGAGCCTAGGTCATTGAATATATTCAAGATTGAGTTAGACAGACTTTTGATCTATCAGGGAGTAAAGGGTTATGGGGGGCAGGCAGGAAAGTGGAACTGAGGCCACAAGCAGATCAGCCATGATCTTATTGAAAGATGGAGCAGGCTCAAGGGACCAAATGGCCTACTACTGCTCTTATTTCTTATGTTCTTATTTTTATTTAGAGATACAGCACTGAAACAGGCCCTTTGGCCCACCGAGTCTGTGCCGACCAAGAACCACCCATTTATACTAACCCTACAGTAATCCCTTATTCCTTACCACTTACCTACACTAGGGGCAATTTACAATGGCCAATTTACCTATCACCTGCAAGTCTTTGGCGGTGGGAGGAAACCGGAGCACCCGGCGAAAACCCACGCGGTCACAGGGAGAACTTGCAAACTCCGCACAGGCAGTACTCAGAATTGAACCCGGGTCCCTGAAGCTGTGAGGCTGCAGTGCTAACCACTGCGCCACCCATATGATTCATGTAAAAGAATACCCAAATCCCTCTGAATACGTTTACTAGTCTCTTAACATTTAAAATATATTATGGCCCTGTGAAGCATCTTCTGATGTATTACTGTGTTAAAGGCACTATATAAATGCAAGTTCTTGTTGGGGAAATAAAACCGCAGGTTAGCGGCAGCGTCACATGAGTGGGCGGAAGTCCCACTGCACCACTACCCGGCTAATCAGAGGAAAATCCAAACTGTTTACTCATCTCTTGCCCTATGCAGTAGCATCTGAATCACATTTTAGCAATAGTCTGTTAAACCACCAGCTTACTAAATTCTTTTTGAAATGAAATATACATTGGTACTGCAGTAAGCATTATAATTTCCCCTTTCATAACAATAGGAATGCAAGCTTGTGAATAACTAGAAGGAGAATCATTCACATTAACAGTGTTCAAGTATAATAGAACTAAATTACAATTTATACTAAGATATAAAAGCATTTCTTAAAAAAATACAATTTGCAAGTTTCATATTTAAGTAACAATGAAGAAGGACGGATTATTTCAATTACACGGGGCCTTCTGTCAAACTCTGAATGGTGCAATGGTCTATTATTCATGCATGTGTCCCCATCACTCGCAACTAATAATAATCTGTATAAATTTAGAAAACTATAAGAAGTTCAGTTCGTTTGGTGAACAAATAAGCAGCTGAAAATTACAGTATAAATATAAAGCGCCCTACAGCTTAACAGGGACACAAACGCAGGAGCAGCCAGGGAAATGTCACCTTCTGCTTTAGACCTGAACTCTCAGTGTCAGCTGAGCTCCACAAGCTTCTTATCATCAGCCGCACACATGCAGCTTTCACTTCAGAACAATAGGCTTCGCATGGGAGTGAACCGGCAATGTCACTGCTGCTGACACTTATGGGACAGTTGAAATGTCAGTTGCTCAGTGAGCTGGTGTGGTAGATGGAGATGGCAGCAATCAAGTCAATTATGTTGCAATGGCAACCGCACCTGGGAAAGAAAGTGCTGATCTCATCCCTGCCTTATAAGGGACATTCAATTTCACAGGTCAAAGCCACCTTTTCATATGTTCAAGCATCTTTGGCCAAGCTTACACACACTTATTGTAAAGTTAAAGGTGGAGACTATAAATGTTCATCTGGCATTTAGATCAGTAAATTGTTATTCAAAGGGCCACATAATCCTTTTGATTGTGATTGCCCTTTACTATCTTTGCAAGGCTGGATGACAGCAGTTTTTTAACCTTTAATCCCTTTGTCGTTAGAGATCTTGTTTAACCCATTATCTGTGGAAAGGGGTCTAAGCATGATCCAGTCTGAAGCTAAAAGAATCTTGTGGAGACTGTTAAAAGTCACCACTCTAGACACCCCCCTGTGCTCTTTTCTCTTGCTTTACATTCCTTTGAAAAGCAAATATATATCTCAGCAGGTAAATGTGCCATGTTGTGTGATATTGAGCCACACAAATAAGGTAGCTCTCAGGTTTGATGCCGAATCTCAGTTAGTTGGCCTCCTTTGCAGCAACAGTAGCTGCACAGTAAATTTGACTTGGGGGAGATTTTAACTCACTCAAAATCCATTCACTTGCACAGTTAAAATTGGGCCTGTGACCTCTGGCTGGAGAGGAAAATGTCACTGAGGCTTCCTTACTGCTGTTAGCTGTCCACTGCTGTCTAGTGTGTATATGTGGATGCCACAAAGGTGCAGGATAAGGCTCAACTGTAATGGCAACCCCATCAGAAACAACCCCTGGTGAGCCTGTTGACACACCAACAGTCTGCATTCGCATATTGCAAACTGGTGCTGGGTGAGGCATGGAAGGGTCACTGCTATGGAGCCATGCTCCAACTTGTACCACTGCCTTGGGAAGTGGAAGATGGAAACGCTATGTGTTCGTAAGAAATGATCGATTTAATTCAAAAATCGACAGGAGACATTTATTTTTAGTACATCAGCATACCAGACTTGCAGAACATGTTTAAATTTTTGATGTGTTCATTGATCTTGCACATGGTAATAAATCATATCAAGGTGCATATCAGTTCTGTATAATTCACTTCTAGGTTATTTTAAGCAGACAACTTTGCATCATGCCTAAACTAATTCTGGTATGCATTACTCACCCTGCTTCCCATTTTTTAATTACCTGCGTTCTTTTTCAGCTTGTGTTCCAGTATGGCTTTGGGTCTCCTGAGTATATGAACCAGCTAGTTACACCTACATAAAATATGGCTAATTAATATGTTTTTGTTCCCTACAACAGTCTGCAAACACAGTGTGTGCCAATTAATAGGCAGGATGCTAACAGAAACAGTGACTTAAATTAAACATTTTTTCAGAGGTATCAGTCATTCTTTTTATGTTCTGGCATCTGCATAAAAGATGAGTGGATGAAGGAAACACGTTTCTTACTGTGGCCAGAGTTTTTGCCTTTAATAAAAACAGAAAATGCTAGAAATGCACTGCAACTCAGTCAGCATCTGAAACTGGAAGTAGGTTAATGCTTTGCATGCTGCCCTTCATTTGAACAGAAGTATTCCTTTTATTAAACCAGCCTATTTCCACCTCTATAACATCGCTTGACTCCGCCCTGCCTCAGCTCATCTGCTGCTGAAACCGTCACTCAAGCCTTTGTTACCTCTAGATTTGACTATTCTAACACATTCCTGGCCGACCTCCCATGTTCTACCCTCTGTAAACTTGACGTCATCCAAAACTCTGCTACCTTTTGTCCTAACTTGCAGCAAGTTGCATTCACCCATCAGCCCCGTGCTCACTGACCTACATTGGCTCCTGGTTAAGCAACACCTTGATTTAAAAATTCTCATCCTTGTTTTTGAATTCCTCCTTGGCCTCACCCCTTCCTATCTCTGCAATCTCCTCCAGCCCTACAAGCCTCCAAAATATCTATACTCCTCCAACTCTGGCCTCTTCTGCAACCCCGATTTTAATTGTTCCACCCTTGGCGGCTCTGTCTTCAGTTGCCAAGGCCCTAAACTCTGGAATTCCCTCCTTAAAGGTCTCGGCCTCTCTACCTCTCTTTCCTCTTTTAAAGGACCCCTTAAAACCTACTTTTATCGATCAAGCTTTTGGTCATGTACCCGAATATCTCCTTAGTGGCTCAGCATCAAATTTTGTTTGATAATGCTCTGTGATTCGCCTTGGGATGCTTTACTATGTTAAGGTGCTATATAAATGCAGGTTATTGTTGTAACTATGTGCATGTTTATGCAAATATATCAACTGCTCCAAATTGAATTTGAGAAAAAAAAGACCCTTATCCTTTCAGAGCTCAAATCATGGCTGTGTTGTTTACACAGCTGCAGAACCTAGTCTACGATATTTTTAGCGACAGAAGTTCTCATCGTGTCAACTGTACTGTATAGCAATGTCACCGAATCACACAACCTGTCCCTGCTTCAGGCACCAGCAAAATACTTTCTGCTCTGCACAAACACACGCACACACGAATAATCAGATCGCATTTTATTAGCTGCAGTACAGGGTTTTTCAACTGAGCAACTTCTATAGGCTCAAGAAGGGTTAACAAATTTAAAATAAATGATTTTAAAAACTCTGGCTCTGGATCGATCACAGCTGTTTTTGTTATATTGTGCTTTAAATAAGCATCATTGTGTGTAGTGAGGTGAAAGGAAGTGACCTTCATCAAAGCACTGTGGCTAACAGCATCAATTGGAGTGTAAACACCAACGCAGTTGCAGGTGTTTCTAGAGCTGTTTGTCTACTATGGCAGTCTGAGAGATGCAGTGTACAGTGTACAACACAGCACCACTTTCTCCAAGCTGGCTCAAAGCATCATATGAAGTCAAAATTGGTTCATCATGTATAGGCTCAACAGTAAAGTTTAGATTATCCTTCTAAGGTTATTCAAGTTTTCCAATGCCAAGCGTTGTTGGACACTTTAAGAAACTGTCTCAAGAACAGCTGCTGTCTCCACTTAAAATAATGCTTACTCTTCAGTTTAGTTTTAGTAGGATTGCAACAACACATGGTGACTCGATGTCCTAAAGACTATTTCCCTGGAGGGGACTAACAGGATCTCATGAAAGCAGAGAGGGCAAATAGAAAGGAGAGTCAATATTTGGCCACTCGTCTACTTCCTCTTAACTGGTTTCAGGGTGACACTAGCTGATATTGGTAAATGGAATGGGGTGAAATTGGTCTATGCCAGCAGTGTGGAACTGGTTTGTAGAGAATCAGCAGGCGATTTTACACCACATCCGATCTTCTTTCCACTGAAGTTCACAAAAATGATAGTTCAAACTCTTTTTAGAGACTCATTTCCTCATCTTACTGTCGCTTTTACTTGTTTTGAAATTAAAAATCTTGGCAGTATTTTCCAAGTCAATGGAAAATAAAAACTGGTGCAGTGTATAACAGACGGTCAATTTGCTATGGGCCTGTTTCACACTGCTGCTGTAGACCAATTTCACCTCCCCCACCTGCCCCCGCCCTCACCCCCCCACAGTCTCCACTTAGTGCCTCCACATGGTGACACAGGGGAGAATACAAAGTTTAACATGTGGGCGAATCGCAGACTCAAACCAAATCCCCATTATTCCATGCCAGATGGTGCTGCAAGATTATAAATTTCTTTGTCTTGAGAATACTTCTTTAGGGTATACTATTAGCAATATAATCCTTGCTAATGCTTCTACCTTTTTGTAGCCAGCTCTATAGCAGCACTACAGGTGCCCAGAAGGATGCCACTACATGGAATTACATAGAATTTTACAGCACTGCAACAGGCCAGCAAAATGATGGAAGGTATTGTCGACAATGCTATCAATGCCACTTACTCAGCAATAACATATTCATTGATGCCTAGTTTAGGTTCCGCCAGGGACACTGAGCTCCAGACCTCATTACAGCCTTCATCCAAACATGGATAAAAGAGCTGAATTCCAGAGGTGAGGTGAGGGTGACTGCTCTTGACATCAAACTAGCATTTGACTGAATGTGGCATCAAGGAGCCCGAGCAAAATTGAAATTAATTGGAATCCAAGGGACAATTCTCCGCTGGTTGGAGTCATACCTAGTACAAAGGAAGATGGTTGTAGTTGTTGGAGGTCAATCATCTCAGTCCCAGGACTACACTGCAGGAGTTCCTAAGGGTAGTGTCCTAGGCCCAACCATCTTCAGCTACTTCATCAATGACTTTCCCTCCACCATTAGGTCAGAAGTGGGGATGTTCACTGATGATTGCACAATGTTCAGTACCATTTGCAACTCCTAAGATACTGAAGCACCCACGTGCAGCAAGACCTGGACAACACTCAAGCTTAGGTGATTAGTGGGAAGTTACATTCGTGCCACAAAAGTGCCAGACACTGACCATCTTCAACAAGAGAGAATCTAACCATTTCCCCATGACATTCAATGGCATTACCATCACTGAATCCCCCACTATCAACATCCTGGAGATTACCATTGATCAGAAACTGAACTGGAGTAGCCACATAAATACCATGGCTACAAGAGCAGGTCAGAGGCTGGGAATTTTGTGACAAGAAACTCAACTCCTGATTCCCCAAAGCCTGTCCACCATCTACTGGCACAAGTCAGGAGTGTGATAGAATACTCTCCACTTGCCTAGATCAGTGCAGCTCTGGCAAAACTTAAGAAGCTTAACACCATCTAAGACAAAGCAGTCTGCTTGATTGGCAGCCCATCCACCACCTTAAATATTCACTCCCTCCACCACCATGCACAGTGGCAGCAGTGTGTACCATCTTCAAGATGCATTGCAGCAACTCGCCAAGCCTCCTACAACAGCACCTTCCAAAACGTGACCTCTACCACCTAGAAGGACAAGGACAGCAGATGCATGGGAACACCACCACCCGCATGTTCCCCTCCAAATCACACGCCATCTTGACATGGAACTATATTGCCGTTCCTTCACCGTTGATGGGTCAAAATCCTGGAATTCCCTTCCTAATAGTACTGTGGGTGTACCTAAAACACATGGACTGCAGTGGGTCAAGTAAGCGGCTCACCACCACCTTCTCAAGGGCAATTAGGAATGGGCAACAAATGCTGGCCTTGCCAGTGATGCCCACATCCCAAGAACGAATAAAAAAAGCAAATGTTTATACTACACATGAGCCTCATCCCTCACTTCTTCATCTGACCCTATCTGCATAACCTTCTATTTCTTTCTCACTCATTTACTTCCTCTGAAATATATCTATGCACTTTAACAACTCCATGTATTGATTTGCTCCATGTTCTTAGCACTTTCTCAGTAAAGAAGTTTGTCCTGAATTTCTTATTGGATGTATTGCTGACTATTATATTTATGTCCCCTGGTTTTGGTTTCCCTCACAAGTGCAAACCTCTTCTTTATGTCTACCCTAATGAATCCCTTCATAATTTTAAAGATCTCCATTAAGTTACCCTTCAGCCTTCTCTTTTCGACAGACGGAATACCCACCCTGATCAATGTTTCCTGTTGGGTATTGTAATGAGTTCTTTTATGTTGTCTGATACAGCATAAATGTGATGTGTGGAGTCCAGTTACGTTGAAGATCTCAAACAGGTTTATAAACAGCTAGCTATTACATACTGTACAGAGCTAACTATTTACAGAACCTTACTATGGATATTACAGTTGCAGAGTGACTCTGGCTCTGAGTCATGTAGCTATGCTCTGGCACTTTGCTCATTAGCATGCTAAGATCTTAAAGGGATATCACTCTTAAAGGCAATCATACAACATCCTCTTTCTTTCCAAAGTCTCATATGCTAGAATTAAAAACACATAACATTAGATAACATCAAAATTATTTACACAAGTCATGAACTTTACATGTGCAGAAGCTTAATATTCCACATATCGTTTCGGTAGTTTGATAACTCTTCCAGATCTGGTTATAACCTTTCGGGGATATCATCCTTGGCTGTTTTGGATTTGCAGGCATGTCGTCACTCTGTGTGGGGGTTGTCCTGTTGTTCCGTCACACCCTTATCGTTGGAATGTGTTCTTTCGAGTCCGTGAGCACAATTGGAGTATTGCACACTTCTCTTGTTGGCTACGGTTCTTTCTCAACACCGCTCCGCTAGATGTTGTAATCTCGTAGGACCTAGGCTCACTGCACACTTTGGATCCCTCTGCGGATAACCATGTTCTCATTGTGGAGTGTATGACCCTGACCTTTTGTCCTACGTGTAACTGAGGTAGTTCCACCCATTCGTTTTGGTCATGCGCTACATTCATTCTCCCTTGTTTTACGAGCAGTGTCTCCTGCATCTCGGAGAATTTGGACAGTTGATGGCTTGGCAGAGTTGTCCGCACTTGTCTGCCAAACATGATCTCTGCTGGTGACGGTAAACCCATATCCATAGGTGCAGTTCTGAGGTGGAGCATGGCAACACGAAAATCTTGTTTCTTTGTCCTTCATTCAGGATAAGTGATTTGACTGTGCAAACCATTCTCTCGGCAAGACCATTAGATCTAGGGTAATGTGGTGAGGATGTCACATGGTTTACGCCCCATTTGGCACACAGATCCCTGAAAGGTTTGCCCGTATACTGTGGCCCATTGTCTGAAATTATTTCTTCAGGTGCACTGAATAGACTGAATATGGAACATAATGGGCTAACTTTTATTTGTGCGCTGCAAATTGCGACAGCGCGCTTTGAAGTCGGCGGCCTTCAGGTGCGGATGCACTGCCGCTGAGCCCCCATGTTATCTTGCGCAGGGGCTCATTTAAATGGAGGAGGTGGAGCTGCCGTCCCTGGCAGTAGAGTCCAGCGCCTTCGCACAGGCACTGGCGCCTTTTTAAAGGGAGCAAGCCTATAGAAGAGATTTTAATGTTTAAAGTTATATTGTGGTGCATTGTTTGCAAAAATTTAAATAAATGCTGGAGGCCCTTTCCTAACCCCCCCCCCCCCCCCAATGGTTTTTTTATTAGCCAACATAAAAAACATTATCTTTATTCCCACCCAAACTTTCCCCCCCCAACCTCTTCACATTTGCCCTTCAACCCCTTCCCGCCATCTCCACAGCCATCACTTGGGGCGGCACAGTGGCGCAGTGGTTAGCACTGCAGCCTCACAACTCCAGGGACCCGGGTTCGATTCTGGGTACTGCCTGTGTGGAGTTTGCAAGTTCTCCCTGTGTCTGCGTGGGTTTTCTCCGGGTGCTCTGGTTTCCTCCTACAAGCCGAAAGACTTGCAGGTTGGTAGGTAAATTGGCCATTATAAATTGTCACTAGTTTAAGTAGGTGGTAGGGAAATATAGGGATAGGTGGGGATGTTTAGTAGGAATATGGGATTAGTGTAGAATTAGTATAAATGGGTGGTTGATGGTCGGCACAGACTCGGTGGGCCGAAGGACCTGTTTCAGTGCTGTATCTCTAATCTAATGCATATGCAGTCAAGCACATTTTCTATAATTCTGTCCATATGCTGCTGAAACAGATCTTGTTTGACAGATAAGCCAAAGGGTAGTCTCTCAAAGCAGTATCTTCCAAAAGCTGTCCTGAAGGTGGTGACTTCTTAAGATTCCTCAGCTAGGCGTATTGATCAATATCCATGTTTGAAACCCAACTTGGAGAAGAAATTTGCTCCTGTGAACTTGGGAATCAGTTCCTTTAATGTTGGAATCTTGTGGGGGCATCTCTTTAGGGAGAGGTTTCAATGCCTCGGATCGAGACACACCCTGATTGCTCCATCCTTCTTCAGTATGCATGTGATTGAGCTGCTTCTGTCTGCGTGATTATGCACTCGATGGATGATGCCATTGCATTCCATATCATCTAACTTGTGCTTAAACTTTTCTTGTACGAGGTCGATTGATGGAATTGCATCCTCTATGAGGTGCAGTACGGCATCGCCTTTGAAATCTCCGATGGCGTTGAAGCTGTCCGGGTACATTTGTTGTAGGTTGTGGACTGACTCAATGTGGGTACCCTTTGTCTTTTCTGCTGTAATGGTTACCTTGGTGATTTTTCCTTGGCAAAGCTCTCGTGGATAGCTATGATGTTGAGGTCCTTACATGCTGATTGTCCTGCCGCAGCTGGCCCGCTCGTGTCTGCTAGGTAGAATACTTGTGGTTTCCAAGCCGACTTGCCATAGCTGCATTGCAGTGTTAGTGTGCCACAGCAAGGGATGGATGACCCATTGTATGCAGATAACTTGGCAGTTGTCAGTTTGTCATTGATTTCCAACGACTCTTTAAGGATTCGGACTGGTAGGATATTTGCACTAGCGCCGGTGTCAATCTTGACAGAGTGTATGTTTGGCAACTTTATTTGGGCACATGATGTTAAAAGCTTCCAGCAGTTTGACTTCATCAACATGATGTGTCAGGTCCACAATGTGGAATGCCTGTTCGTCTCCTGACTGAGAATTGCTTCTCTCTGAGACTTGTCTCAGGTCCATTTCACTGTGGTCTTCGTGTATCGGCTTACATTTACGCAGGTCTCTGGCACTTTCTTTGCTGCTGTTGCCCTTATTTCTGTTTGCTTGTATTCTACCGTGACTTCTGGCTCTGCGTTTGGAACCAGAATTCCTGCATAGGCGGGCCCAGTGTCCTTTTGCACTGCACACCTTGCACAGGACTCGAAATGCAAGACAACTTTGTCGTGAGTGGGACCAATCACACTCACCACACAGTTTGCTTCCTCTTTTCGACCTGGTTATCATGCCGATACTGTTGGCTGCACCTAATATTTACAGTCGCTGTTGTCCAGCTACAGTGGCTTCATATTTCTTGCTATCTTCTAGCATTGCATCAATCCTCTGACCTTTCTTTTTCCCCAAGAGGTCTTTCTGAAACACTTCAATGGGTGTTGATACAATCACCAGCTCCATTATTCAGTCTGACAGCTCAGTTTCCGAGAAGTTGTATTCGTTGCCCTACTATAGCATCTACTGATGAACTGGTCTATTGATTCCTGTGGCTGTTGACAGTCGGACATCAATTCCAGGCGGTGAATTCGAAAATTCACTCGTAATCGGAGTTGATCTTCTAGCACTCTCCATATCTTTGCTGGATCTTTCTGGTCCTCGTCAGATAAGCCTGAGGTATTGATTCTGTGTAAACCCTCATTTCCAGCTGCTGTTAGTATTTTCATAGCCTGTTTTTCTGGTTCTACAATTACTTGCTCTGTGAAGCAAAACTGCATTCTTTGTTTGAACAGCTTGAACTTGCATAGGACGTCCAAGGCTTTCCAGTTCATGCTGGGAAATTTGATATCCATATTCCTGCTGTTCTTTTGCTTTAAAACTTGCTTTAAGACTTGTTTTGTGCCTCTGCACTGTTTCCCCTTTGAGAAACTCTGTTATTTAGACCAGCTGCATGGGTTGACAGGAGTAGGTGTTTGAAAGTATAATGTTTTGATCTTGCTTCCAGCGCTTACGCCTGTTCTGTTTACACAGCTGTTCACTAGGCAGTTTGATGGTTTTTTTTGCTAGAGTTTGTTTTTGTTGTTCACGCTCAAATGGTTTTATGAGTTTTATTTTACTGTGGCTTTGTGAATGGAAGCTCTTATTCATGTTCAAGTGGTTTAATGGGTTTTTATTAAACTTTGGCTGTCATTCACATGATTATAACCTGGCAACTAGCCCAGTAGCATACTAAGATTTTAAAGGGATAATCATTCTTAAAGACAATCATACAAAAGGTATAACCTCTCAGTTCTGCTATCATCCTTGTAAATCATTTTTGCACCTTCTCCACTTCAAATGCCCAGAACGAGGTCATGGACTTATCCTCTTGATTGAGCAATGGTATTGGCTTGGCAAAAGTTGAAAAGAGTGTGAAGAATTGTAAATAAATTGAAAACTGTGAAGGATATCAAAAATAATCAGTAACGACGGAAAGAGGAACAGTTAGAAATGATGGATCCCAAATTTAATTCCGTGACGCGCTGGATCCGATAGCGTGTGGGAAATCCCGAAGTAAGTTCATGGCATGTGTCAGTGGTTTTTTAATTCAGCCCACTCACTATTATTTCACTTGCAGGTTTTCCTCCCATTAGTGGCAGCAGGTGTGATGTGGGCGCAAATGATGCAATCTCAACTCCAGTATTTAAAGGGACAATCCAAACATGCAAGTTGAAGGAGATTGCAGTTGGGAACCAAAGAGAAGGAAGTGCCAGATTGGAGATTGGAGTCCAAACAGGAAAATGCTGCACCTCATTTCAATGATGCCTCTCTGAATGTGTTGCTGTGAAGAGAGAGATATTGTTCTCTACAAATGGGGTGAAGAAACTTTTAGCTGAGACCAAGAAGGTGTCGTTGGAGGTAGTAGAGGCAATCAGCAGCAGGCATGTAGTGCCACACTCCTGGATTCAGTGCAGAAAATGGCTTAATGCCCTAAGCATTCACCTACATTCTCCTGTGCACGTGACCCCACTCCCTCTTTCTGCCTTCTCAAGCCTACTCCAGCACATCACTCCTCAGATGCATCCCTCCTTCTCATTCTAAGCACTTCCTCACATCCCTAATATTCATCCCTGATTCCCACTCACCCTCATCCTTATACAATGTCAGGCCTCTCCCTCAAAGTCACCCTCGCCAAGTACACTCCATCCATCAGATGAACATCTGCCATTACAGTCAATCATAGGGCTGTTCTTTCCCTCCTTGCAGGAGAAGAGACCACATAACACGAGGGAGAGGAAGATAACTGGAGGGAACCCTCCAAACATCTGGCAGCTGATAAACGTAGAGGAGGAGGCACTGCAGAGCAGTGGAGTTTCTGCAACCCTGGCTGTTGGAGTTGGGGAGATGGGAATCTCCCATCTACCTGGTGACACAATTAAATCAAAGCTACCCACATGTCAAATGGCTCTCAGTCATGTTGACTTGATTTCAACAGTGAATGAAATATTATCAGTTTCATAATAATAACTTGCAACATATTCTTACCTTGCGAGGACTAATTCATGTCTTTAAATTGCCACAAGGACCTACTCGTGTGCAGCAGGAGTTGATGGATGTGGTGGGCAATGAGTCCTCAGAGGAGCTGATTCCTTCTGAGAGTGCACCATCATAGGACTCATTCAGACCGTGCACCAGCTCAGATACTTGCACTTGAGTGGGATCAGTAAGACAGATAGTTGGGTTTTCACCTGATGACTCACACATCACAAGTGAGCAAGAGCAGATAGTGGCGGCAGAGACAGCAGTTGAGAAGTTGCCTCACAGGACACAGCCCTCTCCAAGCTCTGTTCAGCTGGACACAGATGAAGTATCTCGGGGGTCATTGATGAAAATGCGAATCATTGACCGATGCACTGACTGGCCTTCAAAATTGATTTACCATGATTGCAGAGAGATTGGATAAGTCCACCTGAAGCGTTGCGGGGCTAGAGGGTGTATGTTACAGGCCACTGGAATGATGTCTTCCTCCATGGTTAGAGTGACCAGTGTCATGGACCGTCATATGGTTCAATCAAATGAGTCTTGAAAGCCTTCAATACCACAGTACAAAGTTTGGATGCCAACATGTCGGCCAAGCCAAATGGCTTGACAGATACCCTAGCCTTGGCCTTACAGGGACACACTGGTTGTGTGGCCAAAGTCCTCTCGAGCATAACGCTAACAGTGAAGTGTGGCTGGATCATGAGATGGAGGATGACCAAAAGGGACACGGAAGTGGAAATGCATATCAAAGTACTTTGACTTCTCTCTCACAAGCCTCTCGGTCAGTAATCCGCATGCTGCCTTATCTCCCGATGTTTTAGTCTTTCCCTGCACTGCTCCAAAACCCAGAGGACATCAGTCAAGAGCATCTCAACAGTCAGTGCAGGGATCTAAGCAGCCTGCCTCTGCCTCTGCTCAAGCCATACAAGTTGCAACAAGTAGGAGCAGTAGGAAAAGAAAGAGTAAGGCTTCGTAGTTGCACAAGTGTACATACATGGGTGTCTGAGAAAATGCTATGTTGATAAGTTTTTGTTACTTATTCAGGTCACATAAATGTTATTCTTTTTCAACACTTTCCTGTGTTGACAACTTTTGGGTGATAAGCGGCCTTATTAGTTGATTGATGTGAAGACATGAATTGATGGGGACCAATGGGAACCTTGTTGAAGGGGTGGTTGCTTGGTTGCTGGACTGCTTTGTGTCAGTGGCATTGGGGGAGGGGATGGGGAAGCGTGGCCGTTGCATTTTCTGGTGACTTTGAGGCAGGTCGGACAACTCAGGGATGCTGCAACATGGAGGTGCCCTCAGACAGGTATCTAAAATTTCAAGTTTAGTGGCCGAGGGCAATAGGCTCTGCGGGACGCAGGGTGGCCTACGGATGGCCCATTGGGGCTGTAGTGGGAGCCTTCCCTGCCTGAGCCCTCCTGTTTGGGCCACGGAATCTCAGGATCTGATGCTCCCCATCCAGAACTGCTGCAGGGAGGCAACTTCCATGAAGCTGGCAACCTCCCCATGCAGCAAGGGGCCAACCCACCCTAACAAGGTTAGGTTGGAAAAGACTCGGGGAAACAGATTTAAAGTTTTGGGCACAAGATGCAGGGGAAATACGAGGAAGCATTTTTTAACGCAACGGATGGTAATGACCTGGAACTCACTGCCCACATGGGCGGTGGAAGCGGAGATGATCAATGACTTCAAGAGGAAGTTGGATGGCCACCTGAGAGAAATAGACTTGCAGGGCTACAGGGATTGAGCCGGGGAGTGGAACAGACTGCATAGCACCGTAGAGAGCCAGCGTGGACTCGATGGGCCGAGTGGCCTCCTTCTGTGTCGTAAATGACTCTGTGACTCTATGTCTCCGCTACCAGCTGCCTCATTTCATCCCTGCCTTTGTAACTCAAACCATCGTCATTGTTTTCCCATTCTGTCTCCTTCTCTCCTGAAGGAACAGACTCTTGCTGAGGTGCGGTATTATGCAGCTCTCCAAATTGACCTTTCTTCCAGCATGAACCTAGACCATGACTATTGGAAGTCTTTTTAAAGATGGAATGCACCACGGCTAAGCCCGATGTCTGCAAATGGCCATTTTCTGGTGCTGGTCATGGTCCAACAATCAGGAGTAGGAACCAGTGGCTGAAATGGGAAGAATCCCATTTCCCCAGTACTAACATCCTCTATTTTGATGAATGCAAAAATTTAAGGTAAAAAAAGTATGATCTTGGCATGTGCATGTGACGTCACCAAAGCAAAAAGCAGACATGACCTGCAGCTCTTCTGACTCGCCTCCATCCTCGAAATTGCAAAGCTGGCCTTTCAAGGAAACCTCAAATTGTCCAAATTTGACTCACTATGGCTTTTCAACTCAGTTCAGTGCTTCTGTCTCTTGTGTTTCTGGACCATTTAAGTATCAGATGCATTTATTTTGATGAAATATACCTCTTTTATAAAGATGCATTCTGTTTTATCATTCTGTTAATGTCTGTTACACTAACGTATCTGCGTGGTCACATGTCTAGGCTCTGAAAGGATTTCTTCAGTGAAGATCTTCTTTACCCTTCCCATCCAGTTTATCATTTGGCATGCACTTCTTGGCAAGATATTGTTATGACCAGGTAAGAAAGGGGTCTAGGGGTTCCCACTCAGCCTTTTCCTAGTTTGGCTGTAACAGAGTTTAATTTGTAAAACACTGTGTTTTTAGCTTCCCCTCAGTGAAACCTTGTTCACTACTCTCTAATTGTAAACCAGACAGGTTTTCTTAGATTTAAACAAGAAAGGTGTAAATTTATTAACCTTAAAACTTGAATTCGGTTACAACTTCTAAAATACCTGCGCATGTGATAAACACACACGTAGATAGAGACAGAAAAGGAGAAAGAATCGAGGGGAAAGGTTTGAAGCAATAGCTGGAGTTCATTTACTGTCTTTTGATTTCAATGTAAAGTCTTTGATGTAGTTAAATCTTGCCATCTCATTGGGGCCCAGTGCACGCTTCCAAACTTGTTTTGATGGTTTTCTGTCTTGGCTTAGTTTCTTCTGTGGGTCCCTGTCTTTGCATGAGAGGGAGAGAGAGAGAGACAGGGAGAGATGCTCTCTCTTCAAGTTCAGATGCAGTTTGATTTTTCCTGTGTCACAATTCAAACCAAACCTGGGCCAGCAGGCCAGTCATGTGATTAGTTCCTTTTTTGGACCAACCTTCCCCGTGAGGCTTTGTGGATTCTTTCAATCTTAGTAGATATCCTCAGTAGGGTGCTGGAATGCTGACTTTCACACATTCAATGTCTGGTGATCAAAATCCAGTTGGGTTTATTGAATCAGGGAGCAATTCCATTGTCTTCTCCAGGCAACTCTCTTTTAGAATGCAAATGTTTCCAGCCCCTGTCCTGTTAGAATGCAGGTGCAGCCATGTTTTCAGTCCAGTAAGATTTTAAGTTAATGTTCCTTATGATGAAATTAGTATGCCCCATTCTCAGCAGGTGTGGTTTTCATCACAATATGAATATGAATATTCTCCTGGAAAACCTAGTTTTATTATAGCTTTATGACAGGCTGTTATGTAAAACTGTTATTCTTGTTTCAAATCATTAGTGAAGCTTAAATCAGCTTGTGATAGCCATAGAAAGCTTTGCATCCTGTTCTGCAATGCTATACCACTTAAACCAGACTCTTCTCCAGTCATTTCCACTTTTTATAGGTGATTTATTTTTGGTTATGTAGTCTGCATACACTAACCACATAACTTTAGTTCTTAGTAACTCACAGCATTTCTGTCAATGTTACTTATCTTGAAGTAAATGGGGTACATTCCCCAACCCGTTACTTTTCTTTCTTTACCTTCTACCCCTCTGTAAGTTTCCTATTGCATTCTGCTGACGTCTGGCGTGCAAGCTTGCCAGGGTACTGAATCCAACAGCTCGAAGGAACTCAATTAACAACTGGATTGATATGATTACTGATGCAACTCTGAGTACATTGTATCTACTATATTGATTCCTATCTTTAGTGTTGAGATCAGCAATCTCCTGCCCTGCAGTCCTCCCAATAATGCCATTAACACCTGCTGTAAAAAAAAAATATTTTAAAAATCCAAATAGACAGTAATTGTTCAACTATTTTTTTTAAAGTGTACTTGTGCAAAGAACTCCAGTTCAAGGATATTTTATTCTGGTTACTGGAATAAAGATACACCAGCTTGCAGGATAACTGTCCCAGCCATAAAGACGAAGACCAAGCTTTCCATCACAATTTATGTTATCTTTTCTCAGCCAGGAATAAGAGGCACCAAAATTGGCCTCAGTGACACCAGGTCATAGGATTATAGGAAATATGAGCAGGAGTAGGCTATTCGGCCCGTCGAGCCTGCTCTGCCATTCAAACAGATCATGACTGATCATCTACCTCTACGCCATTTTTCCCCACTAGCCACACATCCCTTGATGTCATTAGTATCCAGAAATCTATTGATTTCTGTCTAGAACATGTTCAATGATTGAGCTTCCACAGCCCTCTGGGTAGAAAATTCCAAAGATTCACCACCCTCTGAGTAAAGAAATTCCTCCTCATCTCAGTCTTAAATGGCCTTCCCCTTACTCTGAGACTGTGTCCCTTGGTTCCAGACTCACCAGCCAGAGGAAACATCCTATCCACATTTACGCCCTGTAAGCATTTGTCGATTTCAATGAGATCACCTCTCATTCTTTGAAACTCTAGAGAATACAGGCCCAGTTTCTGCAATCTCTCCTCATAAGGTAATCATCTCCAGATTGTTACCTGAGTCACGTGCAAATTGGCACAGGGTCAAGCAGATTAGAGAACTAAAGGTGTGGCTTAAAGAGTGATGTGGGAAGAAGGGCTTTTGATTATTGGGGCACCGGCATCAGTACTCAGGAAAGAGGGAGCTATTCTGTTGGGATGGGCTTCACTTGATCTGGGCTGGAACCAGTGTCCTGGCCAATAGCATAAATAGGGCTGTGGACTGGGCTTTAAACTAACAGGGTGGGGGTGAGGGGGTGGGGGTGGGTAAAGGGAAATTTGGAAATCCAAAGAGAGAGGTCAGGGCATCGGAGCAGGATAGTGATGTGGGTAACTCCCGACAGAATGGGACAGGAAGGGACAGAGAGTTTAACAAAAATTGTACACTGGCAAATAAGGTCATTGCAGGGAATAGAGGTAAAAATTGAAATTGAAGTTCCTTTATCTGAATGCACGAAGCGTCTGTCATAAGATAGATGAACTAGTGGCACGAATAGAGGTAAATGATTTACATCTAATTGTCATTACTGAGACATAGATACAAGGAGATCAAGGTTGAGAGATAAATATTTCAGTGTACACAACATTTCAGACAGACAGACAGAATGGCAAAGGAGGAGGGTAACCCTGATTGTAAAGGATGGCATAGGGACATTAATAAGAAGGGATCTGGCCTCAGAAGATCATGAAGTAGAATCAGTTTGGGTGGAAATTAGGAATAGCAGGAGTCAGAAAACACTAGTGGGAGCAATTTACAGACCCTCGAACAGTTTACATTATAGAACAGAACATTAAATGGGAAATTATTGGAGCATGTAAAAAAGGTAGTGTATTAATTGTGGGGGACTTTAAACTGCATATAGACTGGGACAATCAAATTGGCGACAGTGGTCTTGAAGATCAATTTGTAGAATGCTTTCATGAGCAATGCATTGTGGAACCAACTAGGGATAAAGCTATCTTAGATCTTACATTGTGTAATGAAGCAGGGTTAATAAGCAATGTCATAGTAAAAGATCCACTGGGAAATAGTGATCATAATGCCATTGAATTTCATGTTAAGTTTGAAAGTGACACATTTCAATCACAAACAAGAATCTTAAACTTAAACAAAGCCAATTATGGAGGTATGAGGGGAGAACTGGCTAAGGTAAATTTATTTATTTAGAGATACAGCACTGAAACAGGCCCATCGGCCCACAAAGTCTATGCCAACCAACAACCACCCATTTATACTAATCCTACATTAACCCCATATTCTCTACCACATCCCCACCATTCTCCTACCACCTACCTACACTAGGGGCAATTTACAATGGCCAATTTACCTATCAACCTGCAAGTCTTTGGAGGTGGGAGGAAACCAGAGCACCCGGCGGAAACCCACACAGACACAGGGAGAACTTGCAAACTCCACACATGCAGTGCCCAAAATCGAACCCGGGCTGCTGGAGCTGTGAGGCTGCGGTGCTAACCACTGCGCCATTGTGCCGCCAAATAGACTGGAAGGTATGGCAGTAAATGAACAGTGGGAAACATTTAAAGAAACAATTCAAAGGGTTCAACAGAAGTACATTCTGTTCAAAAACAAAAACTCGTCCAGCAAGACCCATCCATGGCTCACTTAGGAAGTTAAGGAGAGTATTAGACTAAAAGAAAAGGCTTACAATGTTGCAAAACAATAGTAGCAAGTCTGAGGTTTGGAAGTGTTTTAGAAACCAGCAAAAGGCCACGAAAAAGTTGATAAAAAGGGAAAAAATCCAATATGAGAGTAAACTAGCTAGCAATATAGAAACAGATTGTAAGAGCTTTTATAAGTACATAAAAAGGACAAGAGTAGCTAATGTAGATATTGGTCCCTTAGAGGCAGAGACAGGAGAAATTATCATGGAGAATGAGAAAATGGCAGAGGCATTGAACAAATATTTTCTGTCTCTCTTCTCAGTAGAAGACACAAGTTCCATACCAGAAATAGGCAGTAACCTAGGGGCTACAAAGAGTAAGGAAATTAAGGATATTGATATCAGTCAAGAAAAAGTATTGGAGAAACTTAAGGGACTAAAATCTGACAAATCCCAGGGACCAGATGGCCTACACCCTCGGGGTCTAAAAGAGATAGCTGCAGAGATAGTGGATACACTTAGATTCAGAAATGGTCCCGTCAGATTGGAAGTTGGCAAATGTTATGCCGCTTTTCAAGAAAGGAGGTAGAGAGAAAACAGGGAGCCTAACATCAGTCATTGCGAAGATGCTGGAAACTATTATTAAGGAAGTCTTGACATTGCACTTGGAAAAGCATAGTATGATTAGAACAAGTCAACATAGTTTTACTGAAGGGTGATCCTGATTGACAAATTTATTAGAGTTTTTTGAGGATGTAATTAGTACGGTAGTTAAAGGGGAACCAGTAGATGCAGTATACCTGGATTTTCAAAAGGCATTTGATAAGCTCCCACATACAAGATTAATAGGCAAGATAAGGGCTCATGGTGTTGGGGGCAATATATTAGCATGGATAGAGGATTGGTTAACAGACAGGAAGCAGAGAGTGGGCATAAATGGGGCATTTTCAAGTTGGCAGGCCGTGAATAGTGGGGTGCTGCAAGGATCAGTGCTGGGGCCTCAGCTATTTGCACTCTATATTAATGACTTGGATGAAGAAACAGAGAGTAATGTATCTAAGTTTGCTGATGATACAAAGCTTGATGGAAAGGTAAGCTGCGGGGAGAATGTAGAGAGGCTGCAAAGAGATATAGACAGGTTAAGTGAGTGGGCAACAAGATGACAAATGGAGTATAATGTAGGGAAGTGTGAAGTTGTTCACTTTGGTCGTAAAAATAGAAAAGCAGAATATTTTTTAAAAGGTGTGAAACTGGTAAGTGTTGATATTCAGAGAGACTTGGGGGTACTCATACAAGGAACACATAAAGTTAACATGCAGGTGCATGGTTCCTATTAGGAAGGCAAATGGCATGTTGGCCTTTATTGCAAGGGGATTGGAGTATAGGAATAAAGAAGTCTTACTAAAATTGTACAGGGCTTTGGTGAGACCACACCTGGAATACTGTGTGCAGTTTTGGTCTCCACATTTAAGAAAGAATATACTTGCACTGGATTTACTAAATTGGTCCCTGGGTTGAGGGGGTTGTCCTATGATGAGAGGTTGAGTAAATTGGGCCTGTATTCTCTGGAGTTTAGAAGAATGAGAGGCGATCTAATTGAGACATCCAAGATTCTGAAAGGGCTTGATAGGGTAGAAGCTGAGAGATTGTTCCCACTGGTCAGGGAATCTAGAACATGGGGACACAGTCTCAGAATAAGGGGTCGATCATTTAGAACTGAGATGAGAAATTACTTCACTCAAAGGGTTGTGAATCTTTGGAATTCTCTACCTCCAGAGGGTTGTGGATGCTTCATCATTGAACACATTTAAGGCTGGGATAGATAGATTTTTGGTCTCGCAGCGATTCAAGGGATATGGGGAGCGGGCAGGAAAGTGGAATTGAAGCCCAAGATCAGCCATGATCGTATTGAATGGGGGAGCAGGCTCGATGGGCCACATGGTCCACTTCTGCTCCTATTTCTTGTGTTCTTATAAGACAATCCCGCCATCCCAAGGATCAATCTGGTGAACCTCCGTTGCACACCCTCGATGGCAAGTATATCCTTCCTAAGATAAGGAGACCAAAACTGTACACAATACTCCAACTGCGGTCTCACCAAGGCTTTATCCAATTGCAGCAAGACATCTTTATTCCTGTACTCAAATATCCTTGCAAGGAAGGCCAACATACCATTTGCCTTCCTATTTGCTTGCTGCACCTGAATACTAGCTTTTAGTGATTCATGAACAAGGACACCCATGTCCCTTTGGATAGCAACACTTCTCAACCTCTCACCATTTAAGAAATATTCTGCCTGCCTTTTTCTTCTACTAAAGTGGATCTTCTTCTTCTTTGGCCCCCTTATCTTCAGAGACAATGGGTAAGCGCCTGGAGGTGGTCAGTGGTGTGTGGAGCAGGGCCTGGAGTGGCTATAAAGGCCAATTCTAGAGTGACAGGCTCTTCCACAGGTGCTGCAGAACAATTTGTTTGTCGGGGCTTTAACACAGTTGGCTCTCCCCTTGCGCTTCTTCTGTCTTTTTTCCTGCCAACTGCTAAGTCTCTTCGACTCGCCACACTTTAGCCCCGCCTTTATGGCTGCCCGCCAGCTCTGGCGAACGCTGGCAACTGACTCCCACGACTTGTGATCAATGTTACAGGACTTCATGTCACGTTTGCAGACGTCTTTAAAGCGGAGACATGGACGGCCGGTGGGTCTGATATCAGTGGCGAGCTCACTGTACAATGCGTCTTTGGGGATCCTGCCATCTTCCATGCGGCTCACATAGCCAAGCCATCACAAGCGCCGCTGACTCAGAAGTGTGGATAAGCTGGGGATGTTGGCCGCCTCGAGGACTTCTGTGTTGGAGATAGGGTCCTGCCACCTGATGCCAAGGGTTCTCCGGAGGCAGCGAAGATGGAATGAATTGAGACGTCGCTCTTGGCTGACATATGTTGTCCAGGCCTCGCTGCCATAGAGCAAGGTACTGAGGACACAGGTTTGATACACTCGGACTTTTGTGTTCCGTGCCAGTGCGCCATTTTCCCACACTCTCTTGGCCAGTCTGGACATAGCAGTGGAAGCCTTTCCCTTGCGCTTGTTGATTTCTGCATCTAGAGACAGGTTACTGGTGATAGTTGAGCCTAGGTAGGTGAACTCTTGAACCACTTCCAGAGCGTGGTCGCCAATATTGATGGATGGAGCATTTCTGACGTCCTGTCCCATGATGTTCATTTTCTTGAGGCTGATGGTTAGGCCAAATTCGTTGCAAACAGCCGCAAACCTGTCGATGAGACTCTGCAGGCACTCTTCAGTGTGAGATGTTAAAGCAGCATCGTCAACAAAGAGGAGTTCCCTGATAAGGACTTTCCGTACTTTGGTCTTCGCTCTTAGATGGGCAAGGTTGAACAACCTGCCCCCTGATCTTGTGTGGAGGAAGATTCCTTCTTCTGAAGACTTGAACGCATGTGAGAGCAACAGGGAGAAGAAAATTCCAAAAAGTGTGGGTGCGAGAACACAGCCCTGTTTCACGCCACTCAGGATAGGAAAGGGGTCTAATGAGGTGCCGCTGTGTTGAATTGTGCCTTTCATATTGTCATGGTGATGATACTTAGTAGCTTTGGTAGACATCCAATCTTTTCTAGTAGTCTGAAGAGACCACGTCTGCTGACAAGGTCAAAGGCTTTGGTGAGATCAATGAAAGCAATGTAGAGGGGCATCTGTTGTTCGCGGCATTTCTCCTGTATCTGACGAAGGGAGAACAGCATGTCAATGGTCGATCTCTCTGCACGAAAGCCACACTGTGCTTCAGGGTAGACGCGCTCGACCAGCTTCTGGAGCCTGTTTAAAGCGGCTCGAGCAAAGACTTTCCCCACTATGCTGAGCAGGGAGATTCCACGGTAGTTGTTGCAGTCACCGCGTTCACCTTTGTTTTTATAAAGGGTGATGATATTGGCATCGCGCATGTCCTGTGGTACTGCTCCCTCGTCCCAGCACAGGCAAAGCAGTTCGTGTAGTGCTGAAAGTATAGCAGGCTTGGCACTCTTGATTATTTCAGGGGTAATGCTGTCCTTCCCAGGGGCTTTTCTGCTGGCTAGAGAATCAATGGCATCACTGAGTTCCGATTTGGTTGGCTGTACGTCCAGCTCATCCATGAGTGGTAGAGGCTGGGCTGCATTGAGGGCAGTCTCAGTGACAACATTCTCCCTGGAGTACAGTTCCAGGTAGTGTTCAACCCAGCGGTCCATTTGCTTGCGTTGGTCAGTGTTTATGTCCCCTGATTTAGATTTGACGGGGGCGATCTTCTTAATGGTTGGCCCAAAAGCTCTCTTAATGCCATCATACATTCCTCTGATGTTTCCGGTGTCTGAGGCCAGCTGAATATGACTGCATAGGTGTTGCCAGTAGTCATTTGTGCAGCGCCTGGCTGTTCTTTGTGCAGTGCTACGGATGTTAACTCGCTGGGGGCTTTCTTGTAGTTCAACAGTGCAATGCGCTTAGTGGCTATGACAGGTTCCAGCTCTTCAAAATGAGATTGAAACCAGTCTGCATTTCTCTTTGCACGTTTGCCGTAGGTGGTCAAAGCTGACTCATAGATGGGGTCTCTGATGTGGGCCCACTTGGTCTCAGCATCCCCTGTGGGAGTGTTTTGAAGGGCTGTTACAAGTGAATTTAGAAATTTTTGTAACAGCTGCGGATGAGAAATTCTGCTCGTGTTGATGCCTGGGTGGCCATTCTGCTTGGAATGATGCAACTTCTTTGGTCTGAGTCTAACCTTGCTGCACACCAGGGAGTGGTTGGTGTCACAGTCCGCACTGTGGAAGCTGCATGTGATTTGAACACTGTTTAAGGAGGCTCGCCTTGTGACGATGAGGTCTAGCTGGTGCCAACGACACAATCTTGGGTGCCGCCATGAAACCTGGTGACAGGGTTTAGTGTGAAAGAACGAGTTGGTGTTGCAGAGGTTATGATAGGTACACAACTCAAGCAGTCTCCGCCCATTCTCATTCATCCTTCCAACGCCATAGCGCCCAAGGCAGGAGGGCCATGAGTCATGGTCGGCCCCAACCCTGGCATTAAAGTCCCCCAGCAGGAACAGGTGTTCGGTGTTGGGGATGCTGCTAATGATATTATGGAGTTCTGCGTAGAACTGGTAGAACTGGTCGATCACATCACACTTATTCACATTATATTCCATCTGACATGTTCCTGCCCATTCACTTAGCTGGCCCAAATCCCCTTGAAGCCTCCTTGCACCCTCCTCACAACTTTTGTGTCATCAGCAAATTTAATTTGTTTAGTCTCTCTGCCATTCCCTCATTCTCCACCACAAATTCTCCTGTCTCCACCTGCAATGGACTCACATTTGTCCTTGCTAATTGTTTCCTTTTCATATACCTAAAGAAGCTTTTACAGTCCGCTTTTATGTTTCTAGCTAGCTTAGATTCATAATCCATTTTCCCTTTCTTTATCAGTTTCTTGGTCCTCCTTTGTTGGACTCTAAATTGCTCCCAATCCTCGGGCTTACCACTTTTTCTGGTGACCTCATAAGCCACTTCCTTTGACCTAATGCAATCCTTAACTTCTTTTGTTAGCCACAGTTGGTTCACCTTTCCTGTTGGGTTTCTGCGTCTTAAAAGAATGTACATTTGTTGTAAACTGTGTATTACTTCTTTAAATATTTGACATTGCCTGTCTAGCGTCAAATCTTTTAATGTATTTTCCCAATCCACCATAGCCAACTTGCCCTCATATCTTCATAGTTTCCTTTGTTCAGGTTAGGACCCGAGGTTCAGAATGAACTATATTGCTTTCAAACTTAATGTAAAATTCAAACATATTGTGGTCATTATTTCCTAATGGTTCCTTTACAGCAAGGTTATTAATTAGCTCTTTCTCATTACATAATACTAAATCTAAAATAGCCTGATCCCTAGTTGGTTCTTCAACATGCTGCTCCCGAAATCCATCTTGTACACACTCCAGGAATTTATCCTCCACAGCATTAGTACTAATTAGGTTTGTCCATTATTACTGCATTGCCCATGCTACATGCAGCTCTAATTTCCTGATTTATTCCATGTCCAACATTACCACCACAGTTTGGTGACCTATAAACAACACCCACCAATATTTGCTGCCCCTTAGCTCCAGCCAAACTAATTTTGCTGCTTCGATTAAAGATCCTCTCTCACTAATTACTGATCTCATCCCTTATTAACAGCGCTACCCCACCTTCTTGTCCTCTTCGCCTGTCCATCCTAACTGTCGAATATCCCTGAATATTCAGTTCCCACTCCTGGTCACCCTGTAACCACGTCTCCGTAATAACAATTAAATCATACCCAAGGTCAAGGAGAGGAAAAATCAGGCAAGGTTCTAATCTCAACCGGCTATAGAAACATATAAAGAGTAAAATGGTAGTCAAAGGAAGGGATCAAAAACAAAGGTGGAAAAATCTGTTGGAAATTTGCTTGAAGAGGCACTATTCGAATGAATTTTTTCTCCAAAATCTTCTTTTGGAGGCAGAGGACATGGAACAGGTACGAAATGTGTACTTTACATATGTCTTCAACAACAACAACAACATAGGCCTTCACAGTAAAGGACGAAGGGTAAAGAAATTGGATGGGATAAAAATAAAGAAGAGCTAGTTAAAGGGCTGGCAGCACTCAAAAAAGAAATGTCTCCCAGTCTGGAGGAGATGCATCCTCGGTTGCTGAGGGAAGTAAGGTTGGAAATAGTAGAGGCTCTTCCCACAATTTTTCAATCCTCTTTAGATATGGGAGTGGTGCCAGAGGACTGGAGGGTTGTAAATGTTACTCCCCTGATCAAAAAAGGGGAGAGGGATAAATCTGGAAACTACAGGCCAGTTAGCATAACATCTGTGGTGGGAAAACTGCGAAAGACCATAACCTGGGACAAACCTAATTTCCACTGATGAAGGGTCACTGACCTGAAATATTAACTCTCTCCACAGATGCTGCCAGACCTGCTGAGTATTTCCAGCATTTCTTGTTTTTATTTCAGATTTCCAGCATCTGCAGTATTTTGCTTTTATCGAGAAAAGCTGGGATTGTTCTCGTTAAAGCAAAGAAAGTTAAGGGAAGATCTAATAGAGGAGCTAAAATTGATGGGGGGTTTTGTTTAATTAAATAAAGAGAAAGGTTTTGGCACAGTGATTATTATGATCTGGAATGCACTGTGTAGGCCCCAAGGAGATCACAAACCCAAAGAATCCAATCTACCGAACAACACCAATTTAGAGAAAAAAAATGGACAAGATTTCTCTTTTATAAATTTTGCTTGAACAATCATGCCAAAACCAACATAAACATGAACGAACAGTTAAATCATGGCCGATATCTAATAGCTTAAAGATTACACGTTAACTATCAGATGCAACAAAGAGTGATCTCACGAGTCTTTTGGGTAGTCCTTTTTAGCAAAGTTAGAATCAATTATAGCCAGAACGTCCTTCAGGTCTTCGAACTTTTCAGGTAGACCTCCAGATCCCGTCTTCCAGGATGCAAATATGGGACTGGATCTATTTCTCCCACCGCTGAGAGTGGCAGCAGCTGAAGAAAATGGCGGCCGCCATGCACAGGACACGGGCCTCGATGCCGCCATGACGGAGCAATCGTGTGTCCGAAGGCTACTTAGCATACACACATTGACCACGTCCCCCAATCACGTGGTGGGGGCGGCCTCGGTGACACCGTTCACGGCATCACCTGATGAAGGAGCAGGTGCTGGTGCCATTTTTAAAGGGCTGCCAGTCCTATAAACAGCACAACATAGCGCAGAGTTCCCCACTTCCCCCCCATACACTACATAGTGCAGAGTTCACCCCTTCAACCCATACACTACATACTGCAGAGTTCACCCCTTCACCCCATACACTACATAGTGCAGTGTTCACCTCCTCTACCCCGTACACTACATAGTGCAGAGTTCACCCCTTCAACCCACACAATACATAGTGCAGAGTTCACCTCCTCTCCCCATACAATACATAGTGCAGTGTTCACCTCCTCTACCCCGTACACTACATAGTGCAGAGTTCACCCCTTCAACCCATACACTACATAGTGCAGTGTTCACCTCCTCTCCCCATACACTACATAGTGCAGAGTTCACCCCTTCAACCCATACACTACATAGTGCAGTGTTCACCTCCTCTACCCATACAATACATAGTGCAGAGTTCACCCCTTCACCCCATACACTACTTAGTGCAGAGTTCACCCCTTCAACCCATACACTACATAGTGCAGTGTTCACCTCCTCTCCCCGTACAATACAGAGTGCAGAGTTCACCCCTTCACCCCATACACTACATAGTGCAGAGTTTACCCCCTCTCCCCGTACTCTACATAGTGCAGAGTTCACCCCTTCACCCCAAACATTATATAGTGCAGTGTTCAGCCCTTCAACCCATACACTACAGAGCGCAGAGTTCACCCCTTCACCCCATACATTACATAGTGCAGTGTTCACCTCCTCTCCCCGTACACTACATAGTGCAGAGTTCACCCCTTCACCCCAAACATTATATAGTGCAGTGTTCAGCCCTTCAACCCATACACTACAGAGTGCAGTGTTCACCCCTTCAACCCATACACTACAGAGCGCAGAGTTCACTCCTTCACCCCATACACGACATAGCACAAAGTTCACCCCTTCAACCCATACACTACATAGTGCAGAGTTCACCCCCTCTCTCCGTACACTACAGAGTGCAGAGTTCATCCCCTTCAACGCATACACTACATAGTGCAGAGTTCACCCCTTCACCCCATACACTACATAGTGCAGAGTTCACCCCTTCAACCCATACACTACAGAGCGCAGAGTTCACCCCTTCAACCCATACACTACATAGTGCAGAGTTCACCCCCTCTCTCCGTACACTACATAGTGCAGAGTTCATCCCCTCTCTCCGTACACTACAGAGTGCAGAGTTCACCCCTTCACCTCATACACGACATAGCACAAAGTTCACCCCTTCACCCCAAACATTATATAGTGCAGTGTTCACCCCATCACCCCATACACTACAGAGCGCAGAGTTCACCTCCTCTCCCCGTACACTACATAGTGCAGAGTTCACCCCTTCACCCCATACACTACATAGTGCAGTGTTCACCCCATCACCCCATACACTACATAGTGCAGAGTTTACCCCCTCTCCCCGTACACTATATAGTGCAGAGTTCATCCCCTTCAACGCATACACTACATAGTGCAGAGTTCACCCCTTCAACCCATACACTACATAGTGCAGAGTTCACCTCCTCTCCATGTACACTACATAGTGCAGTGTTCACCTCCTCTCCCTGTACACTACATAGTGCAGAGTTCACCCCTTCAACCCATACACTACATCGTGCAGAGTTCACCCCTTCAACCCATACACTACATAGTGCAGAGTTTACCCTCTCTCCCCGTACTCAACATAGTGCAGAGTTCACCCCTTCACCCCATACACTACATAGTGCAGTGTTCACCTCCTCTCCCTGTACACTACATAGTGCAGAGTTCACCCCTTCAACCCATACACTACATCGTGCAGAGTTCACCCCTTCAACCCATACACTACATAGTGCAGAGTTCACCCCCTCTCCCCGTACACTACATAGTGCAGAGTTCACCCCTTCACCTCATACACGACATAGCACAAAGTTCACCCCTTCACCCCAGACACTACAAGTGCAGAGTTCACCCCGTCAACCCATAAACTACATAGTGCAGAGTTCACCCCCTCTCTCCAAACAATACATAGTGCAGAGTTCACCCCCTCTCCCCATACACTACATAGTGCAGAGTTCATCTCCTCTCCCCGTACACTACATAGTGCAGAGTTCACCTCCTCTCCCCGTACACTACATAGTGCAGAGTTCACCTCCTCTCCCCGTACACTACATAGTGCAGAGTTCACCCCTTCACCCCATAAACTACGTAGTGCAGAGTTCACCCCCTCTCCCCATACACTACATCGTGCAAAGTTCACCTCCTCTCCCCGTACACTACATAGTGCAGAGTTCACCCCTTCACCCCATACACTACATAGTGCAGAGTTTACCCCCTCTCCCCGTACACTACATAGTGCAAAGTTCACCTCCTCTCCCCGTACTCTACATAGTGCAGTGTTCACCTCCTCTCCCTGTACACTACAGAGCGCAGAGTTCACCCCTTCACCCCATACACTACATAGTGCAGAGTTCACCCCCTCTCCCCGTACACTACATAGTGCAGAGTTCACCCCTTCACCTCATACACGACATAGCACAAAGTTCACCCCTTCACCCCATACACTACAGAGCGCAGAGTTCACCCCTTCACCCCATACACTACATAGTGCAGAGTTCACCCCTTCACCCCATACACTACAGAGCGCAGAGTTCACCCCTTCACCCCATACACTACATTGTGCAGAGTTCACCCCTTCACCCCATACACTACAGAGCGCAGAGTTCACCCTTTCACCCCAACCACTACATAGTGCAGTGTTCACCCCTTCACCCCATACACTACAGAGCGCAGAGTTCACCCCTTCACCCCATACACTACATAGTGCAGAGTTCACCCCCTCTCTCCGGACACTACATAGTGCAGAGTTCACCCCCTCTCCCCGTACACTACATAGTGCAGAGTTCACCCCTTCACCTCATACACGACATAGCACAAAGTTCACCCCTTCACTCCATACACTACATAGTGCAGAGTTTACCCCCTCTCCCCGTACACTACATAGTGCAGAGTTCACCCCTTCACCCCAAACACTACAGAGTGCAGAGTTCATCCCCTTCAACGCATACACTACATAGTGCAGTGTTCACCCCCTCTCCCGGTACACTACATAGTGCAGAGTTCACCCCTTCACCCCATACACTATATCGTGCAGAGTTCACCCCTTCAACGCATACACTGCATAGTGCAGAGTTTACCCCCTCTCCCCGTACACTACATAGTGCAGAGTTCATCCCCTTCAATGCATACACTACATAGTGCAGAGTTTACCCCCTCTCCCCGTACACTACATAGTGCAGAGTTCACCCCTTCATCCCATTCACAACAGAGTGCAGAGTTCACCCCTTCAACGCATACACTGCATAGTGCATAGTTTACCCCCTCTCCCCGTACACTACATAGTGCAGAGTTCACCCCTTCACCTCATACACGACATAGTGCAGAGTTCACCCCCTCTCCCCGTACACTACATAGTGCAGAGTTCACCCCCTCTCCCCGTACACTACATAGTGCAGAGTTCACCCCTTCACCTCATACACGACATAGCACAAAGTTCACCCCTTCATCCCATACACTACATAGTGCAGAGTACACCCCTTCACCCCATTCACTACATAGTGCAGAGTTCACCCCTTCACCCCATACACTACATAGTGCAGAGTTCACCCCCTCTCCCCGTACACTACATAGTGCAGAGTTCACCCCTTCACCCCAAACACTACATAGTGCAGAGTTCACCCCTTCACCCCATACACTACATAGTGCAGAGTTCATCCCCTTCAACGCACACACTACATCGTGCAGTGTTCACCTCCTCTCCCCGTACACTACATAGTGCAGAGTTCATCCCCTTCAACGCACACACTACATAGTGCAGAGTTCACCCCCTCTCCCCATACACGACATAGCACAAAGTTCACCCCTTCACTCCATACACTACATAGTGCATAGTTTACCCCCTCTCCCCGTACACTACATAGTGCAGAGTTCACCCCTTCACCCCAAACACTACAGAGTGCAGAGTTCATCCCCTTCAACGCATACACTACATAGTGCAGTGTTCACCCCCTCTCCCGGTACACTACATAGTGCAGAGTTCACCCCTTCACCCCAAACACTACAGAGTGCAGAGTTCATCCCCTTCAAAGCATTCACTACATAGTGCAGAGTTCACCCCTTCACCCCATACACTACATAGTGCAGAGTTCACCCCTTCACCCCATACACTATATCGTGCAGAGTTCATCCCCTTCAACGTATACACTACATAGTGCAGAGTTTACCCCCTCTCCCCGGACACTACATAGTGCAGAGTTCACCCCTTCATCCCATTCACAACAGAGTGCAGAGTTCACCCCTTCAACGCATACACTACATAGTGCAGAGTTCACCCCTTCAACGCATACACTACAGAGTGAAGTGTTCACCTCCTCTCCCCGTACAATACATAGTGCAGAGTTCACCCCTTCACCCCAGACACTATAACGTGCAGAGTTCATCCCCTTCAACGCATACACTACATAGTGCAGTGTTCACCTCCTCTCCCCGTACAATACATAGTGCAGAGTTCACCCCTTCACCCCAGACACAATATCGTGCAGAGTTCATCCCCTTCAACGCATACACTACATAGTGCAGTGTTCACCTCCTCTCCCCGTACACTACATAGTGCAGAGTTCACCACTTCACCCCATACACTACATAGTGCAGAGTTTACCCCCTCTCCCCGTACACTACATAGTGCAGAGTTCACCACTTCACCCCACACACTACATAGTGCAGAGTTCACCTCCTCTCCCCGTACACTACATAGTGCAGAGTTCACCCCGTCAACCCATAAACTACATAGTGCAGAGTTCACCCCCTCTCCCCAAACAATACATAGTGCAGAGTTCACCCCCTCTCCCCATACACTACATAGTGCAGAGTTCACCTCCTCTCCCCGTACACTACATAGTGCAGAGTTCACCTCCTCTCCCCGTACACTACATAGTGCAGAGTTCACCCCCTCTCCCCATACACTACATAGTGCAGAGTTCACCTCCTCTCCCCGTACACTACATAGTGCAGAGTTCACCCCTTCACCCCATAAACTACATAGTGCAGAGTTCACCCCCTCTCCCCATACACTACATAGTGCAAAGTTCACCTCCTCTCCCCGTATACTACATAGTGCAGAGTTCACCCCTTCACCCCAAACACTACAGAGTGCAGAGTTCATCCCCTTCAACGCATACACTACATAGTGCAGTGTTCACCCCCTCTCCCGGTACACTACATAGTGCAGAGTTCACCCCTTCACCCCATACACTATATCGTGCAGAGTTCATCCCCTTCAACGCATACACTACATAGTGCAGAGTTCACCCCCTCTCTCCGGAGACTACATAGTGCAGAGTTCACCCCCTCTCCCCGTACACTACATAGTGCAGAGTTCACCCCCTCTCTCCGGAGACTACATAGTGCAGAGTTCACCCCTTCACCCCATACACTACATAGTGCAGAGTTCACCCCCTCTCTCCGGACACTACATAGTGCAGAGTTCACCCCCTCTCCCCGTACACTACATAGTGCAGAGTTCACCCCTTCACCTCATACACGACATAGCACAAAGTTCACCCCTTCACCCCATACACTACAAGTGCAGAGTTCACCCCTTCAACCCACACACTACATAGTGCAGTGTTCACCCCTTCACCTCATACACGACATAGCACAAAGTTCACCCCTTCACCCCATACACTACAAGTGCAGAGTTCACCCCTTCAACCCATGCACTACATAGTGCAGTGTTCACCTCCTCTCCCTGTACACTACATAGTGCAGAGTTCACCCCTTCACCCCATACACTACAGAGCGCAGAGTTCACCCCTTCACCCCACCCACTACATAGTGCAGAGTTCACCCCCTCTCTCCGGACACTACATAGTGCAGAGTTCACCCCCTCTCCGCGTACACTACATAGTGCAGAGTTCACCCCCTCTCCCCGTACACTACATAGTGCAGAGTTCACCCCTTCACCTCATACATGACATAGCACAAAGTTCACCCCTTCAACCCATACACTACATAGTGCAGAGTTCACCCCTTCACCCCATACACTACATAGTGCAGAGTTCACCCCTTCACCCCATTCACTACATAGTGCAGAGTTCACCCCTTCACCCCATACACTACATAGTGCAGAGTTCACCCCTTCACCCCATACACTATATCGTGCAGAGTTCATCCCCTTCAACGCATACACTACATAGTGCTGGGTTTACCCCCTCTCCCCGTACACTACATAGTGCAGAGTTCATCCCCTTCAATGCATACACTACATAGTGCTTAGTTTACCCCCTCTCCCCGTACACTACATAGTGCAGAGTTCATCCCCTTCAATGCATACACTACATAGTGCAGAGTTCACCCCTTCATCCCATTCACAACAGAGTGCAGAGTTCACCCCTTCAACGCATACACTACATAGTGCAGAGTTCACCTCCTCTCCCCGTACAATACATAGTGCAGAGTTCACCCCTTCACCCCAGACACTATATCGTGCAGAGTTCATCCCCTTCAACGCATACACTGCATAGTGCATAGTTTACCCCCTCTCCCCGTACACTACATAGTGCAGAGTTCATCCCCTTCAATGCATACACTACATAGTGCAGTGTTCACCACTTCACCCCAGACACTACATAGTGCAGAGTTCACCCCTTCACCCCATACACTACATAGTGCAGAGTTCACCCCTTCACCCCATACACTACATAGTGCAGAGTTCACCCCTTCACCCCATACAGTACATAGTGCAGAGTTCATCCCCTTCAACGCATACACTACATAGTGCAAAGTTCACCTCCTCTCCCCGTACAATACATAGTGCAGAGTTCACCCCTTCACACCAGATACTAAATCGTGCAGAGTTCACCCCCTCTCCCCATACAGAACATAGTGCAGAGTTCACCCCTTCACCCCATACAGTACATAGTGCAGAGTTCATCCCCTTCAACGCATACACTACATAGTGCAAAGTTCACCTCCTCTCCCCGTACAATACATAGTGCAGAGTTCACCCCTTCACACCAGATACTAAATCGTGCAGAGTTCACCCCCTCTCCCCATACAGTACATAGTGCAGAGTTCATCCCTTTCAACGCATACACTACATAGTGCAGTGTTCACCTCCTCTCCCCGTACACTACATAGTGCAGAGTTCACCCCTTCACCCCATACACTACATAGTACAGAGTTCACCCCTTCACCCCATACACTACATAGTGCAGAGTTCACCCCTTCACCCCATACACTACATAGTGCAGAGTTCACCCCTTCAACCCATACACTACATAGTGCAGTGTTCACCTCCTCTCCCCGTACACTACATAGTGCAGAGTTCACCCCTTCACCCCATACACTACATAGTGCAGTGTTCACCCCCTCTCCCGGTACACTACATAGTGCAGAGTTCACCCCTTCACCCCATACACTATATCGTGCAGAGTTCATCCCCTTCAATGCATACACTACATAGTGCAGAGTTCATCCCCTTCAATGCATACACTACATAGTGCATAGTTTACCCCCTCTCCCCGTACACTACATAGTGCAGAGTTCACCCCTTCACCCCATACACAACATAGTGCAGTGTTCACCCCCTCTCCCCGTACACTACATAGTGCAGAGTTCACCCCTTCACCCCAGACACTATATCGTGCAGAGTTCATCCCCTTCAACGCATACACTGCATAGTGCATAGTTTACCCCCTCTCCCCGTACACTACATAGTGCAGAGTTCATCCCCTTCAATGCATACACTACATAGTGCAGAGTTCACCCCCTCTCCCCGTACACTATATCGTGCAGAGTTCATCCCCTTCAACGCATACACTGCATAGTGCATAGTTTACCCCCTCTCCCCGTACACTACATAGTGCAGAGTTCATCCCCTTCAATGCATACACTACATAGTGCAGAGTTCACCACTTCACCCCATACACAACATAGTGCAGTGTTCACCCCCTCTCCCCGTACACTATATCATGCAGAGTTCATCCCCTTCAATGCATACACTACATAGTGCAGAGTTCACCACTTCACCCCATACACAACATAGTGCAGTGTTCACCCCCTCTCCCCGTACACTATATCGTGCAGAGTTCATCCCCTTCAACGCATACACTGCATAGTGCATAGTTTACCCCCTCTCCCCGTACACTACATAGTGCAGAGTTCATCCCCTTCAATGCATACACTACATAGTGCAGAGTTCACCACTTCACCCCATACACAACATAGTGCAGTGTTCACCCCCTCTCCCCGTACACTATATCGTGCAGAGTTCATCCCCTTCAATGCATACACTACATAGTGCAGAGTTCACCACTTCACCCCAGACACTACATAGTGCAGAGTTCACCCCTTCACCCCAGACACTATATCGTGCAGAGTTCATCCCCTTCAACGCATACACTGCATAGTGCATAGTTTACCCCCTCTCCCCGTACACTACATAGTGCAGAGTTCATCCCCTTCAATGCATACACTACATAGTGCAGAGTTCACCACTTCACCCCAGACACTACATAGTGCAGAGTTCACCCCTTCACCCCTTCACCCCATACACTACAGAGCGCAGAGTTCACCCCTTCACCCCATACACTACATAGTGCAGTGTTCACCTCCTCTCCCTATACACTATATAGTGCAGAGTTCACCCCTTCACCCCATACACTACAGAGCGCAGAGTTCACCCCTTCACCCCATACACTACATAGTGCAGAGTTCACCCCTTCACCCCATACACTACATAGTGCAGAGTTCACCCCTTCACCCCATACACTACATAGTGCAGAGTTCACCTCTTCACCCCATACACTACAGAGCGCAGAGTTCACCCCTTCACCCCATACACTACATAGTGCAGAGTTCACCCCCTCTCCCCGTACACTACATAGTGCAGAGTTCACCCCTTCACCTCATACACGACATAGCACAAAGTTCACCCCTTCACCCCATACACTACAGAGCGCAGAGTTCACCCCTTCACCCCATACACTACATAGTGCAGAGTTCACCCCCTCTCCCCGTACACTACATAGTGCAGAGTTCACCCCTTCACCCCATACACTACAGAACGCAGAGTTCACCCCTTCACCCCATACACTACATAGTGCAGAGTTCACCCCCTCTCCCCGTACACTACATAGTGCAGAGTTCACCCCTTCACCCCATACACTACATAGTGCAGAGTTCACCCCCTCTGCCCGTACACTACATAGCACAAAGTTCACCCCTTCAACCCATACACTACATAGTGCAGAGTTCACCCCTTCACCCCATACACTACATAGTGCAGAGTTCACCCCCTCTCCCCGTACACTACATAGTGCAGAGTTCACCCCTTCACCCCATACACTACATAGTGCAGAGTTCACCCCCTCTCCCCGTACACTACATAGTGCAGAGTTCACCCCTTCACCTCATACACGACATAGCACAAAGTTCACCCCTTCAACCCATACACTACATAGTGCAGAGTTCACCCCCTCTCCCCATACAGAACATAGTGCAGAGTTCACCCCTTCACCCCATACACTACATAGTGCAGAGTTCACCCCTTCACCCCATACACTACATAGTGCAGAGTTCATCCCCTTCAACGCATACACTACATAGTGCAAAGTTCACCTCCTCTCCCCGTACAATACATAGTGCAGAGTTCACCCCTTCACACCAGATACTAAATCGTGCAGAGTTCACCCCCTCTCCCCATACAGAACATAGTGCAGAGTTCACCCCTTCACCCCATACACTACATAGTGCAGAGTTCACCCCTTCACCCCATACACTACAATGTGCAGAGTTCATCCCCTTCAACCCATACACTACATAGTGCAGAGTTCACCCCTTCACCCCATACACTACATAGTGCAGAGTTCACCCCTTCACCCCAAACACTACAGAGTGCAGAGTTCATCCCCTTCAACCCATACACTACATAGTGCAGTGTTCACCTCCTCTCCCCGTACACAACATAGTGCAGTGTTCACCCCCTCTCCCGGTACACTACATAGTGCAGAGTTCATCCCTTCACCCCATACACAACATAGTGCAGTGTTCACCCCCTCTCCCGATACACTACATAGTGCAGAGTTCACCCCTTCACCCCATACACTATATCGTGCAGAGTTCACCCCTTCAATGCATACACTACATAGTGCAGAGTTCACCCCTTCACCCCATACACAACATAGTGCAGAGTTCACCCCCTCTCCCCGTACACTACATAGTGCAGAGTTCACCCCTTCACCTCATACACGACATAGCACAAAGTTCACCCCTTCACCCCATACACTACAGAGCGCAGAGTTCACCCCTTCACCCCATACACTACATAGTGCAGAGTTCACCCCCTCTCCCCGTAAACTACATAGTGCAGAGTTCACCCCTTCACCCCATACACTACAGAGCGCAGAGTTCACCCCTTCACCCCATACACTACATAGTGCAGAGTTCACCCCCTCTCCCCGTACACTACATAGTGCAGAGTTCACCCCTTCACCCCATACACTACATAGTGCAGAGTTCACCCCCTCTGCCCGTACACTACATAGCACAAAGTTCACCCCTTCAACCCATACACTACATAGTGCAGAGTTCACCCCTTCACCCCATACACTACATAGTGCAGAGTTCACCCCTTCACCTCATACACGACATAGCACAAAGTTCACCCCTTCACCCCATACACTACAGAGCGCAGAGTTCACCCCTTCACCCCATACACTACATAGTGCAGAGTTCACCCCCTCTCCCCGTACACTACATAGTGCAGAGTTCACCCCTTCACCCCATACACTACATAGTGCAGAGTTCACCCCTTCACCTCATACACGACATAGCACAAAGTTCACCCCTTCACCCCATACACTACAGAGCGCAGAGTTCACCCCTTCACCCCATACACTACATAGTGCAGAGTTCACCCCCTCTCCCCGTACACTACATAGTGCAGAGTTCACCCCTTCACCCCATACACTACATAGTGCAGAGTTCACCCCTTCACCCCATACACTATATCGTGCAGAGTTCATCCCCTTCAACGCATACACTACATAGTGCTGGGTTTACCCCCTCTCCCCGTACACTACATAGTGCAGAGTTCATCCCCTTCAATGCATACACTACATAGTGCATAGTTTACCCCCTCTCCCCGTACACTACATAGTGCAGAGTTCATCCCCTTCAATGCATACACTACATAGTGCAGAGTTCACCCCTTCATCCCATTCACAACAGAGTGCAGAGTTCACCCCTTCAACGCATACACTACATAGTGCAGAGTTCACCTCCTCTCCCCGTACAATACATAGTGCAGAGTTCACCCCTTCACCCCAGACACTATATCGTGCAGAGTTCATCCCCTTCAACGCATACACTGCATAGTGCATAGTTTACCCCCTCTCCCCGTACACTACATAGTGCAGAGTTCATCCCCTTCAATGCATACACTACATAGTGCAGTGTTCACCACTTCACCCCAGACACTACATAGTGCAGAGTTCACCCCTTCACCCCATACACTACATAGTGCAGAGTTCACCCCTTCACCCCATACACTACATAGTGCAGAGTTCACCCCTTCACCCCATACAGTACATAGTGCAGAGTTCATCCCCTTCAACGCATACACTACATAGTGCAAAGTTCACCTCCTCTCCCCGTACAATACATAGTGCAGAGTTCACCCCTTCACACCAGATACTAAATCGTGCAGAGTTCACCCCCTCTCCCCATACAGAACATAGTGCAGAGTTCACCCCTTCACCCCATACAGTACATAGTGCAGAGTTCATCCCCTTCAACGCATACACTACATAGTGCAAAGTTCACCTCCTCTCCCCGTACAATACATAGTGCAGAGTTCACCCCTTCACACCAGATACTAAATCGTGCAGAGTTCACCCCCTCTCCCCATACAGTACATAGTGCAGAGTTCATCCCCTTCAACGCATACACTACATAGTGCAGTGTTCACCTCCTCTCCCCGTACACTACATAGTGCAGAGTTCACCCCTTCATCCCATACACTACACAGTGCAGAGTTCACCCCTTCACCCCATACACTACATAGTGCAGAGTTCACCCCTTCACCCCATACACTACATAGTGCAGAGTTCACCCCTTCAACCCATACACTACATAGTGCAGTGTTCACCTCCTCTCCCCGTACACTACATAGTGCAGAGTTCACCCCTTCACCCCATACACTACATAGTGCAGTGTTCACCCCCTCTCCCGGTACACTACATAGTGCAGAGTTCACCCCTTCACCCCATACACTATATCGTGCAGAGTTCATCCCCTTCAACGCATACACTACATAGTGCAGAGTTCATCCCCTTCAATGCATACACTACATAGTGCATAGTTTACCCCCTCTCCCCGTACACTACATAGTGCAGAGTTCACCCCTTCACCCCATACACAACATAGTGCAGTGTTCACCCCCTCTCCCCGTACACTACATAGTGCAGAGTTCACCCCTTCACCCCAGACACTATATCGTGCAGAGTTCATCCCCTTCAACGCATACACTGCATAGTGCATAGTTTACCCCCTCTCCCCGTACACTACATAGTGCAGAGTTCATCCCCTTCAATGCATACACTACATAGTGCAGAGTTCACCCCCTCTCCCCGTACACTATATCGTGCAGAGTTCATCCCCTTCAACGCATACACTGCATAGTGCATAGTTTACCCCCTCTCCCCGTACACTACATAGTGCAGAGTTCATCCCCTTCAATGCATACACTACATAGTGCAGAGTTCACCACTTCACCCCATACACAACATAGTGCAGTGTTCACCCCCTCTCCCCGTACACTATATCATGCAGAGTTCATCCCCTTCAATGCATACACTACATAGTGCAGAGTTCACCACTTCACCCCATACACAACATAGTGCAGTGTTCACCCCCTCTCCCCGTACACTATATCGTGCAGAGTTCATCCCCTTCAACGCATACACTGCATAGTGCATAGTTTACCCCCTCTCCCCGTACACTACATAGTGCAGAGTTCATCCCCTTCAATGCATACACTACATAGTGCAGAGTTCACCACTTCACCCCATACACAACATAGTGCAGTGTTCACCCCCTCTCCCCGTACACTATATTGTGCAGAGTTCATCCCCTTCAATGCATACACTACATAGTGCAGAGTTCACCACTTCACCCCAGACACTACATAGTGCAGAGTTCACCCCTTCACCCCAGACACTATATCGTGCAGAGTTCATCCCCTTCAACGCATACACTGCATAGTGCATAGTTTACCCCCTCTCCCCGTACACTACATAGTGCAGAGTTCATCCCCTTCAATGCATACACTACATAGTGCAGAGTTCACCACTTCACCCCAGACACTACATAGTGCAGAGTTCACCCCTTCACCCCATACACTACAGAGCGCAGAGTTCACCCCTTCACCCCATACACTACATAGTGCAGTGTTCACCTCCTCTCCCTATACACTATATAGTGCAGAGTTCACCCCTTCACCCCATACACTACAGAGCGCAGAGTTCACCCCTTCACCCCATACACTACATAGTGCAGAGTTGACCCCTTCACCCCATACACTACATAGTGCAGAGTTCACCCCTTCACCCCATACACTACATAGTGCAGAGTTCACCTCTTCACCCCATACACTACAGAGCGCAGAGTTCACCCCTTCACCCCATACACTACATAGTGCAGAGTTCACCCCCTCTCCCCGTACACTACATAGTGCAGAGTTCACCCCTTCACCTCATACACGACATAGCACAAAGTTCACCCCTTCACCCCATACACTACAGAGCGCAGAGTTCACCCCTTCACCCCATACACTACATAGTGCAGAGTTCACCCCCTCTCCCCGTACACTACATAGTGCAGAGTTCACCCCTTCACCCCATACACTACAGAACGCAGAGTTCACCCCTTCACCCCATACACTACATAGTGCAGAGTTCACCCCCTCTCCCCGTACACTACATAGTGCAGAGTTCACCCCTTCACCCCATACACTACATAGTGCAGAGTTCACCCCCTCTGCCCGTACACTACATAGCACAAAGTTCACCCCTTCAACCCATACACTACATAGTGCAGAGTTCACCCCTTCACCCCATACACTACATAGTGCAGAGTTCACCCCCTCTCCCCGTACACTACATAGTGCAGAGTTCACCCCTTCACCCCATACACTACATAGTGCAGAGTTCACCCCCTCTCCCCGTACACTACATAGTGCAGAGTTCACCCCTTCACCTCATACACGACATAGCACAAAGTTCACCCCTTCAACCCATACACTACATAGTGCAGAGTTCACCCCCTCTCCCCATACAGAACATAGTGCAGAGTTCACCCCTTCACCCCATACACTACATAGTGCAGAGTTCACCCCTTCACCCCATACACTACATAGTGCAGAGTTCATCCCCTTCAACGCATACACTACATAGTGCAAAGTTCACCTCCTCTCCCCGTACAATACATAGTGCAGAGTTCACCCCTTCACACCAGATACTAAATCGTGCAGAGTTCACCCCCTCTCCCCATACAGAACATAGTGCAGAGTTCACCCCTTCACCCCATCCACTACATAGTGCAGAGTTCACCCCTTCACCCCATACACTACAATGTGCAGAGTTCATCCCCTTCAACCCATACACTACATAGTGCAGAGTTCACCCCTTCACCCCATACACTACATAGTGCAGAGTTCACCCCTTCACCCCAAACACTACAGAGTGCAGAGTTCATCCCCTTCAACCCATACACTACATAGTGCAGTGTTCACCTCCTCTCCCCGTACACAACATAGTGCAGTGTTCACCCCCTCTCCCGGTACACTACATAGTGCAGAGTTCACCCCTTCACCCCATACACAACATAGTGCAGTGTTCACCCCCTCTCCCGATACACTACATAGTGCAGAGTTCACCCCTTCACCCCATACACTATATCGTGCAGAGTTCACCCCTTCAATGCATACACTACATAGTGCAGAGTTCACCCCTTCACCCCATACACAACATAGTGCAGAGTTCACCCCCTCTCCCCGTACACTACATAGTGCAGAGTTCACCCCTTCACCTCATACACGACATAGCACAAAGTTCACCCCTTCACCCCATACACTACAGAGCGCAGAGTTCACCCCTTCACCCCATACACTACATAGTGCAGAGTTCACCCCCTCTCCCCGTAAACTACATAGTGCAGAGTTCACCCCTTCACCCCATACACTACAGAGCGCAGAGTTCACCCCTTCACCCCATACACTACATAGTGCAGAGTTCACCCCCTCTCCCCGTACACTACATAGTGCAGAGTTCACCCCTTCACCCCATACACTACATAGTGCAGAGTTCACCCCCTCTGCCCGTACACTACATAGCACAAAGTTCACCCCTTCAACCCATACACTACATAGTGCAGAGTTCACCCCTTCACCCCATACACTACATAGTGCAGAGTTCACCCCTTCACCTCATACACGACATAGCACAAAGTTCACCCCTTCACCCCATACACTACAGAGCGCAGAGTTCACCCCTTCACCCCATACACTACATAGTGCAGAGTTCACCCCCTCTCCCCGTACACTACATAGTGCAGAGTTCACCCCTTCACCCCATACACTACATAGTGCAGAGTTCACCCCCTCTCCCCGTACACTACATTGTGCAGAGTTCACCCCTTCACCTCATACACGACATAGCACAAAGTTCACCCCTTCAACCCATACACTACATAGTGCAGAGTTCACCCCCTCTCCCCATACAGAACATAGTGCAGAGTTCACCCCTTCACCCCATACACTACATAGTGCAGAGTTCACCCCTTCACCCCATACACTACATAGTGCAGAGTTCATCCCCTTCAACGCATACACTACATAGTGCAAAGTTCACCTCCTCTCCCCGTACAATACATAGTGCAGAGTTCACCCCTTCACACCAGATACTAAATCGTGCAGAGTTCACCCCCTCTCCCCATACAGAACATAGTGCAGAGTTCACCCCTTCACCCCATACACTACATAGTGCAGAGTTCACCCCTTCACCCCATACACTACAAAGTGCAGAGTTCATCCCCTTCAACCCATACACTACATAGTGCAGAGTTCACCCCTTCACCCCATACACTACATAGTGCAGAGTTCACCCCTTCACCCCAAACACTACAGAGTGCAGAGTTCATCCCCTTCAACCCATACACTACATAGTGCAGTGTTCACCTCCTCTCCCCGTACACAACATAGTGCAGTGTTCACCCCCTCTCCCGGTACACTACATAGTGCAGAGTTCACCCCTTCACCCCATACACAACATAGTGCAGTGTTCACCCCCTCTCCCGATACACTACATAGTGCAGAGTTCACCCCTTCACCCCATACACTATATCGTGCAGAGTTCACCCCTTCAATGCATACACTACATAGTGCAGAGTTCACCCCTTCACCCCATACACAACATAGTGCAGTGTTCACCCCCTCTCCCGGTACACTACATAGTGCAGAGTTCACCCCTTCACCCCATACACTACATAGTGCAGAGTTCACCCCTTCACCCCATACACTATATCGTGCAGAGTTCACCCCTTCAACGCATACACTACATAGTGCAGAGTTCATCCCCTTCAATGCATACACTACATAGTGCAGAGTTCACCCCTTCACCCCATACACAACATAGTGCAGTGTTCACCCCCTCTCCCCGTACACTACATAGTGCAGAGTTCACCCCTTCATCCCATACACTACATAGTGCAGAGTTCACCCCTTCATCCCATTCACAACAGAGTGCAGAGTTCACCCCTTCAACGCATACACTACATAGTGCAGTGTTCACCTCCTCTACCCCGTACAATACATGGTGCAGAGTTCACCCCTTCACCCCAGACACTATATCGTGCAGAGTTCATCCCCTTCAACGCATACACTACATCGTGCAGAGTTCACCACTTCACCCCAGACACTACATAGTGCAGAGTTCACCCCTTCACCCCAGACACTATATCGTGCAGAGTTCATCCCCTTCAACGCATACACTGCATAGTGCATAGTTTACCCCCTCTCCCCGTACACTACATAGTGCAGAGTTCACCTCCTCTCCCCGTACACTACATAGTGCAGAGTTCACCCCGTCAACCCATAAACTACATAGTGCAGAGTTCACCCCCTCTCCCCAAACAATACATAGTGCAGAGTTCACCCCCTCTCCCCATACACTACATAGTGCAGAGTTCACCTCCTCTGCCCGGACACTACATAGTGCAGAGTTCACCTCCTCTCCCCGTACACTACATAGTGCAGAGTTCACCCCCTCTCCCCATACACTACATAGTGCAGAGTTCACCTCCTCTCCCCGTACACTACATAGTGCAGAGTTCACCCCTTCACCCCATAAACTACATAGTGCAGAGTTCACCCCCTCTCCCCATACACTACATCGTGCAAAGTTCACCTCCTCTCCCCGTACACTACATAGTGCAGAGTTCACCCCTTCACCCCATACACTACATACTGCAGAGTTTACCCCCTCTCCCCGTACTCTACATAGTGCAGAGTTCACCCCTTCAACCCATACACTACATAGAGCAGTGTTCACCCCTTCAACCCATACACTACATAGTGCAGAGTTCACCCCCTCTCTGCGGAGACTACATAGTGCAGAGTTCACCCCCTCTCCCCATACACTACAGAGCGCAGAGTTCACCCCTTCACCCCAAACACTACATAGTGCAGTGTTCACCCCTTCACCCCATCCACTACATAGTGCAGTGTTCACCCCTTCACCCCATACACTACATAGTGCAGTGTTCACCTCCTCTCCCTGTACACTACATAGTGCAGAGTTCACCCCTTCACCCCATACACTACAGAGCGCAGTGTTCACCCCTTCACCCCATACACTACATAGTGCAGTGTTCACCCCTTCACCCCATACACTACATAGTGCAGTGTTCACCTCCTCTCCCTGTACACTACATAGTGCAGAGTTCACCCCTTCACCCCATACACTACAGAGCGCAGAGTTCACCCCTTCACCCCAAACACTACATAGTGCAGTGTTCACCCCTTCACCCCATACACTACATAGTGCAGTGTTCACCCCTTCACCCCATACACTACATAGTGCAGTGTTCACCCCTTCACCCCATACACTACATAGTGCAGAGTTCACCCCTTCACCCCATACACTACATAGTGCAGAGTTCACCCCTTCACCCCATTCACTACATAGTGCAGAGTTCACCCCTTCACCCCATACACTACATAGTGCAGAGTTCACCCCCTCTCCCCGTACACTACATAGTGCAGAGTTCACCCCTTCACCCCAAACACTACAGAGTGCAGAGTTCATCCCCTTCAACGCATACACTACATAGTGCAGTGTTCACCCCCTCTCCCGGTACACTACATAGTGCAGAGTTCACCCCTTCACCCCTTCACCCCATACACTACATAGTGCAGAGTTCACCCCTTCACCCCATACACTATATCGTGCAGAGTTCATCCCCTTCAACGCATACACGACATAGTGCAGAGTTTACCCCCTCTCCCCATACACTACATAGTGCAGAGTTCATCCCCTTCAATGCATACACTACATAGTGCATAGTTTACCCCCTCTCCCCGTACACTACATAGTGCAGAGTTCACCCCTTCATCCCATTCACAACATAGTGCAGGGTTCACCCCTTCATCCCATTCACAACAGAGTGCAGAGTTCACCCCTTCAACGCATACACTACATAGTGCAGAGTTCACCCCTTCAACGCATACACTACATAGTGCAGTGTTCACCTCCTCTACCCCGTACAATACATAGTGCAGAGTTCACCACTTCACCCCAGACACTACATAGTGCAGAGTTCACCCCTTCAACCCATACACTACATAGTGCAGAGTTCACCCCTTCAACCCATACACTACATAGTGCAGTGTTCACCTCCTCTACCCCGTACACTACATAGTGCAGAGTTCACCCCTTCAACCCATACACAACATAGTGCAGAGTTCACCCCTTCAACCCATACTCTACACAGTGCAGAGTTCACCCCTTCACCCCATACACAACATAGTGCAGAGTTCACCCCTTCACCCCATACACAACATAGTGCAGAGTTCACCACTTCACCCCAGACACAACATAGTGCAGAGTTCACCACTTCACCCCAGACACAACATAGTGCAGAGTTCACCACTTCACCCCAGACACTACATAGTGCAGAGTTCACCACTTCACCCCAGACACTACATAGTGCAGAGTTCACCCCTTCAACCCATACACTACATAGTGCAGAGTTCACCTCCTCTCCCCGTACACTACATAGTGCAGAGTTCACCCCTTCAATCCATACACTACATAGCGCAGTGTTCACTTCCTCTCCCCATACACTATATCGTGCAGAGTTCATCCCCTTCAACGCATACACTACATAGTGCAGAGTTCACCCCCTCTTCCCATACAGAACATAGTGCAGAGTTCACCCCTTCACCCCAGACACTATATCGTGCAGAGTTCATCCCCTTCAACGCATACACTGCATAGTGCATAGTTTCCCCCTCTCCCCGTACACTACAGAGTGCAGAGTTCACCCCTTCACCCCAAACACTACAGAGTGCAGAGTTCATCCCCTTCAACGCAGACACTACATAGTGCAGTGTTCACCTCCTCTCCCCGTACACTACATAGTGCAGAGTTCACCACTTCACCCCAGACACTACATAGTGCAGAGTTCACCCCTTCAACCCATACACTACATAGTGCAGAGTTCACCCCTTCACCCCAAACACTAGAGAGTGCAGAGTTCATCCCCTTCAACGCAGACACTACATAGTGCAGTGTTCACCTCCTCTCCCCGTACACTACATAGTGCAGAGTTCACCACTTCACCCCAGACACTACATAGTGCAGAGTTCACCCCTTCAACCCATACACTACATAGTGCAGAGTTCACCTCCTCTCCCCGTACACTACATAGTGCAGAGTTCACCCCTTGACTCCATACACTACAGAGCACAGAGTTCACCCCTTCACCCCATACACTACAGAGCACAGAGTTCACCCATTCAACCCATACACTACATAGTGCAGTGTTCACCCCCTTCACCGCATACACAACATAGTGCAGAGTTCGTTCACCCCTTCACCCCATACGCTACATAGTGCAGAATTCAACCCTTCACCCCGCACACAATAGAGTGCAGAGTTCACCCCTTCACCCCATACACTACATAGTGCAGAGTTCACCCCTCCCCCCCCCATACAATACATAGTGCAGAGTTCACCCTCTCCCCCCCACCATACACTACATAGTGCAGTGTTCACCCCCTTCACCCCATACAATACATAGTGCAGAGTTCACCCTCTCCCCCCCACCATACACTACATAGTGCAGAATTCACCCCTTCACCCCTTCACCCCACACACAACTTAGTTCAGAGTTCACCCCTTCATCCCATACACAACATAGTGCAGAGTTCACCTCTTCACCCCATACGCTACATAGTGCAGAATTCACCCCTTCACCCCTTCACCCCACACACAACTTCGTTCAGAGTTCACCCCTTCATCCCATACACAACATAGTGCAGAGTTCACCCCTTCACCCCATACACTACATAGTGCAGAGTTCACCCCTTCACCCCAGACACTACATAGTGCAGAGTTCACCCCTTCACCCCATACACTACATAGTGCAGTGTTCACCTCCTCTCCCTGTACACTACAAAGTGCAGAGTTCACCCCTTCACCCCATACACTACAGAGCGCAGATTTCATCCCTTCACCCCATACACTACATAGTGCAGAGTTCACCCCCTCTCTCCGGACACTACATAGTGCAGAGTTCACCCCCTCTCCCCGTACACTACATAGTGCAGAGTTCACCCCTTCACCTCATACACGACATAGCACAAAGTTCACCCCTTCATCCCATTCACAACAGAGTGCAGAGTTCACCCCTTCAATGCATACACTACATAGTGCAGAGTTCACCCCTTCACCCCATACACTACATAGTGCATAGTTTACCCCCTCTCCCCGTACACTACATAGTGCAGAGTTCACCCCTTCACCCCATACACTACATAGTGCTGAGTTCACCCCCTCTCCCCGTACACTACATAGTGCAGAGTTCACCCCTTCACCCCATTCACTACATAGTGCAGAGTTCACCCCTTCACCCCATACACTACATAGTGCAGAGTTCACCCCTTCACCCCATTCACTACATCGTGCAGAGTTCACCCCTTCACCCCATTCACTACATAGTGCAGAGTTCACCCCTTCACCCCATACACTACATAGTGCATAGTTTACCCCCTCTCCCCGTACACTACATAGTGCAGAGTTCACCCCTTCAACGCATACACTACATAGTGCAGAGTTCATCCCCTTCAACGCATACACTACATAGTGCATAGTTTACCCCCTCTCCCCGTACACTACATAGTGCAGAGTTCACCCCTTCATCCCATTCACAACATAGTGCAGAGTTCACCCCTTCATCCCATTCACAACAGAGTGCAGAGTTCACCCCTTCAATGCATACACTACATAGTGCAGAGTTCACCCCTTCACCCCATACACTACATAGTGCATAGTTTACCCCCTCTCCCCGTACACTACATAGTGCAGAGTTCACCCCTTCACCCCATACACTATATCGTGCAGAGTTCATCCCCTTCAACGCATACACTACATAGTGCAGAGTTCATCCCCTTCAATGCATACACTACATAGTGGAGAGTTCACCTCCTCTCCCTGTGCACTACATAGTGCAGAGTTCACCCCTTCAACGCATACACTACATAGTGCAGTGTTTACCTCCTCTACCCCGTACACTACATAGTGCAGAGTTCACCCCTTCAACCCATACACAACATAGTGCAGAGTTCACCCCTTCAACCCATACACAACATAGTGCAGAGTTCACCCCTTCACCCCATACACAACATAGTGCAGAGTTCACCCCTTCAACCCATACACTACATAGTGCAGAGTTCACCCCTTCACCCCATACACAACATAGTGCAGAGTTCACCCCTTCAACCCATACACTACATAGTGCAGAGTTCACCTCCTCTCCCCGTACACTACATAGTGCAGAGTTCACCCCTTCAACCCATACACTACATAGTGCAGAGTTCACCCCTTCAACCCATACACTACATAGTGCAGAGTTCACCTCCTCTCCCCGTACACTACATAGTGCAGAGTTCACCCCTTCAACCCATACACTACATAGTGCAGAGTTCACCTCCTCTCCCCGTACACTACATAGTGCAGAGTTCACCCCTTCAATCCATACACTACATAGCGCAGTGTTCACTTCCTCTCCCCGTACAATACATTGTGCCGAGTTCACCCCTTCACCCCATACACTATATCGTGCAGAGTTCATCCCCTTCAACGCATACACTACATAGTGCAGAGTTCACCCCCTCTTCCCATACAGAACATAGTGCAGAGTTCACCCCTTCACCCCAGACACTATATCGTGCAGAGTTTATCCCCTTCAACGCATACACTGCATAGTGCATAGTTTACCCCCTCTCCCCGTACACTACAGAGTGCAGAGTTCACCCCTTCACCCCAAACACTACAGAGTGCAGAGTTCATCCCCTTCAACGCAGACACTACATAGTGCAGTGTTCACCTCCTCTCCCCGTACACTACATAGTGCAGAGTTCACCACTTCACCCCAGACACTACATAGTGCAGAGTTCACCCCTTCAACCCATACACTACATAGTGCAGAGTTCACCTCCTCTCCCCGTACACTACATAGTGCAGAGTTCACCCCTTGACTCCATACACTACAGAGCACAGAGTTCACCCCTTCACCCCATACACTACATAGTGCAGAGTTCACCCCTTCCCCCCCGCATACACTACATAGTGCAGTATTCACCCCCTTCACCGCATACACAACAGAGTGCAGAGTTCGTTCACCCCTTCACCCCATACGCTACATAGTGCAGAATTCAACCCTTCACCCCGCACACAATAGAGTGCAGAGTTCACCCCTTCACCCCATACACTACATAGTGCAGAGTTCACCCCTCCCCCCCCCATACAATACATAGTGCAGAGTTCACCCTCTCCCCCCCACCATACACTACATAGTGCAGTGTTCACCCCCTTCACCCCATACACAACATAGTGCAGAGTTCGTTCACCCCTTCACCCCATACGCTACATAGTGCAGAATTCACCACTTCACCCCTTCACCCCACACACAACTTAGTTCAGAGTTCACCCCTTCATCCCATACACAACATAGTGCAGAGTTCACCTCTTCACCCCATACACAACATAGTGCAGAGTTCACCCCTTCACCCCATACACAACATAGTGCAGAGTTCACCCCTTCACCCCATAAACTACATAGTGCAGAGTTCACCCCTTCACCCCTTCACCCCACACACAACTTAGTTCAGAGTTCACCCCTTCACCCCATTCACTACATCGTGCAGAGTTCACCCCTTCACCCCATACACTACATAGTGCAGAGTTCACCCCCTCTCCCCGTACACTACATAGTGCAGAGTTCACCCCTTCACCCCATACACTACATAGTGCAGAGTTCACCCCTTCACCCCATTCACTACATCGTGCAGAGTTCACCCCTTCACCCCATTCACTACATAGTGCAGAGTTCACCCCTTCACCCCATACACTACATAGTGCATAGTTTACCCCCTCTCCCCGTACACTACATAGTGCAGAGTTCACCCCTTCACCCCAAACACTACAGAGTGCAGAGTTCATCCCCTTCAACGCATACACTACATAGTGCAGTGTTCACCCCCTCTCCCGGTACACTACATAGTGCAGAGTTCACCCCTTCACCCCATACACTACATAGTGCAGAGTTCACCCCTTCACCCCATACACTATATCGTGCAGAGTTCATCCCCTTCAACGCATACACTACATAGTGCAGAGTTCATCCCCTTCAATGCATACACTACATAGTGCATAGTTTACCCCCTCTCCCCGTACACTACATAGTGCAGAGTTCACCCCTTCATCCCATTCACAACATAGTGCAGAGTTCACCCCTTCATCCCATTCACAACAGAGTGCAGAGTTCATCCCCTTCAACGCATACACTACATAGTGCAGAGTTCACCCCTTCAACGCATACACTACAGAGTGCAGAGTTCACCCCTTCAACGCATACACTACATAGTGCAGAGTTCACCCCTTCAACGCATACACTACATAGTGGAGAGTTCACCTCCTCTCCCTGTACACTACATAGTGCAGAGTTCACCCCTTCAACGCATACACTACATAGTGCAGTGTTCACCTCCTCTACCCCGTACACTACATAGTGCAGAGTTCACCCCTTCAACCCATACACAACATAGTGCAGAGTTCACCCCTTCAACCCATACTCTACATAGTGCAGAGTTCACCCCTTCACCCCATACACAACATAGTACAGAGTTCACCCCTTCACCCCATACTCTACATAGTGCAGAGTTCACCCCTTCACCCCATACACAACATAGTGCAGAGTTCACCCCTTCACCCCATATACAACATAGTGCAGAGTTCACCCCTTCAACCCATACACTACATAGTGCAGAGTTCACCCCTTCACCCCATACACAACATAGTGCAGAGTTCACCCCTTCAACCCATACACTACATAGTGCAGAGTTCACCTCCTCTCCCCGTACACTACATAGTGCAGAGTTCACCCCTTCAACCCATACACTACATAGTGCAGAGTTCACCCCTTCAACCCATACACTACATAGTGCAGAGTTCACCTCCTCTCCCCGTACACTACATAGTGCAGAGTTCACCCCTTCAACCCATACACTACATAGTGCAGAGTTCACCTCCTCTCCCCGTACACTACATAGTGCAGAGTTCACCCCTTCAATCCATACACTACATAGCGCAGTGTTCACTTCCTCTCCCCGTACAATACATTGTGCCGAGTTCACCCCTTCACCCCATACACTATATCGTGCAGAGTTCATCCCCTTCAACGCATACACTACATAGTGCAGAGTTCACCCCCTCTTCCCATACAGAACATAGTGCAGAGTTCACCCCTTCACCCCAGACACTATATCGTGCAGAGTTTATCCCCTTCAACGCATACACTGCATAGTGCATAGTTTACCCCCTCTCCCCGTACACTACAGAGTGCAGAGTTCACCCCTTCACCCCAAACACTACAGAGTGCAGAGTTCATCCCCTTCAACGCAGACACTACATAGTGCAGTGTTCACCTCCTCTCCCCGTACACTACATAGTGCAGAGTTCACCACTTCACCCCAGACACTACATAGTGCAGAGTTCACCCCTTCAACCCATACACTACATAGTGCAGAGTTCACCTCCTCTCCCCGTACACTACATAGTGCAGAGTTCACCCCTTGACTCCATACACTACAGAGCACAGAGTTCACCCCTTCACCCCATACACTACATAGTGCAGAGTTCACCCCTTCCCCCCCGCATACACTACATAGTGCAGTGTTCACCCCCTTCACCGCATACACAACATAGTGCAGAGTTCGTTCACCCCTTCACCCCATACGCTACATAGTGCAGAATTCAACCCTTCACCCCGCACACAATAGAGTGCAGAGTTCACCCCTTCACCCCATACACTACATAGTGCAGAGTTCACCCCTCCCCCCCCATACAATACATAGTGCAGAGTTCACCCTCTCCCCCCCACCATACACTACATAGTGCAGTGTTCACCCCCTTCACCCCATACACAACATAGTGCAGAGTTCGTTCACCCCTTCACCCCATACGCTACATAGTGCAGAATTCACCCCTTCACCCCTTCACCCCACACACAACCTAGTTCAGAGTTCACCCCTTCATCCCATACACAACATAGTGCAGAGTTCACCTCTTCACCCCATACACAACATAGTGCAGAGTTCACCCCTTCACCCCATACACAACATAGTGCAGAGTTCACCCCTTCACCCCATAAACTACATAGTGCAGAGTTCACCCCTTCACCCCTTCACCCCACACACAACTTAGTTCAGAGTTCACCCCTTCATCCCATACACAACATAGTGCAGAGTTCACCCCTTCACCCCATAAACTACATAGTGCAGAGTTCACCTCTTCACCCCATACACAACATAGTGCAGAGTTCACCCCTTCACCCCATACACTACATAGTGCAGAGTTCACCTCTTCACCCCATACACTACATAGTGTAGAGTTCACCCCTTCCCCCCGATACACTACATAGTGCGGAGTTCACCCCCTCACCCCATACACTACATAGTGCAGAGTTCACCTCTTCACCCCATACACTACATAGTGCAGAGTTCACCCCTTCCCCCCGATACACTACATAGTGCAGAGTTCACCCCCTCTCCCCATACACTACATAGTGCAGAGTTCACCTCTTCACCCCATACACTACATAGTGCAGAGTTCACCCCTTCACCCCATACACTACATAGTGCAGAGTTCACCCCTTCACCCCATACACAACATAGTGCAGAGTTCACCCCTTCACCCCTTCACCCCACACACAACTTAGTTCAGAGTTCACCCCTTCACCCCATTCACTACATCGTGCAGAGTTCACCCCTTCACTCCATACACTACATAGTGTAGAGTTCACCCCTTCCCCCCGATACACTACATCGTGGAGAGTTCAACCCTTCACCCCACACACAATAGAGTGCAGAGTTCACCCCTTCCCCCCGATACACTACATCGTGGAGAGTTCAACCCTTCACCCCACACACAATAGAGTGCAGAGTTCACCCATTCCCCCCCATACACTACATCGTGCAGAGTTCACCCCTTCAACCCATATACTACATAGTGTAGTGTTCGCCCCTTCCCCCCGAAACTCAACAGAGTGTAGAGTTCACCCCTTCCCCCCATATACTACATAGTGTCGATTTTACCCCTTCCCCCCATACACTACATAGTGTAGAGTTCACCCCTTCCCCCCATACACTACATAGTGTAGAGTTCACCCCCTCCCCATACACTACATAGTGTATTCACCCCCTCCCCATACACTACATAGTGTAGAGTTCACCCCCTCCCCATACAGTACATAGTGTAGAGTTCATCTCCTCCCCATACAGTACATAGTCTAGAGTTCACCCCCTCCCCATACAGTACATAGTCTAGAGTTCATCCCCTCCCCATACAGTACATAGTCTAGAGTTCATCTCCTCCCCATACAGTATTTATTGCAGAGTTCACCCCCTCCCCATACAGTACATAGTGTAGAGTTCACCCCCTCCCCATACAGTATTTAGTGTAGAGTTCACCCCCTCCCCATACAGTACATAGTGTAGAGTTCACCCCCTCCCCATACAGTACATAGTGTAGAGTTCACCCCCTCCCCATACAGTATTTAGTGCAGAGTTCACCCCCTCCCCATACACTACATAGTGCAGAGTTCACCCCCTCCCCATATAGTATTTAGTGCAGTTTACACCCCCTCCCCATACAGTACATAGTGTAGAGTTCACCCCCTCCCCATACAGTATTTAGTGCAGAGTTCACCCCCTCGCCATACAGTATTTAGTGCAGAGTGCACCCCCTCTCCATACACTACATAGTGCAGAGTTCACCCCCTCCCCATATAGTATTTAGTGCAGTTTTCACCGCCTCCCCATACAGTACATAGTGTAGAGTTCACCCCCTCCCCATACAGTATTTAGTGCAGAGTTCACCCCCTCCCCATACACTACATAGTGCAGAGTTCACCCCCTCCCCATATAGTATTTAGTACTGTTTTCACCCCCTCCCCATACAGTACATAGTGTAGAGTTCACCCCCTCCCCATACACTACATAGTGCAAAGTTCACCCCCTCCCCATATAGTATTTAGTGCTGTTTTCACCCCCTCCCCATACAGTATTTAGTGCAGAGTTCACCCCCTCCCCATACACTACATAGTGCAGAGTTCACCCCCTCCCCATATAGTATTTAGTGCAGTTTTCACCCCCTCCCCATACAGTACATAGTGTAGAGTTCACCCCCTCCCCATACAGTATTTAGTGCAGAGTTCACCCCCTCCTCTCCATACAGCACATAGTGTAGAGTTCACCCCCTCCCCGTACAGTATTTAGTGCAGAGTTCACCCCCTCCCCATACAGTATTTAGTGTAGAGTTCACCCCCTCCCCATACAGTATTTAGTGCAGAGTTCACCCCCTCCCCATATAGTATTTAGTGCAGTTTTCACCCCCTCCCCATACAGTACATAGTGTAGAGTTCACCCCCTCCCCATACAGTATTTAGTGCAGAGTTCACCCCCTCCTCTTCATACAGCACATAGTGTAGAGTTCACCCCCTCCCCGTACAGTATTTAGCGTAGAGTTCACCCCCTCCCCATACAGTATTTAGTGCAGAGTTCACCCCCTCCCCATACAGTATTTAGTGTAGAGTTCACCCACTCCCCATACAGTATTTAGTGCAGAGTTCACCCCCTCCCCATACAGTATTTAGTGTAGAGTTCACCCCCTCCCCATACAGTATTTAGTGCAGAGTTCACCCCCTCCTCCCCATACAGCACATAGTGCAATGGCGCCAGCTTTCCCTGGATGTTAAAGTGAAGGCATGTGAGTGCCGCATGTCATGCTGAAGATCAGGAACTGAAGATAACATCGCTGTGGATTACATTCTAATTAATGCAAAGATGTAATTTAAATATGCAAACTCGTGTCGCATCACAGAGCGGCGAAGGGGCCGCCACGGAGCTTCCCCACCGTCAGGAAGATCAGGTCTGGCAATCCCGGCGTCAGACTCTGTGACGGCCGCTGTTGCTCCAATTCTCCAGCCCGCACCCCGCCATGAAACCCGATGTCGGGCTGCGAATAAAATCCAGCCTGTTGATTTCCATTTGATAGCAGTTCCCCTGCAAATCAAACTCTACCGATACCCTCTCCACCAAAAATGTGCACTCTCTGGAACTTCTGTGGTTTGGCTCACAACAGTCCTGAAGGCGCAGCTCCACTGGTGTCACCTTAAGTAACTCTTTAAGCCACCAAAAACAGCTGTAGCAACTTGTATTTGCCAAGGACCAGCTCCCAGTAAAATAGGTTTCAATTACAGCAGCTTGTCTCTTTTTTTAAACACCAGCTTGTTGTTTTGCTTCCACGCACTGCAGACTGATCTTGTAAACTAAACCTGAGCTGCAGTAACATGTCTCTGGCCATACATCTGATCATAGGACTGTTTGTTTTAATTGGTTCTAACCAGTGCCATGTTCCCAGAACTCTTTTCCAGTAAATGACTGTCCCAGAAAAATACAATGCCAAGGTCAGTGCACCTAGCAGTACGTTCAACAGATCAACTGCTCACTCGGCTTCCATCACAATTGAGCAAAAGGGTGGTGGAAGCAGATTCAATAATAACTTTCATAAGGGCATTGAATAAATGCTTGAAAAGGAAAGATGGGTAGGGTTATGAAGAGAAGAGCAGGGGAGTGAGACTGGTTGGATAACTTATTCAAAAAGGTCACCCAGACACAATGGGTCGAATGGCCACCTTCTGTGTTAATAGATTCTATGGCTGATGAAACCAATGATCAATGCTGGAAAATGTGCATAAATGCACATTGGGTCAGGACAGAATTGGACTTGGGTGTTCGGTAGTTCACTGTCAGGCTCACACATAAAAAATGACAACTTGCTCACGTACAGGAAGGTGTTGGCCACTGTTGAACTGCACTCTAACATGATTCAGGGCCTTCAGGGGTGGGAAAAAAACCAAATAAATTGCATTTATACGTGGCCAATTTAGTACTTTTGAAGTGTACTCATTGTTATAACATAGGGAAATATCACTGCCAAATTCCACACAGGAAGTTTCCACAAACAACAAGTTGTATTTATATAACACATTTAACATAATAAAACAACTCAAGGTGCTTCACAGGAGCATTATGAAGCAAAATTAAATATTGAGCTGCATAACAGCAATGAGACAATCTATTTCAATGATGCTGGCTGAAGGATAAATATTCTCTCGGACAGTGGGGAGAATTCCCCTAACTCTTCTTTAAGTATTGCCATGAGATCCTTTATGTCAACCTGAGAAAGCAGATGAGACTTTTCATCGGTGTTCACTATGGAGAAGGATGATATAGGTGTAGAGATCAGGGAGGGGGATTGTGATATACTTGAACATATTAGCATTGAAAGGGAGGAAGTATTAACTGTTTTAGCGGGATTAAAAGTGGATAAATCCTCAGGCCCAGATGAGATGTATCCCAGGCTGTTATGTGAGGCAAGGGAGGAGATAGCAGGGGCTCTGACACAAATTTTCAAATCCTCTCTGGCCAAATGAGAGGTACCAGAGGATTGGAGGACAGCAAATGTGGTACCATTATTCAAGAAGAGTAGCAGGGATAAACCAGGTAATTACAGGCCGGTGAGTCTAACATCAGTGGTTGGGAAACTATTGGAAAAAATTCTGAGGGACAGGATTAATCTCCACTTGGAGAGGCAGGGATTAATCAGGGATAGTCAGCATGGCTTTGTCAGGGGGAGATCGTGTCTAACTAACGATCAAATTTTTCAAGGTGGTGACTAGATGTGTAGATGAGGGTAAAGCAGTTGATGTAGTATACATGGACTTCAGTAAGGTTTTTGAAAAGGTCCCGCATGGGAGATTGGTTAAAAAGGTAAGAGCCCATGGGATCCAGGGAAATTTGGTAAATTGGATCCAGAATTGGCTTAGTGGCAGGAGGCAGAGGGTAATGGTCGAGGGCTGTTTTTGCAAGTGGAAGCCTGTCACCAGTGGTGTACCACAGGGATCGGTGCTGGGACCCTTGCTGTTTGTAGTGTACATTAGTGATTTAGATGTGAATATAGGAGGTGTGATCAGTAAGTTTGCAGATGACATGAAAATTGGTGGTGTCGTAAATAGTGAGGAGGAAAGCCTTAGATTACAGGATGATATAGATGGGCTGGTAAGATGGTCGGAGCAGTGGCAAATGGAATTTAATCCTGAGAAGTATGAGATGATGCATTTTGGGAGGACTAACAGGGCAAGGGAATATACAATGGATGGTAGGACCCTAGGAAGTACAGAAGGGCAGAGGGACCTTGGTGTACTTGTCCATAGATCACTGAAGGCAGCAGCACAGGTAGATAAGGTCGTTCGGAAGGCATATGGGATACTTTATTAGCCAAGGCATAGAAAATAAGAGCAGGAAGGTTATGATGGAGCTGTATAAAACGCTAGTTAGGCCACAGCTGGAGTACTGTGTACAGTTCTGGTCACCACACTATAGGAAGGATGTGATTGTACTGGAGAGGGTGCAGAGGAGATTCACCAGGATGTTGCCTGGGCTGGAGCATTTCAGCTATGAAGAGGGACTGAAAAGGCTAGGGTTGTTTTCCTTAGAGCAGAAAAGGCTGAGGGGGGACATGATTGAGGTATACAAAATTACGAGGGGCATTGATAGATTAGATAGGAAGAAACATTTTCCCTTAGTATTCAGGCCAATCATCAGGGGGCATAGATTTAAGGTAAGGTGCAGGAGGTTTAGAGGGGATTTGAGGAAACATTTTTTCACTCAGAGGGTGGTTGGATTCTGGAACACACATCCTGAAAGAGTGGTAGAGGCAGGAACCCTCACAACATTTAAGAAGTATTTAGATGAGCACTTGAAACGCCATAGCATACAAGGCTTCGGGCCAAGTGCTGGAAAATGGGATTAGAATAGTTAGATGCTTGATGGGCTGAAGGGCCTGTTTCTGTGCTGTATAAATCTATGACTCTACGATTCTATGACCTCCATTTTATGTCTCATCGAAAAGAAGGCCTGGGAGGGCTTGTTGCCGGGGCCCTATGTGCCTAGTGTAATTTGCAGGGTGACGCCAAGCCTCTGAACAGATGACAATCTAACCCGTTTTCTGTTCAGAAATCTTCTTTGCTTTCCCAGGCCCATAGTCTATTTATTAGCAAAAGAGGGAAGAACACACAACCTCCTCATGGGGACCCCAACCAGGAGGTCTTCTGCTCTGCACATTGCTTGGTCTTCCTCCAATCCCTGTAATAGCAGATCACCTCCCCCACCACACCCCTCAGCCACTCACACCACCATTCTCTGGTCACCTCACAATTAAGAAAGGAGGGGGAGAACCATTGTCAGTCTGCACTAGATGCTTTTCTGTGGAACTCTCCTACTCTCCCTACTGACTGAGCATGACACGGTGAACATGAGGGACTAACTAATGATGAGAAAGAAAGAAAATGAAACTAGCAATAGATGTTACAAACATACCTTTTACTCTAACCTTTTAAAGGAAAAATTGCATTTGTAGGTCTGTGCGACTGTACAACTGTGAAGTTAGCTGTGGCAATTTCTTTTTAATACTGTACAGTTTTATTTCCTTTTTTAATGTTGCCAGGAGATTCCTTGTTACCATAGCAATATAAAATCATTTTAACACAGGACACTGAGCTTCCAGAATCAAATAGTATCTTGGCATAACCATTTCCAGAGGCAGTAGCTTTGCAATTACAGTCTGTGGTCTATAACTGTTCGATCCTCCAGGTGTGGTGCCATGTTATAATATTGCTCTCATCACAGTACAGCAGTGGGATTCATAAAGTACCCCAGGAGCCACTTGTAGCCCACCTCTTCTTCATCTGTGATACTTGGCAGACTTTCTCTTTCATGGTTTCCATTCACAGCCTACCCAGCAGTGGGATGTTGGCCTAGCTGGGATTGAGTATTGTTTCCCCTTAGCAAAAGGCAAGAAGGAAATACCATTAAGAGGCACGAATTATTTTAGTTTCCATACAGCAAGTGAAAGGGCTCCATCAAAATTGAATAGTTTCGTAGAGTTACTGGTCCGATAGATTTTCTCCCCCCCTTCCTGTGGGGAAGTACCAGGTCTCTAGTTGGCAGCTGCCCACTATAAAATGACTGGAAAGAACAGCTCACTGTGGACTCTCACTGACTGGACTCTGGGTCGTGAAAAGCATAGAAAAAGCTTATAGGATTAGGGAAAAAATTTTCACGTGCAAGTTATCTCTGCAGCATGTAGGCAGGCATCTCAAAAGCATCTGTCTGAGGAACTAACTGGATCTAAGTACATGGCTGCAGACACACATTCATCTCATATGCCATTAGAAGCAGCAAGGCAGCAACTGTAACTCACAGAAGAGGATGTTAATTCAAAGGGCCCTGCACACACACACAGTGAGGTGGGGAGGGGGTGAGGAAAGACATATCTTGTGTGTACCTACGGTGTTGAGATCTAGATTTACTTAGTACATTATGGGTCAAGTTATTCTATTCAGCAGCATCAAGCTACTTAAATCAAATCACGACACAGAACAATGAAACTCATATTCTGAAGGTGGTATTGTTTGCTCCAGGCAATCTCGTTAAGTTTTCAATATTTACTTGATATCAGTTATTTAAAAACAAATATGCAGGGCCAGGATTTTCCACTTCAGTGTTTCAGAGTAAGAGCTCTACTTAAGAGAAAAATACTGAGATGAGAACAGAAAGTGCCGGAAATATTCAGCAGGTCTGGCAGCATCTGTGTAGAGAGAAACAGAGTTAACATTTCAGGTCTGTGACGACCTTTTCATTGAGAACTGTCAGCGTGACATCGGCCATTTCAATTTCTCCGCTCCCCTCACTCCCTCTAACCTGTCTCCCTCTGAACTTGCTGCACTCTGTTCTCTCAGGTCTAACCCTGACATTATGATCAAACCTGCTGACAAGGGTGGTGCTGTTGTTGTCAGGCACTTCTCTTCCCTTCCTCGACTTCTCTGTCTCCAAGTCTGGAGATATAATGTCCACTAGTATTCATTATAAGCCCAACGGCTCCCACAGCTACCTTGACTACACCTCCTCACATCCTACCTCCTATAAGGACTCAGTTCTATTCTCCCAGTTTCTCTATCTCTGACGCATCTGCTCTGATGATGCCAGCTTCCACAACAGCACTTCTGATACGTCTTCCATTTTTCTCAACCGAGGATTCCCTCCAACTCTGGTTGACAGGGCCCTCAACCGTGTCCAACCCATTTCTCGCACTTCTGCCCTCACCCCTTCCCCTCCCTCCCAGAGCCATGACAGGGTTCCCCTTGTCCTCACTTACCATCCCACCAGCCTCCACATCCAAAGGTTTATCCTCTGCCATTTCTGCCAGCTCCAGCATGATGTTACCACCAAACACATCTTTCCCTCCCTCCCCTTTCAGCATTCCGAAGGGACCATTCCCTCCACGACACCCTGGTCCACTTCTCCATCACTCCTGATTCCTCATCCCCTTCCCACGGCACCTTTCCATGCAATCGCAGGAGGTGTAATACCTGCCCTTTTACCTCCTCTCTCCTCACCATCCAAGGCCCCAAACACTCCTTCCAGGTGAAGCAATGATTTACTCGTACTTCTTGCAATTTAGTATATTGTATTCGCTGCTCACAATGTGGTTGCCTCTATATTGGGTCGACCAAATGCAGATTGGGTGACCGCGTTGCAGAACACCTCCGCTGAGTCCACAAGCATGACCCCGAGCTTCTGGTTGCTTGCCATTTTATTTCACCACCCTGCTCTCACACCCACATTTCTGTCCTTGGCCTGCTGCAGTGCTCCAGTGAAGCTCATCGCAAACTCAAGGAACAGCACCTCATCTTCTGATTAGGCACTCTGCAGCCTTCCTCACTCTATATTGAGTTCAATAATTTCATACCATGAGCCCCATTATTTTTTATTATTTATTTTTTATTTTTATACATTTTCTCTTTTCTTAAAATTATTTATTTTTTAATCATGTGCTAGTATTAAACTTGTTTTTCATGTTTTTGCGTTTGAACAGGGCTGTTTATTATTCTGCCATTAGCACTCTCTCTGGACTCATACGTTGTCTTTCACTACAACTATTTAGTACACCATTTGCATTCTGTTCCATGACATCTCTGTCATTTAATTTTTCACCCCCCCCATCCTATCACATACCTCCCTCTTATTCTTCTTCCCCCTTCCTCCTTTCACTTGCTCAAAGACTGTTACTTTTCTAACTTAAAAAAAAAAGAATTTAGTACACCATTTGCATTCTGTTCCATGACATCTCTGTCATTTAATTTTTCACCCCCCCCATCCTATCACATACCTCCCTCTTATTCTTCTTCCCCCTTCCTCCTTTCACTTGCTCAAAGACTGTTACTTTTCTAACTTCTGCCAGTCCTGATGAAAAGTCACAGACCTGAAATGTTAACTCTGTTTCTGTCTACACAGATGCTGCCAGACCTGCTGAGCATTTCCACCAATTCTGTTCTCATTTAAGAGCTCTACTTGCTGGGAGCACCTATCACAAATTCAGACATGTGCTGTCCAGTTTTCCATCCAATAAAATGGTTGGACGAAAAATAAATTAATGGTAGGTGCTCCCCACAATCACACACAGCGGGCTGAAATTTTATAGCTCGCCGCCGTTCTTGGGCCTCAACGCCGGGAAGGCCCTGCCCCATTTTACAATGTCGTAGCGAGGGCGGGCGCACCATCCCGGCAACAGCGTCCGGTGTCACCGCGCAGCCACCGGCGCCATTTTTAAAGGGCTTCAAGCCTTTCAGAGCTATTTAAATGTTTAAAGGGATAGGTTTGCCAAAAGATTGAAATAAAATTTTATTCACACTTCCAATTCCCTTTTCCACTCCGCAATGAATAATCCATTTATTATTTGTCCTATCCCCCTAAAAAAAGTAAGTTTTCGATCATGACCTTTACCCCCGAACTTTCTTTCCTTTAATCTTCAACTCCTTCCCACCATCCCCTCAACCAATAGTGTTCGTTTTTGCCACTTCCCCCGCCCTGAAAAATTCACTCTGAACGGAGATCCGGCTGGAATATTGGTGAGGGATGGGCTTCGGAACAAGGTAAGTGTTTATGCATTGATTTAAATTTATTTAAATATTTAACTGAAGGCCCCACCACCAAGCAGCGGGGGGTCCGTCCCGAGGCCTCGCTGCTGCTGGTAAAATGGGGTGGGGCCTTCCTGCTTTCGAAGCCTGTGGCTGGCCTCTCCCAGAAGTATTTTCCGGCCCCCCACCCCCCAGCACAACCCCCGACGTCGGGGCTGGAAAAATTCAGCCCAGGGTATTAAAAAGCGCAATCTGAATCCTTCTCAAGCTTATGGCTTTTAGTTTTCATTCTTTATCTCTTTATTTATTCATTTCCTCACACACAAACATATGACACAGTACTGCAGCATGGCACACTATAATGTTTTGCCATGTAAACTTTCTTTCAAATATGTTGTGCTCCTTGCAGTGTGCGCCTTGGTCTTTTCATTTGGGATTATGCCCCTACGCCGCTAGGTGCTCAAGAGGAAGAGGGAATAGAACTCCATGTATGGACACAGCCTACCACTTCATAGCAACCTGTACCACCCATCCATACTGTAGGCTGGATCCCGAATGGCTTCAGTTTAAAATCCTTGGGATGAATTTTCCCAGGCCGTTGGAGGCGGATTGGGGTTGGGCAAAGTGGGAAAGTTCAAGAAAGTGACGTTAGGTTGCTGCCGGCTTTCCCTGGGACAGGAATGAGGGACAGCAGGGAGCTCCCATGGGTTTGGCTGGTAAGCAATTTAAAAGTTGTTGAGATTGTTGCAAAGCCACCTAAGAAGTCATTTTGCATTGAATCCTGGATTTTCCAGTCATCCAGGTTGCTTCTCGAGCTGTTCGCAGCTCGTCAGGGTCACTGAGTTGAGTGCACAGTGGTAAGAGTTTCTTCAGTGAAGCTGACAAGCTGGGAAGACTTTGATCAGTTACACTGAAGAGCTCCAGCCATGGCCTGGTGGGAGGCTGCTGTGCACAGTACTCCTTCTCAGCGAGTGTTATCACTGCTTGACAGGTGATTACCAACTTCTGGGAAGGAACATGGGGCATGGGGCTTACCACTGCCAACTGCTCCAGCAGCAGCAACACCAGCAGCAGCTCCTCAGCCACAATCCCTTTATAGGGCATTGGGGATGGGCACTGAGATCTAGCTGGAAGTGGACAAGACCGCCAACCCAGGCTCTACAGGCAGAGGATCGGCTCGATTGAAATTTCTGAGCAGCAGTGTCTCAGGAGGCCCAGGCTCTTATGGTAGATTGCTGCTGACATCTGCAGCCTCCTTCCCAGTGGAACAGGTGGGCACACATTGCCACTGGCCGACAAGGTGCCTATCACTAGAGGCCCACCTCCATCTCTCCTCACCAGTGTCTATGCCTCTTGCCAAGTTATGTGCTCTCTTCTCCTGCCAGGAGAGAAAGCAGAGAGGTGTGCATGTTCGTAATAGCTTGTGTGCAGAGGAGGGAAGGACACCATGTGGAGGGTGACTGTGAGGCATGGGTGCAAGAGGGCAATAGGCTGAGGGTGAGTGTGAGTGTTGGCTATTGGGATGGGGATGTGACATGCCTGGAGAGAGAGGAAAGAATGGAGCTGCGAGATGTATTGACCTGAGGAGTGCTGTGCAGGAGAATGCTGGGTATGTCAGAGTGTGGGGTTTGACACCTGAAAGTGTTATGCCACTCACCTGTCATGCCCTCCTGAGGTCCCGGATCCTCGGTGCACTGGCTCCAGGCTAGAAGGAACACCCTCTGGCTACTGACTTTCTTGGCCACTTCTATCTTCACCTGCTTGGTTGGAGAGGCTGTCCTCTTCCTCCAATCTTTGAGCTTACCTCACTGCAGCCGTCAGATCCTGCAGCAGGACCTCCAGGTAAGGGTGAGAGACCCAGGGAGCAGCCTTCTCAGGCCTCCTCTCCTTTTTTGTGGATGCTGCAGCCTGAAAAATCCAAGTCCTGGTGGAGCTTTTCTGACCCATGCCATGGTCCCTTTAATTAGATATCCTTTCTTCGACAAAATGGACACATCATCCAGCCCGCCCTCCCTAATTGATCGAGGAGCCCGATGGTGGGTTCTTAATTGGCTTGCTCAGGTAAAGAGCAACCAGAAGGCCCACTAATCATGTAGCTATGTTCGCAACCCGAAAATGATCCCACAGTTGTGCCAGAGACTAAGATTCCACCCCTTCTGTACAAAACCCTCCATGTAACCCTTCCTGTAACCTCCTTCAGCCCTACAACCCTGTGAGAACTCTGCACTCCTCAAACTCTAGCCCCTTGTCCATCCCCCACTTCCTTTGCTCCACCATGGGCAATCATGCCTTCAGCTGCCTCGGCCATAAACTCCGAAATTCTGTCCCTAAACCTCACCATCTCTCTCTTCTCCTTTAAGACTCGCCTTAAATCCTATCATTGACCAAGTCACCTGTCCTAATGTATCCATCTTTAGCTCAGTGTCAATTTTTTATCTGATCACTCTCATGTGAGGTGCCTTGAGAAGGTACTATCTAAGTGTTAAAGCAAAATACTGTGAATGCTAGAAATCTGAAATAAAAACAGAAAATGCTGGAAATACTCAGCAGGTCAGGTAGCATCTATGGAGACAGAAAATGAGCTAACATTTCAGGTTGATGACCTTTCATCAGAACTGGAAAAATTACAGATGTAACAAGTTATAAGCAACTATAAAGACAGAACAGGGCAGAGGAGGAAAGAATAAAAGGGAAGCTCTATGATAGGGTAGATTTCTGAAAAATTAAATGATCAAAGGGATGATGGTGCAAGGCAAAAGTGAGGCAGTAATGGGATCAGTAAGGAAACGATATATGGTCAAGAGGAGGTGTAACAGGGAACAGCAGAATCATCACCAGCATCTCTTGTCGATGAAAAATCGGAGCAGTGGTTATGATCTAAAATTGTAGAACTCAATCTTGAGTCTGGAAGACTGTAAAACACTTAGCTGAGATGCTGTTCCTTGAGTCTGTGTTGAGCTTCAGTGGAGCGGTGTAGGAAGCCGAGGACAGAGAAGCCAGGGTGGGAGACGGGCAGAGAATGAAAATGACAAGTGACCGAAAACTCAGGTTCCACAAGGCAATCGCCCAACTTGTGTTTGGTCTCCCCAAAGTACAGCACACTGCATCCTGTGCGGCGAATACAGTATATAAAATTGAAAGAAGTACAAGTAAATAGCTGCTTCACCTGGAAAGAATGTTTGGAGCACTGGACAGCTGGAAGGGAGGAGGTAAAAGGCAGGTGTTGCGTGTCCTGCACTTGCACGGGAAGAATCCATTGGAAAGGCATAGGGGATGATTGAAGAGTGGACCTGGGTGTTGTGGAGGGAACAGTTCCTTCGGAAGGTTGAAAGGGGAGGGGAAGGGAGGTGAATATGTGTATGGTGATGGCATCATACTGGAAGTGACAGAAATGGCGGAAGTTGATCTGCTGAATGTGGAGGCCGGTGAGATGGTAGGTGAGGACAAGAGGAGCTCCATCGTGGTTCTAGAAGCAGGGTACAGGTGAGAGCTGACATGCAGGAAATATATAGACATGGCCAAGGATCCTGTCAATCTTATACCATGGAGCTTACAATGGGATTCACTGGCACATTGTAGCAGGCCAAGGACAGAAATGTGGGTGTGAGAGCAGGGTGGTGTATTAAAATGGCAAGCAACCAAAAGCTTGGGATCATGCTTGTGGACTCAGTGGAGGTGTTCCGCAAAGTGGTCGCCCAATCTGCATTTGGTCGTTCCAATGTAGAGGCAACTGCATTGTGAGCAGCGAATACAATATACTACATTGCAAGAAGTACAAGTAAATCGTTACTTCACTTGGAAGGTGTGCTTGGGGCCTTGGATAGTGAGGAGAGAGGAGGTAAAGGGCAATTGTTACACCTCCTATAATTGCAGGGGAAGGTGCCATGGGAAGGGGACGAGGTGTCGGGGGTAATGGAGGAGTGGACCAGGGTGTCGCGGAGGGAACGATCACTTCGGAATGCTGACAGGGGAAGGGAGGGGAAGATGTGTTTGGTGGTGGCATCATGCTGGAGATGGGGGAAATGGCGCAGGGTGATCCTTTGGATGTGGAGGCTGGTGGGGTGGAAAATGACGACAAGGGGAACCCTGTTGTGGTTATGGGAGGGAGGAGAAGGGGTGAGAACAGAAGTGCAGGAAACGGGGCGGACATGTTCGAGGGCCCTGTCAACCACAGTGGGGGAGTGGGGGGGGTGTCCTTTAAGGAAGAAGGAAGACATATTGGCAGCACTGGTATGGAAGATGGCATTGTCAGAACAGATGCGATGGAGATGGAGAAACTGGGAGAATGGAATAGAGTCCTTACAAGAAGCAGGGTGGGAGAAAGTGTAGTCAAGATAGATGTGGGTGTCAGTGGGCTCATAGTAGATATTGATCGACAGTCTATCCCCAGAAATGGATACAGAAGCTGAGGAAGGGAATGGAAGAGTCAGAGATGGACCATGTGAAGGTGAGAGAAGGGTGGAAATTGGAAGCAAAGTTGATGAAATTTTCCAGTTCAGGGTGAGAGCAGGAAAAAGCACTGATACAGTCATCCATGTACAACAGACAGAGATGAGAGAGGGGACTTGAATAGGAATGCAGCAAAGAATGCTCCACATATTCCATAAAAAAGCAAGCGTAGCTAGGACCCTTAAGAGCTCCCATAGCAACTCCTTTAATTTGGAGGAAGTGAGAAGAGTCAAATGAGAAGTTATTCAAAATAAGAACAAGTTCAACCAGACGGAGGAGGGTGGTGGTGTGTGGAGACTGGTTGGGCCCCTGTTCAAGGAAGAAGCAGAGAACCCGCAGGCCATCTTGATATGAAATGGAGGTATAGAGGAATTGAATATCTATGGTGAAAAGGAGACTGTTAGGGCCAGGAAACTGAAAACTGTTAAAGTGGTGGAGGGCATTAGAAGAGTTGTGCAAGTAGGTGATAAGAGACTGGACAAGGGGGGAAAAAAGAGTCAAGATAGGAAAAAAATCATGTCCAAACCTAATATTGTCATTAAACCTCCTGGCAAGGGTAGGTATTTTGTTATTTGACAAACCAATCTCTACCTTGCGTGGCTGAACGCCAATCTCTTACACCTCCTCGTACCTCCTCCTGGACCATGATCCCACCATTGAACGTCAAGCAATCACTGTCACTGATCTTGTCTTCTCTGGAGATCTTCTTTCCCCTTCCAACCTCATAGACCCCCATCCCTGCACAGACCACTTCTACCTCCTTCCCAAGATCCACAAACAGGACAGACCTGGTAGACCCATCATTTCAGCCTGGTCCTGCCCCAATGAGTTGATTTCTTCCTACCTTGACTTTTTTTTGATTGTCTCAATTGGGAGTGTAGTGGCAATCAGAACGAGGGTGGGGATGCATATTGTTATGAAAGTGCGTCAAGGTCTGTGGCAGGCCTCATCCAGGGCAATCTCATGCCCCCCCACCACAGATCCCAATGACGAGGCCTCTATAAAATCCAGCCCAATGAGTCCACCGGTTTTAGTTCTTTTGAATTAGTTTATGGACATGAGGTTAAGAGGTCTGCTAAAACTAATCAAAGAAAAGTTTTTGAACAAAGGGATGAACCTTCCATGTTAGATTATGTATCCGTGTTCTGGGAGCAGCTCATGAGAGCCTGCAAAGTGGCTCAGGAACACGTTAAAGCTTCCCAAAAAAACATGAAGAAATGGGCAGACAAGCACGCCAAGACCCAAGCATTTCAACCAGGGAAAAAGGTGTTAGTATTACTGCCTTTACAGGGTGAACCGCTGAAAGAACAGTTCAGTGGACCATGTAGAGTAGTCAAAAGGATTGGTAAAGTAAATTATTTGATTGACACCCCAGATCGCCAGAAAAAGAATCGGCTGTGTCATATCAATATGTTGAAATAAAATCATCGCCAAGAGGAGGATAAGCAAGCACAGGTATGTCAGATAGTAGGGACAGTGAAGGATGAAAGAGAAAGTGAGGATGAGGCAGAAGGAGGCCTAAACAATTCTCAAATTGAACCTCCTACTATCCGGTTGGCTAATATTGAATTGTTAGGGAGATTAGACACTATGCTTTCATATTTAGATGCAGAACAATGAGAAGACCTAACAAGGCTACTCACAACATTTAAAGGAGTCTGTCATCATAAACCAGGATGTACAACTTTAGCCATACGTGATGTTGCTGTAGGAGAATCCTCTCCTATAAAACAGCATCCTTATCGCTTAAGTCCAGAGAAACAGGCCCAGGTGAAAGCAGAAATCCAATATATGTTGGAAAACCACCTAACTGAACCCAGTCAAAGCAGCTAAATCTCCCCAGTTGTGTTACTGCCTAAACCTGACGGTTCAGCTAGATTTTGCATAGACTACAGAAAGGTTAATGCAGTAACAAAGGCAGACTTCTTCCCAATTCCTTGCTTGGAAAACTGTATTGACAGAGTTGGCAGTGCTACCTTTCTTACCAAAATAGATTTGTTAAAAGGATACTGGCAAGTTCCTTTAACACTTTGAGCTAAAGAAATATCGACCTTTGTCACACCAGACAGTCATTTCCAATGCCGAGTGATGCCACTCAGGCTAAAAATACCCCAGCAACTTTCCAGAGACTAATGAACTAAGTGGTAGCCAGTGTTCCTGATTGTGTGGTTTACCTTGATGAAGTGCTGGTATACAGTGACACTTGGAAGGACCACTTGTAACAACCAGAAGCTCTATTTAGAAAATTGCAGTCAGCTGATTTGGTAATAAACCTTGTCAACAGTGAATTTGCAAAAGCGCAGGTAAACTACCTAGGGCATATAGTAAGGCAAGGACAAGTGTTGCCAAGAACATCAAAAGTACAAGCCTTGATAGAGTTCCCTGCCCCTAAGACTAAACGAGAAATCATGAGGTTTTTGGGGATGTGTAGTTTCTACCGCAAGTTTGTACCAAATTTTAGCACTAAAGCTGCTCCACTGATGGATTAGCTACAAAAAAAGAAAGCCAAGATATTGTAGTCAGGAGAGTGCCAAGCATCGTTTGAGAGGCTGAAAGCCATTTTGATTAATGAACCAGTGTTGGCTGCCCCAAATTTCACTAAGCCCTTCAAGGTAGCAATTGATGCTAGTGACCTGGGGGTCGGTGCAGTCCTGTTACAAGAAGATGAATCAGGCATAGAAAGGCTAGTGGGATACTTTGCCAAAAAGCTAAATCAACACCAAAAGAGAAACTCAACAGTAGAAAAGGAAACCCTGGGCTTAATACTAGCTCTTAAGCATTTGAAGTATATGTCCACCACAACTACAGAGAGACACTAGTATATACTAATCATAAACCCTTAGCCTTTGTGGAAAAATTCAAAAACCAGAATGCCAGACTATTTCGATGGAGTTTACTATTACAACCCTATCACTTAAAGATTATCTACATTGTGGGGGGAAAACAATGTAATTGCTGATGCTTTGTCTAGAAGGTAACCTTGCTTTGAATTATCTGAGTACAAAGATCGTACAGGGCATAACTTCTGTTTTGTTTTCCACTCTTTGTAATGAAACTGATTTAAAAATGATGTTTCATTCCTCCAAGGATGGAGGTGTTTTGAAAGTGCTTCCAGCTTTGAATATTTTTTGAGGACTCATGTTTTAGAATTGTGGAAATTGATTCATTTGGAGGTCTGAAATGATTCTATAGATGTTGGACTTTGTTTTTTGTTAATAAAAGGTCACTGGAAGGACTTTGGGACTTGGTTTAAAAACAAACTTACTGGAAGTCACATGTCTTCAGCTAAGTAAACAGCAAGGGCCTAGTGGACCGGGGGATTTGTTTACAGGGAATTAACATGTCAAGATTTATGGTGGTCAAGAGTTGGTTTTCTTTTGTATATTGTTTTGAGTCAGTTGGGGGTCAGCCTGCGAAGAGAAAAGACACCAGCTCATCCTTTCTTCACCTCTCTCAGAAACCCAGAGAATCCAGTGCGTGATGGCTGAAACCCCTGATGCTGCATTTCTCCTGGAAAGCCTGCCAGACTAATCCTGGACATCACCTGAAGAAAACTGCTCCAAAAGGATCCCAGTGAGAGCCATCTCTGTGTATTTGGGATGCCAGAATAAAGGGACGACTGATATCATTTCATATTTTCTCCTTTTCATTCAAGAATTCACAAGTATTTGGACAAAGTATTTTTTGTCTATTTTTATAAAGAGACCTCTGCAGAGAAAGTTCCTTTATTTTTCTTTAACTGGTGTGCGTCTGTGTGTGTGTGTTGGGTTAAGTTAGAAGGGAACTTACATATTTCAATCTGTGTTAATGATATGCATCTTTATTGAAAAAGTCTTGTTTTATAATAAATTGATAATTTTGTTGTTTATTAAAGAAACCTGGTTGGTGGATTTCATTTTGAAATAAAAATACACTATATAATTGGCCATATCGGTAACTGGGTAAACATTTAAATATATGTTCTGACCCGTGGAGAAGTGGAACTAGAGAAAGACAGTGCACTCCTCCAGCCTCGGTTGTAACAATATCGGGACAACTAGTTGAAGTTGCAATGGCGGGGATGGTCAAGATCGCAATCAGGAGGGATGATGGTTGGGGGGAGTATGGTGGCCGGAAGTAGCCTGCAGTTTTAATGGGTGATCCTAATGTTGGGTTTAACAAACTTACCTTTATGGTGGTGGCTGGCAGCAGTCCCCTTAAGGACCCTCTGTTGGGGCTCATGTGGACCTAATTTTCCTGAACGCAGTTGGCACTTATGCTGATCGTCTGAAGGCAAGTCAATTACAAAGTGTACCTCAAACAGGCATTAGGCTCTTTATTTGCATATGCATATAAAAAACTATTTATGTCCACATCTTTTCTCTGAATAAATGGAAATGAATCAAAAGCTGTGACAAAAATCATCAGTATCCCCGTGTCTCATTCTGAATTTAAAAAAAAGTCCCATTCAAGAAAGAAAGAGGAGTACTCGATCCAGGAATTTTTTCCTGGATTTCCTTTAATCGATAGTATGTTATTCATGCTGTGCCAGATGTAATCTGACACATACCTGTGAAATATTATGATCTAAAATTTTCTCACGCAACTGTTTCAAAGCTGCTCCTGTAAATGGGCCTTGTCCTTAATAATTCAGAAGCTGGACCTATTCAGTAACCTACCCTTGGCAGAGTTACATAACTCATAGAGTTAACAATTACCCTCGTAATCTGTATCCTAGATTAAATGCAGTTTTATGCCATTCTAGCACAATCACATTAACAAAGATCTGGATTGCAAAAGACAGATGAATATTGACAATCCCTTAGGAAGGGTGTTGTCTGAAACAATATTCTATTTCAAAAAAACTGAATCTCCTTTACTGGCAAAGCATTTTTAATTGTTTATCTTCTCATATCACTTTCAGGATTGTTTCTTTTTCATTTTAAGGTAAGCTCATGAGTGTACTGTCTATTCGAACAATATACAGAAATATTGTTCAGGAATCAACAGAATTGATAGCAAAGGACCAATTTTAACTTGGGCAGGACATTATCATGAGCTGAAGTTAGCCATACTAAAGGATTGTGGTTCGCATAGAAGGTCCCAGCAACAATGCTTAGAATCTTTGTAATGCCCACTCAGTTTCCATGACAACAGCATGCAGCTCAGGGCATAAAGGGGTGTTCTTCCCCTCAGTTACTCACCTGATTACAGCATGGTTTCAATACCTGCAGCGGAGACATCCATCTGGACCATGAGCATCCAGGTATGATCAGGAATGACTAAAACAGCGATTATATACAAAGTTTCTTCTACCCTTTTAAAAGCATCTTCATAGCTTGTTGATTTGGTTTGGGAGTTGTTTTCTGGTACAGACTCTCCATGGTGCAGCAATGCTGCAGTACGTTTTGTCAAACTAACTGCTTCTCCATCATTGGCTGAGACCATTGTGAGCTTGATTTATGTTCTTCCAGTCAGGTTTCTGTTTTGTCCCACCACAGTGGAGTTCAGGATTTAACAACTCAAAGGCACCACTGGTTCTCAAAGTTTGCCTCTGCCTACCAATTGTCAAGGCTCTGATCAGAGAAGGGCTGGGGCAGGCCAAATTCTGCTCGGCACCCTTCAAAATGGACACCCTACCTGTGACATTTGGAAATGAGAGTGGAGGGTTAGAAAACCCTACCTCATTTACACGGTAATATTTTTATCGCACTTAACATACACTCACAAATCCGTCTATAAGAACTTTATCAAAATATTTCCAGTCTGTGTGTCCGTATGGAGTGGATCTCTGAGATACAAATTGGGAGCAGGAGTATGTTACTCGACCCTTGAGCCTGCTCCACCATTCAATAAGATCATGGCTGATCTGACTGTAATCTCAACTCCACATTCCTGCCTTCCCCCAATAACTTTTCAGCCCATTGCTTACCAAGAATGTATCCACCTCTGCCTTAAAAATATTCTAAGACTCTGCTTCCACTATCTTCTGAGAAAGAGAGCTCCAAAGACTCATGGCCCAAGAAAAAAGTTCACCTTATCTCTGTCTTAAGTGGGCGACCCTTTATTTTTAAACAGTGACCCCTAGTTCTAGATTCTCCCACAAGGTGAAACAGCCTTTTCACATCCACCCTCAGGATCTTATATTTATTTATTTATTTTTTATTTATTTATTTAGAGATACAGCACTGAAACAGGCCCTTCAGCCCACTGAGTCTGTGCTGACCAACAACTCCCCATTTATACTTCTTTTGGGCCTCCTTATCTCGAGAGACAATGGATACGCGCCTGGAGGTGGTCAGTGGTTTGTGAAGCAGCGCCTGGAGTGGCTATAAAGGCCAATTCTGGAGTGACAGGCTCTTCCACAGGTGCTGCAGAGAAATTTGTTTCTTGGGGCTGTTGCACAGTTGGCTCTCCCCTTGCGCCTCTGTCTTTTTTCCTGCCAACTACAAAGTCTCTTCAACTCGCCACAATTTAGCCCTGTCTTTATGGCTGCCCGCCAGCTCTGGCGAATGCTGGCAACTGACTCCCACGACTTGTGATCAATGTCACACGATTTCATGTCGCGTTTGCAGACGTCTTTATAACGGAGACATGGACGGCCGGTGGGTCTGATACCAGTGGCGAGCTCGCTGTACAATGTGTCTTTGGGGATCCTGCCATCTTCCATGCGGCTCACATGGCCAAGCCATCTCAAGCGCCGCTGACTCAGTAGTGTGTATAAGCTGGGGATGTTGGCCGCTTCAAGGACTTCTGTGTTGGAGATATAGTCCTGCCACCTGATGCCAAGTATTCTCCGAAGGCAGCGAAGATGGAATGAATTGAGACGTCGCTCTTGGCTGGCATACGTTGTCCAGGCCTCGCTGCCGTAGAGCAAGGTACTGAGGACACAGGCCTGATACACTCGGACTTTTGTGTTCAGTGTCAGTGCGCCATTTTCCCACACTCTCTTGGCCAGTCTGAACATAGCAGTGGAAGCCTTACCCATGCGCTTGTTGATTTCTGCATCTAGAGACAGGTTACTGGTGATAGTTGAGCCTAGGTAGGTGAACTCTTGAACCACTTCCAGAGCGTGGTCGCCAATATTGATGGATGGAGCATTTCTGACATCCTGCCCCATGATGTTCGTTTTCTTGAGGCTGATGGTTAGGCCAAGTTCATTGCAGGCAGACGCAAACCTGTCGATGAGACTCTGCAGGCATTCTTCAGTGTGAGATGTTAAAGCAGCATCGTCAGCAAAGAGGAGTTCTCTGATGAGGACTTTCCGTACTTTGGACTTCGCTCTTAGACGGGCAAGGTTGAACAACCTGCCCCCTGATCTTGTGTGGAGGAAAATTCCTTCTTCAGAGGATTTGAACGCATGTGAAAGCAGCAGGGAGAAGAAAATCCCAAAAAGTGTGGGTGCGAGAACACAGCCCTGTTTCACACCACTCAGGATAGGAAAGGGCTCTGATGAGGAGCCACCATGTTGAATTTATATTTATACTAACCCTACAGTAATCCCATATGCCCTACCACCTACCTACACTAGGGGCAATTTATAACGGCCAACTTACCTATCACCTGCAAGTCTTTGGCAGTGGGAAGAAACCGGAGCACCCGGAAGAAACCCACGCAAACACAGGGAGAACTTGCAAACTCCACACAGAGTTTGTTTCAATCAAGTTGCCTCTTACTCTTCTAAACTCCAACAGATACATGTGGTGCCACAGTGATGCAGTGATTAGCACTGCAGTCTCACAGCTCCAGTGACTCAGGTTCAGTTCTAGGCATTGCCTGTGCGGAGTTTGAAAATTCTCCCTGTGACTGTGTGGGTTTCTGCTGGGTGCTCTGGTTTCCTCCCACAGCCAAAGACTTGCAGGTTGATAGGTAAATTGGCCATTGTAAATTGCTCCGAGTGTAGGTAGGTGGTAGGAGAATGGTGGGGATGTAGTAGGGTATATGGGATTAATGTAGGATTAGTATAAATGGGTGGTCGTTTGTTGGCACAGACTTGAAGGGCCTGTTTCAGTGCTGTATCTCTAAATAAAATAAACATGTCTACCTGTCCAACCTTTCCTCATAAGACAACCTGCTCATTCCAGGTATTAGTCTAGTAAACCTTCTCTGAACTGCATCCAACACATTTCCATCCTTCCTTAAATAAGGAGACCAATATTGTACACAGTACTCCAGATGTGGTCTCACCAATGCCCTGCATTACTGAAGCATAACCTCCCTTTCCTTTGTTTTCAATTCCCCTTGCAATAAACAATAACATTCTATTAGCTTTCCTAATTACTTGTTGAACCTGCATACTAACCTTTTGCGATTCATGCACTAGGACACCCAGATCCCTCTGCATCTCAGAGCTCTGCAATCTCTCATCATTTAGATAATATGTTCCTTTTTAATTCTTCCTGCCAAAATGGACAATTTCACATTTTCCCACATTATACTCCATTGGCCAGATCTTTGCCCACTCACTTAACCTATCTATATCCCTTTGTAACCTCCTTATGTCCTCTTCACAACTTACTTCCCTACCTATCTTTGTGTCAACAGCAAATTTAGCAACCATATCTTTGGTCCTTTCATCCAAGTCATTTCTATAAATTGTAAAAAGTTGAGACCCCAGCACTGATCCCTGTGGCACATCACTCATCCCATCTTGCCAACCAGAAAATGACCCATTTATGCCTACACTCTGTTTCCTGTTACTTAACCAATCTTATATCCATGCCAATATGTTACCCCCTACACTATGAGCTTTTTTCCCCACAATAACCTTTGATGTGGCACCTTATCAAATGCCTTCTGGAAATCTAAGTACAGTACATCCACTGGTTCCCCTTTATCCACAGCACATGTTACTTCTTCAAAGAGCTCCAATAAATTGGTTAAACATGATCTCCTTTTCACAAAACCATGTGATTACCTTGAATGCTTCATTTCTGATAGGACTCTTTTGTTTTAATTTCCATTTTACAGTATGATTTTATTACTGATTTTTATTATTATGTTTTTGTGGCATTTTTATGATTAACAAATATATATTAACATCACAATAGGGTAATATTCGCACAGAACCTTAAGCAGCTGAATATTTCTCTTTTATTTTTGAAATTTAACTGTTATCGACGCATTCACAAGACTTCAGCAGCACAGGAAGAGTTGAGAAAAAGAGGGGCCATAAGAAAAGGAGGCCTTACAGTAAGAATGCCATGGGAACTTAATCAGTGGCAAGGGCGCTCAATGCATACCATTGAGTCATTTGGCGGTTGGCAAGTCAATTTAAAAGTAACAATGTGGGGATGGTTTTAAACACATCCTTTCCACATCCACCCCGTCAAGGCCCCTCAGGATCTTATATGCTTCAGTCAAGTTGCCTCTTACTCTTCTAAACTTCAGGGGATACAAGCCTAGCCTGTCCAACCTTTCCTCACAAGCCAACCTGCTCATTCCAGATATTAGTCTAGTAAATCTTCTCTGACCTGCTTCCAATGCATTTACATCCTTCCATAAATAAGGAGACCAATACTGTACGCAGTACTCCAGATGTGGTTTCACCAATGCTCTGTATAACTGAAGCATAACCTCCCTACTTTTGTATTCAATTACCTGCACAATAAATGATAACATTCTATTAGCTTTCCTAATTATATCAGTTCTGATGAAAGGTCACAGACCTGAAATATTAACTCTGTTTCTCTCTCCACAGATGCTGCCAGACATGTTGATTCTTTCCAGCACTTTCTGTTTTTATTTCAGATTTCCAGCATCTGCAGTATTTTGCTTTTAATCATATTTTTAGGTTGCCAGCACATTTACCTGGCAATAAGTCTGGTCATTATCACATTGCTGTTTGTGGGACCTTGCTGCGTGTAATTTGGCTGCCATGCTACAACAGTAACTACATTTCAAAAATACTTAGTTGGCTATAAAATGCTTTGAGACATCCTGAGGTCATGAAAGGCACTATATAAATAAATCTTTAGTACTTTCCTATGAATTGAATTGTGACATCAATAAAAATAAAACAACAGTGCCCTAGATAGTCATGGCCAAATCATTAAGAGCATTTCATTTTCTTTTCCCTTATTGATTTATTCTTCAATTTTTCTACTTTTGCAGCCTGTTTGACATTTAATGCCCTTGTTTAGCCAAGCAGTAAGAGAACTGGGCCTCGCATTCTTTCAGAGAGTGCAAAAAATAAGCTCACCAGGGATGGAAAATTACAGATATGAGGAGCAATTTGAGATACTGGGACTATTTTCACTGGAGCAGAGAATGTTAATAGACAATTTAACAAAGGTTTTTTAAATGATGATGGCTTTTGATAGCCTCAGTAAGGAAAGACTGTAAGGAAGTTTTCTGTAAGGTAAGGCATAAGATAGATTTTCAGTAAGGCAATACTCTGTTAGATTTTTAATAAGATGAGTTTATAAGTAAGCCTTTCAATAAGGTGGAACTATAAGGCATATCTTCAGTTAGGAAAGACTATAATATAGATCTTCAGTAGGGTAAGACTATAGGATAACGGAGAGGGTTGATGAAGGCAATGCTCTTGATGTGGTGCGCATGGACTTTCAAAAGGCATTTGATACAGTGCCACACAACTGACTTGTGAGCAAACTTGTAGCTCATGGAATAAAAGGGACAGTAGCAACATGGATATGAAATTGGCTGAAACAAAGAGTAGTGGTTAATGGATGATTTTCGGGCTAGAGGAAGGTTTGCAGTGGAGTCCCCCAGGGATCAGTGTTGGAACCCTTGCGTTTCCTGATATATATTAATGACCTAGACCTTGGTGTACAGGACACAATTTCAAAGTTTGCAGATGATACGAAACTTGGAAGCATTGTGACTGTGAGGAGGATAGTGTAGAACTTCAAAAGGACATAGACAAGTTGGTGGAATGGGCAGAGAGGTGGCAGATGAAGTTCAATGCAGAGAAATGTGAAGTGATTCATTTTGGTAGGAAGAACATGGAGAGACAATATAAAATAAAGGGTACAATTCTAAAGGGGGTGCAGGAACAGAGGGACCTGGGTGTATATGTGCATACGTCATTGAACATGGCAGGACAGGTTGAGAGAGCGGTTAATAAAGCAGACAGTATCCTGGGCTTTATTAATAGGGGCATAGAGTACAAGAGCAAGGAAGTTATGTTGAACTTATATAAGACACTAGTTTGGCCTCAGCTAGAGTATTGCACCCAATTCTGGGCACCGCACTTGAGGAAAGATGTGAGGGCATTGGAGAGAGTACAGGAAAGATTCACGAGAATGGTTCCAGGGATGAGGAATTTCAGTTATGATGATAGTTTGGAGAAGTTAGGACTGTTTTCCTTGGAGAAGAGAAGGCTGCGAGATGATTTGATAGAGGTATTCAAAATCTTGAGGGGTCTGGACAGAGTAGATAGAGAGCAACTGTTCCCACTCGTGAAAGGATCGGAAATGAGAGGGCACAGATTTAAAGTATTTGGTAGGAGAAGCAAAAGTGACGAGGAAAAACTTGTTCACGCAGCAAATGGTTTAGGTCTGGAATGTGCTGCCTGAGAAGGTGGTGGAGACAGGTTAAATTGAAGCATTCAAAAGGGAATTAGACAGTAATATGAAAAGGAAGAATATGCAGGGTTACAGGTAGAAGGCAGGGGAATGGAACTGAGGGAGTTTCTCTTTCAGAGAGCCAGTGTGGACATGATGGGCCGAATGGCCTCCTTCTGCACTGTAAAAATTCTGTGATTTTGCGATTCTGTATATCATCAGTATGGTAAGACTATAAGATAAATCATCAGTAGGATAGCACGATAAGCAAATTAAGATTATAAAGCAGATTTTCCTCTATGCTGACAAAGAGTCCCTGAGTGCTTCAGATTACCTGGGATGAGGAGATTAAAGAAGAATTTTTCCTTTGCCAGAAACATCTTCAGCCTGTCCTTGCAGGGATCCTAAGGTAACCCCTTGCTGGGACACTCAATGCAGTTAATTTTTACTTTTGGCAACATCAAATCAGCTGTCAGTTATACCTCTCACCTGATCTTCCTTATTGCTGACTTCAAGGTGGTGGATGATGGGAGGCCAATCCAATATCAGCTGTTTTACACTATCGCCAAAGACTAAAATTAGCCCCAGTGAGTTTACAGACAGGAGCTTTAGACAGGAGGCCAGGAAGTCTGCTCCCCTACCTACCAGCTCTCCACCTCAATTATTTACATCTGAACGCAGAGAATGAGTCTATTACAGGCCCTGAATCATTAGTGTCACTGGGGAAAGCTTCAGGAAATCTTTGGACAATTGGTGGGAAGAGCAGAGACCAGATTTAACAGGCTTCTTTCTAGGGTTGCCAACTCTCCAGAATTGCCCTGGAAATATAGATTAATCTCCTGTATCCTGCTGTGAGCAACCCAGGAGAAAAAAACACAGGGGTGTTTTCATTTATTTGATCACTTTCATTTATTATTTATAAAATTATTGTGGATGGGGGAAAAGGCTGTTTGATGGATAGTCAGCAATTATCCAATGGGCACTGAAGAGACTGTTAGCTTTCTAAGGGCATAGGAGGATGTGAGCATAGATGTGATGGATGGCTAGACTGGTGGCTGGAGGCAGGAAGTCATTGTGGTGAAATCTGAAGGAATGCATCCAACAAGATTTGGTATCTCTACATCTGTCCAATCTTCCATTTCACTATAACCTGAACACCAATTTCCCAGACAGAATGACAAGGAAAATCTAGCCTTATTTCCACTGATTGGGGAGTCAAGTTAAGATTGTCACCAGGCTGGTGAAGAAATTAGTCAGCAGAAATCTCTTTGTGCAGAGAGTTTTTGGAGCATGGAATGATTCACAACAGGGAGCAGTTGAAACAGAAACCATTGCATCTTTTAGGGAAAAGTAATAAAAATCTGAAGCAGGGAAGGATACAGCACTATGGGCAGACAGCAAGGCAGCAAGATTACTTTTAGCTTTCTCTAGCAAAGAACTGGAACTGACTTGATGGCCTCTTTCTGCACTGTATACTTCTGCATTTTCAGATCCTGCTGTTAATGCCAAGTTGTAACCAGTAAGTAAGAGACATGAATTGATTAGGGTGCCAGTTATTTTTTTCCTATGTTAATCTGGAATACTTCCACCTGGTGCTTCATTTAGCATACTGTGCAAGGGTTGAAGTACCTTTCTCAGCTAAGGCAGATAGGTTTAAATGATAGTTAACTATAAGACTGACTTGCACCTAGAACCTGCTGCATAAGTGACAAAGGCGCAACTGTGTAAGCTGTAAAAAGAAACATAAAGAAAGACTTTCATTTATATAGCTCCTTTCACAACCTTAGGACATCCCAAAGCACTTTGCCATCAAGGGAAGGCTATAGGGAGTGTTATGATCAGGTTAGAGTGGGTCAAAGGGTTCCTCTCTTTTCCCTCTCCTTGTTTGATTGCAACAGGGTTCATTTCTTTTGAAAGTGAATGTACTTGTCAATTCAGTAAGTGCTTCACAATTTATATGCTATGATCATAAAAGAACCAATCGGACAGGTTTTCTTGAGTTTAACAAAGAAAGAGGTTAACTTTATTGTGCCTAAACCAATCTAAGTAAAATAATAAACTATGCTCCAACTTTCACACACACACACAGGTGAGGTTCACACACACACATAAATAGGCTACAGAGTGGAGAAGGATAGATTGATTGGGTTAGAGTCTGGAGCAATAATAAAGGGTATACGGTCTGTGGATAAAAACAGAAAGTGCTGGAAAAACTGAGCAGGCCTGGCAGCATCTGTGGAGAGAGAAACAGAGTTAACGTTTCAGGTCTCTGACCTTGGATGAAAGGTCACAGACCTGAAACGTTAACTCTGTTTCTCTCTCCACAGATGCTGCCAGATCTGCTGAGTATTTCCAGCACTTTCTGTTTTTATTTCAGATTTCCAGCATCTGCAGTATTTTGCTTTTATTGTTATACAGTTTGTGGAGTTTGATGACTTGGTTGTCTTCCGGATGAGCTTGGTGATTCTGAGGCTTCCAGCTTGTAGAGGTGACCAGCAGATTCGGGGGTTTCCTGGAGAACAACGATGCAGATGTTTCTTTGATGGGGTCTCTGTCTGCAGCAATGATTGACTTAGGTGGTCACAGCCAGCAGGCAGCGTTCAAAACTTGCCAGGTGGAATGGGGAGAGAGAGAGAGAGAGAGCGAGGGACCCCACTTGGGTCTCTTCTGATCAGTATCAGTTGCTTGTCTGCTGCAGAGAGAGAACAGCCTCCTTAAAACACACATATGGTGGGGCATGTCACATGATGGCATGATGTGTAGTTCCTCTTGCAACTTAATTCGTTCATGTCTAGGAAATCCCCTCTCAATCAAGGCCCCATTGTTCAAGTGTTTACCTATGAGTGGTCTGTCTCCACCAGTTTAATGTCCCAAGATTGCCTTTAATGTCTTTTTAATGGAGACTGGCCAGGTGAGGCACTCCAAACTTCTCAAGTCATTGTTCTGGAGGGGACTGGCCAGACAATTCCACTCCATGTCAATGCAATGGAATGCAAGGGATTTTGATACAAATTTCGGTGGCCATTTTAGTCGCTAGCAGTCACCTTGTGGTCTGTTCCTTTTTCCTTTTTAAAAATTTAATTCAGGCTTCCAGCCGATGGATTAAAAGAATCATCAGTCGACTGTTCGTGACTGGACTGACCCAGCTGTAACAGGATCCTGAGCAGCCAGTGAAGTTGCTTAATATTTTCTCGGAATTAACCAAGAATGCTTTTTAACAATGGAATATTTGATATGAACAATTAGATGTGAGTGGAGTTTTTAAAAGGTTGCTAATTGGACCATTCAGGTTTGTTATTACGGAAAGTATAAAGTCATTTTGGGCTTTGGACGTATGCTTGTTGTGTAAGGAGCAGCTTATAGATGTGACATTAGGGTAGTTTCTTGGCCTTTCAGTCTATTAGTGTGATCCTCCTTGCTATAAGCCAAATTTTCATCTTAATGAAAGACGGCATTCCCTTTTAACTCCCTGTATTTACCAGCTCCAATGTCTCTCGCTGCTGCCCAGGATGCCCAGTGACTACCCAGTGACCCTTGCACTGACCTTCAAAGAAAATGCCCTGAGCAGCATCTGGTCCTGCAGCTGGGTCTTCTGCATGAAAGGGCATGCTAAAGCAGGCGGAGAAATGACCTTTAACAGTAGCTGGTGTGACTATACCTTCTCTATAGAGTGTGATAGAAAGGACAGAGCTTACTCTATTGCAAGCATGCGTTTCCTTTATGCTCATCACCCCCCCACCCCCACCCCCAGCCCTGCAAATAGAAAGCCGCATGACAGCTGCAATCACAATACTTATTCCAGCAGCGCTTAAACTAATGGATAGAATTTACATATGGTTCAGCAATTGTACTGGAGGTGGGCTGCTTTCCAAAGACGGAGCTGGGAGAATGTCTGCTGTCACATCATGAGGAGAAATGTATTGCAGTAGGTATTGCAAAGAATTGGATTGCAATTAGTATATGTCGACAGCATGAAAACAGTAGGATTCATCCGTGCTTCTACTAAGGAAGGCTTTTGATATCACATATCACCAGAAGCAGATACACAATGGTCACCGATAAACCTTTGTTGCAGGGAGCTGGGTTGTGACAGCAAATTCTTTACATTTTTTCTTATAAATTAACTACGGCGACAATGTTAGTATTTTTACACCTAATTTTGACACTGCAACCTTGCTATGGTCTTACTAACACACAAAACTCATTAATTTATAGTTAGGCTACTTTACTTTATATGCTATTATTTCTCTCCCCCAGCTCCATCCCCTTTGCAGTCCCATTGTAGTTTCCTATCATCATTCCCGTCATCTTACCTGACAGGACTAAACATTTGGGCTGCAAAGGTCACCACAATCACGGTCAAAATAATTCCTCGACCAGCTAAAGAAGGATATTGAACCCGATGCATTCCTCACGTTCCATCCACACACTTGCACTTTCTAGTAAGGGGCCCTGGACAGAGCTAGAGAGCAGGAGCCCCGGTCGCTTTTTACCTTCCTTGGAGCAGCCCAGCTAATGTTGCTGCTAGGACCAGCTAACTCAGACCAGGGACCAAACTCGGGATGGCCTGGTCTGTGTGCTTCAGTAATACACCAGGTAATTCCTTAACCCGCTAAACCACCAGAGTTAAATAAAGGGCCTCTGCTGTCGGGAACGGTGGTGGGGGGGGGCAATGAAGATTGGTATTGCAGAGGCCCGCCAGCAACCCTGACATCGGCAGGCCCCATACTGATCTCAGTGGCGGCGGCGAGGCCTCATGGCGGCCGCCCCACTGCTTGGCGACGGGGCCTGTATTAAATATATAAATGCCTACTTACCATGCAGCCCACAGTGATTCTGCCATCAAGTTGCCATCTTCATTCTTGCCGCCGAGCATTCTGGGTCTTCGAATCCCCGTTCGGAGAAACATGGCGCGACACCTGAGGGGAGGGGGGAGGAGGTTTTTTTCTCCGTGCGGGGTGGGGGGAGTGGGGTTAGAATGCCTCGGATTGGTCGGGGGTGGTGAGGTGGTGGGTGATAGGAAGAGGTAAAGGACAAAGGTGCCAAACTTTAGGGGGGGGGGGGGCGGGCGAAGGTCAACTTTTCAATATAGGAATTCTGGAGGGGAAAAGGGCAGGACTGTTGTCATATGACATTGGAAGGGGCAGTGGGAGAGTGCATGGAAAGGTCACCTCATTAATTTTTCCAAAACTTTCCATTAACTGGCCCTCTAAATTTTAAATGTACATTGAGGGCTGTAAGCTTTCGAAAAACGGCGCTGGACACCGTTGCCAGTGACGGTTCACCTACCCCTCCACGCCATCGTGGGGGGCGGGCACCGCAGCCATGCAAATGAGCCGCCGCGTTTGAAATCGCAGCGGCTCTGTGACGTAGCCCCCATGTGCGCAGGCCACATATTTTTACGTCTGCCGTCTACTTTGGCGGTGGACTCTTAAAATGCAGCCCATAGAAGTTTATAGTACAGAATCAGGTCATACAGCCCAACAGGTGCTGGTGTTAATGCTCCACATGAGTCTCCTCACCACTTATTTCATCTCACCCTATCAACATGTACTTCTATTTCTTCCTCTCGTACCCACAAAGATCCTCCTTAAATACATATATGCTGTTCACTTCAACCACTTCATGTGGTAGGGAGTTCCATATTCTCTCCACTCTCTGAGTAAAGAAGAGCTAGCAAGCTTCAATCCTGCTGAAAGGTTTCACATGAAATATGAACATGTCTTTTCCTTTCAGATGCTGACCAATCTGCTGTGCATTTCAACAATATCTATTTTTAATCTCATCACATAACAAACAGGATGACAACTAGTTAAGTTCACCCAGCATTATTTGACAAGGCTGAATTTTAGCTAAGGATTCGTTTAAAATACAGATCCTCTGGTAAGGACCAGAAACTCAAGCATTCTTCTTAATGGCAAATATTTTTTCAGATCTCCCAGCCCCTGATAACATGAATTCTGTTCTCTTCCCGTAGTTCGAAAGCTTCCATTGAAAGAAAGACTTGCATTTATACAGCGCCCTTCATGATTCAAGATGTCCTAAAGCGTTTAAGCCAATGAAGTGCTTTTGAAGTGCAGACAATGTTGCAATGTAGGAAACACAGCAGCCAGTTTGTGCATAGCAAGATCCCACAGGCAGCAATGTGACTATGATCAGATAATCTGTTTATTTAGTGATATTGGTTGAGAGATAAATATGGGCCAGGACCCTGAGAAAACTTCCATGCTGTTCTTTGAAGAGTATCATGGGACCTTTTAGGAGGGTGTTTTATCCAAATAATGGCATCTCCGACAGTGCAGCATTCCCTCACTACTGGACTGGAATGTCAGCTAGGAGTTTGTGCTCAAGGCTCTGGAGGGTGACTTAGATCCACTTGATTGCTGCCACGGAACCACAGCTGACACCTCACAGAGGAAAATTGTTTCAGAACATAACTTAATTTTGTAATTGTACTCAGTGTAACATTATTCAAATGTTATTCAATGTACAGCTGGCATTTGCAGCAAATTCTTTTCAAAAGCCAGAAATTGTATGAAAAAGACAGAATTCTGACAGCGGTGCTGGAAAATGTGGCGGGACACAGATCCAGGAGGTTTCTACAAATTTACAAGGACAAGGGGAATTCTGACTTTTTCTTCTGCTCGCCCATTTACATCCCAGCACCAGTTTGGGGGCATGAATTCCCAGCCTACCCTGGGAAGCCCACCAGATACACTGCGATAGGCCCAGTGCGCTGTACATCTGCTGGGATCAGGCATAAGCATCATCCTGGGCTCCAAGAGGTCCCAAGAGCAGGCATTCAAAGAGATCACAGAGAGATTGAATACTGTTCAATTTGGGGCCTGTCAGTATTGTATTATCTTAAAATATTTCCACCTTGTCCCTAGAGATCAGTCCAACAGGCCTTTACGTACATGGGCTGGATTTTATGGGCCCCGCTGAGGCAGGATCAGAAGCAGGGGGGCACAGAGAATTGCAACAGGTGGCGGAGGGCCTGTCGGCTCTCCATCATCAAATGATCTTACTCTGGACGTGATGGCCAATGACGGCCTTCCCGCCCAGCAGCCTATTGAGGCCTTAAAGTGGCCTTTTCACAGCCAATTAAGGGCATCTTCCCACCAGCGGCAGGAGGTGCCTCCGCCACATGGGGAGGGAATCTTTTAAAACGAGGGGCCTTTCCTGCAGGCTTGTGGGGACAGTTCTCTCCTTCATGGGAAATCTGTGGCCCATGGAGGACACCAGCCAAGAATCACTTTATCCCCACGGGACCCTTCTCCCCCGGTATGCACAACCACCCAATTCCACCCGACCTCGCTGGGGCCTTCCCGACAGGCCCGGGCAACCCCACCTCACTTACCTGAGGTCCGGGGTTCCAGCACTGGCCCTGTGTCCAAGGCCTCTACAGTACCGGCAGTAGCCACCACTCCTGGTGGCGCCACTAATACTGCTGAGCTTTTAAAAATCTTTAAAGATGTAAAAATACCGGAGGATCACTCTGGGGGGGGGGCATGAAAAGGGCGAGGCGGGGTACCCCCTGTCTTTTTGGCCCGGTGCCGGGAGCCCCGCCTCCTACACAAAACCGAGCCCATTGGGAGCAGCAGGGCACCCCTCTGATATACTGATGTGCCAGCAGGATGGACACTCCTGTAATGCCACTACAGATGCAGGCATGTGCCCCTAATAGTTAAATGACCACGTCTCCAGAATTTAAGATGGACAAGTCAGAGTTGTGGACAGAAACACTGTAATGGCACCATGAGATTTTTATGCTGGAATGTGTTTGTGTGTGTAAGGGCACCAGCGTATGCAGGTATATTAATAACCTTCATTTCCATAGTGCTCCTCATGTGTATTTAAGGAGAAGCTAGATTAAGTACATGAGGGAGAAAGGAACATGTTGATAGGGTGAGTTGAAGTAAATAGCGTGGGAGGTAAATAGAGCAGCTCTAGGCTTTGAGGACCTGGCTGCCGACTGCACCATCTCGGCATGGGCGTCAGCAGTCTGGGCTGGCTGGTTGAGAGGTAGAGAGGCAGGAGTTGGAGGACAAATGCTGTCACCCTAAGAGAGCACATCAGGTTTATCTTCCATGTTGCCACTGGTGCCACTGCTACTCCCCCAGGATAGTGCCTCAGTATTCTTAGTAATCTGTTGGTGTATAGATCGCTGAACTACTGTGAAACCCTGCAAGCCCCTTTGAACTCAGGTATCTGCAGCTATAACGGCCACAGTCTGAACTTGCATTGCAGTAAGATGGCCTTGCATGACAGCAGTCTGAGTTTTCCACTGCTGTACCCAGAGGTTGGGTGGCTTCGACTTGTGCTGCAATGGAAGCTGAGACATCGGCCATCAGATCCCACAACATTGTTGGATCCACAAGTGTGTGAACTGGAAATGATGGGTTCCAAGCTCTGTGCAAACCCCTGTGCCAAGTTGCTGCTGGATTCCTCTATGCACATTGACATTGACCACAGGTTTTCTGGCAGGCCTGCCAATGCATCGAGCATTTTATTGTGAATATCCATCAACCTTCTTCTGTAGGCCATTCCATCGAGGTTCTTATATGAGTCCTCTGTAGCAGAACTCATGTGCGACCCCGCCCACTGGCAAGCTGGCACCTGCGCTACCCTTGGTCCCTGCCCTGGCTGCAGGCCACTCATACCCAGTGTTTCTCCATGTGCAGATCCTGCCTCTAAGTCATTCTCTAACGCATTCCCAATGTCAGTATCTGAGCTAGTGACTGTGAATGCGTTTCTTCATCATCACTGCCCACTTGCTCTTCCACCACTGTCTAGTCAGGTTGCAGTACTTGGGTATCTGAAAAGAGAAAAGCACAAGGGTTGGGTTGTGGTGAAGGAAGCGGGAAAGTAAAGTGCATATTTACACCATCTGCAACTTGTAAACCAGAAGAGATTATGGCGTAAGGAGGAAGTCTGATGTGAGAAGGAGGATTAAGCATGAGCATATCATAATGTTCGGTGGTTTCAGCCCTCCCTTTGTCTATGGCCCTCAGTCATGGCCACTTCAGTGATGGTGACCACTGTCTCCTCCATTGGGATAAGGACATGCAGTTGTGTCTGTCCACCGCTGGTTAGCTCCTGCTCCCTCTGGTTATGTACTACCTTGTCCTGCAAGAGAGATGCAAGTGTGTCAGTAAGTGTAGTGCAATATGTTTGTGGTTCTCACCTCTAACATCATGGAACCATCACACCCTCCTCTGCTTTCCTCTCTTTCTTTTATCCTCCTCTAATCCCATTGCACATAGCTGTGCTCTCATATTGCCTCACACTGCTCTCACTTCCTTCTGTAACTTCTCGGATTCTGCATCACAATTTTCTGTCACTATCAATCCAATTATTTCCCACTCTGTATACTAGGGTTGTCAACCCTCCCAGATTGTCCGACCAGATTGCTGGTGACTGGTAGAAAAGTACTTCCACATTCCAGCTCATGCCTCTGACATCTGATCTGTCAATTTCCATTCCCGAGCTGGACCAGCCCACGTGGGTACTCACTGTGCCTGCAGTGTCTGGCCTTATTTGCTTTATGTGGAGCCAACCGATGAGGAGAACACAATTTCTGGCTCTGAAGAGAAATCTAGCAATGATCAATTTGCAAGATTCTCAGGTTACCAATAAAGCAGAATGTGCATTGCCATGCTCGAGCTTCAGTGTCAACACAGTCATACTCGGGTCAGTCATTTAAAAGCCCTTTCAATGGCGGTCATTGGCGCGCTCAGCGAAGAACAAGTTTAATTTCAACCCCCAGAGAGCTGTGGTCATAATCACACAGGATACCATTTGTGACTTTGACTGCTGAGGTCTTCATGCTGTGGGTGAGACAAGAACCCAGAAGCTAGAATCTCAATTAGAGATGCGGGTATCGTTATGAAGCAACGATGTACTTTAGGGCATTGCAAAGAAAGGAAAAATTAAATATGCATGGCGGTTGGAAAGAATGCAGGGGTCAAGGATGGATATTTTAAGGAGAGGGTTAATATTGACTGTCGTAATGGGATAGGATATGGTACTAGAGAAAAGAGATGTTTGATGCTGTTAGCGAGCATGGAACTAAAGAAGTAAAGTTGGGTTATCAAGAGCTGGACTGGAAAGGATTGAAAGAGTAGATAATAGGCTTCAATATCCTCTTGAGTTTGTTGAGGGCTGGAAGGAAACTTGGGCAGAAGCAGTAGAGAACAATATGCGTGAGTGCTCTACGAGGGTGGAGGGCAAGAGGAAGAGTCAGGAGTTAACAAGGAGGGGAAACTGAGGAGTTGTCAGGGGAGGCACCAGATGTGCAGGTAGACTTGATTTTCAGCACAGAGAAGCCCCTGATTTTTTTACATTATGAGCTTGAGGAGAAGATGAGAGATGTAAAGATGAGAGGACTGAAGAGGCGGTGGAGGAGTTTGGAGGTGCTGCTGATCTATCAGCTGTAGCTCAGTTGGTAGCACTCTTTCCTCTGAATCATAAGGTTCTGGATTCAAGCCTGACTCCAAAGCTTGAGCACAAAAATCAAGGCTGACACTTCAGTGCAGTACTGAGGGAGTGCTGCAGTGTTGGAGGTGCTGTCTTTCAGATGAGATGTTAAACTGAGGCCTCATCTGCCTTCTCAGGTGGATATAAAGATCCCATGGCATTATTTCGAAGAAGAGTAAGGGAGTTTTTCCCAGTGTCTTGGCCAATATTTATCCCTCAATCAACATCACGCAAACAGATTATCTGGTCATTATCACATTGCTGTTTGTGGAAGTTTGCTGTGTGCAAATTGGCCGCTGCGTTTCCTACATTGCAGCAATGACTACACTTCAAAAGTACTTCATTGTCTATAAAGTGCTTTGAGACCTCCGGTGGTCATGAGAAACACTATATAAGTGCACGTCTTTCATTCTCTTTTTATCACATGACATTGAAAGCAGTTTTGCTCAAGGGTAGAGAGTAATGGTACAGCTGTGGTTCAGTTGGTAGCAATCTTGCTTCTAAGCTAGTGGGTTCACATTCCCCTCCAGAGACTTGAGGACAGAATCCAGGCTGACACTTAGGACAATATTAGGAGAGTGTTGCAGTTTTACATGTGCCATCTGTTGGATGAGACGTTAAACCGAGTCCCTGTCTGCCCGCTTAGGTGGATGTTAAAGATCCCATGGAACAATTCTGAAGAAGAGAGATATTCTGCTCATATATCTCTTGCTGTTTGTGGGACCTTGCTGTGCACAATTTGCCTGCCATGTTTCTGACAGTGACTACACTTAATTGGATGTAAAGTGCTTTGGGACATCCTGAGGCCATGAAAGGTGCTACATAAATTCAAGTTCTCTCTTTTCTTTTACAGCTTGAGATGGACCAATCAGATCTGGCAGTAGACAACCAGGCCAGTCGGTCACTTGTCAGTGTGTACAAGGTTAAAGAGTACACAGAGGTAGCAGACAATACAGGGAATGAAGTGTGGATTGGAGACCATCCAAGACCTGCTGAGGACAATGATCCTGAAGCTGGTGGCAGTGGGACACCATGGAGAAAAGTGCCAGAGGCATCAATGCTATTCTGGGTGGCAAACCAAAGAAGAGAAAAGTTTGAGTTCCAGAAGCTACTTGTGGGTGAAGGGGAGATAGTTTATTCACAGACTGTAGATGACGGCTCATTCTTTAAATTTATAAGCTCCACTCATTCATCCTCATTCTACAAAGAAATTTATTGTACTTCAAGCACTTTGTGGTGTTTATATATGTATATTTATATCTGTCTTTGTGTATAATCTTTATAATAAGACACGTATGTCAATGGTGGAAATTGTGGCCATGCAAGTCATTCAGAAGCTTAGTGCAATGCACTGCCAGCCTCTTCTTGCATGGCCCTCACTGTGTTCTACGAAGAGAAGGACGATGCCAGGGTGCCCCACTGTGTGCGGCGGAAGGCTTTGAATTGACGCTACCCTGATGTCACACAGACCAACTGGCTGATGTGATGCCAGGATACCAAATTTGGACCACACTATGCCGGGCAGCGATTTCACTTAGATCACTCGGCAAACAACAAGCATTAAGCAGCAAAATGGGCCCTGCACTAACATTATTCAAAGAGCCAGACACCCAAATTGCAGGTAATGTAATTTTTAAGAAATTTTCTATTGCTGAGAGTATTCTGGAGTGTTTTTAGAGGTGTTATGCTGAGTTCCTGGATTTGGCAGAGCATCCTCACAGGGAGTGCAGAGGAGTAGGCAATCTGTCCATGCAAAGATTGCAGCAGGTATGGGGCTGCAGTTGCAGTGCCTCTGGTTCGCAACTCGACAGGGAGATGGAACTGAGGCTGGGGAGAGGGCAAGATCTGCGCCATGCTCTCTGCCAACTTGGAGTCAGACTCCTGCATGCTCTTTGACAGTGACAGGAGGCTGTCCAGCAGGCCAGCGAATGCACCCAACACCTTCGTATACATGTCCATCAGTGCTGTCCTGTATGCCGCACCATCAAAATCCTCATCTGAGTCCTCTGCAGCAGAACGAGTCCACCATCTCGCGCTCCAAAAGCTGGCAAATGAACCATCCACTACCCGTAGCCTGGCTGCAGGCCATTCATGCCCAGATGAATCACCATATGCTGATCCCAACTCTATACTAGCCTCCAAGGTACGTGCAGTGCCAGTATTTCAGCCGGTGGCTGTAAGCATCAGATCAAGTGATGGGGTCTCTTCATCAGTGCTGTGCTGTTACTCTTTCTCTTCCTCCTTGGGCTGCTGTGGCTGGGCAGGTGGCAGTTCTTAGGTGTCTGAAAGCAGGAAATCAGAAGGGAAAAGTTGGGGTGAGGGAAGAGGATTGGGGTGGGAAGCAGGAAGTCCATGGTTGCATGCTCATCATGCCAGATAGCAGGATGTGGGTGAGCTGGGAGTTGAGCAGGGCTATAAGACAGGAACATACCATCATCCTCAATATTCTCAGTAGCCTGTTCCGGCTTTCACTCCATACCCTTTGATCCCTTTAGACCCAAGAGCTATATCTATCTCCTTCTTGAAAACATACAATGTTTTGGCCTCAACTGCTTTCTGTGGTAGCGACTCCCACAGGCTCACCAGTCTCTGGTGAAGAAATTTCTCCTCATCACAGTCCTGAAAGGTTTACCCCATATCCTTACACTATGACCTGGACTCTGTTCTGGACTCCCCCACCATCGGGAACATCCTTCCTGCATCTACCCTATCAAGTCCTGTTAGAATTTTATAGGTTTCTATGAGATCCCCCCTCACTCTTCTGAACTCCAGCAAATATAATCCTAACTGACTCAATCTCTCCTCATATGTCAGTCCAGCCATCCCAGTAAACCTTTGCTGCACTCCCTCTATAGCAAGAACATCCTTCCTCAGATAAGGAGACCAAAATTGCACACAATATTCCAGGTGTGGCCTCAGAAAGGCCCTGTATAATTGCATCAAGACATCCCTGCTCCTGTACTCGAATCCTCTCGCTGTGAAGGCCAACATTCCATATGCCTTTTTTACCGCCTGTTGCACCTGCATGCTTACCTTCAGTGACTGGTGTACGAGAACACCCAGGTCTTGCTGCATATTCCCCTCTCTCAGTTTATAGCCATTCAGATAATAATCTGCCTTGCTGTTTTTGCTGCCAAATTGGATAACCTCACATTTATCCACATTATACTGCATCTGCCATGCATTAGCCCACTCACTCAACTTGTACAAATCACCCTGAAGCCTCTCTGCATCCTCCTCACAACTCACCCTCCCACCCAGTTTTGTGTCATCTGCAAATTTGGAGATATTACATTTAGTTCCCTCATCTAAATCATTAATGTGTATTGTGAATAGCAGGGGTCCTAGCACCGATCCCTGCGGTACCCCGCTAGTCACTGCCTGCCATTCGGAAAAAGACCCATTTATCCCTACTCTTTGTTTCCTGTCCGCCAACCAATTTTCTAGCCATCGCAATGCACTATCCCCAATCCCATGCACTTTAATTTTACATGCTAATCTCTTATGTGGGAGTTTGTCAAAGCCTTCTGAATGTCCAAATAAACCACATCCACTGGCTCCCCCTCATTAACTCTACTAGTTACATCCTCGAAGAATTCTCATAGATTTGTCAAGCATGATTTCCCTTTTGTAAATCCATGCTGACTCTGTCCGATTCTACCACTGTTCTCTATGTGCTCTGCTATAAAATCTTTGATAATGGACTCTAGAATTTTCCCCACTACTGATGTCAGGCTGACTGGTCTATAATTCCTTGCTTTCTCTCTACCTCCCTTTTTAAATAGTGGGGTTACATTAGCTACCCTCCAATCTGTAGGAACTGTTCCAGATTGTATAGAATCTTGGAAGATGACCACCAATGCATCCACTATTTCTAGGATCACTTCCTTAAGTACTCCGGGATGCATACCATCAGGCCCTGGGGATTTATCGGCCTTCATCCCATCAATTTCCCCAACACCATTTCTCTACTAATACTGATTTCTTTCAGTTCCTCCCTCTCACTAAACATTTCTGGTATGATATTTGTGTCCTCCTTTGTGAAGACAGAACCAAAGTATGCATTTAGTTGATCAGCCATTTTTTCATTCCCCATAATAAATTCCCCTGTTTCTGACTGTAAGGGACCTACATTTGTCTTTACCAATCTTTTTCTCTTCACATCCCTATAGAAATTTTTACAGTCAGTTTTTATGCTCCCTGCGAGCTTACTCTCAAACTCTATTTTCCCCTGTATCCCAGACTTCACTGGTTGCTCCTCTTCCCTCCCTTTCTTAAAATAATATCATGGATACATTGATGTCTTTAATTAAAAACTCCATGAGGTTTTATGAATTACTACATTGCTTCATCACGTATTCAATGACCATCTCCAACAAGAGAGAATCTAACCATCTCCCCTTGACATTCAGTGGTATTACCATCGCTGAATCCCCTACAATCAACATCCTAGGGGCTACCATTGACCAGAAACTGAACTGGAGTAGCCATATAAATACCGTGGCTACAAAAGCAGGTCAGAGGCTAGGAATCCTGCGGTGAGTAACTCACCTCCTGACTCCCCAAAGCCTGTCCAGCATCTACAAGTCACAAGTCAGGAGTGTGATGGAATACTCTCCAATTGCCTGGATGGGTGCAGCTCCAACAACACTCAAGAAGCTCGACACCATCAAGGACAAAACAGCCCGCTTGATTGGCACACCATCCACAAACATTCACTCCCTCCACTACCGACGTACAGTGGCAGCAGTGTGTACCATCTACAAGATGCACTGCAGCAACGCACCAAGGCTCCTTAGACAGCACCTTCCAACCCCGCAACCTCAACCATCTCAAAGGACAAGAGCAGCAGATGCATTGGAATACCACCACCTGCAAGTTCCCGTCCAAGTCACACAACTTGGAGCTATATCGCTGTTCCTTCACTGTCGCTGGGTCAAAATCCTGGATCTCTTCCTAACAGCACTGTGGGTGTACCTACCTCACATGGACTGCAGTGGTTCAAGAAGGCAGCTCACCATCCCCTTCTCAAGGACAATTAGGGATGGGCAATAAATGCTGGCCTAGCCAATGACACCCACATCCCATGAATGAATTTTTAAAAACTGATGTCAACAAGCTCGTATCACAGTCTGCATGCTGCTTTCACCCTTTAAAATTGGTTAATGGGCTGAAATTTAAAATTCACCCAGAGAAGAACAAATGTTTAAAAAGTGAATTGATATGGAAAGCAATTATAAATATTTAGGGAACAAAAGCAAATACTGAGAATGCTGGAAATATGAAATAAAAACAGAAAATGCTGGAAATACCCAACAGGTCTGGCAGGATATGTGGAGAGAGACACAGAGCTAACGGGCACGATTTTAACTTATTCAAAACCTACCCACTTGCAGGTCGATGACCTTTCAACAGAACAGGATATTTGCTGGAATATTCTCAATATTTAGCGAACAATTGGTTTTTAACATGCTGTTTAATATTTTTGTGTGAAGTATGCACAGAAAATCATCTATTATGCATAATGTAACTAACAGGTGATAGACTTACAGGTGATATAACCACTTACACTTCCTTTAGACCCATCTTTTATTTCTATACTTGTCCCATGATTAACCCTTTTGCCAGGCATCATCATCTCTTTTGTCATTTAATCACTCCTCCCCTCCACCTTATCATAGGCTTTCTCTTTTGGACTTTTCCTGTCCCTACCTCTTCCCTGACTCTGTACTTGTTTAAAAAATGTTTATCTCCAACATCTTCCAGATCTGATGAAAGGTCATGGACCTGAAGCATCTCTCTTCACAGATGCTTCCTGATCTGCTGAGTGTTTCCAGTATTTTCCGTTTTTATCTTTGATACTTTCTTGCATTGCCTGGAATAGTACCACAGGAATGGTAAATCCTCTCAGGATGTACCAGTCTCTCAAGCTGGATCCCAGAACCTTTTTACTCTTACACATTGTCTTCACCACTACTTATTTCAGTCTTCCTGGACTTCTCCATTATAGACCTTTGCCGTCTAAATTTCTAAATAGTGCCAAAAAAATTAAGGTCCCACTGTTCCTGTATTTAATGTCTCTAGTTGAAGTACAGAGCCCAGCAGCTGCCTGACTGTATTCAATGGCTTTTTACCACCTGTATTCTGTAATTACCATCAGCTGCTACAATATTTAATGTATGCAACCCACGCTGTAGAATTTTCAAATTGTTTCTTTTAATCTTTTCCCTTAATGCAATAAGAAAAGATTAGCTTTTTCTAAAACTCTGTCTCTAACATGATAAGCTTATTGTCTTTACTTCTGCTCCATTGAAAAACATAGCAGAGCAGAAACCATGGAAATTGCAAGTGACTTCCTGTGATAGATAACTGCTTTGGACAGCATACTTTTATCTCAAATTCTCATACACAAGCTGTGCTATCACTGATAAGCAAATAGAACATTTTTAATGTAAATTAAAGCAGTTTTTAAAAAACTTATCACAGTGTTAGCACATGACAACTTAAAAACCATTTCTGCATTCTCTTAATGTGATGTCAGAGCTTTTGCTGTAACACAGTAAATTAGTTTTTTTTTAAAGTTTTGGTCGAAATCTGGTTTTTGTTTGTTTTCTTGTTTGCTTTCTTGAACATTGCTTAATACCAAAGAAAAAAAAGAGACCAATACCATATAAAGCAAAGAGCCACAATATTTGGAATCATATTAGTTAATATTCAGAAACTCCATATTTGGTTGTTTTAACAGCCATTTTGTTTGTGTTTTTCTGTGACAAGCTTATTTCTGGAATATTGCGTCAGCTTATTTTCATCACATTGAAGTCTCACACACAAAACACATCAGTTAAAGACAAATAATCAGAAGAATTCTTGTTTTCATATTTGATAAAAATCTATTTTATTTCCACTTTACTCTATAGATGAAGTTAAATGGTTCTTATTACTGCTGATTTAAGAAACAATAGTGGGCAATAACGTTTGATTACTTTATAACTAATTCACATGATTTTTAAGCATCAAGGGCAATACATTGTACTGAGTTCCTATAAAAATTGCTATTTAAAACAATAGGCAATAAAGTGTCTTCTTCCTATTAATCAGAGTGCAAAATTCTAGCTTAGTTTAAGTGTTGGGCACAGAGTTCTGTCTCAGTGATAAGTTTTCACTATGGACATGTTCCATTTTCCACTGCCGAATCACTTGAAATTCAAAAAATAATTGTGAAAATGTTTGGTGGTGGAATATTAATTTAAAAGAAACCTCAAACAAGCATACAGGGAAAATTTAGAGCCAACAAAGTGGAAAGGCCTTGAGTATACCCTTAATTAGAAACTTGCTCATAAGATTAATCTCTTTTGACTGACAACAAAGCTTCATATTAAAGTAGGTGTTTCCCTTTACTTATATTCAGCGTTAGTCAGTGCTCGAATTGTTATTGTCTGAGACAAAGTAGCATGTTTGTATTCTAATACTTCCCTTGCAATCTGCTTCTGCTAATCAATTGTGCACCAGGTGGACAGTTTGACCTCACGTTCGGCATTATGAGCTGACACCCATTGCATTCGCAGAATCTCTATTTCATAATTTCCTGTTCTTTCTGAAGGGAACACAGCACCTGGCTTTTGCAGCTGTAGTAATTTACAGACCAATTTTTTTATATAAGAAAAAAGCAAACTGCATGTTTCTGACACGTTATTGTCATTAAGTGGCTCAAAATGGCTTCCATTTGGGAGCAACCTGGCTCAGAACAGATTACATTATTTATTTTAAAGATGCCATAACCTTCTCCTACTGGTTATCCCTTAATTGTATTTTTAAATAAAATGACAGCATGGCCTTATTAAAGAAGTGAATTACGCCATCCATGTCCATTTCCAAAAAGCAGTTAGTAATAATAAATTTCCTTTTGATCAGTTCTGCTCGTGTGTTGATTTTTTTAAAATATGAACAGTGAGTGCTGTCTATATCAGTTGGAAGAATGGTTTAAAGGAGTTGCTGAGCCCAACAAAATGGGACAAATGAATTAATAGGCACAGTGGAAGTTCGGCTAACTTGGATTTCTGATATCTCCTCTGATGGCATATAGCCCACCAACGTTGCTGTTTTGCATATTCATCCCAATTATTACATTTACCACAATCTGTTTTTGAAATGGGGGGAGGGGCACATGGAGATTGAGTAGGGGAAGGAGTCATTGGGAACACACCACCCTGCACAAAGTCCTTTTTCCAGGGTGCTTCATGGCAGTTATGACAGTGAAAGCACATGGGTTGAATCAACATTTCATAAAATCATAGATTCATACAGCACAGAAGGAGGCCATTCATTCCATCTCTTGTGTCAGCTCTTTGAAAGAGCTATCTCATCAGTCCCACTCCCCTGCTCTCTTGCAATAGTCTGCAAATTTTTCCCTTTCAAGTATTTATCCAACTCCCTTTTGAAAGTTACTATTAAATCTGCTTCCACCACCCATTCAGGCAGTGTTTTCCAAATCCTAACAACTTCTACACATTGAATATTCGGTCTATTTACATTATAGCAACATAGACTTAGAGGTAACTTGATAGAGGTTTCTAAAATAGTTAAAGGGCTGTATAATTATTCCAGTTTAACAGATTGGGAGGTGCAGAGGGCATGCGTTTAAACTATGGAAGAATAGGAATAGATTGGATGTTAGGTGGTTTCTTTCCCAGAGAGTAGTGAGCCTCAGGAATGCATTGCTTGCTGGTGTGGTGGATACTGACTATCTCTGTATGTCTTCAAGAGGGAGATGGACCAGTTCCTGACTGGGGCAGAGATTGCATCATATAGAAGATAAGTGGATTTTTGGATAACACTTGGTTCGTGTGAGTTGCTGAACTGTTTTTGATCACCTGAAGGGATCAGAGAGAATTTTTACAGAGTAATTTTTCCCTATTGGCACTGCTTTATTACTGATTTTTTGCCTTTCCCAGGAGATTAGATGGTGGGGGGGGTGGGGGGGGGGGGGCTGGTGGTGGGTGGCGGGGGTGCTAAAGGTCAGTGTAGGGAAGAAGTGTTTAGCCATGATGGTTGAGCCATTGTGGAGTGAGGTAGGCTTGATGGACCTACATACAAACATACGAAGTAGAAGCAGGAGAAGGCTATTCGGTTTGAAGTTCTTCCTTTCCTTTTAACTTTTAATTCACAATTATTTCTGGGTTGTTATTTGTATCCTCTACAGTGAAGACAGATGGAAAAAAAACTGTTCAACTCCTCCGCTGTTTCCTTATTTTCCATGATTAATTACCCAGATTCACTCTCTAGAGGACTAACACTCACTTTACTTACTCTTTTCCTTTTTAAATACATGTAGAAACTCTTACTATCCATTTTTATATTTCTAGCTATCTTTCTTTCATACTCTAATTTCTCTCTCGTTATTATTCTTTTAGTCATTCGTTGCTTTTTTTTATGTTCTGTCCAATTTTCTGACCTGCCACTACTCTTCACTGAATTGCACATTTTTTTCTTTCAGTTTGATACTATATTTAATTTCCTTAGTTAGCCATGGATGATGTGTCCTTCTCCTAGAGTCTTTCTTTCTCACTGGAATATATCTTTGCTGAGTGCTTTGAAATATCTTCTTAAATGTCTGCCACTGCATCTCTACTGACCTATCCCTAATTTCCTAATTAACCTAATTTCCCAGTTTACTTTAGCCAGCTCTGTCTTCAAACCCTCATAATTACCCTTTTTTAAGTTTAAAACACTAGGCTTAGATCCACTCTTCTCACCCTCAAACTGAATACGAAATTCAATCATGTTGTGATCACTGCTACCTAGGGGTGCCTTTACTATGAGGTCATAGTCTCACTTCACATTACCAGACCTAGAATATCTTGGTCTCTGGTTGGCTCTAGAACATGCTGTTCTAAGAAACTGTCCTGAAAACACTCTATGATCTCATCCTTCAGGCTACCTTTGCCAATCAGATTTGTCCAATCTATCTGTAGATAAAAATCGCCCTTTCTCACAAGCTCCCATTATTTCTTGCTGTATACCCCACCCTATGGTGTGGTTACTATTAGGGGGCCTATAAACTACTCCCAGAAGTGACTTCCTATATTCACTGTTTCTTATCCCTACCCAAACTGATTTTACATCTTGATTTTTAGAACTAAGATCACCTCTCTCTCTTATACTAATGTCATTCTTAATTAACAGAGTAACCCTCCACCTTTTCCTAGTTTCCTGTCCTTCTGAAATGTCATGTACCCTTGAATTTTCAGGTCTTTGTCATCTTGCAGCCATGTCTCTGTCATGGCTATCAGATCGTATGTATTTATTTCTATTTGAGCTATAAATTCATTTGTTTTGTTTTATGAATGCTACAACCTGCTGGTCTTTTCCTGCCCACCAACTTTGTATGTTTGTAATGCACATTGGATGTTGAATTGGATGCTATTTTTCATGCTGTTATTACAAAGTTATTTATATTGTGGGCCTCGATTATTAGCCTCTGTTTTATTGCAGATTCCCATTGCTTCCATGTGAATCTTGTAGCTGGTTAATTTTTATTGGCACAATTATGTGAACAAAAAGGCGTTCAAAATTCATAACATTTCATTACATAACAAGTGAACACTTTTCCTCTGTGAGCTCAACCACTTGGTATGACTGCTGGGCTTTGTAACATGATTATGTTTTAAAAACTGTGAGTTTTAAAAGTTTAAGCTGGAGTCAAAGAAATCAGGTGACCTCATATCCACTCTGCTTAAAGACAATGGAAAAATCTTGGTTACCAGGACAACAGTAATCACAGATCAAAGACATTTTTGAAAAACAGAGACTGCAGGGGTATAACACCTGAAGAACAATGGGTTTCACCCTCCCAGACCTTTGGATCGTAAACAAGGAGTCAGGGATTCTGAAGATGCAAATGTACCAGGCCGCTGTTAATGCCTGGAAACAATGGATGGCCCAGTTGTCTCTGTTGAAATCAGACTTCTGGACTTTGCATATTGGAAAAGGACAATGAGCAATTGACTATTGATTCCAGATACATTTAACAGATTTTCTGAAGGCAGACAGGCTGTAAGAAAGGAAGGCAACCAGCGGTGTCAGTTATGTTTTGTTGTTGTAGTAGTAGTAGTGTAGTTAGGGTGTTATTGATAAAGTGTCAGAGTCCAGATAAGGTCAACTAATAACTCTTCTATTATGTACACATCTCTATTTACACTCTCCTCAAGCCTCTCTAGCTAGCATCCTTCATGCTGCTACTCTCTTCTTCCGAAGCCCATTACCATGTGACTGTTACATCATCATCACTACAGTGGGAGGGGTTGCTCTCACTGTCTCCAACATCAACTCTTTCAGGTCCACATATTACAGTGGTGGCCTCAGGAGAGAGAGTGAGGGAACACCTGCTCTCAGAGAATACTGATACAGCGAAGGGTTGCGAAGATTTGAAGATGTTTTGGAAGTTGCAGTTTGTGGAGAAGTAAAAGCCCAACAGGATTACCAGGAAGCACCTTATTCAGGTACGTCAAGGTCAGAGAATTGAGCGAAGTGGAGACTAACTTTGAGAAAGGTCTGGGAGATCCAACCCATTGCAATTAGGAGGAGTTTGGGACTTCTAACTGCAAAGATTTCACCATCAAAAAAGACTGCGTAACATATTAGTGTGGTGAGAGGTTTTCAAGTATTTTAATAACGGTAGTGGTAATGCCGTAGTGGTAATGTCACTGGACTAGTAATCCAAAGCCAAGGTTAATGCACTGGGGACATGGGTTCAAATCCCACCATGGCAGATGGTGAAATTTGAATTCAATTAATAAATCCAGAACTAAACAGCTAGTCTAATGATGACCATGAAACCATTGTCAATTGTTGTAATTCACTAATGTCCTCAGGGAAGGAAATTTGCCGTCCATACCTGGTCTGGCCTACATGTGACTCCAGACCCACAGCAATGTGGTTGACTCTTAAAATGCCTTCTGAAATGGCCTAGCAAGCCACTCAATTCAAGGGCTACTAGGGATGGGAAACAAATGCTGGCTTAGCCAGCAATGCCCATATCCCACAAGCAAATAAAAAAAATAAGTAAAGAAATTACCTTTTTTAATAATCTGGGGTATCAGCTACTTACAAAGTACTATTTAGCTAATGGGGATTTCTTTTAGTTTAGTTGTTATAATAAAAGTCTTAAAATGTGAAATCTGTGTAATTCTTTAAATTGATCTGGGGGTTCATATCTCGTATATTTAATGTTAACAGTCTCACTGAGGTCGTAAAAATATTACCAGGATATTTGACTATAGGGGGCTAGAAAGCTGAACCTAATCCTGACGACCATGCATATTGTAGCAGGGGTCACTGGATGATTATCAGATTGGGACCCCTGTCTGAATTTCCTGTCCCTAACACAGGGCTGTTGAGAACAATTGTGATTTGCCAAAATCAGAAAAGATCAGGCATTTAAAAAAAAAATTGTTCTTGAGATGTGAGCATTGCTGTCAAGGTCAGCATTTATGGCCATCCCTAACTGCCCTTGAGATAGTGGTGGTAAACCGCCTTCTTGAGCTACTGCAGTCCATGCGGTGTAGGTGCACCTACAGTGCTCTTAGGGAGGGAGTTCCGGGATTTGACTTGGCAATAGTGAAGGAATGGCGTTATAGTTCCAAAATAGGGTGGCATGTGACTTGGAGGGGAACTTGGAGGTGGTGGTGTTCCCATGGCTCTGTTGCCATTGTCCATCTCGGTGGTAGAAGTTGCAGGTTTGGAAGGTGCTGTCGAAGGATTGAGTCTGGAGCTTTCCTGATCTCCAGGCAATGTACTTGCCAGCTGAACTGTTAGAGAAGCATAACTTCCTGCTCCTCCTGGCCTTGCAAAAATAATGTAAAATGTACCTATTTGGGGGTCTCTTTGGCAACATTGTTAGTGAAATGGCGAATGTTTTGAACATTGAACTCTCCTAAAATGGACATTGGGCTGCTATGTACATCATAGGGCCTAGATCTGCATATTAAAAGGGCCCACTACCTGAAGTGTCCACCCTGCGGTAGCCCCCTGCGTAAGTGGAAATCAGCAGAACATCAGCAGTAATGGGTCAGTAATCTACCCACCCCAATCTGAAGCCATTACCACTCTGTTAACACCAATTTCAACAAGTTGAAGTCAACCCAAGAGAATGAGTCCTGTGTTTAAGTTTAATGCCAACTAGTTTCAGAGGACTATAGCCCAAAAAAAGGGGTTTTAGCCCACTGACAGGGATAGTGTGGCACACTTTGTTATTTTCTATGTTATGTGCATTCTGACAAAGGTTAAAATTCACCATAGACATTATTCTGTTTGTTCACATATGTGAAATAAATCAGCCAGTTGATTTATAATTGGCCTTATCTCACTCGAGTGTGTATCAGGCAACCTTCTAGAAGATAGAAGAATCATATTTGGAGTTACATGCAAGATTATGTCCTCCAATTCGCACAATATAGGATTTCTTTTGTACAACCTCTGAGTCATACTATCATATGACTAGTTGGTGAGGAGTAAAGATAAGCTAATCATAAGAGATGCAGAGTCTGCTTATGGGAGAGACCAGTGATGCTAAACCCGAGAGAGCACCTAGGGTGTGAATTTCCATTAGTTTCTGCTCATAATATCAGCACAAATAAATTTTAAAAGTGAGTTATGCCCAACTTACATTCGTGTTTTCACAATCTTTACATTGGTTCAAGATTCAGTTCACCCTGATCGGGCCCCGCCACAAAACTGGCCACACCCCCAGATCAAAATTGCAGGATTGCACTGACTGCAATGGCTCAGGAAATCTCCTCAGATTGCACATTTCCTTAGGCGCACAGGCATGAGTGGCACATTTTAAACGATTTTCATAACAAAAAATATTTAATTTACTAAGAAACTGACAAGTTATTGATTCAGGAACTAAGGTTCAGTTTCTTTTCGCCATTTTCAGTGATTTTAAATCAGGTTACGGGTGGACACACAATAAAAATAATTATTTTGGGTGATAATCCCACTTTTAGCTGAATTAATAAAATTGCATTAGGTTACTACTTTTAAATATATCAACAAATACTTTTTAATGGAAAGAAATTAAAAGAAGTTTTTATGCTTTATTACGCTGCCTGATTGTGCTGGTTAATGGAAGATTATGCTTATAATTATGCAAATTAATTTTTGTGTAAACTTGAAGTGTGGAACCTAACCAATGCAATTTGAAACACATCTGTATTTCCCAATTGCACCCAAAGCGGAAATTTAATCCCCTAGTGTAGACATGATTTTTTTCAACAACCATTTATAACTTACTTTTATTTTCTATCTCTATTTTTTCTCTTTCTCTTTTTGGATCTTGAATTTGTTTCTTGTTTTTATATCTTTCTTTCAGCCTTGTGAATTCTCCTCACTGAACCTACCCCTCAGCATCCTGTTGCATATCCCTTAGAAAGTGCAAATCTCCATCTGCATCTCTCGTGGCTTTTTTTGGTGTTGTTTTATTTCATAGCACATTGATGGATATGTAAAGCAATGTACTAACTGGTGATGCTACAGTCCAAAGCCTCTCTGCGTGAAGTACAATGAATTGCAATACAAAAGTTAGGAAAACACTCAAAGACTATCCAGCTATATGTTTGCAACAGGGTTACTCAGTAAGGCAGTTAACTCAACTTAAAAATGTTCTGATGAAAGGTCATCAATCTGAAACGTTAACTCTGCAGATGCTGCCGGACCTCCCCTGAGTGTTTCGAGCATCTTCAGTTTTTATTTCAGATTTCCAGTATGCAGTTTATGAAAATAATTGTTTATGTTATTAAAATAAAGCCAGTTGAACATCAGGGATATCTGTATCATTGGGCAGGAGGCAGGGCGGCACACAAAATGGCAAGGGGTGGCGACGCGCGGCATGTCCAACACTGTCCTGGCCTCCTGCTATTTTGTCTGAGGTGGGGAGGGCCGAAGACGGCTTCCCGCCCCAGGTCAATTAAGGCCCTTAAGTGGTCAATTAATGACCACTTAAGGGCAGCTTCCCACCTCTGCTCCTATTTTACCGAATTGAGAGGGAGCCACCGCCATGTGGTGAAACCACCAAGTGAGACCTGGCGGCCTCCTAGCGGGCTCGAGAGGGGGGCCGCTCCTCTGGGGGCAATGCATGGCCCCCAGAGGTCCCTCATCTCCCAGCAGCGATGGCTGTCCCCATGGCAAGAGTCCACCCCCCATCCTCACCAACATCCCACCCCCACCCTCCTGACTGGCCCCAGAAAGTGGGAGAATGGAATTACAGGAGGCAGGGTGTGAGAAAGTGTAGTCGAGGTAATTTGGGGGTTGGTGGGCTTATAATGAATATTAGTACATAAGAACATATGAATTAGGAGCAGCAGTAGGCCACTCAGCCCCTCGAGCCTGCTCTTCCATTCAACAAGATTATGGCTGATCAGATTGTAAACTCAACTCCACATGCCCGCCTACCCCCGATAACCTTTCACCCCCTTGCTTAACAAGAATCTATCTACCTCTGCCTTAAAAATATTCACACTCTGCAGTTTGAGGAAGAGAGTTCCAAAGCCTCACGGCCCTCTGAGAGAAAAAATGTCTCCTCATCTCTGTCTTAAATGGGTGACCCCTTATTTTTAAACACTGACCCCCAGTTCTAGATTCTCCCACAAAGGGAAACATCCTTTCCACATCCACCCTGTCAAGACCCCTCAGGATCTTATATGTTCCAATCAAGTTGCCTCTTACTCTTCTAAACTCCAGCGGGTACAAGCCTACCTGTCCAACATTTCCTCATAAGACAACCTGCCCATTCCAGGTATTAGTCTAATAAACCTTCTCTGAACTGCTTCCAACGTATTTACTCTTTCCTTAAATAAGGAGACCATTACTGTACACAGTACTCCAGATGTGGTCTCACCAATGCCCTGTATAACTGATGGATTACCTCCCTACTTTTGTATTCAATTCCCCTTGTGATAAATGATAACATTCTATTAGTTTTCCTAATTACTTGCTGTACCTGCATACTAACTTTTTGTGATTCATGTACTAGGACACCCGACCCCTCTGCATTGCAGAGCTCTACAATCTCTCACCATTTAGATAAAATGCTTCTATTTTATTCTTCCTGCCCAAATGGACAATTTCACGTTTTCCCACATTATACTCCATTTGCCAGCTCTTCGCCCACTCACTTAACCTATCTATATCCCTTTGTAGCCTCCTTACGTCCTCTTCACAACTTAGACAGCCTATCTCCAGAAATGGAGACAGAGAAGTCAAGGAAGGGAAGGGAAGTGTCGGAGATGGACCATGTGGAGGCAAGAACAGGATGGAAATTGGAAGCAAGAGCAGTTGTTCGTAATGTTCTCTGGTCAAGTTCCCCGTTTAGAGTTGGTCAGCTTCCTTAAGATGTTGTTTCTGGCTGCCACCACTGGCTTTACTTAGATGACATGGTCATTGAAGCTTAGAGTGCAATCTAACATTACTCCAAGATATACTGGCTTAGATTTGTGTGCCAGTGTTCTCCCATACCAACATATGTTAAGTTCTCGCTTTGCATCTCTATTCCTAAGCTGAAAAGAACTGATCTGTGTCTTTTCAGGGTTGGCCCACAGATGATTAATGACATAGTACTTGGTTAACTCAGTTCGTGCATCACCGAGTGACTTCTTTGTTATATTGAAGGATTGGTCCTGAGATGCCATGCACAGGTCATCTGATTGAGGAAACTTTTGGTATGTGGATTGATGGACTGGTCGTTGGTATAAATATTGAACAGCAAAGGTATGCAAATATTACCTTGAGGTAAGCCATTTTTTTGTCTGCGCCACCCGCTTCTCTTGCCATTTAGCTTAACAAAGTCAATCTGGTATCTTTTGTTGTATGGAATAACTTCTGTGCAAGATTCCAATGATTGATCATGTCAAATGCAGCAGATAAATCCATGAAGGCTGTGCTTGTTATTAGTCCTGTCTCATAACCATGCTCAATAAATTGAGTGAGATTTAGATGCTGCCTTGTGCAGTGTTTCCCTGGTTGGAATCCTGCTTGTTCAGGGATGAGACATTCATCTACAAAGGGGGCAAGCGATTTAGGATGAATCTCTAAAACAGTTTTTAGCTGTGGCATAGCAGGGAGATTGGCCTGAAGCTCTGAGGGCTAGCTTGGTCTTTGCCTGACTTCAAAATTGCCACTATTCATGCTTGTCTCCACAACTAAGGAATCTTGTTGGCTACAAGTAATAGTTGGATATTTTGAGTAGTCACAGGTCCAAAGTGCTTGATTTGTTCTCATAAAATAACATCAAGTCCAGCTGCTTTGTTACTTTTTATCACTTTGATTCAGATAAGAACTCTGTAATGGTAAAGGTTTTGTAAAGTCAGAATCTCCTGTAGATCTTGGGTATTTTGCCATGGTGGGATGATAACTTGGGTTTCCTCGGTTGTTCAAGAGTAGCTGATGAGCGACTTGATGTTCTGTGACCTTGTACTGTAGTTGTGTTTTAGTGAAGTCATTTCCTAGCATCCTGATGGTTTTCAGTGCTTTCCTGCCGCCTTGCGACATATCTGTGGGCTCAATCAATTCTTGCCACTTCTTTTATCTCTCATCTGACATGGTATCTACAAACCTTTCTCCAGCTTCCACAGTGTCATTTCAATGGATCTGCCTGGAAACAGTTAGGAAAGGCTTCATAGAGGTCTTTAGCATCCTCTAATACTCTCAAGATGTAGTTTTTCTGGCATCCTTGGGGAATGTTATTTCTAGAGGAGGTTTTCACCATTTTCACAAACACGTCATAATTTTCTGGAGAAAGAGGGCTGTCTCTGATTGCAGCGCCCAGATTTGTCAAGAACATCTCCAGTTTGCCTTTCTGAAATTGAAACGTTGACGAAGAGGTACTGAGGGAACAACGACGACTGCATTGATCTTGATTCCTATTCAACAATGCTGGGAGTTTGGAATAGGATCCAGGATAATTTTCTCTCATTGGTGGCTAGACACCAAGTCTAGGTTGTAACCATGTCTCCATCGGCTGCTGCTGAAGGATCTTGGTGGTTTTGCACCATGAATGAGAGACAGTTGGCTTGCTGGCTTGCCTCTGACCAGTTTTCTACTAACTTTCCATCCTCATTAGTCTCCAGGTGCCCTCATGGCATGCTGTGGCTGTTGAAGTCAACAATTATGGCATTCACCTGGTTGTCAGTGAAGACATCTGAAAAAGTGATCTGCTCATTTGGTGTCTTACATACTGCAGTGACTTATATTCCCATAAGTTGGGTGTTAAGCACTTTGATTTTGGAATGTTCTGACATGGAAGATTTATCACCAGCAACTCAGTTACGAACAAAAACAGTACTGCCATACTGATTAGCAAGGCTTTTGACAAAGTCCCACATGACAGACTGGTTAAAAAAATAAAATCCCATGGGATCCAGGGAAATGCAACAAGCTGGATACAAAATTGGTTCAGTGGCAGAAAACAAAGGGTAATTGTTGACGGGTGTTTTTGCGACTAGAGGACTATTTCCAGTGGCGTTCCGCAAGGCTCAGTACTGGGTCTCCTGCTTTTTGTGGTATATATTAACAATTTGGACCTAAATGTAGGGGGCATGATCAACAAGTTTGCAAATGACACAAAGATTGGCTGTGTGGTAGATAGCCAGGAGGATAGCTGTTGGCTGCAGGAAGATATTGATGGTCTGGTCAGATGGGCAGTAAAGTGGCAAATGGAATTCAACCCAGAGAAATGTGAGGTGATGCATTTGGGGAGGTCAAACGAGGCAAAGGAATACATGATTAATGGGAAAATACTGAGAAGTGTAGAGGAAGTGAGAGACCTTGGAGTGAATGTCCACAGATCCCTAAAGGTAGCAGGTCAATAAGGTGGTTAAGAAGGCATATGGAATCCTTTCTTTTATTAGCCGAGGTATAGAATATAAGAGCAGGGAGGTTATGCTGGAACTGTATAACTCATTGGTTAGGTCACAACTTGACTACTGTGTGCAGTTCTGGTCACCTCATTCCAGAAAGAATGTAATTGCACCAGAGAGGGTACAGAGGAGATTTACGAGGATGTTGTTAGGACTGGAAAAATGCAGCTACGAGGAAAGATTGGATAGGTTGGGGTTGTTCTCCTTGGAATAGAGAAGGCTGAGGGGAGATTTGATTGACATGTACAAAATTGTGAGGGGCCTGGATAGAGTGGATGTGAAGGTCCTATTCACCCTAACAGAGAGGTCAGAGACTAGGGGGCATAGATTTAAAATGATTGGTAGAACGATTAGAGGGGAGATGAGGAAAAACCTTTTCACCCAGAGGGTGGTGAGCGTCTGGAACTCACTGCCTGAAAGGGTAGTTGAGGCAGAAACCCTGAACTCATTCAAAAGGACCCTGGATATGCACCTCAAGTGCTGTAATCTGCAGGGTTATGGACCAAATGCTGGAAGGTGGGGTTAGAATGGGTGGACCGTTTTTCGGCTGGCACAGACATGATTGGCCAAGTGGCCTCTTTCTGTGCCTTGAACTTTCTATGATTCTATGATTCTGGGTTCGCTCTACCATAAGTTTCACTGCTGGTATCCTTGGCTGGATGCTTGTAGCTCCTCGATGTGTTTCTTGTCGGCAAAGGATGTCACACATGTTGTTTGTGCAAATGTCAGCCAGTAAATGTTACTCAACTGCTGAGAGACCTTCAATGTTGGCTGAGATGATAGTCAATGCTGGTCCTGATAAAGGCCCAAGCTTCTGAATTTGTTGCCCACCACCATATTGGTCTTGTTTTGACTGTGGGTTCATTCTTCACTCTCCAGTACCAGATTGAGAAGCCTGAGTGGCAGAAAGTTGGATGTAGCATTATAGACGGATTCGCAGGCTAGACAAAGCCTGACAGGAGCAGCGACATGAACTCTCCTTCTGTGGCCTCCTAACCAGCTTAGCCACACAGATGTTACCTTGATGTCAATGTGAGTCTGAGATGCCCCAAAAGGAAAAAGGGCAAACTGGAGGAATAGTCATGTCAGAGTGCATTGATGGAGATCTGGAATCAGTTTTCAACTCCTGCCCACTGAACTGTAAGTTAAGGAGAACTGAAGGGAGAGATATGTGGGGGTGGGGTGGGGGGAATGAGAGTATATACATCTTAAAAAACAAAGGCAGAAAATATTCTGGCTGTCGCATAATGTCTGTGTAGCTTTGAACGATGGCATTATAATAGATGTACTGTATAAGTGTCAAGTTGTTTTCTTAAATTGTGTCAAAAATGTAATGGCCACGTATAACAATTCAGAAATTTTAAAACCAGCAAAAATATAATATAAAGCATTGTTAAAAAAATTCATACATGGCCAGAAATACCAAAGGACTCATTTCTGTTCAGCTCAAATACACGTGACATTAAAGTACAAGTTACATACACAGCTGAGTTGCTTTATTTCTCTGTGACTTTTTGTGACTTCTCACCAACGGACAAAGATGCTAAGGAAGAAATCAGCTGTTCTTTAATTGTAGAGAGACATAATCACAATGTAGCAACCCATTATTACTGGTGTTTGCTTGCAGTTCATGCAGAGGGCACAGAAATGTAGAAAAGCCTCCACTGTGTAGCCGTTTATCTAGATACACAATGGAAATAGCTTCTTCCTACATGTGAACGTGTTGCCACAGCTAGTTCCTTTTTTTTGTGAATTACAATGGGAAACAGATGCTTGTTGATTAGCAGTTTCTTTGGTAATAACAGTTTCACTGCTGCAATGTCAAAGCTCTGAGCCAGGGAGCGCCCGTTTCCCATATTCCCTGCCTGATGATCCATTATGTAACAGCCCACCTGCTTTACAGTGCTGTAATGTAAATGCGGTGGCACCGCTGACTTCAGGGGTGCTGAGGACCACCATCACTGATACCTTTAGAGGTAGCCGTGTCCCCCACCACCCTGCACCTGATCCCCAGAAGGAGAAGCCACCATTTTGTTTGGCCACTGCTGGGCTGATCATCCTGCTGTCCTGTACAGGCTAGGAGCAGTTTCCTCCTCACTCACTTATATGGACTCTCCTCTGCTGAATGAAAGTGACAAATCACAATCAAACAACTTCACAAGTAGAAGTTTTATCTATTGCTGTGACATCTGCTCTGCCATGCACATGGGATGAATTCCAAGGTACCGAGAGCTGCAGCAAATAAAGCTACTTCAATTTCAAATGGTTTTGTAATACAAACCTGACAGACACACCACTTCTCCATCCTTCCCCAGTGAGTTAAACAGGAGGTGAGAGGCAGGCTCAATTCCTGGAACACTCCTCTTTACATTTTCTCCTGTCGCATTGCACAGTCACATATTCGCACCAAATAATTACAACGGAGGTTTATTTGGCCCATCTTTGTTCACCCATCCTAAAGTGCATCCAGTCTATCATCTGATTGTTTCTTGATTTTTTTTTTCCACCACTGTTGTATCGTCCATTCCATATATTGATCACTGTTTTGTGTGAGGAAACACTCCCTGATATCTATCCTACTGTGCATAGTTCTGGTCACCATACTATAAAAAGATATAAAGGCACCGGAGAAGGTGAAAAAAGCTTTACAAGGATGATTGGGCGGCACAGTGGCGCAGTGGTTAGCACCGCAGCCTCACAGCTCCTGCGACCCGGGTTCAATTCTGGGTACGGCCTGTGTGGAGTTTGCAAGTTCTCCCTGTGTCTGCGTGGGTTTCCTCCGGGTGCTCCGGTTTCCTCCCACATGCCAAAGACTTGCTGGTTGATAGGTTAATTGGCCATTATAAATTGCCCCTAGTATACGTAAGGAAATATAGGGACAGGTGGGGATGTGGTAGGAATATGGAATTAGTATAGGATTAGTGTAATGTGGGTGGTTGATGGTCGGCACAGACTCGGTGGGCCGAAGGGCCTGTTTCAGTGCTGTATCACTAAACTAAACTAAAACTAAAGATACCAGAATTGAGAGGATACAGCTATCAAGAAAGAATGAACAAGTGGGGTTCTTTTCTCTAGAAAAGACAAGGTTGAGAGGTAAAAACAGAAAGTGCTGGACATACTCAGCAGGTATTGCAGCATCTGTGGAGAGAGAAGAAGAGTCACATTCAACTGGAAACATTAACTCAGTTTATAATATGGTGACCAGAACTATGCACAGTAGGATAGATATCAGGAAGGGCTTCTTCACACAAAACAGTGGTTAACTCAGTTTCTCTCTTCACAGATGCTGCCAGACCTGCTGAGTATTTCCAGCACTTTCTGTTTTTATTTTAGATTTCCCGCATCCACAGTATTTTGCTTTTATTTAAGTTTGAGGGGTAGCCTGATTGAGGTCTTTAAGCTACAGAAGGGTTTGACAGAGTAGATGTAGAGAAGATGTTTCCACTTGTGAGGGAGACCAAACCTAAGGCCACAAATCTAAGATAATCACTATAAATCCAGTATGGAATTCAGGAGAAACTTCTTCACTTCAGAAGTGATTAAAATGTAGAACTCGCTACTACATGGAATGGCTGAGGCAAATAACATAAATACATTTAAGAGGAATTCAAATAAGGACATGAGGGAGAAAGCAATAGAAGAATACGCTGATAAGATTAGATGAAGAAGGGTGGAAGGAAGCTTGTGTGGAGCATAAACACCAGCAAAGTAGTTGGACCGAATGGCCTGTTTCTGTGCTGTACCTTCCCTGTAATTCTATGGAGAATTGCTTGTTACTCATCTGAAACTGTGTTTACTTTCACAATTTATTTTCAAGTGATTTTCTGGCTTTACCTATTCTATTTCATTTGCTGTCTGATACACCTTTATAAGTTCATCACTCAAGTGCTTCCTTTCAAATCTCCGATTTCTCTGATCTTTCTTCAAAACTCAGACCTCTGACACTAGGGATCAGTCTAGTGGTTCTTTGGTGTACAACTCCAGTGGCTGAATGTCCATAGTTTCCAATAATCCACTTTTGGAGCAAGCACAAGCTTTTCTTAGCCCTTACATTTTGGTGCATGCAGTCCCTAGGTATCAGTTTTCACAGAAAAACAAACTAAATTGTAGAATTTGATCCTAAAACACCAACAAGAATCCTAGAATCATTCACCTTGAATTAGCGCTCTTCTTCTTCTTCTTCTCCTTTGGCCTCCTCGTCTCAAGAGACAATGGGTAAGCGCTTGGAGGTGGTCAGTGGTTTGTGAAGCAGCGCCGGGAGTGGCTATAAAGGCCGATTCTAGAGTGACAGACTCTTCCACAGGTGCTGCAGATAGAATTGGTTGTGTTCTGACCAGAGCACTCTAGAAAGAAAGAAAGAACTTGGATTTATATAGCACCATTCACAATCTCAGGACTTCCCAAAGCATTTTACAACCAATTAAGTACTTTGGAAGTGTATTTACTGTTGTGATATGGGAAATGCAGCAGCCTATTTGTGCACAGCAATGTCTCACAAGCAGCAATGGGATAAATGGCCAGATAACTTTCTTTCGTGATATTAGTTGATGGGTAAATATTGGCCACAACACCAGGGAAAACATTTCTGAATTTCAAAATTGTGCCAAGGGATCTTTTACATCCACCTGAGAGTGCAACCAGGGCCTTGGTTTAATGTCTCATCTGAAAGATGAAACCTCTGACAGTGTAGCACTCCCTCACTACTGCACTGGAGTGTTAGCCTAGATTTTATGCTCAAATTGCAGGAATAGAACTTAAATGTACAATCTTCTGACTGAGAGATGAGAATGCTGAGCCAAGGCTGACACTGATAGAGAATGAGTTGTGGATAGTGCCGAAGGATGTTGTAGGGTACAGAGGGACATAGATAGGCTGCAGAGCTGGGCTGAGAGATGGCAAATGGAGTTTAATGTGGAAAAGTGTGAGGTGATTCACTTTGGAAGGAGTAACAGAAATGCAGAGTACTGGGCTAATGGGAAGATTCTTGGTAGTGTAGATGAACAGAGAGATCTTGGTGTCCAGGTGCATAAATCCCTGAAGGTTGCTACCCAGGTTAATAGGGCTGTTAAGAAGGCATATGGTGTGTTAGCTTTTATTAGTAGGGGGATCGAGTTTCGGAGCCACGAGGTCATGCTGCAGCTGTACAAAACTCTGGTGAGACCGCACCTGGAGTATTGCGTGCAGTTCTGGTCACCGCATTATAGGAAGGATGTGGAAGCTATGGAAAGGGTGCAGAGGAGATTTACTAGGATGTTGCCTGGTATGGAGGGAAGGTCTTACGAGGAAAGGCTGAGGGACTTGAGGTTGTTTTCGTTGGAGAGAAGGAGGAGGAGAGGTGACTTAATAGAGACATATAAGATAATCAGAGGGTTAGTTAGGGTGGATAGTGAGCGTCTTTTTCCTCGGATGGTGATGGCAAACACGAGGGGACATAGCTTCAAGTTGAGGGGTGATAGATATAGGACAGATGTGAGAGGTAGTTTCTTTACTCAGAGAGTAGTAAGGGCGTGGAACGCCCTGCCTGCAGCAGTAGTAGATTCGCCAACTTTAAGGGCATTTAAGTGGTCATTGGATAGACATATGGATGAAAATGGAATAGTGTAGGTCAGATGGTTTCACAGGTCGGCGCAACATCAAGGGCCGAAGGGCCTGTACTGCGCTGTAATGTTCTAATTCTAATTCTAATTCTAATTCCTGTGACTTAGCCTATACAATAGCTAGCATTTGTGGGGGTTGGTTAGCTCAGTTGGCTGGATGGTTAGCGTACAATACAGAAAGCCACCAATAGTGCAGGTTCAGAGGAGTGGTGATCCTCAAGCTATATATTACCAACTGTTCCCCCTCTAACGGGGAGAGATGCCTTTGGGACTATGGCTAGAGCAAACAATATTTGTTGACTGCTGCTGTCAGGTTTACAAAGATTCTTCAGTCTCTCTCAACTTCAGCCTTAGCTATTTCAACAACATAAATCAAGTACATGTCACCCATTTTTCCTTCCTATTTGCAGTACTTTATACTCACTGACCCTAAATTTCATACCCCACTGTTCCGCCTGCAGAAAGATTTTGTCCAACTCATTTTGTAATATCTGAACTGTTACCTCTGAATCCACTGGCCATTTTACTTTGGCATATACTGCACATTTGACCACTTTGCATTGAATTTCTGAATTCAAGTTACTGATGCAAATTAGGAACACTAGCGTTTCCCACAACTGAACCTCTTGGCATTCTTTGTAGTACCTGTGCCCACTCCTCCCCAGCTCTCACCTAAGTTACCTCCTTTAACAAATACCTGTTGTTTTCTACCCTATGGTGTGTTCACAATGCAATCTCTGTTATTTAAGAGAATAAATTCTGATGCAAGGTCATTGATGTGAAAGATTAACTCTGCTTTACCTGGTGCAGATACTGCCTGACCTGCTTCGTGTTTTCAGCAATTTTTGTTTTTATTTCAGATTTCCAACATCTGCCATATCTTATGTTTGCAGTCTCTCAGTTTTAGTTTTAGAGATACAGCACTGAAACAGGCCCTTCGGCCCACCGAGTCTGTGCCGACCATCAACCACCCATTTATACTATTCCTACACTAATTCCATATTCCTACCACATCCCCACCTGTCCCTATATTTCCCTACCACCTACCTATATTAGGGGCAATTTATAATGGCCAATTAACCTATCAACCAGCAAGTCTTTGGCATGTGGGAGGAAACTGGAGCACCCGGAGGAAACCCACGCAGACACAGGGAGAACTTGCAAACTCCACACAGGCAGTACCCAAAATTGAACCCGGGTCACTGGAGCTGTGAGGCTGCGGTGCTAACCACTGCGCCACTGTGGCGCTCTTATGTCTGTCTTAGTACAGTACAATTCTTTGCCATGCCATTTTCATTCTTCATCAGCTTTTATTAAAATTAAAATATGAAAGTATTCCTTTGGAGCACCAGGTAATCATCAGAGCTGAGTCTGCATAGGAAGTTATTTAGAAAGCATGTTGTGAGCCACACTACTTTGCGACACCAACCTCCCGTCCCCACCCCCCTCCCCGCTCAACTCCAGTTCGATGGGTTCTGAGATGGTTGATAAGTCAATGCATGAATTGTAGACTCTGCCACATGAGGGGCAGACTTGAAGGGTCAGGTAGATGAGTAGTTTGGAGTTTGTGCGCTCCTTCTGACACCTCGACTTCGCCTCCACATGTTCTGATGAAGTCCCTTGAGGTGTACGATGCCTTCCTGAAGGAACTTTCTCCATATAGGACGTTAATGAGCCAGGGACTCCCACGAATTGACGAGGATGTTTGCTCTCTTCAGGGATGATTTGAGGACATCTCTAAAGTGTTTCCACTGTCCTCCTGGTAATCTCCTGCCGCGAACAAGTTCTGAGTAGAACTGGGAGTCTGGTGTCAGACATGTGAATGACATGTCCTGCCCAATGGAGCTGGTTTTGGGTGATTAGCGCCCTGATGCTGGGCAGGTTGGTTTTGGAGAGGACGCTGCCTTTCATGCCATTGGATTTGGAGAATCTTGCAGAGGTATCTCTGGTGGTACTTCTCCAGTGCTTTGAGGTGTCTGCTGTCGGTTGTCCAAGTCTCTGAAGCATGTAGGAGCACAGGGATCACTACTGCCTGGTAAACCATGATCTTAATCTTGCGTTTGATATCCTGATCCTCAAATAATCTCTTCCTCAGTCAGCCAAAGGCTGAGCTGGTACATTGGAGGAGATGATGAACCTTGTCGTCTATGTCTGCCTTTACTGGGAGGAGGCTCCCAAGATATGGAAAATGGTCCACCATTGATCTTGATTGATGGAGGGAGGTGTTGTGCTGTGCGAGCTGGTTGGAAGAGGACCTTCATTTTCCAAGTGTTTAGTGAAAGACCCATTTTCTCATATGCTTTGGAGAAGGAGTCTATGTTGGTTCCGTTGGTGAGGATCACAGCTTGCATGTCATCATGGAGCAGATGGAGGATGGTGACAAACTTCCTATGGCAGCCAAATTTGGGCAGGATGCTCCATAAGCCTTTGCAGTTGACATATTCAAAGGCTTTTGCGCGGTTGATAAAGGTCATGCACAGTGATTGGCGTTGATCCCTGTGTTTTTCTTGGATTTGCTGCGCAGTGAACTTCACGTCTCTGGTGCCTCTCAATGGGTGAAAACCACACTGCGACTCCGGAAAGACCATTGCAATGATCTTCCCTGTGGCAGACATCAGGGAGATTCCTCTGTAGTTGCTGCAATCGGTCTTGTCTCCCTTCTTGAATACAGTCACAATCACAGCGTCCCTGAAGTCCCCCGGCTAGCACTCCTCATCCCAGATGAGGGATATGAGGTTGTGCAGTCGTGCCAGGAGTATATCTCTGCCATGCTTCAGGATTTTGGCAGGGATTCCGCCTGCTGCAGAGGCCTTGCTGTTCTTCAGCTGTTGAATGGCTTTTCTGACCTCTGGACTGGGGTAGCATTGAGACTGAGCAGACAGGGTGTTGAAGGATGGCGTTGAGGACATTCAAGTCGAAGGCAGAGTCTCAGTTGAGGAGCTTTTTGAAACGTTCCCTCCAGCGAGCTCTGACTGCCTCCCTGTCCTTGATGAGTTCTCCTCCATGCTTTGCTCAGAGCGGAATGGGCCCTTGAGTGCTTGGGCCATAGATCACCTTGACAACGCTGAAGAAACTTGTCTGCAAGTTGCTGGATCTCTCGCGCTCTTTCTACCCACCATTTGTTTTTTATGACAGGGGTAATGTGTATTTGTCTGACTTCAATAAATAGTAATGGACATGCAGGAGAATAATAACTGTGAACAGGATGTTCAAATGAAAGGCGACATTACATTTCAACTCTGACAAGCAGATAACTCTCCTAAATTACCACCTACTGTAAGGCTGTCAGCTCAGTACTGTCATTCATCCAGACCGCTTTTTAGTCTTTAATAGAAATGGTAAAATGGTGCAGTGCAACAATGCCCCAGTGCATCCTGCCATGTGTTGGTGAGGTGCAGCTCCATGCCAGCAATTCAGTTTTGCACATTGTTACGGCTGCGTGGTGAGGGGTGGGGGTGGTTCTCACTGTTCAACTCCCACCCGACCGCAGCAAGTTTTTTTAAATTCATTCATGGGATGTGGGTGTCGCTGGCCAGGCCAGCATTTATTGCCCATCCCTAATTGCCCTTGAGAAGCAAGTGTTTTTGTTATTAGGGTTTAACCCCTTTGGCATTTTATTTGTCAAATAAACAGACAGCAACAGCTTTTCTTGTAGGTTTAAAACAGAAGATTAATTATTTATTGAGCAATACGCCTTATCCCAAAATTGTCACAACCGCATCCACTGAAGCATTTACTTGCGCGTGCGCACACACACACACACACACACACACACACACACACACGAGACAGATAGAAAGGAAAAGGGGTAAGTAGTTTTCAGGTGAAATAGGGTTTCAGGATTCACGGCAAACCTGTTGAATTCTCTTGGAAATCGAATTCTTGTTGGTTGCAGGCCTGAGGTGTTTGTAGTTTTCTCTCTTGATTGAAAGTTTAGTTTGAAGACAGAGGATCACTTCCAATTCACTGCTGCATATGTTAAAAATGTAGAATTGTTATAGCAGGCTGCCTCCCTTATGGCTTTCTGGACCTTCACCCAGCCCTTAGCTGGACAAGCTGTTTGGTGATGCTTCCTTCTGGGTGTTTCTCCTCTCTTCGAGGGCTGCCTTTTTAAGGTAAAAAGTTTGTCGCTTCATCTTCTGGTAGGAGACGCTGTGGTCTCTCCCCCATGGTGATCACACAATGGCTCAGGATGAGAATAATGTTTTCGCTTCATACCTGCTTTGTTTCAGTAGAACCCATTCAATTCAGGAATATTAATGGGTTTAAGATGGGTGAAATTGACAACTCTTAGCTTAGAAGGTATTCTTTGTTCTAAACAGACAGTGTGGCAATGTTCGAATGCACATGTGGCCACCTTTTGCAGCTTTGTCCATTTTCTTAAAAAGACAAAGTCAATTTTTATAATTCTTCAGTTGTAGTCTGTAATTTCTCATCATTGCAGTTTTTGTAAGTGTGATAACATGTTGTCATGAGGAACAAAGGGAATGATCAGAGATCAGGCATATTTACTAAAGGAGGGGAGACAATTAGATGCTGGTGCATTTGCAATGTAAAAACCAGGATCTGGCACACAAACGTCATTCTCCCACAATCTGAACTACAGAAGCATCAAATGTTAAAAGTGCCTTATGGTACGATGGCCTATAGATTAAACTGAAATTATCAGGTGATCTTTGGACACCAAACATATGTCCTGATGCAGTTTGCACACAACCAATGTGTATTGGAAAACCACGGGCACACTGCACGGGATATTCCATTCATTGATTCCATCCCTTGAGTAGCACTCTGCTATATAGTCTGGGGTTAATGGTGCTGTAACATCTCTTTATATTATGGGATAGATCCCATAGTTGCTCAACAACACACAACTGCACATTGACTGTTAAAAAAGAAAGACTTGTATTTATATAGTGCTGTTCACAACCTCAGGATATGCCAAAGCACTTTACTGCCAATGCAGCACTTTGAAGTGTATTTACTGCAACCAATTAGTGCACAGCAAGCTCCATTGTACATATCAATTAAATAAATGACCAGGTAATCTTTTTTAATGGGGTTGGAAGGATAAACATTGCCAGGACACTGGGGAGAACGCAATTAAAAGCATTTTTAAAAACTATTCCTTTCATGGGATGTGGGCATCACTAGAAAGGCCAGCATTTGTTGCACATCGATAATTGTCCTTGAGATGGTGGTGGTGAACTGCCTTCTTGAACTGCTGCAGTCCATTTGGTGCGGGTACACCTGTTAAGGAGGGAGTTCCAGGATATTGACCCAGCGACAGTGAAGGAACGGTGATAGATTTCCAAGTCAGGATGGTGTGTAATTTGGAGGAGAACTTGCAGGTGGTGGTATTCCCATACATCTGCTCTCCTTGTTCTTCTAGCTGGAAGAGATCACGGGTTCGGAAGGTGCTGTCGAAGGAGCCTTGGTGAGATGCTGCAGTGAATCTTGTAGATGGTACACACTGCAGCCACTGTATGTTGGTGATGGAGGGAGTGAATGTTTAAGATGGTGGATGAGGTGCTGATCAAACAGGCTGCTTTGTCCTGGATGGTTTAGAGCTTCCTGAGTGTTGTTGGAACCGCACTCACCAGGCAAGTGGAGCGTATTCTACACACTCCGGACCTGTGCCTTGTAGATGGTGGATAGGCTTTGGGGGGTCAGGAGGCAGGTTACTCGCTGCAGAAATCCCAGCCTCTGACCTGCTCTTGTAGCCACATGATTTACGTGGCCCCTCCAGTTCAGTTTCTGGTCAATGGTAACCCCCAAGATGTTGATTGTGGGGGATTCAGCAATGGTAATGCTGTTGAATGTCAAGGGGAGATGGGTTAGGTTCTCCTTGTTGGAGATGGTCATTGCCTGGCGCTTGTGTGGTGCGAATGTTACTTACCATTTATCAGGTCAGTCTTGAATGTTGTCCAAGTCTTGCTGCATATGGACACGGGCTGCTTCAGTATCTGAGGAGTTGCGAATGCTACTGAACACTGTGCAATCATCAGCAAACATCCCCACTTCTGACCTTATGATGGAGGGAAGGTCATTGATAAAGCAGCTGAAGATGGTTGGGCCTAGAACAATACCCTGAGGAACTCCTGCAGTGATGCCCTGAGGCTGAGATGATTGGCCTCCAACAACAATCTTCCTTTGTGCTAGGTATAACTTCAAGCAGTGGAGCGTTTCCTCTTGATTCCCATTGACTCCAGTTTGACTCGGGCTCCTTGATACCCTACTTGGTCAAATGCTGCCTTGATATCAAGAGCAGTCACTCTCACCTCACGTCTTGTGTTCAGCTCTTTTGTCCATGTTTGGACAAAGGCTGTAATGAGATCAGGAGCTGAGAGGCCCTGGCGGAACCCAAACTGAGCATCAGTGAGCAGGTTATTGCTGTTTAAGTTGCTCTTCATATTACTGTTGACCTCCTACACAGTTCCAATGAAGTTTAATGTAAATGCGAGGAACAGCACCTCACATTCCATTAGGCACTTTACAGCCCTCTGTGCTCATCGCGTTCAACAATTTCAGATTAAACCTCTGCCCCCATATTTTCTCAGACAGCAGCTGTTGGCAATGATTCTGCTCTTCCCATTTACACCTCATTCAGACCCATCTTTTGTATCTTTCATAATCATAAAAGTGCAGTCATTGATTGTGAGAAAAATGTATCACATTGACAGCATTAGTTATCACAATTATATAGCAGCAGTATAGTAAGGTGACAGTGCATAATACCATCCTTGCAAGCTAAATTATTTACATAGAGGCCTATTATAAATACTGGGGTAGATCTTCGACTTTACCAGCTGGGCATTAAGCATTGCCTGATCAGAGCATAGAAAGGGAAATATGGTGGGAACGATTGCACAGCCCTTACTGAACCTGCTGTATTCTCCTTCCATTGTACCCAGGATACTAACTCTTGTCCCTTTTCTCTTCCTTCTGAGTCCTTCTTGGCAGCAAGAGGCTCCTGCACAACATGACACCTGAGAGGAAGACGATCCTCCTGCTGGTTCACCATCAGTCACTCTATCCCTCCCAAGCATCAGCTCAGGCATTGCTGCTCTGTGGAGGTTAGATAGTGAGCTAGGGCTGCATTCAGATGCACAGAGCAGAAGTCCATGCTTTGGAGCTCAAACTACTGCCATGCAGACTTGGAGAGATACTTGGACAGATTGGTGGACTGAATTGATAGGAACTTCGAAGGAGTCAGTTGCCTTCTGCAATCTTCTCTCTTGCAGGTTAATGGAAGTGGTGTTGGTGTGATGAGAGAAATACTTGTTTATCTGCTTGCTCAAGTTGTCAGCACATCTACTGATCTATTGGATGAGATATAAGTAGAAGGCCATTGTATCACGTTTGGTACTTTGGTTTGCAATGATTTCTAGGCAGCTTCTGAGTCTGCATTGTTAGAATGTCATTGATATAGAAGTTGGCTGAATGATTTGAATGTTCTTCAATGCAGGATGAAGGAAGTGGTGAAAGATGTAAGAAGGATTGTTAAGCAAGTTCTCAGGGCAGGAGAATAAGCAGGTTACAGGAATTGATGAGCAATGAGCTGATCCCTCACATCTCTTGCTGTAAGGTGTTGAGCTGCCCCCTGCTCCCCCCCCCCACCCCCACCCTTCTGCTGCTTCCTCACCTTCCTCTAATTTTCCTTGTCTGATGAGGACTCCTGCTGTTGCTGTGCCTCCTCCAAGTGCAGGCCTCTCTGTGATGAGAAGTTATGCAGCATACAGTACACCACAGCAATGTGGGAGTCTCCATCTGGGGCACACGGGCTGTGGGGATCGAGCGGCAGGAGAGCTGGCATGGACTCGATGGGCTGAATGGCCTGCTTCTGTGTCGTAAATGACTCTATGATATTGTAAGGAGCCTCTTGACTGATCAGAACACCTAAATCTCTACTTCAGCATCCTTATGGTGTGTTCTATAATGATCTTGGTTGTTCCTCGGCTTCAGTTATATCTGTGTCTCTGGGCTATGGTTCGGTTTCACAGGGATATCATTAGCCATCCCTTATCCCCCAAGAGTCATCCTGTTGGGAGGGAGGGAACACTGTCTCAGGATAAATGCATCATGGCAGCTTCCTGGATACCATGCACAAACCTGCGCAATGCTGTTCCCATGATTGGCTGCTAGCTGTACATTGTTGGAGCAGGGGCTTTGTCTATTGACGTACATTGCTGGCAAGTGTTCTGGTGTCCTGAGAGCCACGTGTGTGCAGTCCATCACACCCTGCACATGAGGGAAGCCAGTCACTGCTGCAATCCCCAAGCTCTGTCCTACTGACTGCTGAGGCCAGTGGAGAAGGTGATGTGCTGCTCTTCCCTGGTGGACAGGCTATCAGTCCCCTGCTTAATACAGCTGTGTACTGCAGACTGGGAGATACGGCTGATGTCCCCTGTAGCAGACTGAAAAGAGCAGATGTTGTAGATGTTAAGCGATGTGGTGACTGTGGGTTGCTGGCATTTCATGCCCACCTAGTCCACAGGCAGCAGGTCCTATTGCAGGAAGTTACAAAGGTCTCTGATGGCCAGTCTGGACACCTCTGGCACAGCTCTGCAGAGAGATCATGGCCTGTACACTCTGAGCTTTATAAGACCTCCTATAAATAATCCTCCTCACTTATTTCTTCTGGAGAGGTGCAGCTGTTGCTCCTCCTATTCCTCCAAATCTCTTCCATCCAAAATAAAGACAGAATAACAACCGTCATAACAAGCAGCTAAAGCTGTCTGAAGAAAAAAAGTATGAAAGAAGTGATCTGGAAGCTGGAAAGTCACCTTACAATCGGACATCAAAAAGATCCATTGAGTTACAACATCCTTTCATACAGCTTCAGGAGCTCTCACACCAATCCCGATGGGAATTTCTGCTGGGTCAAGGACTGGTCAGGATTCTACAATTCATTTAAAATGGCGTTGGGGTCCTGATGACATTACCAAAGTGTGACTTGCATATTTTAGAGAAGCCCCTGTCTGTCTGTGTCAGCCAACTCCCCTGAATTAAAAACTGAACTCGGTTAAAATAGCAGCAGGAGGGAACACAGCGCAGTGGTCAGCACCGCAGCCTCACAGCTCCAGGGACCCGGGTTTGATTCTGGGTACTGCCTGTGTGGAGTTTGCAAGTTCTCCCTGTGTCTGCGTGGGTTTTCCCCGGGTGCTCCGGTTTTCTCCCACAGCCAAAAGACTTGCAGGTGATAGGTAAATTGGCCGTTGTAAATTGCCCCTAGTGTAGGTAGGTGATAGGGAATATGGGATTACTGTAGGGTTAGTATAAATGGGTGGTTGTTGGTCGGCACAGACTCGGTAGGCCGAAGGGCCTGTTTCAGTGCTGTATCTCTAATAAAATAAAATACAATGGGAACCATCCAACTACCATTTCAACCCCTCTGTCTGCACTATTCCCAACAGGTGGCCAGGGTTAATATTGGACCTTGTAATTTGTGTTTTTGCTATATATATTGGTCAATGGTATTTTTGTTTAGTATATCTTTCCTTGTGGAGGTTTCAAAATATTAGCCCTGAGGCATGTAGAGAAACATTAGTGGGGTAAAAATTTGGCTGGGCCCATTATTGGGCCCAGAGTCAGTGCTGCATATCTGCTGCACACCCCAACCAGCAGGCCAAGGTGGGCCAGGAATTGGGTCTAGGCTACATTTCAATAATTTGGGTGAGCTGATGCCACCTGTTGTGCCTCCAAAGGCAGCTCACCCATCTTCGGAAATGTATTTTGATCAGCTTGTCATACCAGCAGCAGCAAGCTATTGTCAGCTGCCCACTCAGCAGCAGCCCAGTTTCCTGAGGGGTCCTGTAATCCCCTCATTACCATGTAAAAGGATAATACCTGTTTTAGGTGTCAGGTATCCTCGGGAAGCATGCAGGTGAGCTCCAATATTGGACCTCAAAATACACCAGTTTCAGACCCAAATTCTACCCCATTTTCTCAGAGGTAACTTTAAATTGAGTGTTGATATCAGTGATAATTCTTCAGATGCTGTTTGTACAGGACTCTTTTTAAAAGAAAAGGCTGATCTTTCCTGCAGATGTGATGTGAACCATAACTTTTACCCTCTGCTTGCTGTAAGTACAAACATGGCCAAATATGAGTAAGATGATGCAGTTGCATCAGTCAAGCTCCCCTCCTCCAGCTCCCTCTCCCAAACCAATTTTTAACAATGCATTATTGTGGCTTCTGAAACTGTAAAATTTCCTCATTAAATCTCAAAAACCAGCAGCTGGATCACTGGAGAAACATCACAGTAGATATGTCTTTTAGAAAAAAAATCACTTGAATTTGTTCTTGTTGCACCTGAGTTCAGAAGGCAGAATAAAAGCGGTGCAGTGAGTTATGTTTCATCAGCACTGCGGTCTAAAAATAGATCAGCGATCTGCAGTTCCGCATTCTTCCCCCAATAACTGTGTCGATAAAAATGTTGATCAAAAGCCCAGCAGAAAACCACAGCGGTGCTGCAAAGAGGTATCTTTGAAAATTGAATGCACAGCACAAATGTCTCCTGCACTTCAAACAAACCACACAGAGCCAGCACGAGAGGAAAATCACAACTGTCTGCATTCAAAGTGTGAATTGTATTTGGTGTAGTTATCACACTGCTGACTTTTACACTAGACAGGTTTGCAGAAATTGGGTCTTTTTTTGCGGAAATCACCCGCCCAGCTTTGCAGCTGATAAAACCCTGCAGGAAAGTGCGATTTGTAGATGAGTGCAAGAATGAATGTTTTGGCAGAGGGGGAAGGACCGGGCTATTCAATTCAAACCAACATGTTCGATTTTGGGAGAATCCAATGCTGAGGAAGATGCTGTATGTCAGATATGCTGGAAGTGATCTTACGGGAAAAGTGCAGTCAGGCCAAGACTTTGCTTCCACTGACTGGGACTTCTGTACATTGTTCGCAAATGCCAAGTCACAACCATTTTGTTCAATAGCTATTGATGATTATCATGCCAATGTGAGAGGATGTTTGAAGTATTGATGAGGAGTTTCCTAAACAGTAAAAGGTACAAATGCAAATTGAACAGCATAATCCTGTTACAAAGACATGAAGAGACATGACGATGTAAGCAGTCACCGCAAAGGGCAGGAAATCGATTTGTCGATGTAGGCACACCACTGCTGTTTTGCTCTGCTGTTAAGTAGGTGTTCACTCAGCTAAGTCATCTATAGGAACACAACCCACCCCATATAGGAAAGATATTGACTTGATGGTAGCTAATACCCAATACCTAGCAATAATTAAAAGTTACTCTTTCAAACTGTTCATTGTTCACGTAGCTATTTGCATCTGTTTAGCAAAGCAAGCAAGTAGGCTTCTATCATACAATGTTCTGATACTTACCCTGGCATGAGGTGATCGAAGTTGGATTAAGGTGGAAAAAAGAGAAAGTGATGTTTTTGTCTCTTGTGGCGCATCTTGCCCACATCAAACTTGTAAAATAAGATGTAATTGTTACTAAAATATTACTGTTGGCCTGGAACTTGAATCCATTCCCGCTCAGCCAAGAATTCACATACCCCCACCAAGTGGCCAAGATTTCTTTTTGATTTAATAAAATTAAACTAACATAAGAACATAGGAACAAGGAGCAGGAGTAGGCAATTCAGCCCCTCGAGCCTGCTCCGCCATTCAATACGATCATGGTTCATCTCATCTCGGCCTCAACTCCACTTTCCTACCCGTTCTCCATAACCCTTCAACACATTACTAATTAAAAATCTGTCTATTTCCTCCTTAAATTTACTCAATGTCACAGCATCCACCGCACTCTGGGGTAGTGAATTCCACAGACTCACAACCCTTTGAGAGAAGTAATTTCTAACATGGCCTGATGGTACAGCTCTGTGTCATGGAACAGTTAGATATCAGCTTTCCACTTGGATTTGCTCAGATTGTGAATTTCTGACCTCATGAGTAAAGGATAGCAATGCACAGAGCCACAAAAACCAAATGTGTGATAGGTCAAGAAGTGTGAGAAATACACAGTCAAGGCATATGGATAGTGTGGGGACAGTTACCCAAACACGAGCTCTGTACATAAATGCATGTAGCATAAGAAATAAAACAAACCAGTTAGACATGTACATTCAGCTTAAAGTCTGGAGAATTAATAATGGAAAATAAGGAGATGACAAATGAATTAAATAAGTATTTTGCATTGGTCTTCACTATAGAGGATACAAGTAACATCCCAGAATCAGCTGTAAATCAGGAAATGGAAGGGATGGAGGAACTCAAGAAAACTAATTTAAACAAGAAAGGCGGCACAGTGGCGCAGTGGTTAGCACCGCAGCCTCACAGCTCCAGCGACCCAGGTTCAATTCTGGGTACTGCCTGTGTGGAGTTTGCAAGTTCTCCCTGTGTCTGCGTGGGTTTTCGCCGGGTGCTCTGGTTTCCTCCCACCACCAAAAGACTTGCAGGTTGATAAGTAAATTGGCCATTATAAATTGCCCCTAGTATAGGTAGGTGGTAGGAGAATATAGGGACAGGTGGGGATGTGATAGGAATGTAGGATTAGTAAAAATGGGTGGTTGATGGTCGGCACAGACTCGAAGGACCTGTTTCAGTGCTGTATCTCTAAAAAAATAAATAAAATCACCAGGGAATTTGTACTGAGCAAATTGTTGGAGCTGCAGGCTGACAAGTTCCTGGGTCCTGATGGACTTCATCCTACGGTCTTAAAAGAAGTGGCTAGTGAGATAGTTGATGCGTGGTTTTAATTTTCCAAAATTCCCTAGATTCGGGGAAAGTTCCATTAGATTGGAAAATAGCCAAAGTAACTCCTTTATTCAAAATGGGAGGGAGACAGAAAATAGGAATCTACAGGCCAGTTAGCTTAACATCTGTCATAGGGAAAATGTTAGAAGCTATTATTAAAGATGTTCTAACAGGACACTTAGAAAAATTCAAGGTAATCACGCAGAATCAACATGGTTTTGTGAAAGGGAAATCATGTTTAACTAATTTATTGGTGTTCTTTGAAGAAGTAACATGTGATCCGGATAAAGGGGAACCTGTGGATATACTGTACTTCGATTTCCAGAAGGCATTTGATAAGGTGCTACATTGAAGGTTATTGCAGAGTAGGGGTAGGGGGTAACATATTGGCATGGATAGAAGATTGGCTAGCTAATAGGAAACAGACTGTAGGCATAAATGAGTCATTTTCTGGTTGGCAAGATGTAACAAGTGATGTGCCACAGGGATCAGTGCTGAGGCCTCAACATTTTACAATTTATATAAATGACTTGGATGAAGGGACCAAAGGTATGGTTGCTAAATTTGCTGATGACGCAAAGATAGGTAGGAAAGTAAGTTGTGAAGAGGACATAAGGAGGTTACAAAGGGATATAGATAGGTTAAGTGAATGGGCAAAGATCTGGCAAATGGAGTATAATGTGGGAAAATGTGAAATTGTCCATTTTGGCAGGAAGAATAAAAAAGAAGCATATTATCTAAATGGTGAGAGATTGTAGAGCTCTGAGATGTAGAGGGATCTGGGTGTTCTAGTGCATGAAACACAAAAGGTTAGTATGCAGGTACAGCAAATAATTAGGAAAGCTAATAGAATGTTATCGTTTATTGCGAGGGGAATTGAATACAAAAGTAGGGAGGTTTTGCTTCAGTTATACAGGGCATTGGTGAGTCTGTGTACAATATTGGTCTCCTTATGTAAAGAAGGATGTAAATGCGTTGGAAGCAGTTCAGAAAAGGTTTACTAGATTAATACTTGGAATGGGCAGTTGTCTTATGAGGAAAGGTTGGATAGGCTAGTTTTGTATCCGCTGGAGTTTAGAAGAGTAAGAGGCAACTTGATTGAAACATATAAGATCCTGAGGATCTTGACAGGGTGGATGTGGAAAGGATGTTTCCTGTTGTGGGAGAATCTAGAACAAGGGGTCAGTGTTTAAAAATAAGGGGTCGCCCTTTTAAGACAGAGATGAGGAAAAATTTTTTCTCTCAGAGTCTTTAAAACTCACTTCCTCAAAAGGCGGTGGAAGCAGAGTCTTTGAATATTTTTAAGGCAGAGGTAGATAGATTCTTGCTAAGCAAAGGGGTGAAAGGTTATTGGAGGTAGACGGGAATGTGGAGTTGAGGTTGCAATCAGATCTGCCATGATCTTGTTGAATGGCAGAGCAGGCTCGAAGGGCCGAGTGACCTATTGCTGCTCCTAATTCGTATGTTCGTATGATATGATGCAGTAACTGTTACTGAGACCTGGCTACAAGCTGATCATCATCAGGAGCTAAATATTCCAGGCTATAGAAACATTAGAAAGGGCCTGGAAATTGGGAAAGGAAGCGGAGTAACTACATTGCTAAAAGAGATTACATTGATGTAAAGAAAAGAATTCAAAAAGTGTGAATGGGCAGTGGAAACCGTATGGTTTACTGGCTAATGCAATGTTTGCCTTTATCTCAAGAGGAAGGTAATACAAAGAAGTGAAAGTTATGCTTTAGTCGTACAGAGCCTTGTTCAACCCCATCTGGAGTACTACATTCAGTTTTGGGCGTTGCACTTAGAAAGTATATAATTGGCATTGGACTGGGGACAGTGCAGATTCACCAGAATGATCCCAGAGCTTAAAGGGTTACATAATGAGGCAGGTTGCATAAACCTGGGTTGTATTCCCTTGAGTTTACAAGATTAAAGGATGATCTAAATGAGGTATTTAAAATGATAAAAGGATTTGATAGAGTACATTCACTGTATAGAGTGGTTATTTCCTTTGGTGGGGGAATGCAGAATAAAGGGGCACAATCTTAAAATAAGCAATGAATATTCAGGAGCGAAAACGGGCAGCACTTTTTCACACAAAAATTATCGGAAGTCTGGAATTCTCTCCCCCAAATGGCTGTGGATGGTGGGTCAATTGAAATGTTCAAGATTGAGATCAAGGCCAGCATTTATTACCCATCCCTAATTGCCCTTGAGAAGATAGTGGTGAGCTGTCTTCTTGAACCGCTGCAATCCATGTAATGTAAGGGCACTCAAAGTGCTGTTAGGAAGGGAGTTCCAGGATTTTGACCCTGCGACAGTGAAGGAAAGCCGATATAGTTCCAAGTCAGGATGGTGTGTGGCTTGGAGGGAACTTGCAGGTGCTGGTGTTCCCATGCGTCTGCTGCCCTTGTCCTTCTAGGTGGTAGAGAACGCGGGTTCGGAAGGTGCAGTCTAAGGAGGCTTGGCGAGTTGCTGCAGTACATTTTGTAGATGGTACACACTGCTGCCACAGTGCGCTGGTGGTGGGGGAAATGAATGTTGAAGGTGGTGGATGGGGTCCCGATCAAGCGGGCTGTTTTGTCCTAGATGGTGTTGAGCTTCTTAAGTGTTGTTGGAGCAGCAGCCATTTAGGCAAGTGGAGAGTATTCCATCACACTCCTGACTTGTGCCTTGTCGTTGATGGACAAGCATTGGGGAGACAGGAGGTGAGTTACCCACTGCAGAATTCCCAGCCTCTGACCTGCTCTTGCAGCCATAGCATTTATACGGGTGGTCCAGTTAAGTTTCTGGCAACAGTAACCCCCTGGCTGTTGATAGTTGGCGATTCAGCAATCATAATACAATTGAATATCAAGGGGAGCTGTTGTTGGAGATGGTCATTGCCTGGCACTTGTGTGGTGCGAATGTTACTTGCCACTTATCAGCCCCAGCTGAAATGTTGTCCAGGTCTTGCTGCATTCAGGCATGGACTGCTTTGTATCTGAGGAGTCACGAATGTTACTGAACACTGTGCAATCATCAGCAAACAACCCCACTTCTGATCTTATGTTGGAGGGTAGGTCATTGATGAAGCAACTGAAGATGATTGGGCCGAGGACATTACCCTGAGGAACTCCTGCAGTGATGTCCTGTGGCTGAGATGATTGACCTCCAACAACCACAACCATTTTCCTTTGTGGTAAGTATGAGTTCAACCAATGCAGCATTTCCCTGCTGACTCCCATTGTCTTCAATTTTGCGAGGAATCCTTGATGCCAAGTCAAATTCTTGATGCCAATGGGAATCACTCTCTCCTCACCTCTGGAATTCAGCTTTCTTGTCCATGTTTGGACCAAGGCTGTAATGAGGGCTGGAACCGAGGCCCCCTGGCGGAACCCCCTGGTGGAACCCAAAGTGAGCATCGAACATACATATGAACATACAAATTCAGAGCAGGAGTAGGCCACTCGGTCCTTCGAGCCTGCTCCGCCATTCAATAAGTTCATGGCTGAACTGATTACTCCACATTTCCACCTACCTCCGATAACCTTCCACCCCCTTGCTTATCAAGAATCTATCTACCCCGCCTTAAAAATATTTAGAGACTCTGCTTCCACCGCCTTTGAAGAAGAGAATTCCAAAGACTCACAAGAGAAAAAAAATCTCTTCACCTCTGTCTTAAATATAAATCTTATATTTAAGCAGTGACCCCTAGTTCTAGATTCTCCCACAAGAGGAAACATCCTTTCCACAGCCACCCCATAAAGACCCCTCAGGACCTTATATGTTTCATCGGTGAGTAGGTTATTACTGAGCAAGTGCCGCTTGATAGCACTGTCAATGACACTTTCCATCACTTTTCGGATGATTGAGAGTAGATTGATGGGGCGGTAACTGGCCATATTGGATTTGTCCTACTCTTTGTGGACAAGACATCTATGGGTAAATTTGCATATTGTCGGGTAGATGCCAATGTTGTAGCTGTACGAGAACAGCTTGGCGAGGGACGGGGCTAGTCCTGGAGTACAAGTCTTCAGTACTACGGTCAGAATGTTGTCAGGACCCAAAGCCTTTGCTGTACCCAATGCCTTCAGTTGTTTCTTGATATCCTGTGAAGTGAATCGAATTGGCTGAAGACTGGCATCTGTGATGCTGGGTACTTCAGGAGGAGGCTGAGATGGATCATCCACTCAGCATGTCTGTCTGAAGATCTTTGCAAATATTTCAGCCTTGTTTGTTACACTGAAGTGCTGGGCTCCCCCATCATTGAGGATGGGGATGTTTTTGCAACCTCCTTGTCTGGTTAGTTGTTTAATTGTTCGCCACCATTCACAACTGAATGTGGCAGGATTGCAGAGCTTTGATCTGATCCATGTGTTGTGGGATCTCTTGGTTGTGTCTATTGCATACTGCTTTTGCTGTTTAGCATGCATGTAGTCCTGTGTTGTAGCTTCACCGGGTTGGCACCTCATTTTTAGGTATGCCTGGTGCTACTCCTGGCATGCTCTCCTGCACACCTCTTTAAACCATGATCGATCCCCTGGCTTGATGGTAATGGTACAGTGAGGGATATGCCGGGCCATGAGGTTACAGATTTTGGTTGAATGAACTTCTGCTGCTGCTGATGGCGCATAGCACCTCATGGATGCCCAGTTTTCAGCTGCTAGATCTGTTCTGCATCTATCCCATTTAGCACGGTGATGGTGCTACACAACACTATGGAGGGTATCCGCTGTGTGAAGATGGGACTTTGTCTTCACAAGGACTGTGCTGATGTATCTGCAACAGGTAGATTGGTGAGGGCAAAGTTAAGTAGGATTTTCCCTCTCGTTGGTTCCCTCACCACCTGCTGCAGACCCAGTCTGGCAGATATGTTCTTCAGGACTCGGTCAGTTTGGTCAGTAGTCGTGCTACTGAGCCACTTTTGGTGATGCATATTGAAGTTCCCCACCCAGAGTACATTCTGTATCCTTGCTACCCTCAGTGCTACTTCCAAGTGGTGTTCAACATGGAGAAGCATTGATTCAACAGCTGAGGGAGGGCAGTCGGTGGTAATCAGCAGAGTTTCCTTGCCCATGTTTGACCTGATGCCATGTGACTTCATGGGGTCCAGAGCCAATGTTGAGGACTCCCAGGGTAACTCCCTCCCGACTGTATACCACTGTGCCACCACCTCTGGTGGGTCTGTCCTGCCTGTGGGACAGGACATACCCGGGTATGGTGATGGAGGAGTTGGGGACATTGGCTGTAAGGTATGATTCTGTGAGTATGACTATGTCATGCTGTTGATTGACTAGTCCGTGGGACAGCTTTCCCAATTTTGGCAAAAGTCTCCACATGTGAGTGAGGAGGACTTTGCAGGGTCAACTGGCAGGCTGTGGCTTTGTTGTTTCTGGGTATCAAGAGATATGGGTCAAAGATGGGTAAAATTGAGTTGAGGTACTGATCAGCCATGATCTGCTTGAATGGCAGAGCAAGCTGTTGCGGGGTGGGGAGGGGGCGGTCAGCAGTGGTGAATGTCCTACTCCTGTTGCTAAAGTTCTTATGAGAGGTTAAGTGGGTGAAGTTGTGACATCCCTTAGCCACCAGGAGGAAGCTTATAAGCAGATGATAGGATGACTTCTTCCACTGTACGAAAGTGAGATAATAAAATAAATGAAAAGTGATTTATAAATATAGGAGGAAAAAATAATTAAAACAAGACAAAAAGTACTACATTAGTTCTCATATGTCCCAACAGAAGGGGTCAGTAGAACACAACAACTGCAGATTTCTCCAAAGCCAATCTGTTCCTCTCTGTATTTTCCCAGTTGGGTTGCCTAATAGCACGTTAAAAGCTTAGCTTCTCATATAGCAGATGCAATGCCTCTTGTCCAAACCTGATATAGTCACTATAGAGATGCAATATCCAACTAGCACCTAATTCAGCCATTTCCCTAGCAGATGGTGCTGTGCTGCAGGCAAGATCTTCCTGTTAATTACCAGCCTCACATACAGATGGAAATGTCAGTCAGTCTGTGAGACTTTGATTCCCGTTTGCCTCTGTCCTCATGCCTCAACAAAGTGAAAAGGTTTCACTGCCAAAACAGGCCACATGCGCAGAGCAGCTGACAGTTTAAACAGCAAACTTTAAATTGGTGAAAGAAAAAGATAGCCCATGTATGAACACCCAGCATAAGCCAACATGGGGCTAAATTTAGATTGTGGTATATGTAGATGTTATCATAGTGGTGGAAGGCATTTCTGTGCATTTGTTGGGAGGATGTGCTTATTTTGGGAAAGAGTCTTATTGAATATTTATTATATTTTTATTTTGTTTTAGTTGTATCAATTGTAGAAACAGGCTTTGGCCTGAAATACTCAAATACTAATATCAAACTAATGCCAATATGTTAAAAATGTAACCAGATAGTAACATCCAACATGGCACCTTATAAGGGTAGTGTTATTTAATATTACATGGCCATGAGTGAAGTGTACAGCGGAGGTGAAGGGATTGAGGATGTCTGTAACACTCCAAAAAAGAAACAGAAAAAGGGCCTGTTCCTTTAGGACTGAGTGACTGTCAGAGCCCAAATTTACAGTGGATTACAAAACATAATGATACAGCGAACATTTAATTTTCCATTAAAAATAAAGCCTTGAGAAAACACATGGATAGACAGAAACATCAAGCAGGCAATTTTAATCTAAACTGATGGGATCAGGTGCATTGCTGGTTTTACATCCTGCCTTATTTTACTCTCCATCGAAGTTAATGAAGGGTAATATAGGTGCGGTGTAAATCCGGCAATCCTCCCAATCATGTGGATTTCCCACCCAGCAGGTTAGGTTAAAATTACTTCCAAGTGTCCTGATAGCCAAAAATGCCAGCAGCAATTTGGCTAAATATTTTATAACCAAAAGCACTCTTGAGCTGACTGGTGCCATTACTGCTGAAGTAGTTTAAGTGCAACATTGCATGTTCTTCTTCTTCTTTGGCCTCCTTGTCTCGAGAGACAATGGGTAAGCGCCTGGAGGTGGTCAGTAGTTTGTGGAGCAGTGCCTGGAGTGGCTATAAAGGTCAATTCTAGAGTGACAGACTCTTCCACAGGTGCTGCAGATAAAATTGGTTGTCGGGGCTGTTACACAGTTGGCTCTCCCCTTGCGCTTCTGTCTTTTTTCCTGTCAACTGCTAAGTCTCTTTGACTCGCCACACTTTAGCCCCGCCTTTATGGTTGCCCGCCAGCTCTGGCGATCGCTGGCAACTGACTCCCACGACTTGTGATCAATGTCACAGGACTTCATGTCGTGTTTGCAGACGTCTTTAAAGCGGAGACATGGCCGGCCCGTGGGTCTGATACCAGTGACGAGCTCGCTGTACAATGTGTCTTTGGGGATCCTGCCATCTTCCATGTGGCTCACATAGCCAAGCCATCTCAAGCGCCGCTGACTCAGTAGTGTGTATAAGCTGGGGATGTTGGCCGCCTCGAGGACTTCTGTGTTGGAGATACGGTCCTGCCACCTGATGCCACGTATTCTCCGGAGGCAGCGAAGATGGAATGAATTGAGACGTCGCTCTTGGCTGACATACGTTGTCCAGGCCTCGCTGCCATAGAGCAAGGTACTGAGGACACAGGCTTGGTACACTCGGACTTTTGTGTTCCGTGTCAGTGCGCCATTTTCCCACACTCTCTTGGCCAGTCTGGACATAGCAGTGGAAGCCTTTCCCATGCGCTTGTTGATTTCTGCATCGAGAGACAGGTTACTGGTGATAGTTGAGCCTAGGTGGTGAACTCTTGAACCACTTCCAGAGCGTGGTCGCCAATATTGATGGATGGAGCATTTCTGATGTCCTGTCCCATGATGTTCGTTTTCCTGAGGCTGATGGTTAGACCAAACTCGTTGCAGGCAGCCGCAATCCTGTTAGTGAGTCTCTGCACACACTCTTCAGTGTGAGATGTTAATGCAGCATCGCCAGCAAAGAGGAGTTCCCTGATGAGGACTTTCCGTACTTTGGTCTTCGTTCTTAGACGGGCAAGGTTGTACAACCTGCCACCAGATCTTGTGTGGAGGAAAATTCTTTCTTCTGAAGACTTAAACGCATGTGAGAGCAGCAGGGAGAAGAAGATTCCAAACAGTGTAGGTGTGAGAACACAGCCCCGTTTCACACCACTCAGGATAGGAAAGGGGTCTGATGAGGCACTGCTATGCTGAATTGTGCCTTTTATATTGTCATGGAATGAGGTGATGATACTTAGTAGCTTTGGTGGGCATCCAATATTTTCTAGTAGTCTGAAGAGACCACGTCTGCTGACGAGGTCAAAGGCTTTTGTGAGATCAATGAAAGCAACGTAGAGGGGCATCTGTTGTTCACGGCATTTCTTCTGTAGCTGGCGAAGGGAGAACAGCATGTCAATGGTGGATCTCTCTGCTCGAAAGCCACACTGTGCCTCAGGGTAGACATGCTCAGCCAGCTTCTGGAGCCTGTTTAAAGCGACTCGAGTGAAGACTTTCCCCGCTATGCTGAGCAGGGAGATTCCACAGTAGTTGTTGCAGTCACCGCGGTCACCCTTGTCCTTATAGAGGGTGATGATATTGGCATCGCGCATGTCCTGTGGTACTGCTCCCTCATCCCAGCACAGGCAAAGCAGTTCGTAGAGTGTTGAAAGTATAACAGGCTTGGCACTCTTGATTATTTCAGGGGTAATGCCGTCCTTCCCAGGGGCTTTTCTGCTGGCAAGAGAATCAATGGCATCACTGAGTTCCGATTTTGTTGGCTGTACGTCCAGCTCGTCCATGACTGGCAGAGACTGGGCTGCATTGAGGGTGGTCTCAGTGACAACATTTTCCCTGGAGTATAGTTCTAGGTAGTGCTCAACCCAGCGGTCCATTTGCTTGTGTTGGTCAGTGATCGTTTTCCTGATTTAGACTTGAGGGAGGCGATCTTCTTGATGGTTGGCCCAAAAGCTCTCTTAATGCCATCATACATTCCTCTGATGTTTCCAGTGTCAGAGACCAGCTGAATATGACTGCATAGGTTTTGCCAGTAGTCATGTGCGCAGCACCTGGCTGTTCTTTGTGCAGCGCTTCTGGCTGCTTTAAGTGCTATGGATGTTAACTCACTGGGGGCTTTCTTGTAGTCCAGCAGTGCAATGTGCTTAGCGGCTATGACAGGTTCCAGCTCTTCAAAATGAGATTGAAACCAGTCTACATTTCGCTTCACACGTTTGCCATAGGTAGTCATTGCTGAGTCATAGATGGCGTCTCTGATGTGGGCCCACTTGGTCTCTGCATCCCATGTAGGAGTGTTCTGAAGGGCCTTTTCAAGTGAATTTGGAAACTAATGTAACAGCTGTGGATGAGAGATTCTGCTAGTGTTGATGCGCGGGCTGCCCTTCTGCTTGGAGTGATGCAGCTTCTTTGGTTTGAGTCGAACCTTGCTGCACACCAAGGAGTGGTCGGTGTCACAGTCCGCACTGTGTAAGCTGCGTGTGATTTGGACACTGTTTAAAGAGACTCGCCTTGTGATGATGAGGTCCAGTTGGTCCCAACGACGTGATCTTGGGTGCCTCCAAGAAACCTGGTGACAGGGTTTAGTGTGACAGAACGAGTTGGTGATGCAGAGGTTATGATAGGTACACAACTCAAGCAGTCTCTGTCCATTCTCATCCATCCTTCCAATGCCATAGCGTCCAAGGCAGGAGGGCCATGAGTCATGGTCGGCCCCAACCCTGGCATTAAAGTCCCCCAGCAGGAACAGGTGTTCGGTATTGGGGATGCTAATAATGATATTATGGAGTTCCTCGTAGAACTGGTCTTTAGCTTCAGGTGGGGAACAGAGTGTTGGAGCATAGATGCTGAGTAGGTGTACTGGACTAGAGGCGGTGAGCAGTCGGATGGACAGTATGCGTTCCGAGTCATTTAAGGGTGGCTCTATCATGCTGAGCAAAGAGTTTCTGATGGCGAAGCCCACTCCATGCTGTCTTGGATCTTCAGGAACCCTACCCTGTGAGAAGAAGGTGTAGTCTTGCTATCTTAGAGATCCGCTGGCAGGGAGGCCTGTCTCCTGAAGTGCTGCAATGTCCACATTGAGTCTGCTGAGCTCGTTGTTAATGATGGCGGTCTTCCGAGAATCGTTGATTTGTGTAAGGTATTCCGACAGGCCAGGACACACATAGTTCTGACGTTCCAGCTTGCAAAGCGAAGGGCTGGTACCTTCTTTCCTTTTTTCATGTTGTTTGGTGCAGTGTTACAGTCCATTTGTCGGGCAATGACCCTGAGCTCCATGCACCCATTGAAGCAGGTGGACTGTGGTGGGACAGAATCTTACTGACTGGGGGCTGCCCGGTTTGAGGAGGGCGGTAGCTGTCCAGTGAGATGCGATGACCTCTACCACCGACAAAGGCAACCCGTGGCGCCAATCTCTACGCCAATTGAGCTGGACTTATAACCCGTAACTGCTGCCTTCCGTGTTGTTTTGGTCGCTGTGTGGAGACTATGGAGTGACCTCTCCATGGCGCATGCCTGGGCGGATGTACGGAGGTTGTGAGTTGCCCAAGTGTCAAAAGGTCCCTCTCGGCCTTGCTGGTGGGGTCCAAAGGAGTGCAGAGCACGACATTTGGCACTGGTATGGCTGCAGGAACTGCTGGAAACATGCCAAAGGTGACACCTGACCGCCTTCGGGGTTCCGCTCCGGATATTTTGTTCGGGTTTGCTCCCTTAGCCTTGGTCTCTCCTGAGACACCCACAAGGCAGTGGGGTTGTTAGGGCCCCCGCTCAGGGGTTGGTGGATGCCGGTGGGAGGAGGTGGGGGGAAGGGGGTGCGGGGGGGTGGAGGGGGTGTGAAGGGGAGGGGTGTGGTCGGAATGGGTGGAAGGAAGGGGGTGCGAGGGGGAGCTGGGAAGGGGGCTGCAGGGGGGTAGGGGAGGGGGTGCAGGTGAAGGGGATGTGAGGGGAAGATGGTGCAAGGGGGGAGCTGGGAAAGGGGTGCATGTATTTGTTGATATATGGCAGCCAAAGTACTTTCAGACACAAGGTCAAGTCAAAGAGTTAATTGTGGAAGGCCACAATGTGAGAGCACTGCGGAGGATGTTTTGGTACCCAATTCAGTTGATCCGCTGTGGAGCAATCTCAAAGGTAAGCAGGTAGAAATTTGTTTTGGCCCATTTTCTGGCCCAAAATAAGTGATGTGCTGCAAGCTGGAGGCCTGGTGCATACCCAAAATTGGGCCTAAGGTCTCATGTTAATAATATAGATGAGCTGCTGGCACCTGTCACATCTGCAGAGACAGCTGACCTGATGTCGGAGGTGAAATTTGGGTCTGCTACCTTGCATCCAGTGTCCCTCAGCTAAGTCCTAGTGGGGTGAGGATGAGAAGAATAGCAAAGGTGTGATTGCAGGCTGGCAGGTCCTCCCAGCTTCTTAGAAAGGTAAGTTAAAATAAACTTAGTTTATGGTGCTGGTCACTTGTTTGATGCCCACCAAAACCTAAGGAGAGTAGGCCCAATGGTTTCATTGGTCACAGTTGACCAATGTTGCTAAGTGGCTCTGAAACAGACAATATGCCCCTCAAAGCATATAAAAGGGGCCTAATGCCTGTTTCAGGTGACTGCCCGGATGCTTAAAAGTTGTCTGCTGCCAATACGAAATTGCACCAATTTCAGGTGTCTTTGGAGTGCAAGTCTTAGCCCTTTGAAATTGCTCATTCTTGTCACCTGTAAAGTCGGGACTGGAGTGAGGTTTAGGTATAGGATATGAGGCAAAGACAGAGGGACAAAGACTGCAGCAACTGAACATAAAGGTTTCTCCTTTTATTCTGTATGTTTCACTTTTACTTTGCTAGCATGTGTGTTCTACAGCAGTCCCTAGAGTACAAAATGCACAAAGCAAAACTACAGCACTGCATAACCAGAAAATGGGTGAAAACAGGACCAATTTCTACCCGAATAAATAATTTTTCATAGGCATTGATGTCTCAAATGAGGGCAACATTAAGTGCTATCCACTGGTCATATAATATTTTAAGTGTTCAATGGTGTTAGAGAACTGCTGCTTGATTTTTACAAAGACATTTACAACTGCTGCTGTAAGCAACAAAATATGCCCAATTTTGGATGACAATGTCTTGACGATGAAACATTTTGTATTCTTTGTGGCTGGAAATGCATCAGCTAATTATGGGAAAAACACTCTGTATTTTGCAACTTGAAAACATCAAAACCTAACTGGCTGTGAGTGAGCTGCTATACCCATGTGCTGTCCAACAAGGACAAGCAAGGATGTAAGCTGATGGAGTACGATGTGGGAGTTTGGCAATCAAGATTTATAATGAGTTTTCAAGCTCTACTAAGAAGGCAAAGGAACTCCAGGAATGTCTTGAATTCATTGGGGACGAATGCAGTGATCTTCTGTAGAATATTCCAGTGAGATGGTTGTCACTTTTTCCAGATATCGAGAGACCTTTCAAAATGCTGGAGAGCCATGAAATTATAATTTATTTGCCAAAGGCAAGCTAATACCCACACATTGATATGAGATTTCACCACCAACCAAGAGCATGAGTGAACTTGAAGAAGTTCGCTCTCGCTTTTCAAGCTGGATTTAAATCGGAAGCACTGAAAATGTATGAGGGAAGCATTGACAACTTGGAGAAATGATTCCCCATCGATACCAAGTCCTCTGAAACACTTCACAGTGCTTGAACTTACTGAAAGCCATGAAAGGCAACAATAAATACACCTTTAAAAGGAGTGTATTCTCCATTACACCCACTACAGTTTAGGAGACATCATTGAACATTATTATTTAGTTATATATTTATACTCGCAAAACTTATTAAGCAATGTTTTTCCATGCTTGTCCTCAGTTTAGCAAACCAAAAGGGTGGTAACTCTAATCAAGGATTGGACATAGACCTCCCAGTAACATTAACAGATACACTTTTGGTATACATTGTAACTTAACCAACAAGGGGATTGCATCAACCACAACTGAAGTCCCAAGGTAAAGGACACACACTGGGCCACTTGAGGACATACTACTCCAGTCATTTTGATAATTCAAGCACTTGTTCACCGTGCGTTATTGTGGTATGAAAATATTGCTGAATAGGCAAAATTGTGGGTTGTGCGCACTGTTGGATATTTTGCTTCAGTTTCCTTGTGCACTATGTGAACAGAATAATCCAACCCAAGGCAGCCTGAATTTAACAAAAGTAATATGTTTGTAAAGTAACCCAAAGTTTCGTTTTAAAAGGACTATTATCTGACAAAAGCACATCTCATAAGGCAGAAACAGAGGAGGGCTAGGCCTGAAGTATCCAATACAGCACATGGAACCCACCATCATTTTACTCATGATGGTGTTGCTGAACTATTTCAAATTCTCTTCAGAAAAGCTTCACCAGTTGTGAACAACTGCTTTCTGTTGTATGCCACCTTTTCTGACAAAATCGGAAGCATGCATTGATTGTGTATGTGGAATCTGGCTACCCTCCTAATCTGTAGGGATTGCGAAAAAAGATGTGTGAAACACAGGGGCTGGTTACACAAGATGTTCTCAACAGGTTGTCCTGGGTCCTCTTGTGCTGAAGGAGAGGGTGCTGGGCAGGGGAGCCTCCTGGGGGTTGCATATTGTTGCTAGCATTTTAGATGTTAGGTTGAGCTTGGCTTACATAGATCTCAGAATCATTGTAAATCTCAATAGTAACTCATTTATTATATTTACATGGACTACATACACTTTCCATAAGCCTGTCTAGCTCTTATTCTGCATGATGCTTCTTGCTTCTCCCCAAGCCTATTACACATGTGATCTCTTACATCATCATGATCACAGTGGGAGGTGTTACTCTCACTGTCCCAAACATGAACCCTTTCAGACCCTTATTCTACACTGGGCACCCATGCTGCTCTTGGCTGGTGCATTACCACTCTACGCATATCAACTAAATCCAGAAATGTGGTAAGTTCAGGCATGCATTTGGGTGGAGTGCACCTCTGGTGCAAAGAGGTGACATAGGATATCTACCATGCTCTCCCATCTCCTCTGAAAAATAATCAAAGCACACCAGTCCAACCAATAAATTCAGGCTAAAACTATTAGATTTATTTACAGATCAAGTCACACAAAGGAGCAGAAAGGCAGTGCATTGCTAAAAGAAAATGCTAAATGAATTGATCCACAAACAGTTAAATATCCTTTCTTTTCTACTTACTCCTTAGCTTGGGGTCAGTTCGTGCAGTGGGCTAGAGTACAATGCAGAAAAATACCTAATAGTGCAGGTTCAATCCCTGTACTGGCTGTGGAAGATCATGAAGGCCTGCCTCCTCGCATTGCCCCAAACTTGAGGAGTGGTGACCCTCAAGCTATACATTACCAACTGTCTCTCTAATGGAGAGAGATATCTATGGTGCTTTGGGACTATGGCTACAGCAACAATTCCTTAGCTTAATAGTCAGTAGGGCTTTTCACATAGATCTTTATAACGTGACCTTGGATAGGGGTAACAAGATTCCCAGTCAGCCCACACAATTTAGATTCTGCAGTCAGAATTAAAGACCTGAGTAATTTACATGATGATTTATCTCATGTGAATTCTTTCATGTTGCAGCCAGACCTTTGAAGTCAGTGAAACTTGGAGGGGGGCTGTTTATGTCTAAGTATAACCATCCTACTCCAAACATTCCCTTGATGGTTGATTAATCAGAGAAATTAACTTTGTCTATTCCGTGATCTTTCAAACCACATATGTTACCATTGCAAATAGTCTGATGGTTTTTGATACTGTACCCAACAGCAACTGAAATCGCATCTGTGTCTGGGTGATTGAAATGCAAACAGTGCATAAATTATCCACAGTCTTTCAAAGGACCCATCATTAGATTAACAGGAAGCGAAGGATGACCGGGACGTTGGCCTAGACTAGCCCGCTACCTGCTCTCCGTACTTGACAACACAGGGATGGATTATGTGTGGCCCCATGAGGCAGGATTGGAAGTGAGGTGGCCGGTGAAGGGCCTGTTGCTTCCCCATCACCCAGTGGTCATCCCGGGATCAGATAGCCCAGGGGCCAATTGAGGTCCGTAAGTTGCCTCTGATTGGCTGGCAGCTCCTGGAGGCGGGACCCCTGTCTTTAAAGGCACTGGGATCCCGCCTCCTGAAATTTTGATTTCAAAAGACTGGAGGATTATTCCAGTGGGGTGGCATTAAAAGGCAGAGGTGGCCCAGCCCTGCCTCCAGCACAAGATCCAGCACACAGGGCCCAAGTGTTTCCTTGGAATCTGATATTTAAGGGGAAATGGGGGACGGAACGGAAGGCTGTTTTGTGTTTGGGAAACCCGGAAGATCAGAACTTGGCAGGACCTGATTAACATTATTTTATCTCGGCTTCCTGGCTGAAGCCAGTCAGACTGACTGACTGGCCAGTTGGCGGATAGGTAGGCCTGTGTTATGGGACCAAAGCCAGGGAGCAAAGAGGAGAACGAGAGGGATTGGAAAGTCTGGGGTGGGAGAAGATCAGAGGATGTGGTGGGATGGGAGATCAGAAGCCTGGGGATGGGGTGAGGGGAGAGACATTGGCTGCCAGTGTCAGAGGAAATTGGAGACTGGAGGGGGGTAGATTGGAGACGTATACTAGGGAGATCAGAGCCTGATACAGGGGCGAGGTTGGTAGATCAGACGCTGGAGTTGGAAGATATTGGAGGCCAGTGTGAGTGGTGGGGTGGGAGAGTGGAGGCCAGTGTGAGTGGTGGTGGGGGAGAGAATGGAGGCCGGTGTAGGTGGGGAGGTGGGGGGAGAGTGGAGGGCGGTGTAGGTCAGGTGGGGGGAGGAGATTGGGGACTGGTGTGGGTGGGGAGGGGTTGGAGGCCGGTGTGGGTGGGTGGGGGGGAGAGTGGAGGCCACTGGTGGGGAGGGGAGAGTGGAGGCCAGTGTGAGTGGTGGTGGGGGAGAGAATGGGGGCCGGTGTGGGTGGGGAGGTGGGGGTAGAGTGGAGGACGGTGTGGGTGGGGAGGGGGGGGAGTGCAGGCCGGTGTAGGTCAGGTGGTGGGAGGAGATTGGGGACTGGTGTGGGTGGGGAGATGTTGGAGGCCGGTGTAGGTGGGTGGCGGGGAGAGTGGGAGCCGGTATGAGGGAGTGATGATGGAGGCTGCTGAGGGTGGGAGGGATGCAGATGAGATTGGTGAATGGGGGGATGCACACCTGCTCTTTCTGGTCCACAAGCAGTGCTGGAAAGGCAGTTACATCTACACCTCTTCCAATGTCCACACCTCCCTTCAGCTTTAGGTGACTGACCCGCTTCCTGTGAGATGGTTGGTCACCCGCGTAACCAGTCCTCACCCCGTCCTGCCTCTGTGAAAACCGGAGGTGGGCAGGGACGGTGTGAATTGGGCTCGGGGATGAGATTTTAAAAATATTTGCCTCCTGCCCAACTCAAATCCAGCTGTTTCTTGGGGATAAAATTTCCATCTTCGACTCCAATTTTAACTCTTTTGCATAATCAGGCACAGAAGCCTGACTTGGCACTGGTCCACATAGTATGGCAGAATGTTGTGGTGGGGTCTTTGGTAAAGGTAGGACACGATGCTGAAGTATCTTTGGTACATGGTAGAATGCACTGGACAAGTCTCTTTAGCCATGGTAGAATGCAGTGGTAAAGTATCTTTGGCCATGGTCGAATGCAGTGGTGAAGTGTCTTTGGCCAAGGTATAACACAATGGTGAAGAGGTTTTGACCATGGTAGAATGCATTGTGAAGAGTCTTTGGCAATGGTATAATGCAGCGGTGAAGAGTCTTTGGCAATGGTCCAATGCAGTGGTGAAAAGTCTTTGGCCATGGTAGAATGGAGTGGTGAAGAGTTTTCGGCAATGATAGAAGGCAGTGGTGAAGTATCTTTGGCAATCACATTATGCAGTGGTGAAGTGTCTTTGGCCATGGTAGAATGCAGTGTTGACGTGTCTTTGGCCATGGTATAATGCAGTGGTGAAGTGCATTTGGCACATGGTAGAACGCAGTGGTGAAGTGTCTTTGGCACATGGTATAATGCTGTGGTGAAGTGTCTTTGGCCATGCTTTATTGCAGTGGTGAAGTGTCTTTGGCCATGGTATAACGCAGTGGTGAAGTGTCTTTGGCCATGGTATAACGCAGTGGTGAAGTGTCTTTGGCCATGGTATAACGCAGTGGTGAAGTGTTTTTGGCCGAGCTATAATGCAGTGATGAAGTATCGTTGGCACAACATAGAATGCAGTGGTGAAGTGTCTTTGGACATGGTAGAATGCAGTGGTAAAGTATCTTTGGCCATGGTCGAATGCAGTGGTGAAGTGTCTTTGGCCAAGGTATAACACAATGGTAAAGAGGTTTTGGCCATGGTACAACGCAGTGGTGAAGAGTCTTTGGCCATGGTAGAATGCACTGGTGAAGCGTTTTCGGCAATGATAGAAGGCAGTGGTGAAGTGTCTTTGGCAATCACATCATGCAGTGGTGAAGTGTCTTTGGCCATGGTAGAATGCAGTGTTGACGTGTCTTTGGCCATGGTATAATGCAGTGGTGAAGTGCATTTGGCACATGGTAGAACGCAGTGGTGAAGTGTCTTTGGCACATGGTATAATGCAGTGGTGAAGTGTCTTTGGCCATGCTTTATTGCAGTGGTGAAGTGTCTTTGGCCATGGTATAACGCAGTGGTGAAGTGTCTTTGGCCATGGTATAACGCAGTGGTGAAGTGTTTTTGGCCGAGCTATAATGCAGTGATGAAGTATCGTTGGCAGAACATAGAATGCAGTGGTGAAGTGTCTTTGGACATGGTAGAATGCAGTGGTAAAGTATCTTTGGCCATGGTCGAATGCAGTGGTGAAGTGTCTTTGGCCAAGGTATAACACAATGGTAAAGAGGTTTTGGCCATGGTACAACGCAGTGGTGAAGAGTCTTTGGCCATGGTAGAATGCACTGGTGAAGCGTTTTCGGCAATGATAGAAGGCAGTGGTGAAGTGTCTTTGGCAATCACATCATGCAGTGGTGAAGTGCATTTGGCACATGGTAGAACGCAGTGGTGAAGTGTCTTTGGCACATGGTATAATGCAGTGGTGAAGTGTCTTTGGCCATGGTATAACGCAGTGGTGAAGTGTCTTTGGCCATGGTATAACGCAGTGGTGAAGTGTTTTTGGCCATGGTATAATGCAGTGGTGAAGAGTTTTCGGCAATGATAGAAGGCAGTGGTGAAGTATCTTTGGCAATCACATTATGCAGTGGTGAAGTGTCTTTGGCCATGGTAGAATGCAGTGTTGACGTGTCTTTGGCCATGGTATAATGCAGTGGTGAAGTGCATTTGGCACATGGTAGAACGCAGTGGTGAAGTGTCTTTGGCACATGGTATAATGCTGTGGTGAAGTGTCTTTGGCCATGCTTTATTGCAGTGGTGAAGTGTCTTTGGCCATGGTATAACGCAGTGGTGAAGTGTCTTTGGCCATGGTATAACGCAGTGGTGAAGTGTCTTTGGCCATGGTATAACGCAGTGGTGAAGTGTTTTTGGCCGAGCTATAATGCAGTGATGAAGTATCGTTGGCACAACATAGAATGCAGTGGTGAAGTGTCTTTGGACATGGTAGAATGCAGTGGTAAAGTATCTTTGGCCATGGTCGAATGCAGTGGTGAAGTGTCTTTGGCCAAGGTATAACACAATGGTAAAGAGGTTTTGGCCATGGTACAACGCAGTGGTGAAGAGTCTTTGGCCATGGTAGAATGCACTGGTGAAGCGTTTTCGGCAATGATAGAAGGCAGTGGTGAAGTGTCTTTGGCAATCACATCATGCAGTGGTGAAGTGTCTTTGGCCATGGTAGAATGCAGTGTTGACGTGTCTTTGGCCATGGTATAATGCAGTGGTGAAGTGCATTTGGCACATGGTAGAACGCAGTGGTGAAGTGTCTTTGGCACATGGTATAATGCAGTGGTGAAGTGTCTTTGGCCATGCTTTATTGCAGTGGTGAAGTGTCTTTGGCCATGGTATAACGCAGTGGTGAAGTGTCTTTGGCCATGGTATAACGCAGTGGTGAAGTGTTTTTGGCCGAGCTATAATGCAGTGATGAAGTATCGTTGGCAGAACATAGAATGCAGTGGTGAAGTGTCTTTGGACATGGTAGAATGCAGTGGTAAAGTATCTTTGGCCATGGTCGAATGCAGTGGTGAAGTGTCTTTGGCCAAGGTATAACACAATGGTAAAGAGGTTTTGGCCATGGTACAACGCAGTGGTGAAGAGTCTTTGGCCATGGTAGAATGCACTGGTGAAGCGTTTTCGGCAATGATAGAAGGCAGTGGTGAAGTGTCTTTGGCAATCACATCATGCAGTGGTGAAGTGCATTTGGCACATGGTAGAACGCAGTGGTGAAGTGTCTTTGGCACATGGTATAATGCAGTGGTGAAGTGTCTTTGGCCATGGTATAACGCAGTGGTGAAGTGTCTTTGGCCATGGTATAACGCAGTGGTGAAGTGTTTTTGGCCGAGCTGTAATGCAGTGATGAAGTATCGTTGGCACAACATAGAATGCAGTGGTGAAGTGTCTTTGGACATGGTAGAATGCAGTGGTAAAGTATCTTTGGCCATGGTCGAATGCAGTGGTGAAGTGTCTTTGGCCAAGGTACAACACAATGGTAAAGAGGTTTTGGCCATGGTACAACGCAGTGGTGAGGAGTCTTTGGCCATGGTAGAATGCACTGGTGAAGCGTTTTCGGCAATGATAGAAGGCAGTGGTGAAGTGTCTTTGGCAATCATATCATGCAGTGGTGAAGTGTCTTTGGCCATGGTAGAATGCAGTGTTGACGTGTCTTTGGCCATGGTATAATGCAGTGGTGAAGTGCATTTGGCACATGGTAGAACGCAGTGGTGAAGTGTCTTTGGCACATGGTATAATGCAGTGGTGAAGTGTCTTTGGCCATGCTTTATTGCAGTGGTGATGTGTCTTTGGCCATGGTATAACGCAGTGGTGAAGTGTCTTTGGCCATGGTATAACGCAGTGGTGAAGTGTTTTTGGCCGAGCTATAATGCAGTGATGAAGTATCGTTGGCACAACATAGAATGCAGTGGTGAAGTGTCTTTGGACATGGTAGAACGCAGTGGTAAAGTATCTTTGGCCATGGTCGAATGCAGTGGTGAAGTGTCTTTGGCCAAGGTATAACACAATGGTGAAGAGGTTTTGGCCATGGTACAACGCAGTGGTGAAGTGTCTTTGGCCATGGTAGAATGCACTGGTGAAGCGTTTTCGGCAATGATAGAAGGCAGTGGTGAAGTGTCTTTGGCAATCACATCATGCAGTGGTGAAGTGTCTTTGGCCATGGTAGAATGCAGTGTTGACGTGTCTTTGACCATGGTATAATGCAGTGGTGAAGTGTGTTTGGCACCTGGTAGAACGCAGTGGTGAAGTGTCATTAGATAAGGCAGAATGCAGTGGTGAAGTGACTTTGGCCATGGCAGATTGCAGTGGTGAAGTGTCTTTGGCACATGGTATAATGCATTGGTGATGTGTCTTTCGCCATGGTATAATGAAGTGCTGAAGTGTCTTTGGGCACCTGTTAGAATGCAGTACTGAAGTGTTTGTGGCCATGCTATAATGCAGCGGGAAGTGTCTTTGGCCAAGCAAGAATGCAGTGATGAAGTATCGTTGGCACAACATAGAATGCTGTGGTGAAGTGTCTTTGGCCATGGTACAGTGCAGTGGTGAAGTGTCTTTGGCACAACATAGAATGCAGTGGTGAAGTGTCTTTGGCCATGGTATAATGCAGTGGTGAGGTGTTTTTGGCCATGCTTTATTTCAGTGGTGAAGTGTCTTTGGCCATGCTATAATGCAGCGGTGAAGTGTCTTTGGCCATGGTATAATGCAGTGGTGAGGTGTTTTTGGCCAAGCTATAATGCAGTGATGAAGTGTCGTTGGCACAACATAGAATGCAGTGGTGAAGTGACCTTGGTCATGGCAGATTGCAGTGGTGAAGTGTCTTTGGCACATGGTATAATGCATTGGTGATGTGTCTTTCGCCATGGTATAATGAAGTGCTGAAGTGTCTTTGGGCACCTGTTAGAATGCAGTGCTGAAGTGTTTGTGGCTGAGGCATAATCCAGTGGTGAAATGTCTTTGCCAATGGTATAATGCAGTGGTGAAATGTTTTTGGCCATGTTTTAATGCAGTGAAGAAGTGTCTTTGGCACAACATAGAATGCCATGGTGAAGTGTCTTTGGCCATGGTACAGTGCAGTGGTGAAGTGTCTTTGGCACAACATAGAATGCAGTGGTGAAGTGTCTTTGGCCATGGTACAGTGCAGTGGTGAAGTGTCTTTGGCACAACATAGAATGCAGTGAAGTGTCTTTGGCCATGGTAAAATGCAGTGATGAAGTGTCTTTGGGCACCTGGTAGAATGCCATGGTGAAATGTCTGTAGCCATGATATAATGCAGTGATAAAGTGCCTTTGGCACCTGGTAGAATGCACTGGTGAAGTGCCTTTGGCAAATTGTAAAATGCAGTTGTGAAATGTCTGTGGCCATGCTATAATGCAGTGGTAAAGTGTATTTGGCCAAAGTAGAATGCAGTGGAGAAATGTCTTTGTCCAAGGTATAATCCAGTGGTGAAGTGTCTTTGACCATGGTAGAATGCAGTGAAGTTTCTTTGGCCACAGTGGAATGCACTGGTGAAGTGTCTTTGGGCACCTGGTAGAATGCCATGGTGAAATGTCTGTAGCCATGATATAATGCAGTGGTAAAATGCCTTTGGCACATGGTAGTTTGCAGTGGTGAAGTGTCTTTGGCCATGGTAGAATGCACTGGTGAAGCGCCTTTGGCAAATTGTAAAATGCAGTTGTGAAGTGTCTTTTGCACATGGTAGAATGCAGTGGTGAAGTGTCTTTGGCACATAATAGAATACCATGGTGAAATGTCTGTGGCCATGCTATAATGCAATGGTAAAGTGCATTTGGCACCTGGCAGCTTGAAGTGGTGAAGTGTCTTTGACCATGCTATAATGCAGTGGTGAAGTGTCTTTGGCCAAAGTAGAATGCAGTGGAGAAATGTCTTTGTCCAAGGTATAATCCAGTGGTGAAGTGTCTTTGGCCATGGTAGAATGCAGTGAAGTTTCTTTGGCCACAGTGGAATGCACTGGTGAAGTGTCTTTTGCCATCCTATAATGCAGCGGTGAAATGTCTTTGGCCAAAGTAGAATGCAGTGGTGATGTGTCTTTGGCCAAAGTAGAATGCAGTGGAGCAGTGTCTTTGTCCACGTTATAGTCCAGTGGTGGAGTCTTTGGCCATGGTAGGATGCAGTGGTGAAGTTTCTTTGGTCATAGTAGAATGCACTGGTGAAGTGTCGTTGGCCATGCTATAATGCAGCAGTGAAGTGTCTTTGGCCATGCTTTACTGCAGTGGTGAAGTGTCTTTGGCCAAGGTATAGTCCAATGGTGCAGTTTCTTTGGCCATGCTATAATGCAGTGGTGAAATGTCTTTGGCACAACATAGAATGCAACGGTGAAATGTCTTCTGGACAACATAGAATGCAATGGTGAAGTGTCTTTTGCCATGCTGTAATGCAGTGGTGAATTGTCTTTGGCCATGGTAGAATGCAGTGGTGAAGAGTCTTTGGCCATGTTATAATGCAACGGTGAAGTGTCTTTGGCACAACATAGAATGCATTGGTGAAGTGTCTTTGGCCATGGTAGAATGCACTGGTGAAGTGTCTTTGGCAAATTGTAAAATGCAGTTGTGAAGTGTCTTTGACCAAAGTATAGTCCAGTGGTGAAGTGTCTTTTGGCCATGCTATAATGCAGTGGTGAACTGTCTTTGTCCAAGGTATAGTCCAGTGGTGAAGCGTTTTTGGCCATGGTAGAATGCAGTGGTGAAGTGTCTTTGGCAAATTGTAAAATGCAGTTGTGAAGTGTCTTTGACCAAGGTATAGTCCAGTGGTGAAGTGTCTTTTGGCCATGCTATAATGCAGTGGTGAACTGTCTTTGTCCAAGGTATAGTCCAGTGGTGAAGTGTCTTTAGCCATGGTAGAATGCACTGGTGAAATGTCTTTGGCAAATTGTAAAATGCAGTTGTGAAGTGTCTTTGACCAAGGTATAGTCCAGTGGTGAAGTGTCTTTTGGCCATGCTATAATGCAGTGGTGAACTGTCTTTGTCCAAGGTATAGTCCAGTGGTGAAGCGTTTTTGGCCATGGTAGAATGCAGTGGTGAAGTGTCTTTGGCAAATTGTAAAATGCAGTTGTGAAGTGTCTTTGACCAAGGTATAGTCCAGTGGTGAAGTGTCTTTTGGCCATGCTATAATGCAGTGGTGAACTGTCTTTGTCCAAGGTATAGTCCAGTGGTGAAGTGTCTTTGGCCATGGTAGAATGCACTGGTGAAATGTCTTTGGCAAATTGTAAAATGCAGTTGTGAAGTGTCTTTGACCAAGGTATAGTCCAGTGGTGAAGTGTCTTTTGGCCATGCTATAATGCAGTGGTGAACTGTCTTTGTCCAAGGTATAGTCCAGTGGTGAAGTGTTTTTGGCCCTGGTAGAATGCAGTGGTGAAGTTTCTTTGGTCATAGTAGAATGCACTGGCGAAGTGTCTTTGTCAAATTGTAAAATGCAGTGGTGAAGTGTCTTTGACCGAGGTATAGTCCAGTGGTGAAGAGTCTTTTGGCCATGCTATAATGCACTGGTTAAATGTCTTTGGCAAATTGTATAATGCAGTTGTGAAGCGTCTTTGGCAAAGGCAGAATGCTGTGGTGATGTGTCTTTGGTACGTGATATAATGCAGTGGTGAAGTCTCTTTGGCAAAGGCAGAATGCTGAGGTGAAGTGTCTTTGGTACGTGATATAATGCAGTGGTGAAGTGTCTTTGGCCGTGTTATAATGCAGTGGTAAAGTCCCTTTGGCACAACATAGAATGCAGTGGTGAAATGTCTTTGGCCATGCTATAATGCCGTGGTGAAGTGTCTTTGGCCATGTTAGAAAGCAGTGGTGAAGTGTCTTTGGCCATGCTATAATGAAGTGCTGAAGTGTCTTTGGCCATGCAATAATGCAATGATGAAGTGTCTTTGGCCATGCTATAATGCAGTGGTGAAATGTCTTTGGCACAACATAGAATGCAGCGGTGAAGTGTTTTCTGGACAACATAGAACGCAGTCGTGAAGAGTCTTTTGCCATGCTGTAATGCAGTGGTGAAGTGTCTTTGGCCATGGTAGAATGCAGTGATGAAGAGTGTTTGGCCATGTTATAATGCAACGGTGAAGTGTCTTTGGCACAATATAGAATGCAGTAGTGAAGTGTCTTCAGGACAACACTGAATGCAGTCGTGAAGTGTCTTTTTCCATGGTAGAATGCAGTGGTGATGTTTCTTTGGCACAACATAGAATGTCGTGGTGAAGTGTCTTTCGGCAGATGGTAGAATGCTATGGTGAAGTGCCTTTGGCAACCTTATAATGCAGTGGTGAAGTGTCTTTGGAGACCTGGTAGAATGCCATGGTGAAGTATCTGTGTCCATGGTATAATGCAGAGTTAAAGTGCCTTTGGCACCAGGTAGTTTGCAGTGGTGAAGTGTCTTTGGCCATGGTGGTGTGCACTGGTGAAGTGTCTTTGGCAAATTGCATAATGCAGTGGTGATGCATCTTTGGCCATGGTATAATGCAGTGGTGAAGTGTCTTTGGCCATGGTATAATGCAGTGGTGAAGTGTCTTTGGCCATGGTATAATGCACTGTTTTAGTTTTAGTTTTAGTGATACAGCACTGAAACAGGCCCTTCGGCCCACCGCGTCTGTGCTGACCATCAACAACCCATTTATACTACTCCTACACTAATTCCATATTCCTACCACATCCCCACTTGTCCCTATATTTCCCTACCACCTACCTATACTAGGGGCAATTTATAATGGCCAATTTACCTATCAACCTGCAAGTCTTTTGGCATGTGGGAGGAAACCGGAGCACCCGGAGGAAACCCACGCAGACACAGGGAGAACTTGCAAACTCCACACAGGCAGTACCCAGAATTGAACCCGGGTCACTGGAGCTGTGAGGCTGCAGTGCTAACCACTGCGCCACTGTGCCGCCCCAAGTGAAGTATCTTTGGCCATGGTATAATGCAGAGGTGAAATGTCTTTGGCCATGCTATAGTACAGTGGCGAAGTGTATTTGGCCATGGTATAATGTAGTGGTGATGTGTCTTTGGCCATTTTATAATGCAGAGGTGAAGTGTCTTTGGCCATGGTATAATGTAGTGGTGATGTGTCTTTGGCCATTTTATAATGCAGAGGTGAAGTGTCTTTGGCCATGGTATAATGCTGTGGTGAAACGTCTTTGGCGAAGGCAGAATGCTGTGGAGAAGTGTCTCTGGTACGTGATATAATGCAGTGGTGAAGTGTCTTTGGCCGTGGTAGAATGCACTGGTGAAGTGTTTTCGGCAATGATAGAAGGCTGGGGTGATGTGTCTTTGGCACAACACAGAATGCCGTGATGAAGTGTCTTTGGCCATGGTACAGTGCAGTGGTGAAGTGTCTTTGGCACAACATGGAATGCAGTGGTGAAGTGTCTTTGGCCATGCTATAATGCAGTGGTGCAGTGTCATTGGCCATGCTATAATGCAGCGGTGAAGTGTCTTTGGCCATGCTTTATTGCAGTGGTGAAGTGTCTTTGGCCATGCTTTATTGCAGTGGTGAAGTGTCTTTGGTCATGCTTTATTGCAGTGGTGAAGTGTCTTTGGCCATGCTTTATTGCAGTGGTGATGTGTCTTTGGCCATGCTATAATGCAGCGGTGAAGTGTCTTTGGCCATGGTACAGTGCAGTGGTGAAGTGTCTTTGGCCACGGTAAAATGCAGTGATGAAGTGTGTTTGGCACCTGGTAGATTGCAGTGGTGAAGTGTCTTTGGGCACCTGGTAGAATGCCATGGTGAAATGTCTGTAGCCATGATATAATGCAGTGGTAAAGTGCCTTTGGCACCTGGTAGTTTGCAGTGGTGAAGTGTCTTTGGCAAATTGTAAAATGCAACTGTGAAGTGTCCTTGACCAAGGTTTGGCCCAGTGGCGAAGAGTCTTTGGCCAAGGTCGAATGCAGTGGTGAAGTGTCTTTGGCCATGCTTTACTGCAGTGGTGAAGTGTCTTTGGCCATGCTATAATGCAGCGGTGAAGTGTCTTTGGCCATGCTTTACTGCAGTGGTGAAGTGTCTTTGGCCATGCTATAATGCAGCGGTGAAGTGTCTTTGGCCATGCTATAATGCAGCGGTGAAGTGTCTTTGGCCATGCTTTATTGCAGTGGTGAAGTGTCTTTGGCCATGGTATAATGCAGCGGTGAAGTGTCTTTGGCCATGCTATTATGCAGTGGTTAAATGTCGTTGCCACAACAGAGAATGCCATGGTGAAGTCTCTTTGGCCATGGTACAGTGCAGTGTTGAAGTGCCTTTGGCACAACATGGAATGCAGTGGTGAAGTGTCTTTGTCCATGGTAAAATGCAGTGATGAAATGTGTTTGGCACCTGGTAGTTTGCAGTGGTGAAGTGTCTTTGGGCACCTGGTAGAATGCCATGGTGAAATGTCTGTAGCCATGATATAATGCAGTGATAAAGTGCCTTTGGCACCTGGTAGTTTGCAGTGGTGAAATGTCTTTGGCACAACATAGAATGCAAAGGTGAAGTGTCTTCTGGACAACATAGAATGCAATGGTGAAGTGTCTTTTGCCATGCTGTAATGCAGTGGTGAATTGTCTTTGACCATGGTAGAATGCAGTGGTGAAGAGTCTTTGGCCATGTTATAATGTAATGGTGAAGTGTCTTTGGCACAACATGGAATGCATTGGTGAAGTGTCTTTGGCAAATTGTAAAATGCAGTTGTGAAGTGTCTTTGACCAAGGTATAGTCCAGTGGTGAAGTGTCTTTTGGCCATGCTATAATGCAGTGGTGAACTGTCTTTGTCCAAGGTATAGTCCAGTGGTGAAGTGTTTTTGGCCATGGTAGAATGCAGTGGTGAAGTTTCTTTGGTCATAGTAGAATGCACTGGCGAAGTGTCTTTGGCAAATTGTAAAATGCAGTGTTGAAGTGTCTTTGACCGAGGTATAGTCCAGTGGTGAAGAGTCTTTTGGCCATGCTATAATGCACTGGTTAAATGTCTTTGGCAAATTGTATAATGCAGTTGTGAAGCGTCTTTGGCAAAGGCAGAATGCTGTGGTGATGTGTCTTTGGTACGTGATATAATGCAGTGGTGAAGTCTCTTTGGCAAAGGCAGAATGCTGAGGTGAAGTGTCTTTGGTACGTGATATAATGCAGTGGTGAAGTGTCTTTGGCCGTGTTATAATGCAGTGGTAAAGTCCCTTTGGCACAACATAGAATGCAGTGGTGAAATGTCTTTGGCCATGCTATAATGCCGTGGTGAAGTGTCTTTGGCCATGTTAGAAAGCAGTGGTGAAGTGTCTTTGGCCATGCTATAATGCAGTGGTGAAATGTCTTTGGCACAACATAGAATGCAGCGGTGAAGTGTCTTCTGGACAACATAGAACGCAGTCGTGAAGAGTCTTTTGCCATGCTGTAATGCAGTGGTGAAGTGTCTTTGGCCATGGTAGAATGCAGTGATGAAGAGTGTTTGGCCATGTTATAATGCAACGGTGAAGTGTCTTTGGCACAATATAGAATGCAGTAGTGAAGTGTCTTCAGGACAACACTGAATGCAGTCGTGAAGTGTCTTTTGCCATGGTAGAATGCAGTGGTGATGTTTCTTTGGCACAACATAGAATGTCGTGGTGAAGTGTCTTTCGGCAGATGGTAGAATGCTATGGTGAAGTGCCTTTGGCAACCTTATAATGCAGTGGTGAAGTGTCTTCGGACACCTGATAGAATGCCATGGTGAAATATCTGTGCCCATGGTATAATGCAGAGTTAAATTGCCTTTGGCACCAGGTAGTTTGCAGTGGTGAAGTGTCTTTGGCCATGGTGGAGTGCACTGGTGAAGTGTCTTTGGCAAATTGCATAATGCAGTGGTGATGCATCTTTGGCACATGGTAGAATGCAGTGGTGACGTGTCTTTGACCAAGGTATAATCCAGTGGTGAAGTGTCTTTAGCTATAGTAGAATGCACTAGTTAAGTGTCTTTGGCCATTCTATAATGCAGTGGCGAAGTGTCTTTGGCCATGGTATAATGCAGTGGTGAAGTGTCTTTGGCCATGGTATAATGCAGTGGAGAAGTGTCTTTGGCCATGGTATAATGCAGTGGTGAAGTGTCTTTGGCCATGGTATAATGCAGTGGTGAAGTGTCTTTGGCCACGCTTTACTGCAGTGGTGAAGTGTCTTTGTCCATAGTATAGTGCAGTGGCGAAGTGTCTTTGGCCATTCTATAATGCAGTGGTGAAGTGTCTTTGGCCATGGTATAATGCAGTGGTGAAGTGTCTTTGGCCATGGTATAATGCAGTGGTGAAGTGTCTTTGGCCATGCTTTACTGCAGTGGTGGTGTCTTTGGCCATGGTATAATGCAGTGGTGAAGTGTCTTTGGCCACGCTTTACTGCAGTGGTGAAGTGTCTTTGTCCATAGTATAGTGCAGTGGCGAAGTGTCTTTGGCCATTCTATAATGCAGTGGTGAAGTGTCTTTGGCCATGGTATAATGCAGTGGTGAAGTGTCTTTGGCCACGCTTTACTGCAGTGGTGAAGTGTCTTTGTCCATAGTATAGTGCAGTGGCGAAGTGTCTTTGGCCATTCTATAATGCAGTGGTGAAGTGTCTTTGGCCATGGTATAATGCAGTGGTGAAGTGTCTTTGGCCATGGTATAATGCAGTGGTGAAGTGTCTTTGGCCATGCTTTACTGCAGTGGTGGTGTCTTTGGCCATGGTATAATGCAGTGGTGAAGTGTCTTTGGCCATGGTATAATGCAGCGGTGAAGTGTCTTTGGCCATGGTATAATGCAGCGGTGAAGTGTCTTTGGCCATGGTATAATGCAGTGGTGAAGTGTCTTTGGCCATGCTTTACTGCAGTGGTGAAGTGTCTTTGGCCATGGTATAATGCAGTGGTGAAGTGTCTTTGGCCATGCTTTACTGCAGTGGTGAAGTGTCTTTGGCCATGGTATAATGCAGTGGTGAAGTGTCTTTGGCCATGGTATAATGCAGCGGTGAAGTGTCTTTGGCCATGGTATAATGCACTGTTTTAGTTTTAGTTTTAGTGATACAGCACTGAAACAGGCCCTTCGGCCCACCGCGTCTGTGCTGACCATCAACCACCCATTTATACTACTCCTACACTAATCCCATATTCCTACCACATCCCCACTTGTCCCTATATTTCCCTACCACCTACCTATACTAGGGGCAATTTATAATGGCCAATTTACCTATCAACCTGCAAGTCTTTTGGTGGTGGGAGGAAACCGGAGTACCTGGCGAAAACCCACGCAGACACAGGGAGAACTTGCAAACTCCACACAGGCAGTACCCAGAATTGAACCCGGGTCGCTGGAGCTGTGAGGCTGCGGTGCTAACCACTGCGCCACTGTGTCGCCCCAAGTGAAGTGTCTTTGGCCATGGTATAATGCAGTGGTGAAGTGTCTTTGGCCATGCTTTACTGCAGTGGTGAAGTGTCTTTGGCCATGGTATAATGCAGTGGTGAAGTGTCTTTGGCCATGGTATAATGCAGCGGTGAAGTGTCTTTGGCCATGGTATAATGCACTGTTTTAGTTTTAGTTTTAGTGATACAGCACTGAAACAGGCCCTTCGGCCCACCGCGTCTGTGCTGACCATCAACCACCCATTTATACTACTCCTACACTAATCCCATATTCCTACCACATCCCCACTTGTCCCTATATTTCCCTACCACCTACCTATACTAGGGGCAATTTATAATGGCCAATTTACCTATCAACCTGCAAGTCTTTTGGTGGTGGGAGGAAACCGGAGTACCTGGCGAAAACCCACGCAGACACAGGGAGAACTTGCAAACTCCACACAGGCAGTACCCAGAATTGAACCCGGGTCGCTGGAGCTGTGAGGCTGCGGTGCTAACCACTGCGCCACTGTGTCGCCCCAAGTGAAGTGTCTTTGGCCATGGTATAATGCAGTGGCGAAGTGTCTTTGGCCATGGTATAATGCAGTGGTGAAGTGTCTTTGGCCATGGTATAATGCAGTGGTGAAGTGTCTTTGGCCATGGTATAATGCAGTGGTGAAGTGTCTTTGGCCATGGTATAATGCAGTGGTGAAGTGTCTTTGGCCATGGTATAATGCAGTGGTGAAGTGTCTTTGGCCATGGTATAATGCAGTGGTGAAGTGTCTTTGGCCATGGTATAATGCAGCGGTGAAGTGTCTTTGCCCATGGTATAATGCACTGTTTTAGTTTTAGTTTTAGTGATACAGCACTGAAACAGGCCCTTCGGCCCACCGCGTCTGTGCTGACCATCAACCACCCATTTATACTACTCCTACACTAATCCCATATTCCTACCACATCCCCACTTGTCCCTATATTTCCCTACCACCTACCTATACTAGGGGCAATTTATAATGGCCAATTTACCTATCAACCTGCAAGTCTTTTGGTGGTGGGAGGAAACCGGAGTACCTGGCGAAAACCCACGCAGACACAGGGAGAACTTACAAACTCCACACAGGCAGTACCCAGAATTGAACCCGGGTCGCTGGAGCTGTGAGGCTGCAGTGCTAACCACTGTGCCACTGTGCCTCCCCAAGTGAAGTGTCTTTGGCCATGGTATAATGCAGAGGTGAAATGTCTTTGGCCATGCTATGGTACAGTGGCGAAGTGTCTTTGGCCATGGTATAATGCAGTGGTGAAGTGTCTTGGGCCATGGTATAATGTAGTGGTGATGTGTCTTTGGCCATTTTATAATGCAGAGGTGAAGTGTCTTTGGCCATGGTATAATGCTGTGGTGAAACGTCTTTGGCGAAGGCAGAATGCTGTGGAGAAGTGTCTCTGGTACGTGATATAATGCAGTGGTGAAGTGTCTTTGGCCGTGGTAGAATGCACTGGTGAAGTGTTTTCGGCAATGATAGAAGGCTGGGGTGATGTGTCTTTGGCACAACATAGAATGCCGTGATGAAGTGTCTTTGGCCATGGTACAGTGCAGTGGTGAAGTGTCATTGGCACAACATGGAATGCAGTGGTGAAGTGTCTTTGGCCATGGTTTATTGCAGTGGTGAAGTGTCTTTGGCCATGCTATAATGCAGCGGTGAAGTGTCTTTGGCCATGCTATAATGCAGCGGTGAAGTGTCTTTGGCCATGCTTTATTGCAGTGGTGAAGTGTCTTTGGCCATGGTATAATGCAGCGGTGAAGTGTCTTTGGCCATGCTATTATGCAGTGGTTAAATGTCGTTGCCACAACAGAGAATGCCATGGTGAAGTCTCTTTGGCCATGGTACAGTGCAGTGGTGAAGTGCCTTTGGCACAACATGGAATGCAGTGGTGAAGTGTCTTTGGCCACGGTAAAATGCAGTGATGAAGTGTGTTTGGCACCTGGTAGATTGCACTGGTGAAGTGTCTTTGGGCACCTGGTAGAATGCCATGGTGAAATGTCTGTAGCCATGAAATAATGCAGTGATAAAGTGTCTTTGGCACCTGGTAGTTTGCAGTGGTGAAGTGTCTTTGGCCATGGTAGAATGCACTGGTGAAGTGTCTTTGGCAAATTGTAAGATGCAGCTGTGAAGTGTCCTTGACCAAGGTATAGTCCAGTGGCGAAGAGTCTTTGGCCATGGTATAATGCAGCGGTGAAGTGTCTTTGGCCATGGTATAATGCAGCGGTGAAGTGTCTTTGGCCATGTTATAATGCAGCGGGGAAGTGTCTTTGGCCATGGTATAATGCAGTGGTGAAGTGTCTTTGGCCATGCTTTACTGCAGTGGTGAAGTGTCTTTGGCCATGGTATAATGCAGTGGTGAAGTGTCTTTGGCACAACATAGAATTCAGTGGTGAAGTGTCTTTGGCCATAGTGGAATGCTGTGGTGATGTGTCTTTGGCCATGCTATAATGCAGTGGTCAAGTGTCTTTGGCCATGGTATAATGCAGTGGTGAAGTGTCTGTGGCACAACATAGAATGCAGTGGTGAGGTTTCTTTGGCCATGGTAGAATGAAGTGGTGAAGAGTTTCTGCCCATGCTATATTGCAGTGGTGAAGTGTCTTTGGCACAACATAGAGTGCAGTGGTGAAGTGTCTTCTGCACAACATAGAATGCAGCGGTGAAATGTCTTTGGCCGTGGTATAATGCACTGGTGAAGTGTCTTTTGGCACCTTGTAGAATGCAATGGTGAAGTGCCTGTGGTCATGGTATAATGCAGTGGTGAAGTGTCTTTGGTCATGGTATAATGCAGTGGTGAAGTGTCTTTGGCCATGGTATAATGCACTGTTTTAGTTTTAGTTTTAGTGATACAGCACTGAAACAGGCCCTTCGGCCCACCGCGTCTGTGCTGACCATCAACCACCCATTTATACTACTCCTACACTAATCCCATATTCCTACCACATCCCCACTTGTCCCTATATTTCCCTACCACCTACCTATACTAGGGGCAATTTATAATGGCCAATTTACCTATCAACCTGCAAGTCTTTTGATGGTGGGAGGAAACCGGAGTACCTGGCGAAAACCCACGCAGACACAGGGAGAACTTGCAAACTCCACACAGGCAGTACCCAGAATTGAACCCGGGTCGCTGGAGCTGTGAGGCTGCGGTGCTAACCACTGCGCCACTGTGTCGCCCCAAGTGAAGTGTCTTTGGCCATGGTATAATGCAGTGGCGAAGTGTCTTTGGCCATGCTTTACTGTAGTGGTGATGTGTCTTTGGCCATGGTATAATGCAGTGGTGAAGTGTCATTGGCACAACATGGAATGCAGTGGTGAAGTGTCTTTGGCCATGGTTTATTGCAGTGGTGAAGTGTCTTTGGCCATGGTATAATGCAGCGGTGAAGTGTCTTTGGCCATGCTATAATGCAGCGGTGAAGTGTCTTTGGCCATGCTTTATTGCAGTGGTGAAGTGTCTTTGGCCATGGTATAATGCAGCGGTGAAGTGTCTTTGGCCATGGTATAACGCAGTGGTGAAGTGTCGTTGCCACAACAGAGAATGCCATGGTGAAGTCTCTTTGGCCATGGTACAGTGCAGTGGTGAAGTGCCTTTGGCACAACATGGAATGCAGTGGTGAAGTATCTTTGGCCACGGTAAAATGCAGTGATGAAGTGTGTTTGGCACCTGGTAGATTGCACTGGTGAAGTGTCTTTGGGCATCTGGTAGAATGCCATGGTGAAATGTCTGTAGCCATGAAATAATGCAGTGATAAAGTGTCTTTGGCACCTGGTAGTTTGCAGTGGTGAAGTGTCTTTGGCCATGGTAGAATGCACTGGTGAAGTGTCTTTGGCAAATTGTAAGATGCAGCTGTGAAGTGTCCTTGACCAAGGTATAGTCCAGTGGCGAAGAGTCTTTGGCCATGGTAGAATGCAGTGGTGAAGTTTGTTTGGTCATAGTAGAATGCACTGGTGAAGTGTCTTTGGCAAATTGTAAAATGCAGTTGTGAAGTGTCTTTGGCACATGGTAGAATGCAGTGGTGAAGTTTCTCTGACCAAGGTATAATGCAGTGGTGAAATGTCTTTGGCACAGCATAGAATGCACTGGTGAAGTGTCTTTGGCAAATTGTATAATGCAGTGGTGAAGTGTCTTTGACCAAGGTCTCATCCAGTGTGGAAGTGTCTCTGGCCATGCTATAATGCAGTGATGAAGTGTGTTTGGCCATTCTATAATGCAGTGGTGAAGTGTCTTTGGCACAACATAGAATGCCGTGGTGGTGTCTTTGGCACATCATAGAATGCTGTGGTGAAGTGTCTTTGCCCATGGTATAATGCAGTGATGAAGTGTCTTTTGGCACCTTGTAGAATGCAATGGTGAAATGTCTGGGGCCATGGTATAATACAGTGGTAAAGTGCCTTTGGCACCTGGTAGTTTTCAGTGGTGAAGTGTCTTTTGCCCTAGTAGAATGCACTGGTGAAGTGTCTTTGGCAAATTGTATAATGCAGCGGTGAAGTGTCTTTGACCAAGGTCTCATCCAGTGTGGAAGTGTCTCTGGCCATGCTATATTGCAGTGGTGAAGTGTCTTTGCCATGCTAGAATGCAGTGGTGAAGTGTCTTTGGCGCAACATAAAATGCAGCGGTGAAGTATCTTCTGGGCAACATAGAACGCAGTGATGAAGTATCTTTGCCCATGCTGTAATGCAGTAGTAAAGTGTCTTTGGCACAGCAGAGAATGCAGTGGTGAAGTGTCTTTGGCACAACAGAGAATGCAGTGGTGAAGTGTCTTTGGCCATGGTATAGAGCAGTGGTGAAGTGTCTTTGGCATAACATAGAATGCAGTGGTGAAGTGTCTTTGGCACAACATAGAATGTGGTGGTGAAGTGTCTTTTGGCACCTTGTAGAATGCAATGGTGAAGTGCCTGTGGCCATGGTATAATGCAGTGGTTAAGTGTCGTTGGCAAATTGTATAATGCAGTGGTGAAGTGCCTTTGGCCATGCTACAATGCAGTGATGAAGTGTCTTTGGCACAACATAGAATGCAACGATGAAGTGTCTTTGGCCACGGTATAATACAGTGGTGAAGTGTCTTTGGCACAACATAGAATGCAGCGGTGAAGTGTTTTTGGCCATGCTATAATGCAGTGATGAAGTGTCTTTGGCACAACGTAGAATTCAGTGGTGAATTGTCTTTGACCATGGTATAATGCAGTGGTGAAGTGTCTTTGGCACAACAGAGAATGCAGTGGTGAAGTGTCTTTGCCCATGCTCTAATTCAGTGGTGAAATGTCTTTAACCATGATCTAATACAGTGGTGAAGTGTCTTTGGCATAACATCGAGTGTAGTGGTGAAGTGCCTTTGGCACAACGTAGAATGCAGTGGTGAAGTGTCTTTGCCCATGCTATAATGCAGTGGTGAAATGTCTTTAACCATGATCTAATACAGTGGTGAAGTGTCTTTGGCATAACATAGAGTGAAGTGGTGAAGTGTCTTTGGCACAACAGAGAATGCAGTGGTGAAGTGTATTTGGCATAACATAGAATGCAGTGGTGAAGTGTCTTTTGGCACCTTGTAGAATGCAATGGTGAAGTGCATGTGGCCATGGTATAATGCAGTGGTGAAGTGTCTTTGCCCATGTTATAATGCAGTGGTGAAGTGTCTTTGGCACAACAGAGAATGCAGTGGTGAAGTGTCTTTGGCCATGGTATAGAGCAGTGGTGAAGTGTCTTTGGCATAACATAGAATGCAGTGGTGAAGTGTCTTTTGGCACCTTGTAGAATGCAATGGTGAAGTGCCTGTGGCCATGGTATAATGCAGTGGTTAAGTGTCTTGGCAAATTGTATAATGCAGTTGTGAAGTGTCTTTGGCCGCGGTATAATGCAGTGGTGTTCTGTTTTTGGCCATGCTATAATGCAGTGATGAAGTGTCTTTGGCACAACATAGAATGCAGCGGTGAAATGTCTTTGGCCGTGGTATAATGCTGTGGTGAAATGTCGTTGCCGCAACATAGAATGCAGTGATGAAGTGTCTTTGGCCATGGTATAATGAAGTGGTGAAGAGTTTCTGGCCATGCCCTAATGCAGTGGTGAAATGTCTTTGGCACAACATAGAATGCGCTGGTGAAGTATCTTTGGCCATGGTATAATGCAGTGGTGAAGTGTCTTTGGCCTTGTTATAACGCTGTGGTAAAGTGCCTTTGGCACCTGGTAGAATGCAGTGGTGGTGTCTTTGGTACATGGTATAATGCAGTGGTGAAGTGTCTCTGGCACAACATACAATGCAGTGGTGAAGTATCTTTGGCACAACATAGAATGAAGTGGTGAAGTGTCTTTGGTACATGGTATAATGCAGTGGTGAAGTGTCTTTGGCACAACATACAATGCAGTGGTGAAGTATCTTTGGCACAACATAGAATGAAGTGGTGAAGTGTCTTTGGTACAACATAGAATGAAGTGGTGAAGTGTCTTTGGTACATGGTATAATGCAGTGGTGAAGTGTCTTTGGCACAACATAGAATGCGGTGGTGGTGTCTTTGCCCATGGTATAATGCAGTGGTGAAGTGTCTTTTGGCACCTTGTAGAATGCAATGGTGAAGTGCCTGTGGTCATGGTATAAAGCGGTGGTGAAGTGACTTTGGCAAATTGTATAATGCAGTTGTGAAGTGTCTTTGGCCGCGGTATAATGCAGTGGTGTTCTGTTTTTGGCCATGCTATAATGCTGTGGTGAAGTGTCGTTGCCGCAACATAGAATGCAGTGATGAAGTGTCTTTGGCCATGGTATAATGAAGTGGTGAAGAGTTTCTGGCCATGCCCTAATGCAGTGGTGAAGTGTCTTTGGCACAACATAGAATGCGCTGGTGAAGTGTCTTTGGCCATGGTATAATGCAGTGGTGAAGTGTCTTTGGCCACAGTATAATGCAGTGGTGAAGTATCAATGGCCTTGTTATAACGCTGTGGTAAAGTGCCTTTGGCACCTGGTAGAATGCAGTGGTGAAGTGTCTTTGGTACATGGTATATTGCAGTGGTGAAGTGTCTTTGGCCATGGTATAATGCAGTGGTGAAGTGTCTTTGGTACATGGTATAATGCAGTGGTGAAGTGTCTTTGGCCATGGTATAATGCAGTGGTGAAGTGTCTCTGGCACAACATACAATGCAGTGGTGAACTATCTTTGGCACAACATAGAATAAAGTGGTGAAGTATCTTTGGTACATGGTATAATGCAGTGGTGAAGTGTCTTTGGCACAACATACAATGCAGTGGTGAAGTGTCTTTGGTACATGGTATAATGCAGTGGTGAAGTGTCTTTGGCACAACATAGAATGCGGTGGTGGTGTCTTTGCCCATGGTATAATGCAGTGGTGAAGTGTCTTTTGGCACCTTGTAGAATGCAATGGTGAAGTGCCTGTGGTCATGGTATAAAGCGGTGGTGAAGTGTCTTTGGCAAATTGTATAATGCAGTTGTGAAGTGTCTTTGGCCACGGTAAAATGCAGTGGTGAAGTGTCTTTGGCACAACATAGAATTCAGTGGTGAAGTGTCTTTGGCCATAGTGGAATGCTGTGGTGATGTGTCTTTGGCCATGCTATAATGCAGTGGTCAAGTGTCTTTGACCATGGTATAATGCAGTGGTGAAGTGTCTGTGGCACAACATAGAATGCAGTGGTGAGGTTTCTTTGGCCATGGTAGAATGAAGTGGTGAAGAGTTTCTGCCCATGCTATATTGCAGTGGTGAAGTGTCTTTGGCACAACATAGAGTGCAGTGGTGAAGTGTCTTCTGCACAACATAGAATGCAGCGGTGAAATGTCTTTGGCCGTGGTATAATGCACTGGTGAAGTGTCTTTTGGCACCTTGTAGAATGCAATGGTGAAGTGCCTGTTGTCATGGTATAATGCAGTTGTGAAGTGTCTTTGGCCGCGGTATAATACAGTGGTGTTCTGTTTTTGGCCATGCTATAATGCAGTGATGAAGTGTCTTTGGCACAACATAGAATGCAGCGGTGAAATGTCTTTGGCCGTGGTATAATGCTGTGGTGAAGTGTTGTTGCCGCAACATAGAATGCAGTGATGAAGTGTCTTTGGCAATCATATAATGCAGTTGTTTAGTGTCTTTGGCCATGGTAGAATGCAGAGGTAACGTGTCTTTGGCCCTGCTGTAATGCGGTGGTGAAGTGTCGTTGCCCATGGTATAATGCACTGGTGAAGTGTCTTTTGGCACCTTGTAGAATGCAATGGTGAAGTGCCTGTGGTCATGGTATAAAGCGGTGGTGAAGTGTCTTTGGCAAATTGTATAATGCGGTTGTGAAGTGTCTTTGGCCACAGTATAATGCAGTGGTGAAGTGTCAATGGCCTTGTTATAACACTGTGGTAAAGTGCCTTTGGCACCTGGTGGAATGCAGTGGTGAAGTGTCTTTGGTACATGGTATAATGCAGTGGTGAAGTGCCTTTGGCACAACATACAATGCTGTGGTGAAGTATCTTTGGCACAACATAGAATGAAGTGGTGAAGTGTCTTTGGTACATGCTATGATGCAGTGGTGAAGTGTCTTTGGCACAACATAGAATGCGATGGTGAAGTGTCTTTGCCCATGGTATAATGCAGTGGTGAAGTGTCTTTGGTGAAGGCAGAATGCTGTGGTGAATTATCTTTGTTACGTGATATAATGCAATGGTGAGGTGTCTTTGGCGAAGGCAGACTGCTGTGGTGATGTTTCTTTGGTACATGGTATAACGCAGTGGTGAAGTGTCTTTGGTACATGTTATAATGCAGTGGTGAAGAGTCTTTGGACACCTGGTAGAATGCAGTGGTGAAGTGTGTTTGGCGCTTCGTAGAATGCAATGGTGAAGTGTCTTTGTCCATGGTAGAATGCTGTGGTGAATTATCTTTGGCACATGGTAGAATGTAGTGGTGAATTGTCATTGGCCATGTTATAATGCAGTGGTGAATTATCTTTGGCACATGTTATAATGCAGTGGTGAATTATCTTTGGCACAAGGTAGAATGGAGTGGTGAAGTGTCATTGGCCACGGTATAATCTAATGCTAAATGTCTTTGGCGCATGAGCAGCTTGCTCATTATTAATGTGTGAACCACATTAGCATGAGCCATCAGATTACTTCACCAGGGAACTTTTTGATGAGGTAACAGAGGGGATTGATGAGGGCAGTGCAGGTGATATTATGTACATGCACTTGCAAATGGCATTTGGTTAAGTACCAGGTATTCACCTTGCCAGCAAAACTGAAGCCCATGGGATAAAATGGGCAGTAGCCACATGGATACCAAATTGGCTTCGAGGTAGAAAACAGAGAGTTGTGTTGAATGGATGTTTATTAAACTTGGAAGTGCTATACAGTGGTGTTCCACAGAGTTCCGTATTAGGACCACTGCTGTTGTGATATACATTAATGACTTGTATTTGGGGCACAAATTCAAAATTTACAGATGACACAGAATGTGGAAGTGCAGTAAACAGTGAGGATGATAGTGATGGACTTCAAGAGAATGTGTACTGGCTGGTGGAATGGATGGACGCATGACAGTTAAAATTCAACACAGTGAAGTGTGAGGTACTACAATTTCGTGGGAAGAATGATTAGAGACAGTACCAGCTAAATGGTACAATTTTAAAGGGGATGTGTGAGCAGAGAGACCTGGGTGTGTGTGTGCACAAATCTTTGAGGTAGTAGAACAAGTTAACAACACAGTTAACTAACCTTATGGGATTCTGGGATTCTGGGCTTTTAAAATATTTTACCTGGCCTTTGGCAACATACTGGGAAACGGGAGGGCTGGCAAAACTGGATGGAAAGCGTAGGGGGGTGCCCGATGTCTTCCTACTGCCATGCCATTTTGCCAGTGGTGGGAAAGGTGGCAGATTGACCAACTACCGGGCGCCAATTTCAGCAACTTAAATGGCCAATTGAGCGCCACTTCCTTCCTCTGCAGGCATTTTGCCAGAGGTGGGTGGGTGGGGGGGGGGGGGGGGGGTGGTGTTGGTTGTTGCTGCCACGACATGGAGAGACTGTCCAGTGAAACCTGGCGTCTGCCCAGCAGACTCCAGGAAGAGGGGGCCCTCCTTTAGGGGCACTCCATGGTCCACAGAGAGTCCCCCCAGTGGCAATGGCCACCCCTGTGGTATCAGTGCCACCTGTCCTCAGCGAACCTACCTGCACCACAACCCCCCCCCCCCCCCCATTTCTACCCCCAACCCCACTTACCTCTCTTCGAGGGTGCCTTGGCCATTGAGGCTTTGTCTCCTCACAGCTGCAGCCTCAACACTGGCCACCATTAGCAGTGGTACTGCTGAGGCTGCTGAGCTGCTGGCTTTTGATCGGCCCTGGGTCCTGCTGTTGGCCTAAGTAGGGTCATCTCCCACTTTCAGGCCTTGTGGCAAGACTTCAGCTGTTCCTGTAAAATTCTGGCCAGAAAGTACAAAAGCCAGGAATTTATGCTAAACAATAGTTCAACCCCAGATAGAGTATTAGGAGTGTATTAACGCATAGAAATAGGCAGGTTTGAGTCAGGTGGGATATTAAAATGCGAAAAATCTGAATCCCGACCACAACCTGACCCCCAACCCACCTCCAATCCATCCACCTCCAGCTTTAATGGAGGCCAGACAGGGAGTAAGCAACCAACCCGCTTCCAGAAGGCTGTTTAGCAATTTAAATATTATAATGAAACCCTGTGCCTCATATTTAACCATTATTTCAAGTTTAACCCTGGAAGACCATGTTTGCTGGACCTTTGGAAACTCAGCAGCTAAAAGGACGTGAGCTTGAACCAGTTTGCCTGCTTTACCCATCCCCCATGCTCAGACCACCCCAACCCTTCTGATCCCCCCCCACAATCCTTCCGATCTCACTCCAATTTTTCTGATCTCCCTGAGGCCTCTGATCACCCACAGAGGCCTCTGATCCCTCCCTTCCTCTTCTCTTCCCCCCAGCTCTGGCCTGGTCCTGAAGGCCTACCTGCTCGACAGACAGATAACCTTTCAATCTGGCTGGCTGCGGCTGGGAAACAGAGCCAGAAAATGCAAATCAGGTCCTGCCATTAATTTTGGCAGGATCTGAGGAAAACCCTTTCTTCGCTGATCTCAAAGCAGACCCGCCACGCCCTTCTCGCCTTCGCGTTAATATCCGGCCCATTGTGTTCCGGGGCCTGGACTTTCGGAAGGACATGGAGGCTTTGGAGAGGGTATAAAAGAATTTACTAGAATGGTTCAGGGATGAGGGCTTACAATTAAATAGTTAGATTGGAGAAGCTAGAGTTTTTCCCCTTAGAGCAGGGAAGGCTGAGAGGAGATTTGATGGAGGCGTTTAAAATCAAGAATGGTCCAGATAGAATAAGTAAAGAGAGTTTCCAATGGCTGAAGGACTAATAACCAGAGGACACAAATTTAAGGCAATATGAAGAAGAACTGTTTCATGCAATGAGTGGCTAGGATCAGGAATGCACTGCTAATAGGGTGGTGGATACAGATTTAATAGTGACTTTTAAAAGAGAATTGGATAAATATTTGAAAGAGAAAGAATTGCAGGGATATGGCGAAACAGCTACGGAGTGGGACTGCTCTTTGAAAGGGTCAGCACGGACTCAATGGGCCGAATGGCATCCATCTGCACTGTGCTATGCTATTCTAAGATGCATTGAGAGGATATCACAGTTGAGCATGATCCTTCTCCCATCCTATGTCCACAAATGAAAACTATTTGATTAAGTAGCTCATGTGGAGGAAAACACCAGTGAAGATTTGAGCATGTTTTTGTGTTATAACGTCCGATGATTCTGCAAGCCCATACAAAAAGGATTACTCCATGGCAATCAGGAGTAGGAGCGCTGGCCAAATTTCTCCTACTCAAAGTGGCACGGTGACAGCTGGCCTGAGGTACATGTCGGGTGGTGACACCCTAGGCAGATCCTTTCCTTTTCCTGGCCTGGTTGGGGGGGAGGGGGGGGAGTGGTGCTGGTGAGTGCAGTGGTCAGGCTCCTAAGAGCTCAACACATTGTTGGCACAGTGATTTAGTATAACTTGGCCATCAACTCAAATGTAGCTGGCAGCAGCAAGTGCTGTGATGCTCAGATAACAGCAGATCCAGCTGCTGCAGGGCTAAAGACAGGACGATTTCTTTAGCCGATCCAGTGTTCATCCAGTCAAGGGCAGCAAGGAGAATGTTTTTAAAAATTATAAGAAAAGACTAATATGCATTCCTAAATGTAACTGCACATAACCAATATGATTGCTCTGGAACTCCAGTGACAGGGAAAGATGAACTGTACAAAAACTCAGTGCCTGTGGAATTGGTGGGGGCACTCCTGTTTCTCCTGGCTCCACGGGAAGGGGCTTTCTTTATTAAAAACAAAATTTTCACAGCTTGCTTCTTGTTGGGGTCCACAGGGCCACTGAAGAACCCTGAGTGGGGCATACCCAACACCTGCTCCACCCATCAACACTAAAGTGATCCTTCAACGGGTATTAGGTCACTAATTAACGTATTCAAAGGGCCTAATGTCTACTAATAAAGCGTCTGCCTAAGAAATGGGCCTCAGGAGGGGCCAACGCCTGTGCAGATTGGGTTCAGGTCATCCTAGTGCTAAATTGGTATTCCTTGTACTGTTTTACACCCAAAAAATGGGTGCAACATGTTCCAATTTCTACCCTGTTGTTTCTTGAGAGGTAATTGCAAAGGCTACAGTCAATCTAAATCTACAGGTATCTGTGACTTTTCTTACCGTTGGACAATCAAAACAATTTGAGGGCGGCACTTTGGGAGGTTAAGGTACATACTGCAGCATTCTGGGAGATTTTGGGGAAGTGCTCAAAGGCTTCAGAAAGGAGATTCCACTGTTTATTCTTTATCTCCTGGAGGCCCAGGAGGAAAATACGAGAGGCAACTATGAATGCCAGGAGGATCATACCACACAAGAGAAGAGACTGACCCTGGCAGAGATACCCCTTATCTAAAGATTACAAAACAAGAAACTCCTCCACAAACATCACTTATAGTTACGTTTTCAGAGGCATTGCTTCAGAGAGAGAAAGGATTAAAATAATCCGCTGATAGGGTTAGATGAACTTGGGTGGGAGGCAGCTTGTGTGGAGCATAAACACTGGCATAGACCAGCTGAACCATATGAGTTATTTTTGTTCTGTAATTTCTGTATAATTTTATGCAAGAGATTTTATTCCTTGAATGTCCAACTGGTGTGTGACCATAGGTAAACTTTCTTCATGTTAATGTCAAGTTAGCAGGGAATGGTCACACCTGTGTTATTTGGAGACAGTCCAGTGACCCCAATCTCTTACACGACCAAGGGCAAGGGCCTGGATGGTTACTTGGTAACAAGAGCTACATAATACGGCCCTGACTGACAGCATTGGGCCACTAAGGAAGCAGAGGAACATTATAATTGAAGTTCGTGTTTGACTAGAGTCAGAATAGAGCAAGCTATTGACATGTTTTGAGAGTTTGAGGGAATAAAAGCAAAATACTGTGGATGCTGGAAATCTGAAATAAAAACAAGAAATGCTGGAACCACTCAGCAGGTCTGGCAGCATCTGTGGAAAGAGAAGCAGAGTTAACGTTTCGGGTCAGTGACCCTTCTTTGGAACCGAAGAGTTTGAAGAGTTTGAGGGGCCTTGGCCAGTCAAGTTCCCTGTGTCATGCTGCCAGCACTGTATCCAGAATAGCCATAGCCTTCTGTGTGCTCTACAGTTTTAGGCCAGCAAGTAGATATCTGAGGAATGGCAAAGGCTGCAAACATCCAGGCCGATGAGGCAGCTTATGAGGAAACAGCAGGGTCACAGTCAGCAGCAGATCAAGAGCTTTGAGACAGGCTTATTAGGGAAACCTTCAGTCAGGAATGATCCATTTCTTATTGCTGAACCTCGAACATCATGACTAACCACTCTCATATTCCTGCCATCCATTTTCAAACCGTTCACTTACATTGTCAAATTTAACAGCCTGAAACAAGCAAACAAACCATTATTTACTACTTGTGAGTCTTCATGCTCTCTTTAGGCTTATTCTCATACTTCTAAGTGCCAAGGCCTGGAGTCTGTGATATGGACAGCTGTTCCCTTCCGTATGAGCCTCTTTGGATAGAGGAGGCCCTCTTCTCAGGCCTGCTGTTTGCTGGGATGGACACACAGCCGGCTGTGTCTTGGGGCTTGGATCCTCAGCAGCCTGTGTTTCGATACTCACTCCAACTTCTGAAGACATCTGTAGGGAGGCAATCCAGAGAGCTCTCTTGTGCTGCTGTCATGGGGAACCGCAGGATCCATAGAGAGATCTGCTGCAACAGCATTGGAAGTGGAGGTAGGATAGTGGTGGTTGCTGATGTGCAAGGGAACAGACTTACTTACTTACTTCCCTGAACCCCTAAGGGAGAGTGTTTCTGATATCCTCTGAGCCTTCCAAAATCCTGCCCTCAACAAACCAATTCTAAATGAGCTGATTCTAGAATTTATGGCAATGTGTACCCACCTCGCTGTACTTCCATTGTTGGATAACAAGACTTGGAATTCCAGGATTGTTGACTATGCAGGGAGAGAAAGGGATATATAAAATTCTGAAAAGCTCTGAACAGCATGTATTTTTATATCTCTGGATTGCAAGATAAAAATTCTCAGTGTTTCAAAGGGCAGGAATTTCCCTGCTGCAGGGTAACTGGCTGGGAGGCCGGATATTGGGGGGTGGGGGGGCGGGGGAAGGCAGGGGTGCGTGGGTAGTGGTGGTGGGGGTTGGGTGGAAAGTGAGAGGTCCATGATCACACCATATGCAGCTTGCACTTCATGCCAGACAGCAGGCAAAGGGTGAGGTGATATTTGAGAAGGGACATAAAGCAGGAACAAACTGTCATCCTCATTGTTCTCAGCAACGCCGGATGCCGCGGCCTCTGTCACAGCCGGCCTCATGATGCAGAGCACTATCTCCTCCAGTGGACTCAGCTGATGCAGGTGTGCCTGCCCTCCTCTGATTCTGCTCTGTTCTCAGCGGTTATGGGCCACCTTGTCCTGCAGAGGGAAGAATGTCAGTGATTGTGTTGCACTGTGTTTGCGGGATGTGCCTGCTATAGCTGAATAGCTAGCGGTATGTGGAAGTAGCGAGAGGTGGATATGAGGTTGGCAGCATTGGAATGTGTATGAAGGCGAGGTAGAAGATATGGATGTTAGGCCTGAGGTTAACTGCTCGAGATTACTGATGGGTGAGTGATGGTAGTGTGGAGCATTGAGCAGCGTGAGAGATTGTTGGTCTGGTGAGTGTCTCAGAGATGTCAGATTCACTGACCTTGCCCACATGCATGAGATCATTGAACTTTTTGTGACACTGCTGGCAGTCCCTTGGGTCCACACTCTAAGCATTGACCACCCTTGTCAACTGCTCCCATATTCTTCTCAGGGTGTGCCTTGAGGGCCTCCTACATGTGATTAAGCTAGAGAAGGTGCAGAAAAGATTCACAAGGATGTTGCCTGGTTTGGAGGGCTTGAGTTATAAAGAGATATTGGAAAGGCTGGGTCTGTTTTCCCTGGAGCAAAGGAGGCTGAGAGGGGACATGATAGAGGTATATAAAATTATGAGAGGCATAGATACGGTAGACAGCCAGAGACTGTTTCCCATAGTAGGGGTGACTAAAACTAGAGGGCATAGATTTAAGGTGAGAGGGAGGAGGTTTAAAGGGGATCAAAGGGGTAAATTTTTCACACAAAGAATAGTGGGCATCTGGAATGAGCTGCCTGAGGAGGTGCTGGAGGCAGGAACAGTAGCGACATTTAAGAGGCATCTGGAAAGGTACTTGAATGAGCAAGGCATAGAGGGATATGGAATTAATGCAGGCAGGTGGGATTATTATAGATAGGCATTATGGTCGGCATGGATGCGGTGGGCCGAAGGGCCTGTTTCTATGCTGTACAACTCTATGACTCTATGACTCTATCCCATCCCTGCCACCTCCTCCACAGAAGCATTGTATTTCTTCTCCTTTCCACCTCCTGTATTAATGCCTCCAGCACTGCATCAGAAAACCTGGGAGTCCTTTCTCTTGCCTGCTGCTCTATTTTTTGTGCTTTTGCTTCTCTCCAAGTCTTCCACAGGCAGTCTGCAGCAACTGCTGTTCAATGAATGCAGTAGCCCTTTCCAAGGGTCAAGCTGCCTTTAAGAGGTAAAGACCATCTGAAACACATGCGAGGGACGTGCACTGCTGGGCCCCTTTTTCAGTGTGCAGCCAGTCAGGAAGTGTGGCTGCACACTGAAATAGTTTAGATCAGGAGGCAGCACGAACCTCTGCATGTTGTTTGCCTCAATGGGATCGGGCACAGGGGTGATCATGCATCATGACCCACGCACCTGAACACAGGCCAAACAAATTTTTCCTTCACACTTTTTGTACAATTCCTTCAACATGCAGTCCGCATTAAAAAAAACTTTTTTGGTATCATTGTTATTGGGAAAATACCCCCACTGACTTGAACAATCAGCATTGTTCAATGAAAGAAAGAATGTGTGTTTATCGAGTGCCTTTCATGACCTCAAGATGGTCCAAGCGTCTCACAGCTAATGGAGTACTTTGTAAAGTAGGGAAATACAGCACCCAATTTGTGCACAGCAAGTTCCCAAAAACAACAATGATAGATCAACCAGATTATTGAGGGATACCTGGCAGTCAGGATATCAAGAGAGCTCCCCTGTGCTTTTTTCCAGTCGTGCTGTGGGACCTTTGATATCCACCTAAAAGTTGACAGAGCCTCAGTTTAACATCTCATTCAGAAGGCAGCATCTCCAACAGAGCAACAATCCCTCAGTACAGCAGTGAAGCATCAGCCGAGATTACGTGCCCAAGCCTCTGAAGTAGGACTTAAACCTACAGCCTCCTGAATCATAGGTGAAAGTGCTACTGCTGAGCCAAGGCTGTTAGCATCAAGCCAGTGCCAGAACTGTCACTATTTCCCTTCAGTGTCTTTTAGGTGGGGCACAACAATCCCTTTTGAAAAAACAAAAACAAGAATAAATCTGAACGCTATTTTTCTCAAGTTTGCTATAAATATACATAGTTGTTAGCCATTCCGAAAAAATAGTTAATATACAGAGTGACCCTGACATTTTCCATTTATAAATTCAGCATGAAGGCTGATTGATTGGAAAGTGAACATGTAAGGATGTAGAAATCACACCACTTCTTCATCCCCTTATTCAGACGTCAGTGCATTTGCACTTAAAAGCTGCTTTTTCTATCATAACAATAGCACAGGTGCATCTCTCTCCAGTGTTCAATTTTTTTTTCCCTGGGAGGCACGAAGTTCATTCTGCACCTGTTTTCAATAGGTTATTTGCCAGTCTAATTTAGCCAGCATCATATTTGGAGCAACTAGAGCTGTCAGGATAATTTACCGTTTTGCCCCTCTCATGTGTCATCTTTAGCCTCAGTAAATGTTGCCTACATTCATGCCATTTGCACAAGTTAGTTAATGAAAGATTTAAAAGCAATTCATTAATTATTTCATAGTTCTTTCATGACTATTGCTTTCTATTTCTTGTCACTGTTTTGAGCCATTTTCTGGTGTACATTTTTTAAACAGTCTCATGTTGGGTGTAATATTTGGGACCTTTTCTTAATGTTCTGGAAGGAATTTGCTCTTTAATTGATGTTATGATATTGCTGTAAAGGTTAGATTCTACGTAAAAGGGTTAACTAACTGGGATACATTTTTGACTTAACATGTAAAACCATTTACAATGCTAATTAGAAAATGAAAAGAACACATTCCATAACTATTTGCATTCTGATGATGGGATGGTTCCTCGGTGGGCTACCAGGGATAACAAACCTTAGTTAGTCAAAGCAATGTAACATACAAACATAGGCTGCTTACTTTTGCTTGTTATAGTAGGGTTGACACAACAAGGTTTGTTAAGTTTGGTCATAATTTTTTTTAATATTGTGACAGAATGGGTTTTATTCAATGTGCCAAGATGAATGAGATATACAGGCCCCAAGTTTGTTTGCTCCCAGCCCGGAGTCATGTAGGCAGGAGGGCTAAAACAGGCAGCAAACTGTCCGGCCCTCTGTAAGGTGAGGCCCAGGAGATTTTAACGCCCTGGCCTCATCTGCTTCGATCCCGTCAGTCTCCTGCCCGAACCCGCAGGAAGCAGTAGTTTTCACTACTCGCACCATCTCTACAACTACTACCTCCTTCACCACCAGGTACCTACAAGTTGGCTAAAGTGCCATCAGGTTGTTTTATATGGTAGACAACAATCACTAATTGGAAGTGTCAGCTTTGTCTCAGTTAGTAGCACTTTCAACTTTCAGTCAGAAGTTTGTGAGTTTGAGCCCCACTCCAGGACTAGAACAGAAAAAACTAAGCTGGCACTTCAGTGTAGTACCGAGGGAGTGCTACACTGTTGGAAGAGACATTAAAACTGAGGCCCTGCTGCCCTCTCAGGTGGATGTAAAAGAAGAACAGAGTTATCTCTGGTGTCCTGGCCAATTTTATCTCTCAATCAACATCACAGAATCTTATCATCTGATCACATTGCTGTTTGTAGGAGTTTGCTGTGAGCAAACTGGCTGCTGCATTTCCTACATTACAAAATTGACTGCACTTCAAAAGTACTTCATCAGCTGTAAAGCACTTTGGGATGTTGTGAAAGGCTCTATATAAATGCAAGTTTTTTTTCCCTTCTAATGCATTTCTGCAGCATTCTTTGCAGTTAAAGCCATTCATTTGAAATTTTCAACCCAAGTAGAGGAGGCAAAAAACAACAAAAAACCGTTGGTTAATTTCAGAGAAATACTCAAGGAAATTCCTCACTGATTCCACAAGGAGATCAAGCAAGCTCCAGGAGAATTTGTCAAGTTCCTCTTACATGACCCTTACTACATTCACTGGTAAGCTGCGACAGTGGGCAATTACCCTCTTAAAAGAAAATAAATAATTCCTGACATCAAATGTGTCTCTTGGCCTTTGTATTGTATGCACATGTCCCTAGTCCTGCTGCACCTAATATTTTCATAACCTTAAAAGCATGAAATCACATCACCTTTTAAGCATATGGTTCTTCAGAGTAAATAACTCAAACTTCTCTATCCTTGTAATGAAGAGATTCAAATTAACGTACAATTCTCGTTACTGTTGCTGGTAGCCTCTCTTCAGCCTCAATATTCAGGACTAGATGTAGGGACCAAAACTAAAATACAGATGAATCAAAGCTTTATATAACATAAGTTAAAAAAAAGTACAAAGAAATCTGCAGATTTCGGTGCTCATTAGAGATATCATGGTACTAGTTGAAGAATAGCAGGGTGGTCACCTGCTGTCCTGGCCACTATTCTTGCCTCAAGCAATACAGCAAAAAAAAACAGATTTATTAGTCTTTCATCCCATTGCTGTTTGTTTGACCTTCCTCTTAGCAGCATAGAATCATGAAATTTTACATTGCAGAAGGAGGTCATTTGGCCTTTTGTGTTTGTGGCAACATTTTGCTAGAACAATGCAATTCTAATCCCACTGTCCTGCTCGTTGGCCATTACCCTATATCTTCCACATTCCTGGAATATAATGGCTGCTGGGTTACAAAATCAAGGTCAGTGCACCCTGAAATAATTCACCATATGAAGTACTTTGATGTTATGTTTCGATATGATAAAGTGCTGTTTCAGTGCAAATATTATTATTACATAAACTTGCATTTCCCCCGCTCCCCCCCAAAGGAATTCATGACAGGGTGAATTACATTAACCTGGGACTTGGTTCCCAAATTTTACGAAGAACTGAAAAAGAGAGCAATGTTCCTCCTGGGCTTGAAAAGGCATTTCTTTCTCTTCCAATGTCTTTTAGCACAACCTAAATTCAATTTGTGGAACAGTGGATGTCAAAGAACAAAGAACAAAGATAATTACAGCACAGGAACAGGCCCTTCGGCCCTCCAAGCCTGCGCCGATCCAGATCCTCTCTCTAAACATGTCGCCTATTTTCTAAGGTTCTGTATCTCTTTTCTTCCTGCCCATTCATGTATCTGTCTAGATACATCTTAAAAGACTCCATCGTGCCCGCATCTACCACCTCCGCTGGCAATGCGTTCCAGGTGCCCACCACCCTCTGCGTAAAGAACTTTCCACGCATATCCCCCCTAAACTTTTCCCCTTTCACTTTGAACTCGTGTCCTCTAGTAATTGAAACCCCCACTCTGGGAAAAAGCCTCTTGCTATCCACCCTGTCTATACCTCTCATGATTTTGTACACCTCAATCAGGTCCCCCCTCAACCTCCGTCTTTCTAATGAAAATAATCCTAATCTGCTCAACCTCTCTTCATAGCTAGCGCCCTCCATACCAGGCAACATCCTGGTGAACCTCCTCTGCACCCTCTCCAAAGCATCCACATCCTTTTGATAATGTGGCGACCAGAACTGTACGCAGTATTCCAAATGTGGCCGAACCAAAGTCCTATACAACTGTAACATGACCTGCCAACTCTTGTACTCAATGCCCCGTCCGATGAAGGAAAGCATGCCGTATGCCTTCTTGACCACTCTATTTACCTGCGTTGCCACCTTCAGGGAACAGTGGACCTGAACACCCAAATCTCTCTGGACATCAATTTTCCCCAGGACTTTTCCATTTACTGTATAGTTCACTCTTGAATTGGATCTTCCAAAATGCATCACCTCGCATTTGCCCTGATTGAACTCCATCTGCCATTTCTCTGCCCAACTCTCCAATCTATCTATATTCTGCTGTATTCTCTGACAGTCCCCTTCACTATCTGCTACTCCACCAATCTTAGTGTCGTCTGCAAATTTGCTAATCAGTCCACCTATACTTTCCTCCAAATCATTAATGTATATCACAAACAACAGTGGTCCCAGCACGGATCCCTGTGGAACACCACTGGTCACACGTCTCCATTTTGAGAAACTCCCTTCTACTGCTACTCTCTGTCTCCTGTTGCCCAGCCAGTTCTTTATCCATCTAGCTAGTACACCTTGGACCCCAAGCGCCTTCACTTTCTCCATCAGCCTGCCATGGGGAACCTTATCAAACGCCTTACTGAAGTCCATGTATATGACATCGACAGCCCTTCCCTCATCAATCAACTTTGTCACTTCCTCAAAGAATTCTATTAAGTTGGTAAGACATGACCTTCCCTGCACAAAACCATGTTGCCTATCACTGATGAGCCCATTTTCTTCCAAATGGGAATAGATCCTATCCCTCAGTATCTTCTCCAGCAGCTTCCCTACCACTGACGTCAGGCTCACCGGTCTATAATTACCTGGATTATCCCTGCTACCCTTCTTAAACAAGGGGACAACATTAGCAATTCTCCAGTCCTCCGGGACCTCACCCGTGTTTAAGGATGCTGCAAAGATATCTGCAAAGATGTCATGTGATACAAGGGTCTCTCACATCCAGAAGGATGAATTCCTCTCTAGTGCCGTGTAACTTCAACAAGTGTTGACATCTGTCGAGGGCCTGAGTGAGGAGAGCACAGCATAAGTCTCAACCTTGGTTCCACACAGGGGAGATTTTCCTTTCAACGGTTTATTCTGTTTCTCTTTCAGCCATTTTGAAAGATCTTCATTCAAGTACGAACATATGAACATATGAATTAGGAGCAGGAGTAGGCCACTCGGCCCCACGAGCCTGCTCGGCCATTCAATAAGATCATGGCTGATCTGATTGTAACCTTGACTCCACATTCCCGCCTACCCCCAATAACCTTTCACCCCCTCGCTTATCAAGAATCTATCTACCTCTGCCTTAAAAATATTCAAAGACTATGCTTCCACTGCCTTTTGTGGAAGAGAATTCGAAAGACTCACAACCCTCTGAGAGAAAAAATTTCTCCTCATCTCTGTCTTAAATTGGCGACCCCTTATTTTTAAACAGTGACCCCTCGTTCAAGATTCTCCAACAAGGGGAAACATCCTTTCCACATCCACCCTGTCAAGACCCCTCAGGATCTTATTTGTTTCAATCAAGTCAGGTCTTACTCTTCTAAACTTCAGCGGATACAAGCCTAACCTGTCCACTCCTTCCTCAGAGGACAACCTGCCCATTCCAGGTATTAGTCTAGTAGGTTGCTCAATTCTGCATTGTTGCTCCATAACATATTGAAAAATGACAGAAACTGTGGTAGTGACCAGAGATGTCAAATGAATTTCAACGTTATCATTCCACATTATCATACAAATTCAAACATATTTTCCCATATGTCAATGTTTGAAAATTATGAACTGATTCTTCAGAACTAAACATTTACTCAACAGATTTTGCTGACACTTTGAGAAGTATGTCAACACATAATAAAGTAATAAAGTTGCACAAATGCCTTGAATAACACAGTTCCCACAACATTTCCAATGCATAATATAAGAAATTGTGCATAAGTTTTTTTTCTGCTGTTCATTTGTGAATTACTAAGAAAGTTAATTGTATATTTGTACATGGATTGCAGTGCTTCAAGAAGGCGGTTCTGAAGGGCAATTAGGGATGGGCAATAAATGCTGTCCTAGCCAGTGACGCCCACATCCCATGAACGAATAAAAAAAAATTATCAGCTTTGAGGGTAGCCAACAGAGGAGGATCTGAAACATGAGAGTGGCATTAAGTTAACTTATGGCATGCTTTCAAAATTGGTATACGTGGTCACCAGTTCAGGCGCAGACTTGAAAACAATCATAGTTGCTACAGTGGGACAGACTGACAAAAGCTAATAAAAGTTGATGGTTAGACAGCTGCAGGATCAGACAGCTTTACCAACTATGTTTGTGGCTTAAAAGTATTCAACAAAATTAACCGAAGTAACAGATATAATCATCTATCAGCACAATGATTATTTCTGTCCATGAAAGCTCATCATCAGACCTCTCAGGAGACACTGAGCACATGATCTAGGTGAGTGAGTGAGTTGTAACACACCTGCAGTCGCAGCTGCACCCAGACAATAGCGTGAGGTGGCAACAAGGAAGCTGGATGTCAATTCTTCTCTTAAAGTCTGAAAAAGCTTATGACTTCCAGATTACTGGATGACTAAGAGTTCACAACAGCAATTCACCAGAACTCCGGCCTGGATAGGGACAACTTCCAGAATGAAGTATGTTAAAATAATTAAACTATCAGCATTAACACCGTGCTGCGTCCGTGTTGCCAGCCATCCATGATTATCCTGGAGTCTCCAGATGTTAAAGACTAATCTCCAGGACAATGATGCGAGCAACCCAGGAGGAAAATCATACGGGCAATATTTTTTTTTAAATTAATTATCTTTGAACACTTTTGTTTACTAGTTATAAAATTATTGATCATGGGAAAAAAGGTCTGTTTGACTGACAGTCAAGAATTGTCTAATCGAGTAATGAAGAGTATGTTCACTTTCCAATTGGTGTGGGAAGGCGGTGCACTGTGAGGATGGACATGTTGGATGAACAATGGCAGGAGTGCAGGGTGGGGGCAGGCAGTTGGAGCCAGGAGGTCATGTGATGATAGTTCCAGGAATATATCCAACCAGAGTTGGGAACTCTATGGGTTAATGGCAATTATATTACCTGATATATCTGAGGCAGATGATGCTCGACACAAGAACACAAGAAATAGGAGCAGGAGTAGACCATATGGCCCATCGAGCCTGCTCCGCCATTCAATGCAATCATGGCTGATCTTGGGCTTCAACTCCACTTTCCTGCCTGCTTGCCATATCCCTTGATTCCCTGAGAGGCCAAAAGTCTGTCCATTTCAGCTTTAAATTTATTCAATGATGGAGCATCGACAACCCTCCGGGGTAGAGAATTCCAAAGATTCACAACGCTCTGAGTGAAGTAATTTCTCTGCATCTCAGTACTAAATGATCAGCCCCTTATCCTAAGACTGTGCCCACCTGCTTTAGGTCCCTGACCAGAAGAAACAATCTCTCAGTGTCTACCCTATCCAGTCCCTTCAGAATTTTGTATGTTTCAATGCGATCGCCTCTCATTCTTCTAAACTCCAGAGAATACAGGCTCAATTTACTCAGCCTCTCATCATAGGACAACCCTCTCATCCCAGGAACCAATTTAGTGAACCTTCGCTGTGCCGCCTCCATTGCAAGTATATGCTTTCTTAAATGTGGAGACCAAAACTGCACACAGTATTCCACATGCGGTCTCACCAAAGCCCTGTACAATTGTCACAAGACTTTTTTTTTCCTGTACTCTAATCCCTATGCAATAAAGACTAACATGTCATTTGGCTTCCTAATTGCTTGCTGTAACTAACTGTATGCTAACTTGTCTATTAACCTTTTGTGTGGCACCTTATCAAATGCTTTTTGGAAATCCAGGTATGCTACATCTACTGGTTCCCCTTTGACTACCCTACTAGTTACATCCTCAAAAAACTATGACAAATTTGTCAAACAGGATTTCCCTTTAGTAAAAACACATTGTCTTGTTTTGATCATGCTCTGCTTTCCTAAGTGCATTGTCAAGACTTCCTTAATAAAAGATTCCAGCAGTTTCCCAATGACTGATGTTGGGCTATGTTAAAACCAAGTGATAAAGGTGTACAGGGGTCCCTCTCAGCATTCACCTGGTCTTACCGTAACAGGGTTTAATTTTTAAACCACCATGTTTTTAGCTCCCCCTTGGTGAATCCTTGTTCACCGCTTTCCAATTATAAGGCAAAGAAACCAGCACAAACAGGTTTTCTTAGGGTTAAAGAAGAATGGTTGAAATTTATTAAACTTAAACTCTAATTCAGTTAACGCCTACAGATACACACTAGCATGCATACGCGATACACACATGCAAATAGAGAGAAAAGAGCTGAAGAAAAATATAAAGTGAAAAGTTTGAGGCAATATCTGAAGAGTTTTTGTTATGGATTTTCGATCTCACTGTAAAGTCCTTGATTGTAGGTAGACCTTGCTTTTCATTGGGGCCGAGTATTCTTCTTAAACCTTGTTCACTGTGGGAGACTTTTATCTCTTGGGGTTCATATGTCTTCAGTGGATTCAGAGGCTTGTGAGAAAGAGATGGGAGCAGACAGGAGACATCTTCTTAGTCCAAGAGCAAACAGTCTTTCTGAGTTCAAACTCTCTGGGGCTAGGTCGAAAGAAAGCCCTGGAACAGCCAGTCATGTGACTAGCTGGTCTAACCAGTCCTGGCCCTTGTGAATTGTATCTTCCTTTGTAGGCCCTGGAATGCGCTTCCTCACCTTCGATGTCTGTTAGTATGTAAAGGATTTTTTCCAGCCACTCCAACAACAGTTAAAAATCAATGTTCATGACAAAATTGATGTGCCTCATTCTTGGCAGGTCGGGGCCTAGCATGACAGGCAAACTGTCCTGTAGTTAACTGTTTACTCTCTCCCTCCTTTCTTGAAAAGCGGTGTTCTATTAATCAAATATCTATAATGATAACAATAGTCATGAAGGTTTTATGCAGAATTTAGACTTACAAATTGTATTTGAATTGAAATTAATTATAATATACAAGAACTGGCAGAATTACTGACTTTTTTTGGGTGGATTATTGATTTTTTTTTCATTTGCATTGCTCCCTACTTTTCCCTCCTTCATGGCTGCTGCAGCTGCCTCTAGTACATATGATTCCTCTTTCCATTGGGTACTCAGGATGTTTTAGGGAATGGAGTTTCCTTCACAGGAAACCATTAACTCTTCAGCCTGAGATGGCAGATTCCATTGTTGTATATTCAGCTGCTGGTCCAAGAACCAGGAACGTATACTCAACATGTGAAATGATGGATGTCCATTGGACAAGATTGGAATTGTAAATTATTATCCACTGGTTGGGAAACTAATGTTTTATTAATCTGTTGCATTACTCTGAAACCGGAGATTCCACTCCATGATGCTCAGTTCCCTGTGGAGAGAAGGTCTGATTATCTGGTAGTATGAGAGAACGTCTCTCTGAGCTTTGATTATCTGAAGCCCTGAAAATTTGTCTTTCTTGCTCTCATATGAGATAGTATGAATGAAAAATTGCTTGACTGCCTACATACTTTCAGACTGTCCAACAGTGAGTCGTAGTGAGTCACAACTTCCTTCAGCTCAATATTGGAAAGCCCAATGCCACTGCATTGTCATTATCACAAGTACCATTCCCTTGACACTGAATCCACCTCCATTTAAAATCTCAGTGTTGTTTTTGACTTTGAACATTAAACTCTACATCCTATTCATCACTGCCACTTACTCACTTTTGCCCCCCCCCCCCCCCCCCCCCACCCCCCCACCTCCTTTACTCCTTTCTTAGGCCATTTACTGCTGAGACCCTTATCCGGGCCTTTATCAATTGCAGGATCTCCTAGATAACCTTCTATTGCCAGGCCTTCATAAATTTCAACTTGTCCAAAAGTCTGTTACATGTCTCCTGCCCTGCACGAAGACTTGCTCACCAATTACTTCTGTCCTCACTAAGCTACATTGTCTCATAGTCCCCTAACAGGTCACATTTAAAATCCCTGACTTTTGTCTATAAATCTCTCCTCATCCTATCTCTGTAATTTCCTCCAGCCCAAATGCCCTCCCAAACACACTGTTCCTCTGATTCTGGCCTTCTGTCCTCCCTGCTTCCCATTTCACCACATCATTTGTGGCAGAGGATTCAACTGCCTCAGTCATACTCCTCTGATTTCTTTCTCTAGCCTCTTCACCTTGCTACTCTATTTTCACCTTTAAAACATGTCCAAGCTCCATTTCTGTAACCAAGCCATTGGTTACCTCTGCTACTCACTCCCTTCCATCTCAATGACAGGATCTGTTATCCTTGGATGTATTTGCTAAGCGCCTTGGGATGTTTTCTTAAAGGTGCTAAATAAATGCAAGTCATGACTAATCAAAATAGTTGTCGATTATTCCTGAATGAAATTGCAATAATGACATTACAGATGTGCTGGCACCCAGTACGAATGAAAAAAGGGAAAAAACATTGGGGAGACTGTTTGAAGATCTCTTTAAGTTGAAACAGTAGGATACATTCACTCATCGCATGTTCCCAGCAGGAGGCTGGGTTTGAATGGAGCACAAGCTGAGGGAAGACTACAAAATCCTGCCTGCCATGCTGAGTATTTCCAGCATTTCCTGTTTATATGTCAGATTGCAGCACCTGCAGCATTTTGCCTTTTATGACAATTCTCTAACTCGCCTTCCCTTGAAGCTCGGCTCCCTACTGGGAGCACAGGATTGGTAGAATTACCCTAGGTAATATATTCTGAAAATAGGGATAGGAGGATGATGGATCATGTCTTTAAAACAGCTAAAAATGTTACATAAATTATAGGAAACTCAATGTCCATTCTTTTTCTTGAAAAATTCTCATTTGACTGAGTTTTGAGGCTTTAACCAGTCCATTTAATCTCCTGAGGGGTAATTCTGCATCTATACCTTTTGATTCCAAAGGTCGATCAAGCAAAACTTCTGAACACTACCAGTTCAAGATGCTATAGAGCATTCACATTAACTCTCATAAGACAGAGTTTCCCCTTTAAGTGTCCACTTTCTCTCTCTCTCATGAATATATGTCATATGCTACCTTCGTGGGTTCAGTGCTGAGAAATGTTAAAGCTCAGACTGCAGCTTTTGCAAGTGTGCTGCTGGCAAGAGACTCTACCTGGCACAGCAATATACTCACTCCAAGTGTTACATTTTTAATTTTGCGCCAGCCCTTATCGTACGCTCATTTGTACTGTTTCTTCCACATAAAGAGCATAAAGTACAATTCCCACGATGAACCATTCAAGGAGGGAATGATTCACACAGGCCTGTTGCTTAATGAGAACTGTAGTGACAGGAAGTTCAATATAGAAAACAAAGTAGTTTAGCGTGCAAGTCTGTGCCCCTATAGAATGCTTCACAAGACTGTCACCTTCCTATATAGGTCATGATTCAATAATGGATAAACCCACACATCCATCCTGGACTGTCCCCTTGTGTTGCAGGTTACACACCTCCCACATACTGACCCCAAAAAAACAAGCAATCCACTAAAGATTCCTTCATGTTAAATGACAAATTGATTTTATTTACATATAAAATGTCGAGAAAGGATAAAGTTGACATTTACAGCTCAAGTATCTCTTCACCAGTGATCACTTTTTCCACCCACCTATATACATTAGACTCTGTAATTTAAGTTCAGTAATGAGATTTTGGGGCTCTTAAGAACTTCAAATAGGATTGCATGGGGGACGAGATCAATCACAGATTAATCTCATTCAAAAAGACTTTACACAAAATGTTTGCTGATTTAAAAAAAAACTAAACCAATACTGAATTTGCTGGAAATGAAAACTTTATGGTTTGAACAACCCATCTACATTCCTTAAATCATAAATATCCTACCTTCACCTGTGCTTTTTTTCTTAATCTTTTCTCCAAACTTATGTTAGTGCAAAAGAAATCTATATCATGTAATGCTTTGATCTTTATAATAGAGATACAACAGATAAGATATCTGAGGCAATGTCATAATTTGGAGAGGGGAATGAGTTCCTGGTTCCCCTTCTCTCTTCAGTAGCTGCGCAATGCTCTTCAGTTATGCAATGCCATTGTTTTTCTTTTGCATATCAGCGAGCTGAATATCATTTTTACATTGCTGTATATGCAACAGGACTGAATAATTGGCAGTATCAGTGTCGAAGTCACAACCTTTCCCGTCATGAATTACAAACTAAATATAAACATAGATTTTCCTCCCCATTCATTTATTTCACAACTCATGATATGCAGACAACAATGTTTAAATTTTAAGTAAGCATAATTTAGAAGAGTGATATTAATACATTCAGAAATGACAAAACACATTTGTACAATTATAAAATGCAGATTAATAGTCAACAGCAAGGGATTTGCAAACTTGTGATCCACTTGAAGGGTCAGTTTGTATCTCAGAAGCATGTATTGCAATCTTCTATACATGTTGCTTGCACCGAGCTATTTTTGTGACTTTCCTTCTCATCAAGGTCATTCAGTTGCCTTTCTTCAACTGACAGGGCATGGGAATTTAGTTGTGTAACATTTCCTTCAAACTTATATCAGAACAAAATAGATCCACACCACCTTGCACTCTGATCTTCACAACAAAGACACAACGACTGTTACGGTCAAGTGAGGAGCGGTCGAAGGGCTTCCCTCTTTTCCCTCTCCTTGTTTGACCACAACAGGTTTAATTCTTTCTTAAAGTGGATGTACTGGCCAATTCAGTAGTTGTTTGATTACTTACTTGCAATGATCATAACAAACCAACCGGACAGGTTTTCTTGAGTTAACAAAGAAAGAGGTCAATTTTATTGTACCTAAATTGAACTAATAAAATAATAAACAACGCACCAACTTTCACTCACACACACTCTAGAGGCTAGATTTTATGTACCCGCCGCCAAAAAAAATGGCGGCCGCACCTGCGGGCTGTGCACCACCTTGCCGCCGCAATCTTCCTCGCGACGACCCGCAATAATACATTGGTCGGGTCACCCAACCCACCCAATCACGCGGAGGAGGCGGGCTCTCCGACATCGGCAATGGCGTCAGCTGCCTGTGTGCAGGTGCTGGCGCCATTGTTAAAGCCATGCCAGCTAATTTAAATTTTTAAAGTTATACTCCCCCCAGTATACAAATTAAAAATCTGCCGCCCCTTTCCCACCCCCCAATAACAATAAAATTCATTATTTTCCCTCTCCCCACCGCCCCCCCTCACTCCCAAAGCATTTACCTTTGACATTTAACCTTCCCCCCCACCAAAAACTGACCAAAGTGCATAGGTCACCCCTTCACACCATCCCTTACACTAATGATGTAAATTTGACCCTGTCCCCCCTGCACTAAAAATCTTGTTCCCCCCTTCCCCACCACTGCAGTGCCTTTCCCAGATGGGAAAGTGAAGGCACGTGAGTGCCAGCTGCCGCTCAGAAGATCATGGCCCGATGGTAAGATTGGAGTTAATTTTATTTAAATGTATGCCTTCTGCTAATTTGAATATTGTAATCCAGGTCGCATCGCCCATCGTGCCTGGCCCTCCCGGCATCGGGCTCCATGGTGGGTCACTGCCAGAACAATCTTCTGGCCCCCTCCGCCACGGAGCCCAACATCGGAGCTCTGTAAAATCCCGACCTAAAGGTTTACATACACACAAGTATAGATTGGTTGAGTTAGAGTCCATAACAAAGGTCTACAGTCTGTGAAGTTTGGTGATTCAGCTGGCTTCTAGCTGAATTCAGTGGTCCTGAGGCTTTTAGTTTAAGGAAGTAGATGACTGGTTCAGTGAGTTTTATGGAAATAGCGATGCGGATGATTTCTTCCAACAGGGTTTCTGATTGTAGCCGGAGTATGCAAAGGTGATCAGTCAACAGCAGCATTTGAAAGCTTTCAAGCTGGAATGGAGAAAGAGAGAGAGAGAGAGGGACCCCCACTTAGGGTCTGCTCATGTCAGAGTCCAGTTGCTTCTGCCCTGCTGCAGAGAAAAACACCAGTTTAAAAACCACAGATGGGGAGGGGCTTGTCACATGACAGTCACTCAGTGATTCAAAACACAGCAGTTAGCAGTATTTCTCTGCTTGCTGAAAGAACAGGTAGTTCCTTTAAACTTCCTGGGTCTTGGTTCTTGCTGAGAAAATAGCAGACATTTGGGGCTGGATTTTAAAGCCCCTCCGCCATTGGGAACAGTGATGGGGGGGCAATGAAGATCGGTGCGGCGCAGGCCTGGCACCAACCCTGATGGCGGCTGGCCCCTTGCTGATCTCGCCAGTGGTGGCGAGGCCTCATGGCGGCTGTCCCGCCGCTCGGCAACTGGACCCCTATTTCAATATGTAAATTAATTTACATACCTGGTTTAATGAGGGTCCCATCACCTCCTTAATTGCCGCACCAATCTTCATTCAGGTGGCCGACAATGCCGTGCCTTCAACTCCCCATTAGGGGAAACGTGGCGTGACACTGTGGGGAGGGGGGAGGAGGATTTTTTTCTCTGTGCGAGAGGTGGGGAGCAGGGTGACAACAATGTGGATTGGTCGGAGTGGTGATGGGAAGGGGTAAAGGGCAAAGTTGCTGAACTTTGCGGGGGATGGGGGAGGGGAAGGTCAAATTCTCAATATTCTACTTCCGGGGGGAAGGGAAGGGCACGAATGTTTGGAAATGCCATTGGGATGGGAGGCGGTGGGGGGGGGGCGGAAATGTCTGGAAAGATCATTTAATTTTATTTTGTTAAACTTTAACTTATCTGGTCTTTTAAATTTTAAATGTCCATTAAGGGCTGTATGTTCTTTAAAAATGTCGCCAGACTCCATTGCCTGCGTCAGCTCGCCCGCCCCCTCCACGTCATCGTGGGGGGCGGGCACCTTGGCCATACAAATGAGCTGCCGCATTTGATATCGCTGCGGCTCCGTGACGCGGTGCCCGTGCGGGCGGGCGGCACTTTCTTACTTCAGTGGCGGACTCGTAAAATACAGCCCTTCATCTCTCTCCTCACAAGCATTGCAGGGTAGGATACAGTGTTGCAAATTAAGTAGCCAATTTAAGCTGAAAGGATGACTTTGCTGGCAGCATGTCCTTTTGAAAATGTTCTTTTTAAATTTCTTCAAAAAAATATGAAGTCAGATCTCCAGTCAGTGGACCGAAGAAAATTATCATTCAACAAAACACATTGGCATAACACCGACATATAAATAATTGAACAAGGGTTACGAAAGGCAGTTATGGGATTTGGAAAGGGGAATGTAACCCATGTTAAAAATAAAATATATATATGTGTTCTATATGTGTGTGCTGCATATGTGTGTGCTGCTCTCTTTCTTCTGTTTTTCTCTCTCTGTACTCATAGGCCTTTTAAAAATCTCTTTGGAAAAATTATTTTGCTTTATTCTGTGCTCTCCCATTTTCTCTCTGTGTTTCTCTCTATTAATCCATATCCATGTCTTTGTTATTACCTCTTTCTGTTTCTCACTTTGGGTATATATATATTACCTTTCCTTTTTCTCTCTTTACCACTGTGCTTTGAGCCCCTTGCAAACTAGTGCTGCAAGGAAGAACACACTTTAGAATAAGGAGTGGCTGGAACTGGTGGAGAGACATGGGAGCGAATGACTGGGGAGTGACTAGCATCAATATCAGAAGATAAGGAGGATGGAGCCATCAGCATGTATGTGCCTTTGACCTGTTGTGCATGTCATAGAGGCACAGAGTCATAGAGACATTATGGCACAGAAGGAGGCCTCTGTTCTTGACACTGGGTCATAATTTGTGGGTTGATGCAGAGCTGTTTGCTAGTAGGAACAGGTGCAGTGGGTTTTAGGTGGTTGATTTTACACTGAGGGAAACATCAGAGAAATTGAAAGTTGGGATTGAGGAAATTAATAGGTAAGGTTGCAACTTTTTTCATAAAATATTGTCTATTTTTAAGTAAATGTTTGTTCTGTGATAAAGTTTACTTTTAGGGCCCAAGAGTGGGATTGGTAAGAGATGGTCATCGTGGTTACCTCTAAGATCAATTTCTTTTTTGCTGCAATGAGATAGATCAGAAAATTGTGGAAGAAGATCTGGTGAAATCTGGTTGGTGAAGAACAAATAGAAGTAAACCATAGAGATTGAATCAATGATGGAGAAGGAAAACACTTAGCCAATGTGGATTGATATTACAGTCACAAACCTATATTTATAGATAGATATACAATACTGCTTATGTCACTTTTACAACACTGTTGAAACATTTTTCAACTATCATTGACAAATTGATTCTAGTATATAGATAAAGTTGTTTCCTATACTGTTCAGTCTACAGAACTGCATTACTTAAGGCTGTACCACAAGCAGAATGGAGATAATTGAGCAATTCCCCCATCACTGCTGTAAGTGACTAGGATTGATTTTATATAATTTGTATTACACAACTAACCTCCACTCACTGCATTTTGCTGGAGATATAATCCTGCTTTTATTGGGAGACTTTGCTGTCATTTCAGTCCACAAAACTTTGCTTTGCTATAGTTCATAGAGATTCTTTTTAAATATACTCTGCTGAGTAAATAGATTTTATTTGCGGTAAAATAGACTGCTGTAAGTCCCACCCTACCTCCAACTGATTGGTTGATGAAGTACAACTGATTGGTTGACACACTGGTATAGTTACTCACTTTGTTTACTTATTGCTTCAGAAACAGTCGTACATTATAATAATTCATCTAAATGTCAATGTAAATGTCTAAGTCATTGCACTATCAGCTGTGATATGATGCATATGTTAAGGTTTATACTTTGAGAAGGAAGTGGAACACTAAATTTCTCATTTTTGCTAAAGATTAGTGTTAAGGATGAACACTGAAGCCAATATCATTTATTTATAATCTAAATAAAGCAATGGGGTACAGGTATCTGGCACAGAGTCTGTCCCTGTTGCTCAGAAGGGAAGGGGGAAGAGGAGCAGAGCATTAGTCATTGGGGACTCCATAGTTAGGGGAACAGATAGGAGGTTCTGTGGGAACGAGAGAGACTCACGGTTGGTGTGTTGCCTCCCAGGTGCCAGGGTTCGTGATGTCTCGGATCGTGTTTTTGGGATCCTTAAGGGGGAGGGGGAGCAGCCCCAAGTCGTGGTCCACATAGGCACCAACGACATAGGTAGGAAGAGAGATGGGGATTTAAGACAGAAATTCAGGGAGTTAGGGTGGAAGCTTAGAGCGAGAACAAACAGAGTTGTTATCTCTGGGTTGTTGCCCGTGCCACGTGATAGCGAAGCGAGGAATAGGGAGAGAGAGGAGTTGAACACGTGGCTGCAGGGATGGTGCAGGAGGGAGGGTTTTGGTTTCCTGGATAATTGGGGCTCTTTCTGGGGTAGGTGGGACCTCTTCAAACAGGATGGTCTTCACCTGAACCAGAGGGGTACCAATATCCTGGGGGGGAGATTTGCTAGTGCTCTTCGGGGGGGTTTAAACTAATTCAGCAGGGGAATGGGAACCTAAATTGTAGTTCCAGTGTACAGGATGTTGAGAGTAGTGAGGTCAGGGATAAGGTTACAAGGACGCAGGAGGGCACTGGCAAGCAAGAACCTGGTTTAAAGTGTGTCCACTTCAACGCCAGGAGCATCCGGAATAAGGTGGGTGAGCTTGCAGCATGGGTTGGTACCTGGGATCTCGATGTAGTGGCCATTTCGGAGACATGGGTAGAGCAGGGGCAGGAATGGATGTTGCAGGTTCCGGGACTTAGATGTTTCAGTAAGAACAGAGAAGATGGTAAAAGAGGGGGGGGTGTGGCATTGTTAATCAAGGAGAGTATTACAGCGACAGAAAGGATGTTTGAGGACTCGTCTACTGAGGTAGTATGGGCCGAGGTTAGAAACAGGAGAGGTGAGGTCACCCTGTTGGGAGTCTTTTATAGACCTCCGAATAGTTCCAGAGATGTAGAGGAAAGGATAGCGAAGATGATTCTCGACAGGGGCGAGAGTAACAGGGTAGTTATTATGGGGGACTTTAACTTTCCAAATATTGACTGGAAATACTATAGTTCGAGTACTTTAGATGGGTCAGTTTTTGTCCAGTGTGTGCAGGAGGGTTTTCTGACACAGTATGTAGACAGGCCAACCAGGGGCGATGCCACATTGGATTTGGTACTGGGTAATGAACCCGGCCAGGTGTTAGATTTAGATGTAGGTGAGCACTTTGGTGATAGTGATCACAATTCGGTTAGGTTTACCTTAGCGATGGGCAGGGACAGTTATATACCGCAGGGCAAGAATTATAGCTGGGGGAAAGGAAATTATGATGCGATTAGGCAAGATTTAGGATGCGTAGGATGGGGAAGGAAACTGCAGGGGATGAGAACAATTGAAATGTGGAGCTTATTCAAGGAGCAGCTACTGCGTGTCCTTGATAAGTATGTACCTGTCAGGCAGGGAGGAAGTTGTCGAGCGAGGGAGCCGTGGTTTACTAAAGAAGTTGAAGCGCTTGTCAAGAGGAAGAAGAAGGCTTATGTTAGGATGAGATGTGAAGGCTCAGTTAGGGCGCTTGAGAGTTACAAGCTAGCCAGGAAGGATCTAAAGGGAGAGCTAAGAAGAGCAAGGAGAGGACACGAGAAGTCATTGGCGGATAGGATCAGGGAAAACCCTAAGGCTTTCTATAGGTATATCAGGAATAAAAGAATGACTAGAGTTAGATTAGGGCCAATCAAGGATAGTAGTGGGAAGTTGTGTGTGGAATCAGAGGAGGTAGGGGAAGCATTAAATGAATATTTTTCGTCAGTATTTACAGTAGAGAAAGAAAATGTTGTCGAGGAGAATACTGAGATTCAGGCTACTAGGCTGGATGGGATTGAGGTTCACAAGGAGGAGGTGTTAGCAATTTTGGAAAGTGTGAAAATAGATAGGTCCCCTGGGCCAGATGGGATTTATCCTAGGATTCTCTGGGAAGCCAGGGAGGAGATTGCAGAGCCTTTGTCCTTGATCTTTATGTCGTCATTGTCGACAGGAATAGTGCCGGAAGACTGGAGGATAGCAAATGTTGTCCCCTTGTTCAAGAAGGGGAGTAGAGACAGCCCTGGTAATTATAGACCTGTGAGCCTTACTTCAGTTGTGGGTAAAATGTTGGAAAAGGTTATAAGAGACAGGATTTATAATCATCTTGAAAAGAATAAGTTCATTAGCGATAGTCAGCACGGTTTTGTGAAGGGTAGGTTGTGCCTCACAAACCTTATTGAGTTTTTCGAGAAGGTGACCAAACAGGTGGATGAGGGTAAAGCAGTGGATGTGGTGTATATGGATTTCAATAAGGCGTTTGATAAGGTTCCCCACGGTAGGCTATTGCAGAAAATACGGAAGTATGGGGTTGAAGGTGATTTAGAGCTTTGGATCAGAAATTGGCTAGCTGAAAGAAGACAGAGGGTGGTGGTTGATGGCAAATGTTCATCCTGGAGTTTAGTTACTAGTGGTGTACCGCAAGGATCTGATTTGGGGCCACTGCTGTTTGTCATTTTTATAAATGACCTGGAAGAGGGTGTAGAAGGGTGGGTTAGTAAATTTGCGGATGACACTAAGGTCGGTGGAGTTGTGGATAGTGCCGAAGGATGTTGTAGGGTACAGAGGGACATAGATAGGCTGCAGAGCTGGGCTGAGAGATGGCAAATGGAGTTTAATGCGGAAAAGTGTGAGGTGATTCACTTTGGAAGGAGTAACAGGAATGCAGAGTACTGGGCTAATGGGAAGATTCTTGGTAGTGTAGATGAACAGAGAGATCTTGGTGTCCAGGTACATAAATCCCTGAAAGTTGCTACCCAGGTTAATAGGGCTGTTAAGAAGGCATATGGTGTGTTAGCTTTTATTAGTAGGGGGATCGAGTTTCGGAGCCACGAGGTCATGCTGCAGCTGTACAAAACTCTGGTGAGACCACACCTGGAGTATTGCGTGCAGTTCTGGTCACCATATTATAGGAAGGATGTGGAAGCTTTGGGCGGCACAGTGGCGCAGTGGTTAGCACCGCAGCCTCACAGCTCCAGGGACCCGGGTTCGATTCCGGGTACTGCCTGTGTGGAGTTTGCAAGTTCTCCCTGTGTCTGCGTGGGTTTTCTCCGGGTGCTCCGGTTTCCTCCCACAAGCCAAAAGACTTGCAGGTTAATAGGTAAATTGGCCATTATAAATTGTCACTAGTATAGGTAGGTGGTAGGGAAATATAGGGACAGGTGGGGATATTTGGTAGGAATATGGGATTAGTGTAGGATTAGTATAAATGGGTGTTTGATGTTCGGCACAGACTCGGTGGGCCGAAGGGCCTGTTTCAGTGCTGTATCTCTAATCTAATCGAAAGGGTGCAGAGGAGATTTACTAGGATGTTGCCTGGTATGGAGGGAAGGTCTTACGAGGAAAGGCTGAGGGACTTGAGGTTGTTTTCATTGGAGAGAAGGAGGAGGAGAGGTGACTTAATAGAGACATATAAGATAATCAGAGGGTTAGATAGGGTGGATAGTGAGAGTCTTTTTCCTCGGATGGTGATGGCAAACACGAGGGGACATAGCTTTAAGTTGAGGGGTGATAGATATAGGACAGATGTTAGAGGTAGTTTCTTTACTCAGAGAGTAGTAGGGGCGTGGAACGCCCTGCCTGCAGCAGTAGTAGACTCACCAACTTTAAGGGCATTTAAGTGGTCATTGGATAGACATATGGATGAAAATGGAATAGTGTAGGTCAGATGGTTTCACAGGTCGGCGCAACATCGAGGGCCGAAGGGCCTGTACTGCGCTGTAATGTTTTAATTCTAATAATTCTAATTCTAAATCTTAACTAGTACCAGTAAGCCAGAGAACTGGAAATTTATGCTGACTTTGGAAATTATTAAAATGCACAATTGTTTGGACTGTACCTGCCATAATTTAAATTTAATCCCCATTATTTATTTTGTTATCGCATCTTATAGATCATTCAATTCAGAGTTTATTAGCATCTAAACAATACACCTGGACCTGCATATTTCAAGAGTTATTCAGACGCTCTCTTTGGTGGAATAAATACAGGATTCAAAGTTATTGGGTATGCTCTGTCTATGATTTTTAAAGCTGCCATCCTCATGAAAGTTTTTAAAAATTAAGCACTTTTCAAAATAGTAAAAGGCTTTTGCATGAGATAACAGTTTTGCACATGCACTCGTTTTTTGTAACACTAACTTTGATTCTGTAACTATTTCAACTCAAACATAGAACTAGAACTTACTCTAGAAATATAATCGATATATTTTAGAGACTTAAAAGAAAGATTTGAATCTATATAGCTGCTTTCATAACCTCAGGCCATCTCAAAGTACTATACAACTAATTAAATGCCTTTGAATTAGATGCAGGCAGTCAGATGGAGAACATCAAGCTCCCACAAGCAGCCACAAAATAAATGACCGAATCATTTGTTTTAGGTCTTGGATGCGGGATAAACATTAGCCAGAACAGCTGAAGAAATTCCATGCTCTTCTGGTGCCATGGAATCTTTTATGTCCACCCAAATGGGCAGACGGGGCCTCAGCTTAACATCTCATCTGAAGGACAGCACCCCGACAGTGCAGCACTCCCTCAGTACTGCACTGAAGTATCAGCCTGGATTTTATGCTCAAGTCTCTGAAGTGGGGCTTGGACCCAACTTTCTGCCTCAGATGTGAAATGCTACCATTGAGGCATGGCTGACATGTTTATGTGACTCTGTACATGCTGTTTTTTGTGAGAACTTGATTTTATATGGTATAAATTTGTATGGCTAAAAGCTCTGACTATTTTTGGTCTCAAGATAGCTTTGTGGGAAATGCACCATGCAGTTTGATGCAGAGCCATATGGACCAAGAGGACCCAGGTTTGATCATCTGATACATACTGGGCCAAAAAGAAGGCACTATAATTGGGACCTCTGCATCCTCAGTCTAAAGAGGGGGAAATTGATCCGTTCTGCTGTTTGTCTTCCAGTTGTTCCCACTGGGATTGTTTGGATACTTGGTTAAAAAATAGGATCAGGGTTTCACTGTGAGACTTCCAATGGTAAAATAGCAGCCGAAATTTTATGCCCCCAACTCCAGGAGCGGGCTAGGAGGCGGGGGGAGTTGTAAAATCAGGATGGGATGGTGGGGGGGGGGGGGGGGTGGGTGCTGTGTCCATTGCCTAGCTGCCCGCACTGGTATTTTACCAGTGGTGGGGGAGGTGGCAGGCGACCCGCGCGCTCTTAGGCCAATTGAGGCCGTTAAGTGGCCAATAAGGGCTTCTTCCTGCCGCCGCTGGTATTTTACCAGCAGTGGATGGGCACTTCACCACCAGGGGAGGCTGCTCAATTAAACATGGCGGCCTCCTTGATGGGCTGGGGGGACCCTCCTAATTAGGCAGCCTGTACCCCATGGAGAGCTCCCTCAGCAGCATGGGCCATCTCCACTGGAATAAACCCCCCTCCCCCTCACTACAGCCTGGCAGATTGGCCCCGACCCCACTTACCTTATCCTCCGGCCTCCATTGCTGGCTGCATCCGGGCTTTGCTGCAGTCCCAGCACTGGCCACTGCTCCTGGTGGTGCTGCTGGGACTGAAGAACTGCAGGCCCTTTGACCGGAGTTCTTGGTGGCTCTTGGTGGTGGGACTTCCTGCCTCAGGGGGCAGAAGTCATAACCTCAGGCAGTTAATTGCCTGAGGACTATAAAGTATAATTGTAGCTTCCAAGGTTGGTGGAGGTGGTCTCGCCCTTGGCTTTCCAGTTGGTGGGCAGGGCTACCGCCTCCTCGTTAAATTTTTGGCCACTAGAGGTAACTACTGAAACTGGTGCTTAGCAATTCAAACCCAAGCAGGTAATAGCGTTTTGCTGAGGTCAGTCATCTTATGGTTCTGTAGAATCTTACTGGGGCTTCAAGGGTCAAATGATGAGGACAGGTTGCATACACTTGTCTTATATTCTCTAGAATATAGGAGATTGAGGGATGATCTGATCGAGGTGTTTAAATTGTTAAAAGGATTCGATAGGAACATAAGGGACGTAATCTTAAAAATAGAGCAAGGCCATTTAGCAGGGTTATCAGGAAGCACTTTTTCACACAAAAGATAGTAGAAATCTGGAGTTCTCTTCCCTAAAAATGCTGTGGAAACTGGGACAACTGAAACTCTCAAGACTGAGATCGATTGATTTTTGTTAGGCCAGGGTATCAAGGGATATGGAGTTAAGTTATGTATAGCTGTTTAACACTGATAAAATGCTCGGAGATATCAGTACACACGAGGAATGCTGCGAGGAAGTAAGATGCTGAAATTGGTCCCTCCACTGCATAAGTGTTATCCTACTCATTGGAAACAGACAGATTCTACCAAAATCATGAGTCCAATGGTAACCTTTACCTAGGGAAGCATCAGAGGAACCTGCATATTCTACATATGATTCCCTAGAGCCTTCAGTAACATTCTAGGTTGGCTTGGCACAAATATATAGGGGAATCTATTGTATTTTTAAATTTATGACATTCACATTAATAGCGATGCCAAACGGTTACCATTTGAAGAAATAAATTTAGATTCTCATTCCAGCCAAAGCAGACATATTTTATGTTGCATTTTTATTGGCATTCGCTTTATGTAATAGGTAGCATCATTAACTGTTGTGGATGTTAGGTGGAAAAGAAACACAGATTTATATTCTGCAGAGGTTTCATTTTAGTCAAAGAAGTATGTTCACATCAGTGGTTGCAATGTCTGATGTGTGTACATGCAGCCAGTAGTGTCTACAGTTACATATACAGTCTCTAACGTGGGTTTGTATATAGCGTTTAATGTATGTATGTATAAAATGCCTGACATGTGTAACTTCACAGTGTATGATGTGTACATAGGCAGCATCTGAAGTAAATTATTTCTGATGTTTTTCTGTAGTTATTCTGGGATGTGGGCATTGCTAGCAAAGCAGACATTTATTACGCATCCCGAGATGGCCTTGAGAAGGTGGTGGTGGGTCTACTTCTTAGAAACATAGGGCTGATTTTACTGGGCCCTAGGCTAAGAGGCCGGGCTGCTGGCAAAATGGCAGGGCAAGGTGTCAGGAGGGAAGTTCAATGACTTCCCACCGCTATGCCATATTGCCAGTGGCAGGAAATTTGACGGCTTGGGCACCTGCCGGGAGACCAATTGAGTCACTTAAGTGGTTGTGAAGGGCCACTTACTGCCTCTGCGGACATTTTTTCCACGTCAGGAGGACCCGCTAGGTGGGGAGATGACCCAGTGAAACAAACGGCCTCCCAGAGGGTTCTAGGGGGGGGGGGTCAATGACCTACTATATAGGCACTCTGTAGCCCAGTGAGGGGCCCTCGAGCGGCAATGACCCTCGTGCCAACGGCGTCGCCAGCGCTCAACCCCCCATACCCTGATCACCAGGGCCTGCCTGGCCCCTGTGTCCCCCAACCCAACTTACCTGCCTTCAAGGGTGTCTGGCCATTGAGGCACCCTTTCCTTGGAGTTGCATCCTTAGCACTGGCCCCTGGTGACAGTCACGCTGCTGAGCTGCCGGCCCTCTGATTGGCCCAGTAGCTCTTGGTGGGCGAGCTGCCTTCCTTAAATGGACAGCGACCCTGGCAGTGGTCTCTTAATGACTGTTGCTGGCAAAATGCCGCCCCAGGGCTTGCCGCCGGCCGAATCAGGGTCACCACCAACTTTTGGCTTCAGCGATGGGACTTCCCTGTTGACGACAAAATTCATCTGATAGGAACAGAAGTACACCATTTAGTCCTTCGAGTCTGTTCCACCATTCAATGAGATCATGGATTATCTGCAACCTAACACCATATCTCTTAATACCTTCAGTTCGCTAAAATCTATCAAAGTCAGATATAAAATTAATAATTGATCTACCATAAATTGCTGTTTGCAGAACAGAGTTCCAAACTTTTATCTCCCTTTATGTGTAGAAGTGTTTCCTAATTTCACTTCTGAACGGTCTGCCACGGTTTTGCCCGTTCACTTAATCTATTAATATCTCTTTGTAATTTTATGCTTCCATGCTGCTTGCAATGTTCCTATCTTTATGTCATCGGCAAATTGGAATATTTGGTTTTCTGTCCCATTATCTAAGTCTTTAATAAATATGGTGAATAGTTGAGACCTCAACACAGATCCTTGTGGGACACCATGAGCTTTGACTTTAGCTAACAGTCTCTTATGAGAAACTTTATCAAGTGTCTTCTGGATGTCCATATAAATAACATCCAAAGACATTCCCCTGTCTACTACTTTAGTCATCTCTTCAAATAATTCAGTTGGGTTCTTCAGGCATGACCACCCTTTATAAATCCATGTTGGCTCTCTCTTATCAGCTGAACTGTGTCAAGTTGTTTGTGATGTTCTTGGGACTGGAGTGAGGTTTCGCCGAGTTTGGAATAAGATATGTGAGACAGAGACTGCAGGCTGTTGAACATAATGGAGTGTCCTTTATTCTGCTTTACTATCACTTTCCCTTTGCTATCATGAGTTTTGTACAGTGGCCTCAAGTTAACAAAGTTTACAATGCAATTTCAAAACACAACAACAATATAGTGTTCATTCAATCTATCGTCAATTATAGATTCCAGTAATTTCCCACAACAGATGTTAGGCTAACTGATCTATAATTCCTTGGTTTCCCTCTGTCACTTTTCTTAAATTACAGAGTGGCATGCACAATTTTCCAATCTAAAGGAACGGTTCCCGAATCAAGAGAACTTTGGAATATTGTAGAGAAGGCATCAGTGATGGTCTCATCTACTTCTTTAAAATCCAGCATGGAAACCAGTTGGTCCGGGGGGAGTTTGTCACTCTTTAGTGCCATTATTTCTTTAATGACTGTTATTTTGCTTATGTTATTTTTGGTGAGTCCCTGTCTTTGATTCAATATTAGTTTCCTTGGGGTGCTCAGCGTGCTGACGTTTCTTCAACTGTAGATACTGACACAAAATAATTATTCAATGTGTCCACCATTTCCTTATTTTCATTGATGACATCACCTTTATCAGTTTTCAAAGAGTCCACATTGGTCCTGACCACCCACTTTCTGCTAATATAATTTTTAAACATTTTTTGTGTTGATTTTGATATCCCTTGCAAGTTTCCTTTCCTACTTCCTCTTGTAGCTCTTACTTTCTGTTCGTCACCCTTTTCTGTTCTTTGTATCATTCCCATTCACCAGGATCGGGGTTATTTTCTGCATTTTTGTGTCCTTTTTCTTTTAGTTTTATGTTGTCTCATGTCTTTAGTCATCTATGGCATTTTTTTGGCAAGTAGAGATCTTGCCCCTTAGGGGAAAAACCTTTTCCATATCACATTACTTTTGTTTTGAACACTTCTTACTGATCTTCTGTTGTTTTACCCATTAACAGATTTGCTCAGTTCACTGTGAATGGTCTCTGTCTTATCTCATTGAAGTCAGCATTACCTAAATCGAGAATCTTAGTAGCTGTTTGTGCTTCTCTCTTTCGAACAATACCATATTACGATTGCTATTAGATAAATGTTCACACACCATCAGGCTGTTAGCAAAATTTGGCGCATTACTAATCTAATATGGCTCTAGGACATATCTTTGCAGAAAACTATCCTGGACACAGTCACGAAATTCATCATCTTTCTGACATGTGTAAGTTTACTTTTCCCAATCTGTATGAAAGTCAACATTTCCTATTAAAACCACTTTGCCTTTATCACATGCTTGTCTAATCTTTGCATTTATACAATCTACCACTTCATAGCTGCTACCAGGAGAACGTAAGAATATGAGAAATATGAGCAGGAGAAGACCATGTGGCCCATTGAGTCTGTTCTGCCATTCAATACGATCATGGCTGATCTTGGGTTTCAACTCCACTTTCCTGCCCACTCCCCATATCTCTTGATTCCCTGAGAGACGAAAAATCTACCTCAGCCTTAAATATATTCAAGAGCATCCACAAACGTCTGGGGTAGAGAATTCTAAAGATTCACAACTATTTGAGTGAAGAAATTTCTCCTCATTTTAGTCCTAAATGATTGGCCCTTTATCCTAAAACTATGCCCCTTTGTTCTAGTTTCCCCAGCCAGGGGAATCAACGTCAAGCCCCTTCATAATCTTGAATGTTTCAATGAGATCACCTCTCATTCTTCTAAATTCCAGAGAATATAGACCCAATTTACTCAGGAGGCCTAAACACAACTCCCATGACAGTCTTAAATCCTTTTTTATTTCTTAATTCTACCCATAAAATCTCCACTGCCTGGTTACCTCTTGATATATTCTCTCTTATTGTTGAAATAATTTTATCCTTTATCACTAAGGCTACTGCTCCCCTTTTACATTTTCCCTATCATTCCCACTGACTTCTAACCTGGAAAATTAGTTCCCAGTCCTGACCATCTTGCAGCCATGTCTCAGTAATGACTGCTATGTCAGACTCTTCAAGTTGAATTTGTGCCTACAGTTCCTTCAATGTGTTTCTTAGACTCCGTGTGTTTGTATAAAGAACACATATTTGGGCCAAACACCCTAACCTGTCCTTCTGTTCTAATATTTTACTCACATGCTTTTTTGTTTCTCTCTACTGGTTTAATTACTTTATTTACTTTAGTTTTCTTTTCACCTACAATGCCTAAAGCACAATTTCTGACTGTTACTCTACTCCTTTCCCTTTCTTTGGTTTTGGAATGATTATTTATGCTCCCTTTTCCACCTGAGCTCTCCCCCACCATTTACCAGTTTAAAATTCTTGTGTCTGCCCTATTTATCCCGGCCTGGTTCCAAACCACTCCTCAGTGTCTGGTCGCTGCAGCTACAGCAGCAGCCACCGCCTCTGTGGTGGCGCTGCAGCTGCCAGCCTCTGATTGGCCGGCAGCTCTGCAAGGCCGGGACTTCCGGCGGCAGAATCCTAAATTGTGTGGAATCCCGCCACTGTCCAGCTAAGTGCCTGAGTGGCACTAAATTTGGCAGGACTTCCGTAAAAAGCCGGCGCAGGGATCTTGGTGTTGGTTTCCCTGACATCGAGACCCCTGCCGCCAGCACAAAATTCCACCCATACTGACCAATACTTACCAGAGAATTTTCACTCTCACCAAATTCCCAATATTTGCACTCTATTTATGATGCACTTCTTTTTCAACCATTCTGTGTGACAACTCTGTGTGTCAGCAGATACTTTTTACTTGAACCACGACAGTTCATGTGGTGCAGGTACTCTCACAATTAGGTAGGGTAATCCAAGATTTTGACCTAATGACAATGAAAGAATGGTGATATATGACAATATCAAGATGATGTATGACTTAGAGGTGATGGTATTCTCATGTACCTGCTGCTATTATTCTTTTGAATGGTGGAAGATGTGGCTTTTGGAGGTGCTGTTGAAGAAGCATTGGTAACTTGCTGCAGTGCATCCTACGTGTATGCAACATCTGATGTATGAATAAACAATTTATATTTATATAGCAGCTTTAATCTAGTAAAGTCCCACGGTGATTAACTAAAAGAAAAAAATGCAGACAGCGAGCATTATTAATAGTGTTAGGGGATGTGAGTGAGCAGGTAGTTGAAGGGGAGAGTGAGGTAACATATGCATTTGGGGAGAGAGTCCCAGTGAGCAAGGTAAAACTGGCTGACAGCTCTGCCACTAAAGTTGAAGTGGAGGGGGAGAATGCACAGAGGACCAGTGCCAGAAGAATGGAAGACACACACTACCACATCAGGTTGAAGGGGGTTGCAAATTCACGGTACAAGGCCATGAAGTGACATGTAACTAAGGAGGAGAATTTTTTTGTTATACATTCATGGGATGTGGGCATCACTGGCCAGGCCAGCATTTATTGCCCATCCCTAATTGCCCTTGAGAAGGTGGTGGTGAGCTGCCTTCTTGAACTGCTGCAGTCCATGTGAGGTACGTATACCCACTGTGCTGTTTGGAAGGAAGTTCCAGGATTTTGACCCAGCGACAGTGAAGGATCGGCGATATAGTTCCAAGTCAGGATGGTGTGTGACTTGGACGGGAACTTGCAGGTGGTGATGTTCCCAAGCATCTGCTGCTCTTGTCCTTCGAGGTGGTAGAGGTCGCGGGTTTGGAAGGTGTTGTCTAAGGATCCTTGGTGTGTTGCAGCAGTGCATCTTGTAGATGGTACACGCTGCTGCCACTGTGCGTCGGTGGTGGAGGGAGTGAATGTTTGTGGATGGGGTGCCAATCAAGTGGGCTGCTTTGTTCTGGATGGTATCGAGCTTCTTGAGTGTTGTTGGAGCTGCACCCATCCAGGCAAGTGGAGAGTATTCCATCACACTCCTGACTTGTGCTTTGTAGATGATGGAAAGGCTTTGGGGAGTCAGGAGATGAGTTACTCGCCGCAAGATTCCTAGCCTCTGACCTGCTCTTGTAGCCACGGTATTTATATGGCTACTCCAGTTCAGTTTCTGGTTAATAGTAGACCCTAGGATGTTGATAGTGGGGGATTCAGCGATGGTAATGCCATTGAATGTCAAGGGGAGATGGTTAGATTCTCTCTTGTTGGAGATGGTCATTGCCTGGCACTTGTGTGGCGCAAATGTTACTTGCCACTTATCAGCCCAAGCCTGGATATTGTCCAGGTCTTGCTGCATTTCTACACGGACTGCTTCAGTATCTGAGGAGTCACGAATGGTGCTGAACATTGTGCAATCATCAGTGAACATCCCCACTTCTGACCTTATGATTGAAGGAAGGTCATTGATGAAGCAGCTGAAAATGGTTGGGCCTAGGACACTACCCTGAGGAACTCCTGCAGTGATGTCCTGGAGCTGGGATGATTGACCTCCAACAACCACAGCCATCTTCCTTTGCGCTAGGTATGACTCTAACCAGCGGAGAGTTTTCCCCCTGATTCCCATTGACTTCAGTTTTGCTAGGGCTCTTGGATGCCATACTCGGTCAAATGCTGCCTTGATGTCAAGGGCAGTCACTCTCACCTCACCTCTTGAGTTCAGCTCTTTTGTCCATGTTTGAACCAAGGGTATAATGAGGTCAGGAAGCTGATTGGCCCTGTCAGAACCCAAACTGAGCATCACTGAGCAGGTTATTGCTAAGTAAGTGCTGCTTGATGGCACTGTTGATGACACCTTCCATCACTTTACTGATGATTGAGAGTAGACTGATGGGGCAGTAGTTGGCCGGGTTGGACTTGTCTTGCTTTTTGTGTACAGGACATACATGGGCAATTTTCCACATTGCTGGGTGGATGCCAGTGTTGTAGCTATACTGGAACAGCTTGGCTAGGGTGCGGCAAGTTCTGGAGCACAGGTCTTCAGTACCATTGCCGGAATATTGTCAGGACCCATAGCTTTTGCAGTAACCAGTGCCTTCAGTCGTTTCTTAATATCACGCGGAGTGAATCGAATTGGCTGAAGTCTGGCATCTGTGCTGCTGGGGACTTCGGGAGGAGGCCGAGATGGATCATCAACTCGGCACTTCTGGCTGAAGATTGTTGCAAATGCTTCTGCCTTATCTTTTGCACTGATGTGCTGGGCTCCCCCATCATTGAGGATGGGGATATTTGTGGAGCCACCTCCTCCAGTTAGTTGTTTAATTGTTGACCACCATTCACGACTGGATGTGGCAGGACTGCAGAGCTTAGATCTGATCCGTTCGTTATGGGATCGCTTAGCTCTGTCTATTGCATGCTGCTTACACTGTTTGGCATGCAAGTAGTCCTGGGTTGTAGCTTCACCAGGTTGACACCTCATTTTGAGGTATGCCTGGTGCTGCTCCTGGCATGCCCTCCTGCACTCTTCATTGAACCAGGGTTGGTCTCCTGGCTTGATGGTAATGGTAGAGTGGGGGATATGCCGGGCCATGAGGTTACAGATTGTGGTTGAGTACAATTCTGCTGCTGCTATTGGCCCACAGCGCCTCATGGATTCCCAGTTTTGCATTGCTAGATCTATTCGAAATGTATCCCATTTCGCACGGTGCTAGTGCCACACAACACGATGGACAGTATCCTCAACGTGGAGGCGGGACTTCGTCTCCACAAGGACTGTGTGGTGGTCACTCCTATCAATACAGTCATGGACAGAAGCATCTGCGGCAGGCAGATTGGTGAGGACGAGGTCAAGTATGTTCTTCCCTCATGTTGGTTCCCCCACCACCTGCCGCAGACCCAGTCTAGCAGATTTGTCCTTTGGAGCTCGGTCAGTAGTGGTGCTACCGAGCCACTCTTGGTGATGGACATTGAAGTCCCCCACCCAGAGTACATTTTGTGCCCTTGCCACCCTCAGTGCTTCTTCCAAGTGGTGTTCAACATGGAGGAGTACTGACTCATCAGCTGAGGGAGGGCGGTAGGTGGTAATCAGTAGGAGTTTACCTTGCCCATATTTGACCTGATGCCATGAGACTTCATGGGGTCCGGAGTCGATGTTGAGGACTCCCAGGGCAACTCCCTCCCTTCTGTAGACCACTGTCCCGCCACCTCTGCTGGGTCTGTCCTGCCAGTGGGACAGGACATACCCTGGGATAGTGATTGCAGTGTCTGGGACATTGTCTGTAAGGTATGAATCCGTGAGTATGACTATATCAGGCTGTTGCTTGACTAAACTGTGGGCCAGCTCTCCCAACTTTGGCACAAGCCCCCAGATGTTAGTAAGGAGGACTTTGCAAGGTCAACAGGGCTGGGTTTGCCGTTGTCGTTTCCGGTGCCAAGGTCGATGCCGGGTGGTCCGTCTGGTTTCATTCCTTGTTATTGACTTCGTAGCGGTTAGGTACAACTGAGTGGCTTGCTAGACCATTTCAGAGGGCATATATGAGTTAACCACATTGCTGTGGGTCTGGAGTCACATGTAGGCCAGACCAGGTAAGGACAGCAGATTTCCTTCCCTAAAGGACATTAGTGAACCAGATGGGATTTTACAACAATCGGCAATCGTTTCATGGCCATCATTAGACTAGCTTTTAATTCCAGATTTATTAATTAAATTCAAATTCCACCTTCTGCTGTGGTGGGATTCGAACCCATGTCTCCAGGTCTATACCCTGGTTCTTTTGAAGTCAATGTGATAATGGAGGGCCAGTAGAGATTGTTTACAACAGGAGAGATGAATGAGTGGAACCTAGTGTGGGATAGGATGCAAAGAGTGGAATTTGGATCGGGTAGAATTCAAGGGGCTATCGAAGACTGCGTTGAAGAAATCAACCCTGGAGGTGTGGAAGGAGTTTGAACAGAAGTGGGGATTAGGTAAGGGGAGAAGCAGGCTGTTCTGAGGACATGTAAATAAGTGGTTAAATGCCATGCCCATGATACTTCCTTATTTTGAGCCAGTATGATCAACAGAGCAGTTCTACTCAAGCCATCTCATTAATTTGATAAACTGATTCCAAGTAATAGCTTGCAAGTCTGGTTTCAAAGTATAGATATCAGAAAAATGATCCCTTTCTAAATATATCATTCAAAAAACAAGAGTGTCAAATGTTACTGTACCACTTTTGAATATCTTATTGGTCAATAGCATATTAGATTAATAATGATCAAGCCATGATTCAACACTAACTTCCTGAGGGAGGTTTTCAGCATGTTACTTTGAAAAGTTATGTATTAATCTCATTAAGCTGGAAGAATGACTTTACATTTATCAGGTCTTTTCAGTCTTGAAAGATCCCTGTTTCCACTCAATTTCCAAATTACCGAAAGCTGTATTATTGGATATACCACTGCCCAATGTCCCCATTCCTGCATCTTGACAGAATATTACATCAGGTATGTGGCATCATGGATATAGTAACAAGATGCTAAGGAGTTTGTTGACAGAAAGAGATAGATTGTTATCAATAGTATGGCCATTTGAAATAATTTAAATATTTTCTTACAAAATAGCAAATTAGAAGCAGAATCAGAAAGGAATATCAGTTGAATGGTAGTAATTGGCCTAATGGAGGAAAGTATCGCTGAATGAGATCAGGTAGATTAATATTGATGGATATGTGTTCAATTTATCTGAAAAAAGTCTATTTACAATAAGACTACCAACTGTTAATGCAGCAACTCTAATTGGCCACGTAGGTTTATTCGAAAACGAATTTCAGTTTAACTTCCAAACAGAGAGAAAAAGAAAAATATGATAGGCTAACAGAGAGATACATGGATAATAATGAGATAATGTGTGTGAGCCATACAGAAAGAGAGACAGGGAGATTCACCTCTATTATTATGTCTCCAAATGGGGTGAGGTAGTGGCAGAAACTGCAGGAAAATCAGGGGGTGAAGCCTACCCCTGTGGTCTCACCTTGACCTCTATTTCCCTCCCACTCACCATAGCCAGGAATGTCACCAGCTACCCCTTTTCGCCACCTGTCGCATATAACTGATGGTGGAAGCAAACCATCTGACTTCTTTCTTAATGCCGCTGATACTGCCAGATCCAGGGACCACCAGGGAACAGATGACGTTAGTCCATTGGAGGAGCATTGACAAGACCTGTTCTTGATTGGAGAAGGTCTAGTAACGGCCTCTCCTTCCATTGTAGCCTTAAAACCTTACCTGTTGTAGGCCTCATTCCAGTCAAGTGCTTCTAATATAAAATGGAATATGTTCTTCAAGGCTCTTTTGCCCTTTAATTTTGACTCCACCTCTTCTGGTACGACATTTGGCACCGTTTCATCTCGCAGGCTCCTTCTTAGGAGAACTTGTCCTACGTAAATAATCAGCCTTTACCAAGCAACATAAATAGTCTCTGTTCTAGAATAAAAGGGTTCATACCAGAACACTGGTCCTCGATCTAGAATGAAAGGGTTTATATCAGACCAGTGATCCCTAAATGAGAATAAATAGGGAAAATATTATGCTTTTCTACTCAAGGGATAAAACCTTGTCCACTGGGAACTCTTTTCAGGAATAGCCAGAAAATCTGACTCTTTTTGTGCCTGCGATATACAGTCCTGGTAGGCAAGACTTCATGTTTGGCATTAAAACAAGAAATTTACTCAATAGTGTTCATACTATAACAGCGGTCCCTAGTCGAGAATAAAAATTTTGCTAGGAACATCGGAAAAGGAGTAGGCCATTAAGCCCTTTGCGCCTGGTCCACCAACCCAGTTGGATCATGGCTGATCTTTATCTTATCTCCACCCACCTGCCTTGGTTCCATATCCGTTAATACCCTTGTCTAATAAAAGTCTATCAATCTCAGTTTAGAAATTTTCAATTGACCTAGCCTCAACAGCTTTTTAGGGGAGAGTTGTAGATTTCCACAATCCTTTGTGTAAAGAAGCACTTCCTGACATCACCCATGAATGGCCTACCTCTAATTTTAAGTTTATGCCCCCTTGTTCTGGGCCATCCCACCAGGGAAAATAATTCCTCTCTATCTATCCTATCAGCTTCATTGAATATCTCAATTAAGTCAACCCTTGATCTTTTAAACTCAAGGGCATGCAAGCCTGTTCTATGCAACATATCCTGATAAATTAACCCTTTTAGCCCTGGTGTTACTATGGGGAGTCAGCACTGAACCCCTCCAAGGCCAATATATCCTAGCGTCCCCATTTGAAAATGAATTGTTAAAACCAGAATAATGCTTCTATTTAATAAGTATAAATGCAGGTATTCATTCATTGCAAACACCCCTCTAAGTTTGTAATGCAGGTATATTTTATTTAAATGTATTTGAAAAGCTAGCTCTTCTGAAGGCTATTGGAAGATTGGGATTGTATTCTAATAGATCAGTATGAGGGACTCATGTCATCAGTATGAAGAACCAATGTGTTCTCGACCTATCTGCTGCACATTACATTTGACTAAAATTTGAAATAATTAAATGGGCAGCATATTCCAAGCTGAACAGTAAGTTTGCAAGCAACGCAAATTTCTGAAGGGGGAGCTAGTCAGCTGCTGAGAACCAGGATTGCATTGAATTTACATGAATATTTCTAATGGGGAGCAGTACTTACCGCAAGGTCAGTTTTAGATTTCTGCTCACACTGCGAGGGTGCAGGATATCTCAGCTAACAGTGGGCAGCCCCACAAAAAACTGTATCACTTGCAGATTAAAGAGTGAGTTCTACTCCGCAATTCACTAGCAAACAGTTAGCAAGATAAACATACAACAGGTCGGTGAGATATTCTTATACAGTTACTGTATGGAAAGTGCAGAGGAGCTAGTGGTGGGAGTAAACTGTACCTGTTCATCTACATATGTTTCTCTTGAGGTGTCAGTCCTATCTTTAGACCAGAGGAATAGATTGACTACAATATAACTTCTAAATATGTTCTGTCTCCAATTGCCAGTACTGTGCTAAATCCACCTAAACAGGGAGAAAAATAAGGATCTCTGACATAACTAAAGACCTAGAAATAAATATTGTAAGGCCGAGGCAGCACCCTTTTGGGAAAGTCATATATTAAGCCTTTTAAAGAGGGGAAATGTTCTGAAGAAAAAAAAGACTTGCACCTTTCACATAGAATCATAGAAAGTTTAAGGCACAGAAAGAGGCCACGTGGCCCATTGTGTCTGCGCCGGCTGAACAACAATCCACCTATTCTAATCCCACCTTCCGGCATTTGGTCCGTAGCCCTGCAGTTTACCGCACTTGAGGTGCATATCCAGACTCCTTTTGAATGAGTTCAGGTTCTCTGCCTCAACTACCCTTTCAGGCTGTGAGTTCCAGACCATCACCACCCTCTGGGTGCAAAAGTTTTTCCTCATCTCCCTTCTAATTTTTCTACCAATCACTTTAAATCTATACCCCCTCGTCACTGACCTCTCTGCTATGGTGAATAGATCCACTCTATCCAGGCATCTCAAAATTTTGTACATTTCAATCAGATCTCCCCTCAGCCTTCTCTGTTCGAGGAGAACAACCCCAGTCTATCCAATCATTCCTCAAAGCTGCATTTTTCCAGTCCTGGCCTCGTAAATCTCCTCTGTAACCTCTCTAGTGCAATTATATCCTTTCTGTAATGAGGTGACCAGAACTGCACACAGTACTCAAGTTGTGGCCTAACCAATGATTTATACAGTTCCAGCATAACCTCCCTGCTCTTGTATTCTGTACCTTGGCTAATAAAGGAAAGGATTCCATATGCCTTCTTAACCACCTTATCGACCTGTCCTGCTACCTTCAGGGATCTGTGGACATTCAATCCAAGGTCCCTTACTTCCTCTACACTTCTCAGTATTTTCCCATTAATTGTGTATTCCTTTGCCTTGCTTGACCTCCACAAATGCATCACCTCACACTTCGCCAAGTTGAATTCCATTTGCCCTTTTCTGCCCATCTGACCAGACTATCAATATCTTCCTGCAGCCTACAGCTATCCTCCTCACTATCTGTCACACGGCCAATCTTTGTGTCGTCTGCACATTTCTTGATCATGTCCCCTACACTTACGTCCAAGTTGTTAATATACATCACAAAAAGCAGGGAACCCAGTACTGAGTCCTGCGGAGCACCACTGGAAACAGCCTTCCAGTCACAAAAACAACCATCAATAATTAGCCTTTGTTTCCTGCCACTGAGCCAATTTTGCATCCACCTTGCTGCATTTCCCTGGATCCCCTGGGATTTCATTTTTTTAACCAGTCTGCCATGATGAACCTTTTCAAAAGCCTTGCGAACATCCATGTAGACCACATCAACTGCACTACCCTCATTTATCTCCCTTTTACTTCTTCAAAAAATTTGATCAAGTTGGTCAAACAAGATCTTCCCTTAACAAATCCATGCTGACTATTGTTGATTAACCTGTGTCTTTCTAAGCGACAGTTTATTCTGTCTCTCAGAATAGATTCCAATAATTTTCCCACTACTGAGGCGAGACTGACTGGCCTGTAATTATTCGGTCTATCCTTCGTTCCCTTTCTGAACAGAGGTACAACGTTAGCAATTCTCCAATCCTCCGGCACCGCACCTGTATCCAGTGAGGACTGGAAAATGATGGTCGGACCCTCTGCTATTTCCTCTCTTGCTTTTTTTAACAGCCTAGGATACATTTCCTAGTGGTGATTTATCAACTTTCGAGGATGCTAATCCCATTAATACTTCCTCTCTCCCTATGTCTATCACATCCAATACTTCACACTCGTCCCCCTCTTTTGTGAAGACAGACGCAAAGTATTCATTAAGAACCATACCAACTCCTACACATAGGTTACCTTTTTGGTCTTTTATGGACTCTACTCTCTCCTTAGTTATCCTCTTACTCTTAATGTATTGATAAAACATCATTGGGTTCACCTTGATTTTGCTTGTCAATATTCTTTCACGCCCTCTCTTTGCTTTCCTAATTTCCTTTTTGATTTCACTCCTCCACTTTCTATACCTGCCCATTTACCTCCTCTCTCCTCACTATCCCAGGCCCCAAACACACCTTTCAGGTGAAGCAGCGATTTACTTGTACTTCTTTCAATGTAGTATACTGTATTCGCTGCTCACAGTGTGGTCTCCTCTACATTGGGGAGACTAAGCGCAGACTGGGTGACCGCTTTGCGGAACATCTCCGCTCAGTCCGCAAGCAGGACCCTGAGCTTCCGGTTGCTTGCCATTTCAACACTCCCCCCTGCTCTCATGCTCACATCTCTGTCCTGGGATTGCTGCAGTGTTCCAGTGAACATCAACGCAAGCTCGAGGAACAGCATCTCATTTACCGATTAGGCACACTACAGCCTGCCGGACTGAACATTGAGTTCAGTAATTTCAGAGCATGACAGCCCCCCATTTTACTTTCATTTTTAGTTATTTTTTCTTCCTTTTTTTTAACATTCTTTTTTACATTTTTTACAATCTTTTTTTTGCATTTATTTCATTTCATCTTTGTTTGTTCAGTTTGCTTACCCACTGTTTTTTTTCAGGTTTGCACTTGCTGCTGTTCAATATTCAGTGTATTTACACCTAATCTGTACTAATGCTTTGTCTTTCAACACACCATTAACATATTGTTTGCCTTTGCTGCGTGACCTTTTGGTCAGCTACGTGGCCTGGTCCAATTTAGAGCTCCTTTGTTATCTCTTGCCCCACCCCCACCTCACTTGCTTATAACCTGTGACTTTTCTAATATTTGTCAGTTCCGATGAAGGGTCACTGACCCGAAACGTTAACTCTGCTTCTCTTTCCACAGATACTGCCAGACCTGCTGAGTGATTCCAGCATTTCTTGTTTTTATTTCAGATTTCCAGCATCCGCAGTATTTTGCTTTTACTTTCTATACTCCTCTCGGCTTTCTGTAGTATTGAGTTCTCAGTGTCGAACATAAGCTTTCCTTTTCTGCCTTAGCTTACCCTGTAGGATCCTTGACATTCATGGGCCCTAGATTTGGCCGCCTGACCCTTTTTCTTTGTGGGAACATGTTTTCCCTGAGCCCCTTGAATCTCCCCTTTGAATGTCTCCCACTGTTCTGACACTGATTTATTCAAGTAGCTGTTTCCAGTCCACTTTCGCTAAATCACTCCTCAGCTTAGTAAAATTGGCTTTGCCCCAATTAAGAACTCGAACTCCTGTTCTATCTCTGTCCTTTTCCATAATTATGCTAAAACTGACTGAATTATGATAACTATCACCAAAATGCTCTCCCACTGCCACTCTTACCACCTGCCCATCTTCATTTCCTAAAACGAAGTCTAAAACTGCACCCTCTGTTGTTGGACTTGCTACATACTGGGCAAAAAGGTTTGCCTGAATGCACCTCAAGAATCCTGCTCTCTCAATTCCTTTCACACTAAAACTATCCCAGTTAATATTGGGGTAATTAAAATCCCCTACTATTACTGCCCTATTGTTGCACTCTCAAAGATTTGCCTACATATCTGCTCTTCTATCTCCCTCTGGCTGTTTGGGGGTCTATAGTGCACTGCCAGCAGTATGATTGCCCCTTTTTTGTTCCTTAGCTCAATCCTTATGGCCTCATTTGATGAACCTTCCAGCTTCTGTGCCTTAAACTTTCTATGATTCTATATCATCCCTCCTCACAGCTGTAATAGTTTCCTTGACCAAAATTGCCACTCCCCCTCCTGTCTTATTCCCCTCCCTATTGCATCTGAAAACCCTGTAACCAGGAATGTTGAACTGCCATTCCTGTCCCTCCTTAAGCCATGCTTCTGTAATAGCTATGATATCACACTGCCACGTGTCTATCTGTGCCCTCAGCTCATCTGCTTTATTTGCTATAGTCCTTGCATTGAAATAGATACCCTTGAGCACTGGCAAACTATTTTTTTATTCTCTAACCCTCGTTTCCTCTGTCTTTCAGACTCATCCATTAATTTTTCACCTTCCATTTTAATTTCTGATTTCGTCCCAGCTGAGTCTACCCTCAGGTCCCCCTCTCTCTGCCAAACTATTTTAAACCCTCCCCAACAGCACTAGCAAAGCATCCCACAAGGAACATCCCAAAGTGTCGTACTGCCAAATTACTTTTTGAAGTGCAGTCACTGTTGTAATTTAGGAAATACAGTAGCCAATTTGCGCATTGCAAGCTCCCACAAACATAATGTGATAATGACCAAATAATCTGTTTTTTAGTAATACAAAAGCAAAATATTGCAGATGCAGGAAATCTGAAATTAAAACAGAAAATGTTGGAAATACTCTGCAGGTCTGGCAGCATCATGGAGAGAGAAACAGAGTTAATGTTTCAGATTCATCAGTTCTGATAAAACTCGACCCGAAACATTAACTTTGTTTCTCTCTCCATGATGCTGCCAGACCTGCTGAATGTTTCCAGCATTTTCTGTCTTTTAGTGATGTCAGTTGAGGAGAGAATTCCCCTGCATGTCTTTGAATAATGCCATCAGGTCTTTTAGGCCCACCTGAGAGGACAGACTGGACCTCAGATTAATGTCTCAGCTGAAAGATGGCGTCTCTGACAACGTAGTACACCCTTGTTACTGCACAGGAGTGTCAGCCTAGACAATGTGCTCAAGTTTCTGGAATGTGGCTTGAACCCATAGCCTTCTGATTCAGAGATATAAGTGCTACCACTAAACCACAGCTGGAAATAAGGACTTCATGTAACATATTAGTAAGGGATCCTGAGACTGCAGATGTGACAACATTAGAAGTCATGCCAAATTGCAGCCTAATTAAAATGATTGGTTATTGTACTGGAATATTGTGTTGTCCTACAACACTCTGACATCTCTGCGCTCTTCCAATTGTGACCTCTTGTGCATCTCTGATTTTCATCGCTTCGCCATTGATGACTGTGCCTTCAGCTGCCAAGGCCCTAAGGTCTGGAATTCCCTCCCGAAACCTCTCTGCCTCTCTTTCGTCTATTAAGATGCTCCTTAAAATGTGTCTCTTTGACCAAGCTTTTGGTCAGCTGTCCTATTCTATCAGTATGAGGCTTGGGGTCAAATTTTGTTTGATTATGATCCCGTGAAGCACCTTGGGAAGTTATATACAATATTAAAGGTGCTACATAAATGCAAGTTGTTGCTGTCGTGGCTGAAGTTGTCCATATTTGAAAGTGTTTAGTTGTCCATGTTCCTCGCTAACAGTTTTGGGAATGAAATCCATCTCTTTTATTCTCTAAACACAATATTTAAATGCTGTCACACTGGGATTTGTATGATAATGGATAATTAATGTCAAAAAGGGCTGGCACAAACAAAGAAAAATAAAATAAATAGATGACTATCATATTTGTGAGCCAACATGGAGGAATGCTAATTGCCTGTGGTGTTTTGATTGATTCTTTGGCATTTGGGTGTGTCAGATCTTCACAGATTATTGACATTTCAGGGACTGTAGATTTTTTAAATTTCTGGGACATTTAAACATCTTGCATTTATCACACATCCATCAGACTTTGGACATCACACTTCAAAGCGTTCCTCTCACCCGAATCCAAGAATCTACAAGCACCTGCTGATCAGTAATCACCTTTCACGAACAGCAGTAACTCTCTGACCTCAGGATTTAATCCAATTAGATCATGTGGCCTTAAAATAATAAGACAAATATAATGCATTGTATTTGACATTGTGTGACTGTTGTATCATTTTAAAGTAGCCTATCATAGAACATACTGTAAACAATGCCTTGCCTGCTATTTTTTATGCAGAAGTTCCACAGATTTAACTTTCTTGTTGAGTGTTGAGGTGGCCATGTTTTGTTGCTTAATATGCTTTTTGTTCCTTTTTAAACTGAAATGTGGTACATTGGTTCTTCATCTGATAGCATTTGTTCCTCATACTGACAGCAGCAATTATGAAAGCTGGTCACGTGTTGTAGGTCAAAATGTTAGAAAGTAGCCCCATGATATTAAAATGCTGATATCACACCACTACAGAGTCACTGTATTGTAGAAATGTGTAAAAGAGAGGAGATTTTGCAATTCCTGGCACTCCCTGGGCTTTGGCATTCACCTCGTCCACACACCAGAGCAACAAGGCAAACCACTGTGCATATGCTTTTCTTTGAAAGCTGCAATTCTAGACTTTGTCCAGAATTGTCCCAATGAGTGGGCTGGTGGCAGGGGACAGGAGCTGCTGAAAAATTGAGCGGGAGGGAGGGCCGTTCCCAATGTCTTCCCACCTCTGCTACAATTTTACGCTGGAAATGGCCTGCCTGCCCCAGGCCAAGCAAGGCCCTTAAGTGGCCAATTAACTGCCGCTTAAGGGCCTCCTCCCGTCGCCACAGGTATTTTACCCTCGGAGGCCAGATGGCAAAGGCCCCAAGAACCCTGCCTGGTAAAACCAAGTGGCCTTCTTACAGGCTGTGGGGGTGGGGGGGGGCCCTCCTGATAGGGCATTCTGTGCCCCACAGAGGGTCGACCCCGAAGCCCCAACCGTCCCCAGTGCACAACACTCGCCACCTGCCCCCCCACCCCACCCCAACCAACTTCCCTTACCTCGTCAGGGCCCGGCCGATTGTCCCCGGTGAAGCCCCAAAAACTTACCTGAGTTCCGGGGCCGTCCTTCGTCTTGCCTCTGATGGCTGGGTGCAGTCCCAGCAGTGGCCACTGCTGCCAGTGGCACTGCTGGGACTAAGAGCTGCTGCCCCACTGATTGGCTGGCAGCTTCATTTGCTGGGACCTCCTGCCTGAAGGAGGTGGAAGTCCCACCCAAGACCAATTAAGGGCCTGGGGAGCTAAAAATCCTAGCATGGCTTCCCAGGCCCGGTGGAGGCAGGCTCGCCACCGACTTGGTGGATAGAAAATTGGTTGGCGGACAGGAAACAAAGAGTAGGGATAAATGGGTCTTTTCCCGAATGGCAGGCAGTGACTAGTGGGATACCACAGGGATCGGTGCTAGGACCCCAGCTATTCACAATATACATTAATGATTTAGATGAGGGAACTAAATGTAATATTTACAGATTTGCAGATGACACAAAACTGGGTGGGAGGGTGAGTTGTGAGGAGGATGCAGAGAGGCTTCAGGGTGATTTGGACAAGTTGAGTGAGTGGGCTAATGCATGGCAGATGCAGTATAATGTGGATAAATGTGAGGTTATCAACTTTGGTAACAAAAACAGGAAGGCAGATTATTATCTGAATGGCTATAAACTGAGAGAGGGGAATATGCAGTGAGACCTGGGTGTTCTCATACACCAGTTGCTGAAGGTAAGCATGCAGGTGCAACAGGCGGTAAAAAAGGCAAACGGTATGTTGGCCTTCATAGCGAGAAGATTCGAGTACGGAAGCAGGGATGTCTTGCTGCAATTATACAGGGCCTTGCTGAGGCCACACCTGGAATATTGTGTGCAGTTTTGATCTCCTTATCTGAGGAAGGATGTTCTTGCTATAGAGGGAGTGCAGCGAAGGTTTACCAGACTGATTCCTGGAATGGCGGGACTGACATATGAGGAGAGATTGAGTCGGTTAGGATTATATTCATTGGCATTTAGAAGAGTGAGGGGGGATCTCATAGACCACAGAAAGCAGTTGAGGCCAAAACATTGTATGTTTTCAAGAAGGAGTTAGATATAGCTCTTGGGTTTAAAGGGATCAAAGGATATGGGGCGAAAGCCGGTATAGGCTACTGAGTTGGATGATCAGCCATGATCATAATGAATAGCGGAGCAGGCTCGAAGGGCCGAATGGCCTACTCCTGCTCTATTTTCAATGTTTCTCTGTTTCTATGACTTTTCGGCTGGTGAGTGGGCCCTGCTGCCCAACGTAAAATTCCAGCCTTTGTTTCTGTCTTTTCTATCTAACAGATAAGCTGAGTAGTCAGTCAGACAAAATGGTAGGCTATGCTTGCAGAGATGGGTTCCAGAACACCAACGAAAACCACATCTTCAAATTGGATCCTAATGCCTTCGGAGGTTCATTCGCGTTACAACACTGCCTGCCTTGAATGACAGAGTTGTAAGGGCTAATTTTATTAATTCTGTGCCCCTGCTTGAAGCCTCGCTCACCCTTTATGCATTCCAGGAAATCAGGAGGACATTCCCCACAATTTTCCATCTACGATTTCCTAACATGCTACAAATGGGTGAAGTTCTCTAACTGGAGAGTGACTTTGTAAAAGCAGCCCTGTAATGCAAAAGGCGCATAAAACAATCTTATGATACAAGACTCGAACTTTTATTAGCCTTACATGCACTTTCAATAAGTAGAGTGAATGAGTGGCATATGGAACAGTTTGGTGCCTCATAGGTCGAAGTGAAGTGTTAATAAACAAGGGAATATGTTCTATTAGAAGAAAATGGTGGCGTTTTAAATCAAATTTCCTTCACATTTGAGGGGCTGGCAATCTGACATAAAACTGCGGATGAATATTAAATGCTTTTTGCGGTTTGAAGATGGCAGCCACTGTGAGGAGTTACTGATGAGTAAATGTCTCACAACAGAGCTATTATAATTTGTGTTAAATTTAATACATTTGCTATTTTAATTTGATGTTCCGAGGTGGCATAGTGGGATAACATTCACTCGCAGACCTGGGTTTCAATCCAGCCCAGATTAATGGGATGAAGGAAGATCTTCTCTCTGCACTGGATATAACAATCCTATGTGAAATTAGTCTGGGCAATCTTAACCCAGTTCCTCATGGACATGGGGGCAACAGTATAAAACTGATCCTAAATCAGTATTAAAGGAAAAAAATCAATTGTACAGCATCACCTCATGAAGCCTCAAAGCAGTTTACAATCAATCGATTATTTTTGGAGTATAGTCATTGTTAATTTACACACCAATGCATCGCCCAATTTGCATAAAGCAAACTTCCACAAACAACAAATGAATAGATGACCAGATAAGCTGTTTTTGATGGTGTTGTTTGGAAGAGTAAAACATTAGGAAGATGAATATGGCCATTCAACCCCTTGAGCCGGTTCCACCATTCAATTAGATCATAGTTGATTTGTACCTTAACTCCATTGGTTCACTTTTGACACATATTCTTTGATACCCTTATCTAACAAAAATCTCATGTTGATCTCAGTCTTCAGAATTTCAATTTACTCAACATCCACATCCAATTGAGGGAGAGCATTACTGATTTCTACTACACTGTGTGAAAAAGTGCTTCCTGATTTCACTCTTAAATTACTTACCTGTAATTTTAAGATTTTGCCCCCTGTTCTGGATTCTCCCAGCAGAGGAAATAATTTCTCTGTATCTACCCTATCGAATCCTTTTATCATTTAAAAAACCTCAATGGACTATAAGGCATGTTGACGCAACTTTGAGAGAGGAATGCTGTCTAGGACATTGAGTGAACTCCCTGCTCTTCTACAGTAGTGCCATGGAATAGTTTACATACACCCGGTGAGGCAGATATTTTAACGGCTTATTTGAAAGACAGTGCCTCCAAAAGTGTAGCACTCCCTTAATATCACATAGAAGTGTCAGGCCAAATCCAGAGTTGGATTAGAGCATCCTGATCTGGAGGTAGTGCGTGCCACCAATTGAGGGATCCTGACAATTAAATTGCCAATCTTATTCAGAGAGGCCACAGGATGGCTGGGACTTTATGGCTCCACACCCCCAAGGCGGGATCAGAGGAGGGAGGGGCACAGAGTATCGTGACAGGTGGCAGGGGGTGGCAAGGCGTGGCAGGGCGGAGGGCTTGTCTCCCAGCGATCTTCCCGGAGGCAGGATAGGCCGACGATGGTCTTCCCGTGCAGAAACCAATTGAGGCCCTTAAGTGACCTATTAACAGCCAATTAAGGCCCTCTTCCTGCCACCGCTGTGATCTTACAGTGGGTGGGGGGGCCTCTGCTGCATGGGGAGGACACCTTGCGGATTTGGGGGCCCTGCTTCATGTGGAATTTGTGGCTCACAGAAGATCCCTACCAGGAACAACTTTATCCCCAGGATCCCCCTCCCCCTGGACTGAACGACCACCCTTCCCACCTACCTCACCGGGGCCTTCTGGACTGGCCCCGATGACTCTGCTTCACCTACCTCTGGTCGGGGGTTCCAGGGCTGGGCTGGGTCCAAGGCCTCTGCAGTACCATCAGTTGACACTGCTCCAAGTGGCGCTGCTGATATGACTGAGCTGCCGACTCTCTGATTGGCCTGCAGCTCTTGGAGGTGGGATATCCATCCTTTCAAGTCTTTAAAGGGACAGGGATCCCACCTTCTAAAACATTGACACAAAAAGACCAGAAGATTGCTCTGGGCATGTGGGGGTGTGAAAAAAAATGCTGAGGTGGGGTTCCTTCCGACATTTTGGCCTGGCCCTGGGAGTACCGCATCCAGCACAAAATCCAGCCCGATGTCTTGTGTTTGTAACTGAAGTGTTGCATTGGTGCAGTAAAGGGGTTCCCTACTGCGGTGGGGGTGAAGGGATGGTGTTTGGATAGAATAGATGGATTTTTACTCTGTATCCAACCTACACTGTACTTACAGAATATGCTAGAAATGCTCAGCAGACCAGGCAGAGCCTGTGGAGAGAGAAACTGGGGATTTTACTAGAGTCAATGAGAAAGGGAAGGTGGAAGTGGAAGTGGGTGCCGAAGGTCTTCCTGCTCCCACTCCCGTTCCCATAGCAATTTTGCACCAGCCGTCCAATTAACGGCCAGTAGGAGGGGATGCCGGGCACTCAGTGCCCGAAGGTGGGCTATCAGTTGGTGGCCGCGTCGTCACCTGACAATGAAGAAATTGATAGAGCCATGTTTAAAAGGCTGCCAGCACTCAAGCAGCAAGAGACCCCGTGACCTGGCAGCCCCAGAGCTGTAGGAGATCCTGTGACCTGGCAGCCCCAGAGCAGTAGGAGATCCTGTGACCTGGCAGCCCCAGAGCAGTAGGAGACCCTGTGACCTCGCAGCCCCTGAGCAGTAGGAGATCCTGTGACCTGGCAGCCCCAGAGCAGTAGGAGACCCTGTGACCTCGCAGCCCCTGAGCAGTAGGAGATCCTGTGACCTGGCAGCCCCAGAGCAGTAGGAGACCCTGTGACCTCGCAGCCCCTGAGCAGTAGGAGACCCTGTGACCTCGCAGCCCCTGAGCAGTAGGAGATCCTGTGACCTGGCAGCCCCAGAGCAGTAGGAGACCCTGTGACCTCGCAGCCCCTGAGCAGTAGGAGACCCTGTGACCTGGCAGCCCCAGAGCAGTAGGAGATCCTGTGACCTGGCAGCCCCAGAGCAGTAGGAGACCCTGTGACCTCGCAGCCCCTGAGCAGTAGGAGACCCTGTGACCTCGCAGCCCCTGAGCAGTAGGAGATCCTGTGACCTCGCAGCCCCTGAGCAGTAGGAGACCCTGTGACCTGGCAGCCCCAGAGCAGTAGGAGACCCTGACCTCGCAGCCCCTGAGCAGTAGGAGATCCTGTGACCTGGCAGCCCCAGAGCAGTAGGAGACCCTGTGACCTTGCAGCCCCTGAGCAGTAGGAGACCCTGTGACCTGGCAGCCCCAGAGCAGTAGGAGACCCTGTGACCTTGCAGCCCCTGAGCAGTAGGAGATCCTGTGACCTGGCAGCCCCAGAGCAGTAGGAGACCCTGTGACCTCGCAGCCCCTGAGCAGTAGGAAACCCTGTGACCTGCCAGCACTCCAGCAGCGTGACCATGTGACCTAAGTCCTCTGTAGCCAAGGCCTCCCCTCGGCAGCACCAGATTTTGTAAAGCACAACAAACCATCACCATCTGGGAGACCCTTGCTGGGCATATTGTAGTGCCCCACCAGAACGATCCAGGCACCTGAATCTCATCTTGAGAAGACCGATGGTCTGCTCGATGGTGGTGTGGGTTGCCACATGGCTCGCATTCTAACATTCCTCAGCCTCTGTAATAGGGTTCTTCACAAGTGTCAGCAGCAAGTATCTATCCTTGAAGGCGTATGGGTGGCAGGGGACTTGGTGGGGGGGTGGGTGGTGAAAAGCTGTGGCTCCTGGGAGTGCCGGAGGATGTAAGCATCATGGCTGCCCCCAGGGTACGGTGCACACACCTGCAGGATCCATTGATGGTGGTCACAGACGAGTTTATGTTGAAGGAATGAAATCTCTTCCAGTTAATGAAGGTTGCTAGCTGGCCTGCGGGAGCCCTGATGGCCACATGCATGCAGTCTATCACACCTTGCAGTAGGAGAACCCTGCCATGGTGGCGAATCCTCTGGCTCTCTGAGCCTGATGTCCACATCAGTTCAGTAATGAATGTGCTGGCTGGCCCTCCTGAAGAAGGCATCTGTCACCATCTTGATTCAGTGATGTGCAGCTGATTGGGAGATGCCACCTATGTGCACAGTAGGCCCCTGGAATGAACCTGAGGCATAGAAATTCAGGGCCACAGTGACCTTGATGGACACTGCAATCAGAGTTCACCTCCTCTGCCATCATAACACACAGAGCCATCATGGCCTCTTGGGGGAGGCACAGTCTATGGAGACACTCAGATGCCCACCTCAGTTCATAAAGACTCCTCTTGGACTCTGCCACACCTGAGCAGGGCTGGATCAAGGTGCTGTAAGCTGCTAGGCTGAGCTGTGGACTGGGAAGAGTGGAGGGTTTGACCGACAGGCCTGGAGGAGATATCAGGGCAGGCACACGTACTGCTTGCCCCCTTTTCCTCCTGGGATGTTTTACTGGAGTGGTTTTTGTTGAGGTTCATCCCAAGCAGCTCTGTAACACAGGGATCTGTGCTCCACAGGCTGTTCCCAGGGATATGCACCGAGATAAGCATCAACTGCTGCTGGAGGACCATCAAGTCGGTGAAAGACACTCTTTGGTCTGCCCGAAACTTGCTGGTCTTCCAGTGCAAAGAGTTGTCCATGACCGAGTGTTGCAAACTGGCAGAATCCAAGGTTCAGGACAAAGTGCTGAGGGACGCGCTAAAGCTTGGGGCAGCCACTGCAAAGGCACAATGGGGAAAGACCCCTTTGTAAGGTCCTCCCACCAAAGTGAAATGAGGGGCTGCACCCATGGGAAACCCCTCGGGCTGTATACACCAAATATGGGTTTGCTATAAAATGTACATGGCATGTAAAATGGAATGGAAGGGTTTGTGAGGCAGCTCACTCTTCTACTGAAGGAAACTGATTTCCTTTGCACTTTTTGGAATGTCACCTTGGTGCTGTTTTGAACTGTGTTGTAATGTATTTTTTTACAGATTTTTATGAATTAAGTATATTTTTGGGAAAAAAGACATCTGGAGGTAGCTCCTCCTCTGCCTGTATCCCCTTGCTGCAGGGCACTTTCATCTCTAAGCTGGTGCCTGCTTGTAATCCCCTCTGCGGCCTTCCACCACTTGCCCATCAGGAGGCTGCTCCTACAACTGGCCAGGAGGTCTCTGCTGTTCCGATGTATGAGGCCGCACCTCCACTCATTTGAGATTGTGCTCCTCGCTGGAGGGCCCTCCACTGGAATGCATGATGCCCATGGCACTTGGGCACTGCCACTCCGACTTGCACAACCTGCCAGTAGATGCTCCAACCCACCAACACTCTGGCTTCTCTCTATTGAGCCCCCCGCCAGAAGCATGTTCTCATCAAGGGGGCAACAACCCCCAATTGAATAACATCAAAAACCTTACTGCACAGTTGCCAAGTGCAGCAATGGCAGCAGCTCCCGCTTTGTTGCGGCCCTTTAAAGGCTGCTGAGGCTCCAACACCCTCTGTAGCTTGTACGCGTAATGTTAAAAATGGACGGGCCCATATAATCCCTTTCAATTGCCTTAATAAGTTACTTAACTGCTTTTCAAATGCTGATTCTTGAATTGCGAATGGAGTTGCCGTGCATCTTGCCGGCCGCCACTCGGAATGCAGCTGAGGCGAGATGACATTGGGGCTCTGCCATACTCATCCCGTACAGTTTTACAGTCCCTCCCTTGCTTCCATTGCCATCCGCTTATGGATTGTAAAATCCCAGCCGATGTTTCAGGTCGATAATTTTTCATCAGAAAGATCATCGAGCTGAAATGTTATCTCTGTTTCTCTCACAACAACTGTTGCCAGACCTGCTGAGCATTCCCGGCATTTTCTGTTTTTATTTCAGATTTCCAGCATCAGCAGTATTTTGTTCTTGTATTCTGTACTTAGTCTGGGCCAGTGTAATGCAAGCAATAGATGACTAATTTTCTAGTGTTAACATTCTTCAACTTGGTAAGCATGAAAATTCACCAAAAAAATTATCAAATAATTATAGGAGCAAAATATTGCAGACGCTGGAAACCTGAAATGAGCATAGAAAGTGCTGGAAATACTCAGCAGGCCTTGCAGCATCTGTGGAAAGAGAAGCAGAGTTAACGTTTCAGGTCTGTGACCTTTCATCAGAACTGACAAAGTTTAGAAATGTAATAGACTTTGAGCAAGTGAAAGGAGTGGATTGGGGGGGGAGCGGGGTTGGGTGCGGGTAGAAGAACAAAAGTGAGTGTGTGTGATAGGGCCGAGGGCAGCAGAGATTAAATGACAGAAATGAGATGGGAAAAAAGGCAAAGGGCTTGCTGAATAGTTGTAGTGAAAGACAAAGCATTTGTCCAGAGAGAGTGCTAATGGCAGAATAATGAACAGCTCTGTCCAAGAACAAAAACATGAAAAAAACTATACTTGTTTCTTTAATTTAGCATTTTTTGTACTGTCATTCTCAGTAATGCCACTGCTCACCAGTTTAGAAACTCCAGAGTGAATAATAAGATGGAGCCAATTTTATTGATCTCCCCTCCCCCCATTCACAGGCAAAAAGGTCAGGAGAAAGGGGATGGAGACCTGTTAAGTTGGATATCTGCCTCTTTCATGTAACCCTGGGATTTCCAAGCCTTCCAAATGGAAGGGTGTGGAGTGGGATCAGAACTGGATTTGCACCTGCAATGGCCTTAGGCCCATTCTGTTGGTGCAATTGAATTGGGTGATAGTTTTTCTAGGCCCTCCCATCTCAATTTCCTGTTCATGCAGCTTTGGGGCACCCAGATATAGGAACCCCCATAAAACTGGCCATGGAGGCTTGTAAAGGGGCTCCTCCTCAGACTGCACGATACCAACAGTAAGCGAAAGATAAGCCCGAAGGTAATTGCCGCTCTTTCTTTAGTGTTACAGATATTCTTGGCCAGTTGGCTTTCTTGCTGTTGCCCTCTGGCCACAGCCAGAAGACCCCAAGGTTGGTGGCTCAGCCCCCATATGCAGGCTTCCTAGGCCCGCAGCTGCACTCTTTTCCCCCACCCAGTTGCCCAGCACTGAGCCCAGCCAGGGGCAGGGCTGCACTGGGATTTCTCCCAAGCAACGTAAATAGTCTGGGACATTGGAATACATCCCACTTACCTAATCCAGGCACAGGCTACCAAGAGTTAAGCTTTTGGAACCAGCAAATGTGAGAGTAAACCCTTCCCATTGTAGTGAGGATGATGTAATAGCACATGGGTATTAGGAAGGGGCTAGAAGCAATACGAGGTATGCTGGCTAGACAGGCTTGTGGAAAGTGTAAATAATTATATCTGTCTATAATAAAATAGTTATTCTTTAGCCCTACAAAGACTCTGAGACTACTGTAGCCAAAACTCGATCTACGCTACAACTAAATCCACACAGCTGACAAGCACAAAGAGTTTCCAGCTGTTTATTCAGAAAGGATCACCCTATCTGCTACAAGAATGTCAAGCAAGGTTCTTTGGAACCAAATGGGGGATTCCCAGTTCGCTACTGATAGATGTTCACTTCCAGGTCACATGAGCTAGTTTAAGCGGTCAATCTTTAAAGGTGCACTGGCATACTGCGAGCTTGCCTGCTTCAGTTATCAGGTTGCTGAATCTGCCACAAAGGATTGTTTCACTTCCTTTCTCTAGTGCCGGGTGCCATTTTGGAGCTGCCTCAAACTCAAAGGGACTTTACTTTCCCCCCCCCCCCCCCCCCACCTGATTTCAAGGAATACAGTCACTACTCAGTCATTAGGCAGCTGACAAGCAAATGGAAGCAAATAAAGTAATTGCGTTTCACCAATTTGCAAAATTCTGTGCTGAGGGTTAATTTTATTATCAGTAACCTTTGAGGAGACATTTAAAATATAATTCCTCATTTTTAAACATGCGCTTGGAGTTCCAGAATAACATTAAGTATCATCTAAATAAGTTAGTAAGTGCATTTACAATTTCCAATAAAAAAGAGAAGTTGCTACAATGCAGAGATCATTCAGCACCCTGAGGAGAAAAACAGAGTTAATATTTCTGTTTGGATCCTTGATTAAAACAGGCATGGTCAGGTTAGAGAAGCAACAACAAATCAAAGTGAGGGTAGAAAAAACAGGTGGAGGTCAAGAGTACAGATCCACTGACTATTTTCACAAAGAGGCAGTTAAAAGTTTAATAGCCTATAATTAGAGTTAAAACACTGGAAAGAGGTGTAACATGTTAGATGCAATATAAAAAAAAGGCTTCTCATGTACTTTTTATCTGTACCATATAATTTGATTTTATTCAATTGTAAATAGTGCATTTGCCCACACATCGCTGGTCATGTTGTGTGAGTTCCTAGCCCATATTTTTAATAGCTCAGTGCATTCTGTAATGGCTTCTGTAGACTGAACAGAGGCTAATGTAGTCTCCATCTTTAAAAAAGGTGAAAAAACAGATCTGGGTAACTAATCTGGGTAACTATAGGCTCATTAGTTTGACATCTGTAATAGTAAAGATGATAGAGGGAATCATTAGGGATACAACATATGATTGCTTGAATAGAAAGAGACATATTAGGGACACCAACATGACTTCATGAAAAGGAGGGCATGTGTAAAAAATCTAATTGTATTTTTGTAAGAAGTTATGAAGTTGGTGGATGAGGGAAACCCAGTAGGCATTGTCTACTTAGACGTCCAAAAAACTTTTGTTAAGGTACCAGAAAAAGTTTCTCTATAAGTTTGTGTGAAATTGTGCTTGTTTTGCACCATTTTTTGGTTTCTACAAGTGCCATTCATGCTCCAAAATGATGTCTGTGTTGAGTGTAAGGGGGTGAATCGCGCCGGACGCTATATTGGTGCAGGAGTTAACGCATGTGCAGCAATCATATGGTAGAAGTACACAGAGGAGGCAGACCATGACTTCAGTCAGAGTGCAACAGTGCTTAGACACCAGTGCTACCATTTTGGAGCTCACCCCTCCAGCTAACACCCTTTCTTAACCTCTCACTTCTGAACATGTGAACAAGCATTTCTCCTAAGTGAACTTCAGTGAGGAACAATGTGTGAGATGTCTGTGCTTCAGTAAGGAGCTCCTCGCCAAAATCTGCCATCTACTGCGACTACAATTGCAACCAGTGCAGGGAGAGGACTGCATTGCCAGTGGCTGTGAAGGTGATTGTGATGATGTATTTTTATGTCTCTGGCTCCTTTCAGGCTGGAGCTGGAGATATTTACAATGTCTTCCAGTTTTCTGTCCACTGTTGCATAAGGAAGGTCACTGAGGTTCACCATTCATTGAGAACTAACTCTATTTCATTCTGAAGCAGGCAGAGTTGAGCATACAGTTTTGCTAGGATTACAGGCCTCCCCATGGTGCAGGGTGCCATTGACTTCACGCACACATGGCTTTGCAGGTGATGCATGGCAACTCGTCCCTATACCCAGAATAGAAAGGGATTCCACTCCTTCAACATCCAGCTGGTGTGTGACTACAGACAGCACATCATGCAGGCCAATGCCCAGTATCCTGGTAGCAGTCACAATGCCTTCATTATGCACTATCCACTGTGCCAGCTGTATTTCAGCCAACACAGCAAACCAAAGGGTGACTGTTGGGTGACAAGAGCACTCCTCTGACGACATGCCTGATGGCTCTGGCTTGTAACCCACACGCACGTGTGCAGCATGCACACAATGAGAGCCATGTTGCCACACAAGATGTGATAGAGCAGACCATTGGTGTGCCTGGACCACTCTGGAGGAGCCCTGCAGTATTCGGCAGAGCAGGCATCAAGATTCATGGTGGTTTGTTGTATGCATTACAGCCTCACCATCTTGAGGGGACAGCCCCTGCTCTTTGGCGAGCAGCTAAGGAGCAGGAGCATAAGGAGGAGAAGGTGGAGGAGGAGGTAGAAGAGGAGCTAGAGGAAGGGAGGAGACAACTTAGGCAGCACCTTTCTGCCCAGTCAGTCCATGAAGAACTCATTCCTGTGTGATAAAAGCAACTGTAATCACAATTCCCCATTCACCAGCAGTCCCACACCTTACCTTCCCTCTGTCACTGATCATCACAGTGTCTGCTTGGCTACAATGTAGAAATAAAAGCCAACACAAAATAAACATTCCAAGCTAAATTTATGAATGAAATCATCCCATATTGCATACAAATGTAAACTAAGCATCCTTGTGCATTCCCTTAGCGCCTGTCTCTTGCCTGTCTTTACCTATCCCAGTGCTCCTATGCTGTGCCACCTGAGTGGCTACAGCATGGCTAGTGGAAGGCTGCTGACTTTCAATGGAGAAGACTGAATATTGAGCAACTCTGGTCTTTGAGGGTCCGGCTGCCGAGAGCACCATCACAGCATGGGCAGCAGCAGTCTGGATGGGCTGGGTGACAGGCAGCAGCAGGGGAACTGGCGGAGTGGCAGCAGTGAGAGGACAAATGCGGAGCCACTGCCACAGCCCCAGGTTTGGGCCTCAGCAATCCTAGTAATCTGTTGGAGGACAGATTGATGGACTGCTGTGACACCTTGCAAGCCCCTTTGAACACTGGTATCTGTATCCATGATGCTAGTGGTCTGAGTCATCAGAAGCTGCATTATGGTTAGGTCCACAAGCGTGCAAACAGAATTGGCCACCATTTCTACACTGGAAATGATGATCTCCAACCTCTGCACAAAGCCATGTGTCAACCACCATGCTCCTTGACATTGAAGGCAGGCTTCCCAATGCACCATGCATTTTGTTGTGCATACCCATCGATATTCGTCCGTAGATTACCACATCAAAGTCCTCACCACAGTCCTCTGTTGCAAAACCTGTGTGCGCTCTTGCCTTCTGGCAAGCTGGCACCTATACTATACTTGTCCCCGCCTTGTCTGCAGGCCACTTGTGCCCAGTGTCTCGCCACATGCAGATCCCGCCTCTATATATCCTCTAAATTTTATGCACTGTCAATGTCTGAGCTGGTGGCTACGAGTGTGAAATTGAGTGATGCTGTGCCTTTATTATCACTGTCCTCCACTGCCTGGTCAGATTGCAACTTCGGGTATCTGAAAGGAGAAAGGCAGAAGGAAAATTTGTGGTGCGGGGAGGGGGCGGGGTAAGTAAGAGGTTCATGCTTATATTAGCTGCAACATGTAAATTTAACATATGAATGTAAGGTATGAGGCCTGATTAATCGAGATTGTTGGTAGTTGAGCAATAGAGGTATGCTGATTTAGGCAGTAGCTATGGCTACTGGTGCAGTTGGTAGGATATGGCATTTGAAGATGCATTCATTGACCTTAATCATTTGTGTAAGATCATTGAACTTCTTGCGGCACTACATCCAGTTCCTCGGGGTTTGACTCCTGGAATCGACCCCCATGGCTATCTGCTCTCACTGCCTTTTGAATGAGTGTCTGAAGGGCCTCCTGGCCCTCTGTGGATACAGGACATCTCTCCTACTTTCCACTTCCTTCACTAAAGCCTACAGTGCAGCATCCAAAAACTTTGGAGCCTTCTCTGTCTCATGTTGTACCATTCTTCACTGTTTCTCAGATCAGATTAACTTCCTGCCAGCACCTTCTCCAGCCACAATGCACCTCCCGTTTAAGCAGTGCAAGTGAGCTTTAACTAGTGCTAGCAAGTTACGATTTTGGGCTGCTGCTAATGCAAGTAGCCAGTCAACAGTGCAGTTACCGCTGACTGCACACAGAAATCATTCAAAGGAGCCAGCAATATGACATTGGTGTGCCGCCTGCATTACAAGCAACAAGTGCGGGCGAATCATGCATTGCGATTCCCGTGCCCGTTTTTGGGGGGGTTTCCAATTTAGTCCCGGATATGTCCAGAGGAAAGAGCCTGAGAGAAGACAACAAGATATTAATAACAGATCAGAGCCTCTGTCGTTTGAGTGAACTGCTGATTCTTAGTATCAATAGCAAAGATGTTATGTTACTAATCAGTGTAGAAATTGCAATGTTAATTGAGAGCAGAATGTTGACATCATAAAGGTCATTAAAACTCAGGAAGGATAATACTGTTGTAGTTCTGACCTCATTTTGCTTTAGGAAATAATTACCTTTTTTTCCCCTAACGTGTTTTTTATTATTTAGTTTAATTTTTCCTTATTTAGTTTTCCTGCCTTGCCCTTGCTTAGCTGGGTTCACACACATACACACACAGAAACACACATGCACACACACAATGTACAGAATAATAGCTCTGAAACAATACAAACACCCATAAGCATATGAATATGCAGTATAAAATATATACTGAAAAGGAAAGATTTGCAGGGCTATGGGTAAGTATGGGTGATTCAGACTAATTGAATAGCTCTTTCAATGAGTCAGCACAAGCATGATGGGCCGAATAGCCTCCTTTTATTTTGAATGATTCTATGAAACAGAATAAACAGAATGCGAGAAGGCACGCAACCAATTACCAAAGTAAGCAAAGGGTAGTATTGACTATACAGCAAATGATAACCGTGAGTAGTTAACTAATAGTAATGAAAACACAGTGACTGCTGCATCTCAGCTGCATTTTAGTACTTATACCTAGTGGGTGTTGCATTAAGACATGACAGGAGGCATGCCTGTAGAAATCGGGATGGGTCTGATCTGTGTAGCTCTCACATCACAAATACCAGAAGGCTAGCTAAGCTCTATGTTTCATATCAGTTGTATTGAGACATACAGTAAATGTCATTGTGTACCCTGCATATTACCAAATTAGTCATAGCATCTGGCACTGGTCAGCCATGAGCCAAGTCAGTTCTCTTATCTATAGTTTAGCGCTGTGAAAGAAAGCATGAGTTTACAGCAGAAAATCCTTCAGAAAAGTAATCTGAGATATCATGAGACGGAACATATGACTGCAGATTCCAATGCCTTGCTTTCTCATTAAAGAAGAAACAGCTAATATGACTGAAAACGAGTAAGAAATTGACATTTTGAATCACTTTTTTTCCTCACATTGTGATACATATTCCTGCAAACATCTCGTGAAAGGCAATCTATAAAGTTATTTGCCTAGTCAATGAGACACCTCAAGGTAACTATCTGGTAACTACAACATTAGTTTTAGACTCCAAATTATAAAGGTTAGTTGCCAAAATAATTAACCCTCACTTGCCACATTAAGCAACCTGAACTGGCAATTTCACAACTGCCCATTGAAAACCAGGTGGCCTCAGACCTGGGACAATTCAGAGGTACATGGAAGTCAGCCAGTACAATCAGGCAGACTCCAGTGCTGAATTCAACATATCTGAAAAGAATGTCCACTGTATCCTGGCCACTACCTGGCTAATAGTTGAGAAGCAGCAGGACAGATAGGAAGGGTGAAAGTGATGACAGCACAGTGAGCTGACAATGGAAAGGCAAAATAAATCAAACTATTGTAACCATGGCTTATGTGGGAGTTGTTTAGCTCAAGATGTAACTCCAAATATCTGAACGGCTATAAACTGAGAGAGGGGAATATGCAGTGAGACCTGGATGTTCTTGTACACCAGTCGCTGAAGGTAAGCATGCAGGTGCAGCAGGCGGTAAAAAAAGCAAATGGTATGTTGGCCTTCATAGCAAAAAAATTCGAATACAGGAGCAGGGATGTCTTGCTGCAATTATACAGGCCTTGGTGAGGCCACACCTGGAATATTGTGTGCAGTTTTGGTCTCCTTATCTGAGGAAAGATGTTCTTGCTACAGAGGGAGTGCAGTGAAGGCTTACCAGACTGATTCCTGGGATGGCGGGACTGACATATGAGGAGAGATTGAGTCGGTTAGGATTATATTGGCTGGAGTTCAGAAGAGTGAGGGGGGATCTCATAGAAACCTATAAAATTCTAACTGGACTTGACAGGGTAGATGCAGGAAGGATGTTCCCAATGGTGGGGGAGTCCAGAACCAGGGGTCATAGTCTAAGGATACAGGGTAAACCTTTCAGGACTGAGATGAGGAGAAATGTCTTCACCCAGAGAGTGGTGAACCTGTGGAATTCGCTATCACAGAAAGCAGTTGAGGCCAAAACATAGTATGTTTTCAAGAAGGAGTTAGATATAGCTCTTGCGCCTAAAGGGATCAAACGGTATGGGGGGAAAGTGGGAACAGGTTAATGAGTTGGATGATCAGCCATGATCATAATGAATGGCAGAGCAGGCTCGAAGGGCCGAATGGCCTGCTCCTGCTCCTATTTTCTATGTTTCTATCTCCCAATCCTGAGCGCTTTAGCACATGAAAGTGCGAATTGTGAGACTTGCTTGTAGGGGGCAGTACACCACTTAGTATTTGCATGTGTTTGGAACTCTTGGGAACTTTCAAAACACACTGTTCTATGTTTTACTATTGGCTTTCATGTGTCCTTTCTGCCTGTACTTTTCTAAGCTTCAAAATGAGTCACTCAAGGAGCAATACTCTGCACTGTGTCCAAGCACACAGTGCTCAGAGCACTTTGTTGCTATGTTTAATGAGAGACGCTGCTGATGGTACAACTCGGGTCTGTGAGTCTGACACTGGTATCTGCAGTATAAGCTACAGAATAATTTTGTAAAAGCATGCCGCCTGCCATTGATTGCCACTTGCAGCCTTGAGTACAGCATCCTTTAAATGAGCAAACTGGTATGAATGGGAGGACAAAATATACATTAAAATTCAGTGCAAATAAAATTTTTGCCAACATACCTAGACTAGATTTAAATGATTAACGCAAAGGCCTAAAGGTTCTTTTCAACTCCCATAACACACAGATGGATTCTATTATGTAACATTTGATAAAATGCCTTCCTCTGCATTTTATGTGGAATATTGTCCATGAAAATTTGACAAATATAGTAATCCAGGGAACAGCCCCCATAGTGCAATACCTTGCCAATAAACCAGAGATATGACATTCCTATTACATTGTTTTCTTGCTGTAGAAATGCACTACAGCCCTCAAATTAATTTAAAAATAAAAGGGCTAAATTGGATAGTCGCCTCAAACAGGCATGGGGATCGCAAAGTGTGATTACCCTGTGCAAATTCAATGTAATGTAGGCAGCATGCCAGCTACTCCTTTGAATGATTGCTGCATGTAGCCAGTGCTATTCATTGCACTGCATGCATCAGCAGGAGCCCAAAATCGAAACCTACTAGCACCACTTAAAGCTAGCCGGCACTGCTTAAAGTCAGCGGGGCGGGGGTTGCATTCTGGCTGCAGTAGCTGCTGACACTCATGCAGGAAGTGAATCTGACCTGTTAAACTGTGAAAAATGGCTCAGCAGGGGAGAGCGTGGGTTCCAATGTTTTCGGATGCTGTACAGGGGCCTTGGGGGAGGAGGTAGAAAGTAAGAGACATGTCCTGTATCCACAGGGGGCCAGGAGGCCCTCTAGACTCACGCTGAGAAGGCAATGGGAGCAGTATAGTCCCAAGGACCTGGATGCACTGCTGCAAGAAATTTAATGACATCTCACGAGTGGCCACGGTCAGTGAATGCATCTTCAAATGCCATATCTTACCAACTGCACCACTGATCTCAGACATACTGCTCAAATCACCATCACTCACCTATCAACAATCTCTTTCAATCAGGAATCCTACCTCGTGTTCATATGTGTCACCACACGCTTACAAGTTTAGCATTGCTGCAAGCCTGGCATCCACAGCTCACCACTTGCATACACTACCAGCTATTTATCCATGACAGCCGCAACAACCAACAGCATGCACCACATTCACATTATTTATTTCAGGACAAGGTGGTGTAAAACTGGAGACAGCAGGAGCTAACCGGAGGAAACAAGCGCACTGTGTGTCCTAACCTCCATGGAGCAGATGGTACTGGCCATTACTGGAATGCCAATTGCTGAGGCCATGGGGCTGAAACCATTGAAGATAATGGTATCCTCAAACCTAATCTTCTTCCACTCATCCCACATCCCCCTCATACCACAGTCTCTTCTGATTTACAATCTGCAGGTGTTGTAAGAACGCACCTTTTACATTCACCTCCTCCCCTTGTGCCTTTTTCCTTTCAAATACCCAAGAGGTGCAACCTGACCAGACTGTGGAGGAACACCAAGAAGAGAGTAATGATGAAGACACAACATCAATCACTTAGTTTCACATTATCAGCCACCAGCTCAGATACTGACAGTGTGTGCTTCTTAGAGGTTACATTAAAGATGGCATGCTGAAATTTACCGGCCCTCCAACACTGGGGGGTTGTAGCAGGGGGCCCAGAAATTTCTTCTAGGAGAGGCCCGCCACGACCCCCAAGGCCGAGAAGGCCCTATCGCATTTTACCGGCTGCGGCGAGGTCTCAGTGCGGACCCCCCCCCACCCCCACCCCCCGCCACCGCTTGGTGGTGGGCTTTCATTTTAATATTAAAATTAATTAAAACACATGCAAATAAATTACCTTGTCCTGGCGGCCATCCCACGCTGATATTCCGGCCGCTGGCCAGACCTTCCGTGCCTTCGGAACTCTAGTGTGACACTGATGGGGAGGGGGGAGGAGTGAAATTATCAGGGCGGGTGGGGGAGCGGGAAAATATGTTTCCATTGGCTGAGGGGATGGTGGGAAGGGGTTGAAGGGCAAAGATTATAAAGTTTGGAGGTGAAAGGTCAATACTGACAAAAATGTATTTTTGGGGAGGAGAGGGAAATAGATATATTGTTTGATCATGGGCGGAGTGGTGGAAGAGGAGCTTTGATGTTCAATTGACAGTGTTTGTTTAAAGTAAAGGTGCTGTGCTCTTTAAAAATTTAAATTGCCGGTAAGGGCTCGACGCCCTTTAAAAATGGCAGCGACACCTGCATGGTGGCGGTAGGCACCATTGCTGGGGATGGAGAGGCGATGACGTCATCGGGAGCAGCTATTCCACTTCCTCCATTTAAATGAGCCCCCGCACGAAATATCACGGGGTCTCAGCGACTGCCACTCCGTGCGGGCGGACTGCCAACTTTAAAGCGTGCTGCCGCGGTTTGCAGCGTGCTAGTAAACTTCAGGCTGGGATCTACGTGTGATGAGACACGGGGCATAAATGGACTGTAGCCAGATCAGACAGCAATGATAACATAGGTGCCAACTCGCTGCAGGGCAAGTTCACACACAGTTTCTGCTGCAGAGGGTTCAGATGAGCACTCCGATGGGGCAGCTTACAGATGAATACTGATGAGTATGCACAGTGAAATGCTTGGTGCATTGGAAAGCCTGCCAGAAAGCTTGCATTCAGTGTCAAGGAGCATGGAGGAGTCCAGTACAAACTTGGCACAGGGCTTTCTGCAGAACTTGAAGCCCATCCTTTCCAGCCTGGATCTAGTGGCCAACTCCATTCGCACACTTGTGGACTCAACCATAATGCAACATCTGATGGCCAAAGTCCTAGCTTCCGTTGCAGCACAAGCAGCTTCCACTGAACACCTGAGTGCTGTCATGCAAGCTCAGACTGCTGTCATGATGGCTATGATACTAGTGTTCAAAGGGGCTTGTAGGGTGTCAGCAGTTCAGCAATCTGTCCTCCAAAAGATTAATAGCGTTGCTGAGGCACTGCCCCAGGGGAGTGGCAGTGGCTGCACAGAGTGCAAACTTGCTTTCCTCTTTCAAGAAGACAACCCTCCCAATCCTGCCACTCCACCAGTGCCCCTGCCATTGCCCGTCATGCAACCAGCCCAGACTGCTGTCGCCATGCTGAGATGTTGCAGTTCGCAACCAGACCTTCTAGGCCCAGAGCTGCTCAAGGGCATCCTTCAAGGCCATCTGCAGTCTCCTCCAGTGAATAGCAGCCATACTCTAGCCACTGAGGTCATACTGAATAGGAGCACTAGGACAGGCAAAGACCCACGGAAGACTGCACTAAGAAAAGGCACAAGGGAGATTAGTTGACTTTTGTATGTAATATAGAACGATTTCATTTATAAATTTGGTTTGGAATGTTTATTTGTTTTGGCTTTTATTTTTGCATCGTGACCAAGCGGACACTGTGATGGTCAGTGACAAAGATAAGGTAAGTTATGGGACTAGGTTGCCTCATCTGTTCCACTTCCTCCTCATGCTTCTCCTCATGCTCCTGCTGTCCCTCCTCCTCCTCTTTATGGTCCTGCTCCTCAACTGCCTGTGTATTGCTGGTGGCAAGAGCTGTCACCTCATGTTGGTGAGTTTGTGCAGAATGCAGAGGACCACCATGAGTCTTTGCAATCACTCTGATGAGCACTGAAGGGGTCCTCCAGAATGGTCCAGCAATTTTTCAGCGTACCAATGATCTGCTCTATCATATTTCATGTGGCAGCATGGCTTTCACTGCATGCTTGCTGTGCATCTGTGTGGATTACACACCAGAGTTATCAGCAGATAGCTCTTGTCACTCAGTAGCCACCCTTTGGTTTGCTGTGATGGCTCAAATTCAGCTGGCACAGCGGACCGCCACAGAATGAAGACATCACAACTGTTGCCAGGATACCGGGCATCGACCTACATGATTCTCTGCCTATGGTCACACATCAGCTGGATGTTGAGGGAGTGGAATCCCTTCCGGTTCCGGTATAAGGCAGAATTGACATGCAGTGCCCACAAAGCAATGAGCATGCAGTCAATGGTGCCCGGCACCGGGGGAAGCCTACAATACTAGTGAAGCTGGGTTCTTGCTCCTCCTGCTTGACTTTGGAGAGAGAATAAAATGTAGTTCGCTCACTTCGAATAGAGAGTCTCAGTGACCTCCCCGATGCAATAGTGGTTGGCAAACTACAAGATGTTGCAAATATCTCCAGTGCCTAGAAGGAGCCAGATGCACGAAAGTTCATTGCCAATGGCTGTGAAGGTGAGTGTAGCAATATGGTCCTTGTCCTACTGTGAGGCTGAGTTGTGGCTACTGCAGGTAGTAGATTGTAGTAAGGATTAAAGGCCTGCTACCCAACCCGAACCCAATGGGACCCGACAACATGTGTCGGGTTGGGTTCGGGTCGGGTCGGGTCGGGTTGCATTTCCGGGTCTGGCATTCGGGCTTGGGTCGGGCTGGGCATGCTCTATCACAGGTAAGTGGCTCTACTGTTAATTTAATTTTTGGACTAGAAAGGTGGTTTTGTTACAGTTATTTTAAGCTTATGCAGATCAGCAACAAAATGAAAAACAGAAGGTAAGTTAACTGATGGTCGGGTTGGGTCGGGCGCGGGAAAAAATGGAAGGACTCGGGTCGGGCTCAGGGTTGGATGTGGTTCTGTCGGGCTCAGCTTGGGTTTTTTTTGCAGACCCGAGAAGGTCTTTAGTAAGGATTTCCTTACTGAAGCCCAGAAGTCTCTCACATTGTTCCTTGCTGTGGTTCAGGTAGCAGAATTGATCCCTGAACACAATGAGTCCTTCTCCCCCTCATCCTTTTCCTTCTTTTAGCAGCTTGTGCTCTGTGTGGCCTTTGTTCATTCTGTAAGACATGCTGGGCAGGACTTTTGTTTTGGGGTCAGGATGCCGACATCCCGTAAAGTTCCAGGTCCCAACCCCACGTTATGTTGGCCCGACACAATTTTTGTAGGGATGGCCAATTAGCGGCCAGGGGGAGTACACTCGTCATCCAATTAAAGACAGTAGATGGGCTCCCGAGGCTGAAAGGCCAGTAGGAGGCCGTCCAGCAATGACACAATCGGCAGTCCCACTATCAGAGGTGGAGGTGTTCTCTAAAGATGAGGTGAGAAAATCTCAATTTACAAAGGCCACAGCTGTTGGCCTGTCATTGTGGAGGGGCAACCTCTTCACTGGACGGGCAGCGCCCGCAGCTGTGGCCTGATGAGCATCATGGTTGCCGGGGGAGGGTCCTTAGTTGGATGGATCGCTGGCCATCCTCCCAACCCCCACCCCGTTCTGCCCCTGAGAGGTTGCCTCAATCCCCTGGCCATGTTTCAGCCACTGCAGGGGGCCTGACTGCTGACTGGAACGTTCCAGTCAGTGTCTCCCCACTGCCATTATGGGCCCTTTAAGGGTAGTGGGTGGGTAGCCGTCACCTGACCCCAGTTATTCACTTTTAAAATGGCCCAGAGGTGGGAACATGCTGGCAAACCAGCATGACCCTCCCCAAGGCCAATTTTCCAACCGTCCTACCTCTGGTCCCTCTTCGGCCGGGCATCAAAAGTTCTGCCCACTGTGTTCCAATAGGAATGTTTATTAGTGCACCCATGTCTGGTTTGTGTAGAAGCCTTGAAGTCATCAAATAGTCCTTGAGCACCAACTACACCATTCCCTGTAGACTTTTTCAAATTGAAACGACTATAGAAAGCACCAAACACTTGTAGCAGCAGCCAGAAGAAATCAACCAACATCTAAGCTGTAAGTAGTTGATGATCCCTTTCAATACATTGGACCTTCCTGCTGTGCTCAGCTGTGCGAGGTTAAGAGAGGGCATTAGCTGAAGTGTTGCACTCCAAAGTGGCACCACTGGCATCAAATCAGCATTGCATGCTGATTGACGTCATGATCTGCCTGCTCTGCATACTTCTGGTGGGTATTCACTGCAAGCACACGCTAACGCCCTCACCAATATGGCATCCGGTGCGATTCACCCCACAATTGTGCACGTGCCGCAGCTGCTATTGTGAAGCTCTAAGGGCACTCAGGGCTGGTTTTTATGGAGGAGGCGGAGCTACCGGCACCAGGTGAAAAAGGCAGGAGAAAACTTGCCTCGGCCTTTTTGTGCGGCCCTGGAGTGATCCTCCAGTGATTTGAAGCCTTGCTGGCCGGCGTCAGGATTGCTGTCCCTTTAAAGACAGGGATCCCACCACCAAGAGCTGCCAGCCAATCACAAGGCTGGCATCGCAGCAGTATTGGCAGCACCCCCAGGAGCGTGAAGTCCGGGGTTGGAGTTTGCCATGGAGATGTCAATTTTGCCGGCAGGAGTCCTCTGTGGACAACAGATTGCCCACGAAGGAGGAAATAACCCCCCCCCCTCCAACCAAGGAACAACCCCCACCTCCCCCCCCCCGACCAAGCCCACAGGGAGTGCGCCTCATTTTACAAGGCACCCTCCCCTTGCGGAGATCCTTGAGCGGCCTTTAATAGGCTTCAATTGGCCTCTGGACGGGAAGGCCGTTGTCGGTCTACCTCGCCCCGGCAAAATCACTTGCGAACGGGGTGGCAACGGGCCCTCCACCCTCACCGCCCATCAGAACTCTTTGGACCCCCCACCCCCACCACCCACCCCCCCCCCAACCCACGCCTTCAACACCACTTCAGGGAGACCCATAAAATCCAGGCCATAGAATCCAAAAACGGCGCTAACGGGCCCAATTTCTCATTCAAAATATTTGTCAAGTAACAAAAAAATTACAAAATCCCCTGATATCCAGATCCATTTCATAAATAGTGCTTTGTGATCATCATGTGGAAATTAGTTGAATCTTTTCAAATGATCACTGAGTCCATTTATCTTGAAAATTTTATAATTGTGCATCTAACATTTTCCACTATGAATCGGGACTCAGATCCAGCCTTTCTTAATCAGCAAGAGATGGGCTGCCAAGTAAAATTGCCTCCACTTTGTTCTGCAAATGTGATTTAACTTGACTCTTAGAACAGTATTCTGAGTGCGCTTATATGACACTTTTTATTTTTCTTGCCAGCCGCTCCTCTGACCTCGCCTATGCTCCTTCATACTTCTGGATGCATCAGAAGGTTGGTATGAGCAAGGTACATTACACTTGCACTTTTGAGAAGCAAAACTTGCTCTTGTTGTAGCTGTCTTGTAGAAGTTTGAGCCCAGTTTCCCCAGAAGCTCTGAAAGGTACGCTGGTAGTCGAATGGCACGCAATATGCAAGCATACCGGTGGAGCAATTCCCTCAGAGGGATTCAGATGGCTTAAGGGTCAAAATGTGGGCATTGCAGCTTGGGCAGATTTAAGTATTGTATTCTGGCACCCCTCATTTAATAAAATGTTTTTCAAAAGATAAAGCAGTTTTCTTATTGAATCTATTTCCTGCCAGTTGTAAAAGCAAGTCCTCAATGTAAAATCACAGTAGATTTTACACTCTTCGGTTACAGCTGCTGGTTTATCAGCTCGGACCTCACACTGTGAAGAATCTAATTTTTGTAGGCAAAACATTTTTGTTCCAGCTGGGACATTATGAAAATGTGGTCAAAAATTGTATCATGTCTGTGTTATATCCAAGCAAGGCCTGCAGAGTCAGAGGTTATGTATAAAAACATTGTTTATGGATCATATTGTACTGTAGTTTGAAATGATATTTGGTTAACTAATTTAAAGCAGTTCCATGAGTTACTCATAGCAACCCATGAAAGCTATTTCCTACATATATCAAATGTAAAGGTAATAGTGACTGAAGTGACACTGCACAGTTGTGCCAACTTGCTTTAGGTGGAATGTATTTGCCATTTTCTCAACACTGCACTGCAAATGCACGGAGCTCGCTTTGAGAAGAACCAGACCTGGAGAACATGTCAAGAAGATAAGAGGTACTCGCCCAAACAGAGGAGCTGTCTGCTTCTGCTTGAGGCAGCCAGCATTAGCCAGAAGTGAGAGTATTAGGCCTTGAGCTTCAGTGAACCGAAATATCCTGTGTAATGATTTATCACAGATAAAGAGATGCAATCCTCCAAGTGAGTCAGCAGCTTAGTGGTGGCAAGAAGTGTTAAACAGGTTGCCTGCACTTGACAGGACTTTGAACTGGCCTGCTCTGCTGTCTGTCTTGTAGGTGTGGGCGTCACCATGCAATGGAACAAAATTGCTGTTCTGAAATACAGGGTTAGCTCCTTTAAGGAAACAATATCAATAGAGACCTTAGAAAGGGGCCTAAAGAGTTACACCACAAACATACTCTACGAAGCCATGTCAAAGAAATCCTCATTATTTTATACCATGCAAATGTTCTGTGATGCACATATTGTAGCCAGTAGCTATGTTCCTCTGTTGTACCATCCATGTGGCTGCTAATTGTGGTGGATTCTTCACCTGGAAACAGTTTATTTTATGCCATGTGACTTTGAACCATTTTGAATCAGGACATAGATTCACCTGCCTTTAATACTATTGTTCTGAAACCACTAACGAATGGGTTGAACCAGATAAATGTTGTGCGGTTTACTGAAATGTAAAGCAGCTTATGAAAATGGGCCATGAGCTGACCTTTTAGATCGGTTAGGTCCTCTTCATTGACACTCTTTTTGCAGATTCCCAGCAATTTATCCTTCATCCATCCTGCCTGAGTGAGTGATATGCTTATTTACATTTCCAATCCAGTTCCTCCTCTCCTGAAAGTGCTAATATTTGAACCATGGGTACCGCACTCCCGTACCTTGCCCAAGTGACAACTCTTTATGTTCAAATCTAGACAGTGAGTGCTGGCAGGCTGGCAGGATGGCATTTCAGCTCCAGGAAGAGAAGTTGTCAAGGGCGGGGGTGGGTGGAGGTGGGTGGGAGTAATCATTATGGTCACGCCTGATCTGTCCTCACACAGCACTTATGCAGGCACTTCCCCATGTTGCAAAACTACAAAAACTCTCAAATAGCTGAAGGAAGCTTAAAAAAAGGTCTTAAAGGATAACATAAAACTGAAAAACAGCCCTGGGTAATCAAGATCATTACTTGCAGGCAATTGATTAAGATTTTTTTATATTGTATTGGATTTCAGGATTTTTTGTAAGTATATGACATTACGTTCTGCATGCTAGTTGTTTTTCTGTAGAAATTGAACCCAATGGCCTCTGCTATGACAGATGAAAGAAAGTGGTTATAATGAGAGTGCAACGAGATATCAGTTTGCTATAATATAGCTGCAGCTATTCACAGTATCTCATCAGTTGTGTTATTATAGGGGACAAGCTGAAGTATACAAAAGTGCAATTTTTGCACTGGTGGATTTTTTTTTTATAAACCTTTTGAAGAGGCAAATGAGCAGATTTTGTGCAAAAACTTTTTTTTTCTGGGTCTGTCTAAGGATATGCTCCCTCACTGGCAAGTTTTGATCTTTTGACACATTTTAGGGCATTTTTCCCAGTTTGGAATCCATTGTAATTTTTACTTTTGAAGTTAAAAATGACAAATCATAAAGCACACTAGATACCCAGGAGGCGCCTCAGCAATACACTATCATATGTGAAAAGGCACATGTTTCAGAAATGCTCAGTACAGACACCCTGATACTGTTCTTTATGATGTCGTTTACACACCATGGATGAATACATTGGAGTGAAATTGGACACGGGCAGGAAGAAGTTCAGTGAGTTTCCCGTCTACACTTACATGGACCTTGAGGTACTAAATGAGTACTTTTCATCAGTATTCACCAAGGAGAAGGACTTGGTGGATGATGAGCCTAGGGGAGGGAGTGTAGATAGTCTCAGTCATCTCATTATCAAAAAGGAGGAGGTGTTAGGTGTCTTGCAAAGCATTAAGGTAGATAAGTCCCCAAGGCCTGATGGGATCTACCCCAGAATACTGAGGGAGGCAAGGGAAGAAATTGCTGGGGCCTTGACAGAAATCTTTGCATCCTCATTGGCTACAGGTGAGGTCCCAGAGGACTGGAGAATAGCCAATGTTGTTCCTTTGTTTAAGAAGGGTAGCAAGGATAATCCAGGAAATTATAGGCCGGTGAGCCTTACGTCAGTGGTAGGGAAATTATTAGAGAGGATTCATCGGGACAGGATTTACTCCCATTTGGAAACAAATGGACTTATTAGCTGACTTGGTAGGAAAAGGACCAAGCTGGGAACTAGGGAATACTGGCTTACCCAGTCCAGAGGCCAAACTGGGAACCGTACAGATTGCAGAGCAAAGCTAAAAGCTGAAGACAGATAGGGCGGCACAGTGGCGCAGTGGTTAGCACCGCAGCCTCACAGCTCCAGGGACCCGGGTTCGATTCTGGGTACTGCCTGTGCGGAGTTTGCAAGTTCTCCCTGTCTCTGCGTGGGTTTCCTCCGGGTGCTCCGGTTTCCTCCCACACGCCAAAGACTTGCAGGTTGATAGGTTAATTGGCCATTGCAAATTGCCCCTAGTTATAGGTAGGTGGTAGGGAAAATATATAGGGACAGGTGGGGATGTGGTAGGAATATGGGATTAGTGTAGGATTAGTATAAATGGGTGGTTGATGGTTGGCACAGACTCGGTGGGCCGAAGGGCCTGTTTCAGTGCTGTATCTCTAAAAAAAAAATACTGAGGGAGGCAAGGGAAGAAATTGCTGGGGCCTTGACAGAAATCTTTGCATCCTCATTGGCTACAGGTGAGGTCCCAGAGGACTAGAGAATAGCCAATGTTGTTCCTTTGTTTAAGAAGGGTAGCAAGGATAATCCAGGAAATTATAGGCTGGTGAGCCTCACATCAGTGGTAGGGAAATTATTAGAGAGGATTCTTCGGGACAGGATTTACTCCCGTTTGGAAACAAATGGACTGATGAGCATGAGGCAGCATGGTTTTGTGAAGGGGAGGTCATGTCTCGCTAATTTGATTGAGTTTTTTGAGGAAGTGACAAAGATGATTGATGAAGGAAGGGCAGTGGATGTTATCTATATGGACTTCAGTAAGCCTTTGACAAGGTCCCTCATGGCAGACTGGTACAAAAGGTGAAGTCACACGGGAAAGAGGGGAGCTGGCAAGATGGATACAGAACTGGCTCGGTCATAGAAGACAGAGGGTAGCAGTGGAAGAGTGCTTTTCTGAATGGAGGGATGTGACTAGTGGTGTTCCGCAGGGATCAGTGCTGGGACCTTTGCTGTTTGTAGTATACATAAATGATTTGGAGGAAAATGTAGCTGGTCTGATTAGTAAGTTTGCGGACGACACAAAGGTTGGTGGAGTTGCGGATAGTGATGAGGATTGTCAGAGGATACAGCAGGATATAGATCAGTTGGAGACTTGGGCGGAGAAATGGCAGATGGAGTTTAATCCGGACAAATGTGAGGTAATGCATTTTGGAAGATCTAATGCAGGTGGGAAGTATACAGTAAATGGCAGAACCCTTAGGAGTATTGACAGGCAGAGAGATCTGGGCGTACAGGTCCACAGGTCACTGAAAGCGGCAACGCAGGTGGATAAGGTAGTCAAGAAGGCATACGGCATGCTTGCCTTCATCGGTCGGGGCATAGAGTATAAAAATTGGCAAGTCATGCTGCAGCTGTACAGAACTTTAGTTAGGCCACACTTAGAATATTGTGTGCAATTCTGGTCGCCACATTACCATAAGGACGTGGAGGCTTTGGAGAGGGTACAGAAGAGGTTTACCAGGATGTTGCCTGGTGTGGAAGGTATGAGCTATGAGGAGAGGTTGGATAGACTCGGATTGTTTTCACTGGAACGATGGAGGTGGAGGGGCGACATGATAGAGGTTTACAAAGTTATATGCGGCATGGACAGAGTGGATAGTCAGAAGCTTTTTCCCAGGATGGAAGAGTCAGTTACCAGGGGACATAGGTTTCAGGTGAGAGGGGCAAAGTTTAGAGGGGATGTGCGAGGCAAGTTCTTTACACAGAGGGTGGTGAGTGCCTGGAACTTGTTGCCGGTGGAGGTGGTGGAAGCAGGTACCATAGAGACGTTTAAGAGACATCTTGACAAATACATGAATAGGATGGGAATAGAGGGATACGGACCCCGGATGTGCAGAAGGTTTTAGTTTAGGCAGGCATCAAGATCGGCGCAGGCTTGGAGGGCCGAATGGCCTGTTCCTGTGCTGTACTGTTCTTTGTTTGTTCTTTGTTCTTTGGAGCCAGAGTACGCCTCCTGAATAAAGTACGAGATTTGTCCTTGTACTCCCACAGCTTTCTCCTTCTCCAAGACAGGTGCATGAGGAACTCGGTCAAAAACCTTTAAACAATTGACAGAAGTAGCGTAAGGGAGGCCCTCTTGCAACCGTCTGCAATAAAGCCACAACCTGTCCTTTGACATTCCTCATGAGAGCAAATTGTAGCCTGTTCTTTCCTGTTTGCGTATGTAAGCATCTGGTAAACATGCCACAATGACCTGATGAGCCACTTTAAGAGTCAGTGATCTCAATAAAACTCCACACACGCATGCAGGCAAATTTGAAGGCATTCTGACTTGACAGCGAGAACTGCCAGAAGCAGAAAATGATATCCATTAACAAGTCCTGCCGTACAAGCAGTACGGGGAAAATTCTGAATGTCAGCATGAGATGCTGACAGTTTCCATGTGTGTTTCTGTGTCATGATCGGTTCAGGCACGCAATTTATTTCCCACAATTTACCTTGGCACTTGCACAGTGACGAAACTTCAAATTTAAAAAAAGATCACTGTGAATACACAACCTCTGAATGTGAGATTTCAATACCACTACTGCTCGGATCCTTTCAATATAGCAATGGACGTCCCTTTTCTCTATCTCGCTCTCTCTTCCCTCCACTCCCTCACCTAGACTTAAATTGAATAGAATGAAAGGCCATGACTACCTAAAACTTCACACATCAGTAAACACTAGTCTGATTTTCCAACAACACTGGTCTGCTCTTACATGCATGCAGCTGAGTGCTAGGCTGAACAAGTGCAGTGCCTGGGTAATAATACCTCAGACTTCATGCTGATTTGCCTTAATGTCACTGATTTGCACACAATGAATTGGGAGTCACTCTGCAGATTCTGGAGCAACTTTAAGAAAAAATTGCCAGTTGTAAACGCTGATTTCAATCAGCAGTTACTGACAGGCTGACAGGGCTGGGAAGACGCAAACTGCCATTGCAAAATACTGATGATTGTCAGCTATGTTTTCCAGAAAGTGTCACTGTCATGCTAGGCCCCCCACCTGCCAAGAATGAGGCACATCAATTTTGTCATGAACATTGATTTTTAACTGTTGTTGGAGCGAGGAAATGACTTGTTAAACAGATCAGCCGTGGCTGGAAAAAAACATTTACATACTATCAGACATCGAAGGTGAGGAAGCGCAGTCCAGTGCCTGCTAAGGAGGATACAATCCACAAGGGCCAGGACTGGTTAGACCAGGTGGTCACATGACAAACTGGCTGTTCCAGGGTTTTCTTTTAAACTGGCCAGAGAGAGTTTGAACTCAGAAAGACTGTTTGCTCCTGGACTGAAATGATCTCTCCTGTCTGCTCCCATCTCTTTCTCACAAGCATCTGAATCCACTGAAGACACGTAAACCCCAAGAGAGAAAAGTCTCCTACAGTGAATAAGGTTTATGAAGAATACTGGGCCACAACGAAAAGCAAGACCTACCTACAATCAAGGGCTCTACATTGAGCTTGAAGAACCGTAACAAAATCTCTTCAGATATTGCCTCAAATTTTTCCACTTTATTTTTCTTCTGTTCTTTTCTGTCTCTACTTGCATGTGTGAATCACCTTTGCATGCTAGCGTGGACGCATTGTGAATCCGTAGGTGCCAACCAAATTAGAGTTTATGTTTAAGTTTAATAAATTCCAACTTTTCTTCCTTAAACCTAAGAAAACCCGTTTGTGCTGGTTTCTTTGCCTTATAATTGGAAAGCGGTGAACAAGGATTCACCAAGGGGGAGCTAATAACACAATGTGTTTAAAATTAAACCCTGTTATGGTAAGACCAGATGAAGGCTGAGAGGGACCTCTAGACATCTTCTTCACCGGGTCGTAACATTCACTAAGTAACAATAAAAATCAGGAATTTAAACTAATTTATTTCCTCCCTCCTTTCCTAGCCCAGGAAAGCCAACATCAGTTCTAACCATGATGAGAATGAGGGACCCAGCTGACTTTATATATTCAGTACCAGACTGGCTAACTGGGGAGTGCTAGTAAAAGTTATTGCAAATAGCTTCCATTTCATAATGGAAGAGAGTTTAATGCAGAAAGCTGCTTGTTTACTGAAATTCAAGAGACTGAAAATGGGAATGTGATAGAAAGAAGCTTATAGATGAGGAAACCTAAATTGCACCAGTCTTTGTGATAACCTATGGTACTGGAACTAGGTCCCACATTTAAGTGCTCGCAGCCACACTTACTGCAGCTCACTTGTTTATATCAGTCCGTGGCTCTGCTGAAATTTGCTTTTTTTTTAAACACATAAACACATTCAGCAACTGTGTACATCGGACACTGTGGGCTGAATTTTTGCTTCAGGTGTGGGAAACAGGAGCCGGGACTGTTTCCGGGTCCTGAACCCGCTCCAAAGGGGAAACAGTCATGTTGGAATTTTGACCAGGGCACCCCCCCCCCCCCACTTAATTGGCATTGAAACAGGTTCCCTGCCGAAGTAAGGGCGGCAGACAGGCTCTCAAAGTTGGAGGGGCAATCAGAGGCCTTCCTGCTTCAGAGGAGAGGTCGGCTACAGTAAACAGTAAGTAACTGGAACAAGAACAGTGCCCTCTCAGCCACTTTAAAAAATTAATTAATAAATACAGAAACCAGCCAGGCCACCACTGTGGTAGGCTGCGGGGGCTGGGTGGTGTGGTGGTGGGTGATGGAGCCTCTCTATAATGTGGTCTTTGGGTGTACCCCTACCCACGCAGGCAGGTAAGGCCTGTACACCTGCCTGGAAAGCTGGACCTCCGGCCTGCTGCTGGGTGCCCGCCCCCAGGCAGTTAAACTGTCTTCCGTCACTTCAGGAAACTGGAGGCCGACTGGAAAATCCCAGTCAGCCTCCTCAATACCAGGTTAACAAGACTCTTAACAAGCCTAATTACCTTCCCTCCTTGTGGAGGTGGGTGGCCTTGCTGAGCCCCAAAGTCGAACAGGGTCGGGAAACTGGCACGCTGGCCAGCCGCGTAATTTCGGGCAGTGTCCGCCTCCATTCTCGACCTGGGTAGGGCCCGAAAACTCAGCCCTGTGTTTGTCTGTCTTCAACCCAGGAGTCCCTGTAGCTATAAGAGTCGCAACATTTCCCTTGTTCTGATAAACCAGCTGACTGTAAAGTAACCACCATGAGACATTCTAAAGGAAAGAACTTTCAATGCACAATTACTTTATTAAAGCTTGCTAAATGATTAACCTAGAATGCATGTGACTCTGTGCTAAAGGGGCACTGACCTCGTGAAAAATGTTTGGCAAACCTGTTGTTTTTGTGGCGGGTGAACAGCCAGGCAAGTCACATCTCATTTTTGTCATAGTGACATCATAAATGGATGACTTTCAGGCACATTTTTAGTTTAATTTATATAAATACTATACAATTATTAAGAAGAAAATAAACTCACTGAACATTTTTTCATGAAGATATTGTTCTTTTAAATCTCAGCTGCGAGTTTCATCCTTCAGGCTACAAGCATTTCGAAAGAAAGATTTGCATTTAAATAGCACTATATCACTTCTCTCAGAAGTATCTCCAACGTTTCATGATCAATTAATTACATTCAAATGTAGCAATTTTTGTTATGTAGGTAAATAGCTGTTGTTCTTTGGTTCAAAATTCTGGGAGATTGTCAACCTGCACCTGGAATAATGGTGCAGTCAGTCTCAAGCCACAACTAGTGGAACCCCTCCCATGAAGACAGCAAAACCCTGGCATGAGGTCTCAGTTATTTCCAGCAGTTCCTTCACTAATTTGTAAGGGGCAGAAACTCCAACTCACAAAGCAAATGATGGGCAGGTAGTAGGGCCTCCCCAAGCCAGGGGTCCCAGCTTCTGAGGAGCCCAGTGTTTTTGTGGTTGGCTGGTACAGCAAGTAGATATAGGCTAATCCAGCCTCTGTAGGAACTAGGTGAAGTACAACAGTGGGCTCCAAGCCAGCTAGGGTAGCTGAAATCCTGAAGATGTTTTTTATAGTTAGGCTGAGCGGCCCCCCTTTTCACAATGATTGGAAACTTGGTGGAGTTGAGGCTACTGGGTGACACCCCAGCAGAATGGGTAAGTGGGCAGCAGAGACAGGTACAGAAGAGGTGCTGAAGTGCTGACTCATGCCAATTAGGTGCCCTCCCAATCATTCCTCGATCTCCAACTGTGTCAGGGTGGAGGGTATGGCTGGGTGCAATCCAAATGTAACCGCCTGAGGAATTTTAGCTCTTTTTTTTTAGTTGTTGCCTGGTGCAAGCAGCACAAAATAGTCCATCTCAAATAAATTGGAGATCAGTCTAACTCGTGGCATTCTATGGTGCCTCTGTGAGGGTTACGAGCAGGTCTCAGAGGAATGACCTGGCACCACATCAAATAAGATGCAAGGGCAAAAGTTTATTATTGCAAAAAAAAACACAAGCAAGCATTCATCAAGACAAGAGACCTTTGTTACGTTTTTTCCTTTTAAAAATAATTACATGTGGCACAATGTCTTTATGAAGGGTGGTGTTAACCAAGTCAGCACTCATGTCAGATAGTGTAATGCGGTGTTGAGCAAACAGGGATCAATTGTGCACAGAGCACCATGCTAAATACAACTCCTGCACCCAGTCTGATGTTAGCTTCTTAATACAGGGGCAATTAGACGTCTCAAAGCTTGGATGATATGGTGCTAACACTGTGATATTTTTGTTGGCGTCATCATCAGCATTGTCTGCATGGGCCACTGGGGCTCTGATCTACTGCTGGATGATAGGTTCGGGATTGCAATGTTACTTAGTGCGTGGTACTTCATTTGAGGTACAAAGGGATTTGTATGACGGTTAAAAAGAAATTTTCTCCCTCACTCAAGTAGATTGTTAATTATTTTCTCTCTTGACTATATCAGGATTAAATTCCAGCATCTGACTGGCATTTTTTCCTTAGGATAAAGATAGGATTATCTGTTAGACACCTCGGCCCCAGCTGATAAAACTGCGATTAGTTAAACTCTGCTGTTCAAGCAGGGGAATTAACATTTGCACCTGTAAGATATTGGAAGACTGAACACAAAATTACATTTGGGTAAGAATACTGCCATAGCCTCAGTTTTATGGGAGTAATAAAGCCAGCAGCAGTCGAGATTTTAGATGTCCTTCAAAGATTTTCAACAGGTAAACATGAACGCCAGCCATAGTCATTTGCTGAAACTCATAATTGCTCAAGCATAGACTTCTTCTCTATAATATTAACCAACCTTGCTCTTGGCAGTGTTTGAAAACACTCTCTCTCTTATTAAGTTGGCCATGTCATCAATCTATCCATGGCTGTGCCTCAAACAAACAGCCGATATTGAATTTTAGATGGGTCTATTCTGGGAACACTCAGGATTAATACTATATTTTTCTCATTTGCATGCATTAGATTTTATTATATCATAATGGCAACTTTACAGACCTAATGGACTTACCTCATTCCACAGTTTTGTTCTTACCAGTAAAAGCCAAAACATATTTAGAGCTGGGATTGCTGTGATATATATACACACTGGGAAAACTCTCTATCCCCTGCTCCACTGAAGAATGACGGAATAATTCCAACCATTATTTCTTGGTAAGCAGCTGTACAGTATTGTCAATATCAGTGTCAGTGACTCAAGGACACACTGAGTGGTGGGGAGTACTCGCACCTTCCGGTCAGCTGTTTCTCACCTGTTTCTCACAGGTGACTAGCAGGGGAGAATCTGCTGGACACCTCGGACACCCATTAACCTGCCTGATTCAATTTTCAGGCAGGCCTATAAATTGACGCCCAAAATAGGTGCAAGGCTGTTTAAATGTGCAGATACACTGATTGCAATGTTAATGGGATAATGAGCGGAGTGTGTGCAATGCCCATTAGTCACAACTGTGCTGGGCATTTAGTGGTCTAACCAGTGGTCCTTAAACAGTTGCTGAGAAAAAGTTTTTGTTTTTTTGTTTAGGATTATTGTTGGACTGGGAGGAGCATTACTGACCTATTTTTGTTCGTGCTCCCCCCGTTATAAGATCCCCCTCCCTCAACAAGCCTTACCTGCTGGCCAACTCTGAGCAGTAGCCAAATGATTTTCCACCGCCTAAAACCAGCAAGCTGTGACAGATTGCCCGTTTGGTACCTGCAGCTCGCTGATAAAATTTAAATTAGGTCTGAACCTCAAAATGCTTCAAGCCTCCTGACTAGCCTTGGTGAGTTGCACTATACTGAGCCAAAGTTACTGATTTAGCACCCCCACCTTTCCCAAACAAACACCTCACGATGCCAACACTTAGTGTTGCGACCAGCATAAAAAAAGGCTCAAAACCAAATAAAAGAACTTCCCGAAGCTCATAAACAAATAGTAAAAATCATGGTCAGTTCAAGGTTGAAATTTTATTTTATTTCTTCTGACATTACCTGAAGCACTTCTGACTACTGCCTTGTATTCTCTCCCGGGGGGTGGAGGAACTGCTCCATGTGTGATCTTGGCAGCACAATGTTGAATATGCAATAACATACAGCAATTTGGCGTGTCTATGGTAACAAAATGGTGGATAGCTTCAGCTCGTACTGCCGAAATACGCAGTGGAGAGGGAGGATTGAATCACTCTCATTTGCACAGCAGCAAACAGAAGCATCACCGTACAACCTGGCGATGAAGGCCAGCCACTTACATCACCAAAGGAGAATAATGGTGAACACAAGCCATAAGCATCCTGTACAAGGAACAAGACTGGTGCTCAGGTGTAATTGGCCAGTCCTTCTCCTGATCTCTGCACGTGGAAACTTCAGTTATTAAACTCAATGGTTGCTTAAGTGCATTTATTTTTGTTTCGTTCATTTTACAAATTCCTTTTTACTACTTTTCCGACAACGTTACTGAACCTACACATCAGCAGGTCAAAGACCCTTGCACTCAGTATAGAGGTCACAGAATTAGAATCTGCTCAGCAAGCTCCCAAGTCACTCGGGGTGCATTTTGAACACCTGTCTCATGTAAGAGGCTGCAAACTGTGGTGTAGGTGTCCAGACTAGAGGAGCGAATTCCTGAGGTCTCCCAGAAACTTTCTGATGCTTTTCCCAGTGGCCTTCTTGGCAAGGAAGAAACTCTTTAAAAAAAAATCACTTGCCTCCCCTTTGGCGGTCCAGGCCTCAATTCTGGCCTGCAGCATAAACACGCCAAGTTAGCAGGAAGCCCAGATGTAGGTTTGCCTGGACCAGCCCGGCCCCAGCCTCACCATCTCCTATAGCAAGGGCCATATTTGGGGAAAACGGAGGCTTTATTTGTTTATTGTTTCATTTTGTTTTTGCTGGATGTATTCTAACAAAATATAATAACAAATCATCAGTCATTTTATTCATAATTATAGTGTTAGGTTATAATACACATAAGAGTACTTGTAGCGACTGTGTTTACTGTCTTATCCTTTTCATGCACCAACCCAACACTCTGTGACATATCAAATTTAGTGACTGACTGGTGGAAGGACCAGGTGGCTCCATCTGAAGCCTATTGAGAACTTTCTTCAGGTTCTGATGTCCCACTACTTCCAATTTTTGTGCAACATTTTTGTAAGAATATCATACGTTCTTCTGACCAGATGGTCAGAGACACTGAATGGCAAGATTGTGGTGCTGCTCTGAGAAGCCACCAGCTGTCCTACACACCATTGTTGGTGGACAAGCCTTAAGCTGGCCACTGATCTGTATGAGCACAAACCAGTGCACCCCTATGAGATCTGTAAATCACTTACTGGTGGTTCTCACAATACAATCTCCAATTGCATTTAAGCCCACCCTGGTCACATCATGGGTGTAACATCCCAGCTGAACTATAATATTAATTCATGAGATGTTCCACCTACTTCTGTGTACCTGAGGTCTCCCCTCCAGATGTAGCTTGCTGCTCAGTGGAAGCTTGCCTTCTTAAATGTTCCTTTGTGACAGTACAAAACTCAGTGGTGCACTTCACCACAGAAGCAAATGCAGCTTCCAACATGTGTTACAAATACATACGAGTCATTTGCATGAAACTTCTACTTGAAAGGTGGACGCATGAGCTGAGAATCCTGAAGGAGTTCAACAAGGTCAGCCAGAGTACTGTACCTACCGCAGACTGTCCTATCTTTCCCTTCCTCACTTGCAATGTTTCTCTCACTCTGTAATGCCTCCTGAATGTCACTAAGATCATCTAAAAATTGATATTTCTGAGCTGGTGCTTAGTGACAGTTAAAAGGTGATAGAATCTCACAGCACAGAAGGAGGCCATTCAGCCCATTGTGCCTGTGCCAGCTCTTTGAAAGAGGTATCCAATTAGTCCTACTCCCCTGCTCTTTCCTCATGGCCCTGCAAACTTTTCCCTTTCAAGTATTTATCCAATTTCCTTTTGAAAGTCACTATTGAATCAGCTCCCTCCAGCCTTTCAGGCAGTGCATTCCTGATCCTAACAACTAATTGTGTAACTTAATTCTCCTCTTCAAGTCTCTTTCTTTTGTCAATTATCTTAAATCTGTGCCCTTTGATGACCTCTTCTGCCAATGGAAACAGTTTCTCCTATTTACCCTTATCAAAATTATCCATGATGTTGAACACCTCTATTAAGTCTGTTCTTCACTGGTTCTGTGCCTCCAGTCTCACCACATAACTGAGATCTCTCATTCCTGGTACCATTCTGCTAAATCTCCTCTGAAACCACTCCAAGGCTTGATGCAGTCGTAATGTGGACTGAAGGCCAAGGCACTGGCTTGCTTCTTCATAGATATTTGACTTTCTGTTGAAAGAGGAGACAACAGATGATCAGTTCATGATCATTGTTCGCTACCTTGATGGAGAATTCTGAAGCCAGTGCAATAAGGGCACAGACTGGGTGCTGCGACCCACCTGAGATCAACATTTGGTTTGGCCCTCCTCAGCGTAATTGGGGCAAGTTGCAGAGTGCTCAATAAGTGCAAACAGGCAGCTCCCCAGACTGCGTGAGGTGGAAAATCTGACAGCATCTTGGGCAAGCCAAGCCAGAAGAGAGCAGGTAATTTAGGGAGGAGACAAACTCCGTGGGAAGGTAGCAGGGCTTATTTAGTGGCTGGCAGTGGGCTGCAATATCTTTCTGGGGCTGAAAGGGGCATACACCTGTCTCCACAAAATTCCACCCCCCTCATCCCAAAAAGCACCAGCCTGTTGCTGGAACAGCCGCACACCCACCACCCTGTGTCCCCACCAAATATGACTCAGCGGCGCAGGAGGAGTTCCCTTCCAAAATGTAAATGTCTTTCAGGATGGATCATTGGCTCATTGGCTACAATCAGGGGTGCACCTCTGCAACAGATGGAAATCCTGTCCACCTCCACACACCTGAGATGTATGCTAATGAAAAGGGGATAGAAAGTCGTGTTCTTTGGTGTTTGCATTTCAGTTTCAGATCTGTAAAACTTTACTCAAAAAGCAGACCATCTGCTCAAAGGTCAAATGGCTGCTGGTACTCCCTGCTTTTCAATTTTCTTCGAGGTGAACTCCTTCTTAAGGGTATCCTTCCCTGCTGGCTGGGTGACAGGAACCATGTTTATTTCCTGTGAGAATGCCTCCCAAATTGTCTGCTCTCTGCTCCTGTTTGTTGGTTAGTCTTCTGTTCCACTCAAATTGTTTCTTTGTTTCCTCATGCTCCCTCCAGTAATATCCAGGACCTCATCAGCAAACCAAAATCCTGCCCAATTTAACAAGCATATTTCAGGCAATGTGTGTGAGGGCCTCGCCAAAATAGGAAATAAGTTGGTGTCTTTTCTGATGAAAGTTGATCAATCTTAAACATTAACTCTGTTCCTCACTGCACAGATGCTGAGTATTTCCAGAATTTTTTGTTTTATTTCAGATTTCCAGAATTCGCAGTATTTTGCTTTTGTCATAATGAAATTCTACCCTTGTAGTTAATTTGGTAATGGGGATGGAGGGGAAGGAAAGCAAAATAATTTGTTCAGGGGAACAAGACAAAACCCTCCTTAAAAAAAAGTGAAAGACAAAAGAGAAAGCCCAGGTTGGCTCAGCGTCAATCATTCTAGGAGCGTTGGTTTGAGGGCAGCTGATGCTTCATCCCAGTTTGCTTTGCTGGGACTGCTTGCTGGTCAGTGTCTGTGCATAGTAGCATAAATATCTGTCCTTGTTTAACAAAAGACTTGTGCTGCAGAACTTGCTGTGCCCCTAGCCAAGCTACAACACTGGCATCTACCCGACAATGTGAAAAATTTCCCAGGTATGTCCTGTCCCCAACAGTCTGATCTCGATAATCAGCAAAATAATGGACAGTGCTATCAAGTGGCACTTAAACAGCAACAACCTGCTCACTGATGCTCAATTTGACTTCCGCCAGGGCTACTGAACTCCTGACTTCATTACAGCCTTGGTCCTGACTGAGTGTGGCATCAAGGGTCCCTAGTCAAATTGAAATCAATGGGAATTAGGGGGGAAACTCTCCATTGGTTGGAATCATACCTCGCACAAAGGAGGATGGTTGTGGTTGTTGGAGGTAAAGGCCAGCTCAGATCGGGAAAAAGAACCCGACCCGAACCCGACCGATCCACAGTGGACCGGAGCCCAACCCGGCCCAAGTCCCCCCAATTTTGCCCGAGCCTGACCCGACCCCACTCAACCCGACCCGAGCCCGATCTGACCATCCCTTTATTTGCCTTCGGACTGAAAAGCTCCACGAAGCTGCAGCGCATGCGTAATAGTGACGTCACTCGCTCACTGCGCAGACTCAGTTTTGTCCCCAACTTCCAGCTCAGGTAAGTTTGTTATTTTTAATACTTACTGGCAGAGCATTTACCGTGTGTGCCAAGCCCGACCCGACCCGACCTGAGCCCAACCCAGACTCGGCCCGACCTACCCGGGCCCGAAAGACAGACCTGGAAGAGGGGCCCGACCTGACTTGAACCCGACATATGTTGTCCCGTTGGGTTCGGGTTGGGTAGCAGGCCTTTAGTTGAAGGCCAATCATCTCACCCCCAGGACATTGTTGCAGGATTTCCTCAGGTCCTAAGCCCAACCATCTTCAGCTGCTTCATCGTTGACCTTCCCTCCATCATAAGATCAGAAGTGGGGATGCTCGTTGATGATTGTACCATTTGCAACTCCTCAGATACTGAAGCAGTCCGTGTCCATATGTAGCAAGACCTGGACAATGTCCAGGCTTGGGCTGATAAGTGGCAAGAACATTCATGCCACACAAGTGCCAGGCAATGACCATCTTCAACAAGAGAGAATCTAACCATCTCCCCTTGATGTTCAACGCATTACCATCACTGAATCCCCCACCATCAACATCCGGAGGGGGTTTAGCATTGACCAGAAACTGAACTGAATCAGACACATAAATACTGTGGTTACAAAAGCAGGCCAGAGGCCAGCGAGTAACTCACCTCCTGACTCCCCAAAGACTTTCCACCATCTATAAGGTACAAGTCAGGAGTGTGATGGAATACTCTCCACTTGCCTGGATGAGTGCGGCTTTAACAACACTTAGGAAGCTCGACGCCATTGAGGGCAAAGCCCGTTTGATTGGCACCCCATCCACCACCTTAAACATTCACTCCCTGCACCACTGATGGACAGTGGCAGCAGTGTGTACCGTCACCAAGAGTCCTTCAACAGCACCTTCCAAACATGCGACCTCTTCCACCTAGTAGGACAAGGGTAGCAGACATGTGGGAACACCAGCACCTGCAAGTTTCCTCCAATACACACACCATCCTGCTTTGGAACTATATCCCTTCACTTTCGCTGGATCAAAATCCTAGAACTCCCTTCCTAACAGCTCCAGATGGACCACAGCGGTTCAGGAAGGCAGCTTACCATCACCTTCTCAAGGAAAACAAATATTGGCCTTGTCAGCGATGCCCACATCCCATGAAACAAATAAAAAAAATCTCACTGCCATTTACACCTTCATCAAATGAGCATAAGAGCTGAGAATGGTAGTGAGTAATTGGTCCCTAGATTCTGTGGGAGTTCTCCTAGTCGCCCACCACAATTTCAGCAGGAGATTGGCAGAGCTCCCAGAGGAATGACATAGACAGCTGAAAACAGCCATTGGTGCGATTTCTCTGAATGATGTCCTGCTGAAGAGGCCAAGACACTTGGAGACCCCCCGCCCCCAGAAAATTTCAATACCATTGTCATTTTGCACTGGGACTATCATGATTGTACAATCATATCTTTGTACACATGCTTACGGAGGGAAGTTGGGCTCTGGCAGTTTTATTTTGGTTACTGTGTTAGAAATTGGAAGACATTTGATTTGTTATTGGTTTAATCCCAGCATAAGAACCCCACAATAGGGAAAGGTCATCAACCACCCTCCTTCCACAATCAACATGCAATCTACTGCACCTGGGCCTGTCCCCAAATCATTTAAAGTAAAAGGAAGGGAAAAAAGGCTTACATTTATAGAGCATCTTTCACAATGTCAAGATGCCCCAAAGTACATTGAAGCACATTTTGAAGTGTAGTCACTGTTGTAATGTAGGAAATACTGCAGCCAGTTTGTGCAGCAAAGTCCCACAAGCAGCAATGTGATCATGACCTGATAATCTGTTTGATACAAGGTAACATGTTTGAGAGATAAATATTGGCCAGGATACAAAGGAGAACTCCCCTGCTCTTCTTTAAAATAGTGTCATGGAACCATATACGTCCATCTAGGAAGGCAGACAAGGCCTCTGTTTAATGTCTCCTCCAAAAGATGGCACCTGTGACACTGCAGCCTTCCCTCAATACTGCACTGGAGTGTTAGCCTGGATTATGTGCTTAAGCTTCTTCAACCCACAAGCTTCTAACTCAGAGGTGAGCGTGCTACCACTGAGCCAAAGCTTACATGCTTTTACAAATTCCCATCATTACACTTTTCCAGATGGAATATTTTGGGGGGCTCGTGCCCTAATTCCTGTTATGAACCCTGGCCAGTGGGGGCGATACTCTATGCTGGGAGCACAATTTTGATGAAATTACTCCATTAATCTCTGTACAAATCCTCCAAGATCCACAAAAGTAATCAAGTAAAACTCCAGAACACTCTTCTATTCTCACACTTCCACTATTGTATCCTGGCTTTGTTTTACTCCATTGGCAGTACTGCCTGTTCTCCTGCCCAGCATATCTTGTGAATTATTTGATCTTTTCAGATGTTACCTACCTCTATAATCTCCAAACTTAAGACACCTAATATGTAGAATAAAATGAGTCCTTTCAGGCCTAACTAAAATGCTTGTATTGAACCTTGGCATGCACTAATTCACATTTCCTTGGATATAACTGTGAAACAGAAGTGGAGGGAGGTTACAAAGTTCTTCTATAACATTTCCCTAAAAGCAACAACTTCATTGCAAAACCGAAATAAAAACTAAGTGTGCACTCTTAACAGTTTCAGATACACACCCTTGAGTACAATGCTATAAGGGGGACAAAGTTATCAGGAAGTAACACATTATGAACTGATACTGTGTAAGATTTATGCCTGAAATAGAAGCACTGCAAGCTGTAACTCAGTTGACTTTTCATCAGCTGATTAAGCATGACAGATGAGTCAAACAATTGACCTTTATTTGGCTGGGAAAAGTGAAATGACCTCTCTTTAACCTCTTTGTTGGATAGAATACTTCCTACTTCAAAAGTAACTGCCCCAAAGTCAAGGAGGAAATACTAGCAAAACAATTCTATGATTGAATTAATAAGAAAATATTTGAATTATATTAGTAAGACATAAGAAGTGTGTTATACTAAAGACTTTAGAGTGTATTTTCTATGGTGTCATAAGCAATGCATGCTGTATTACAGATTAAGTTGAGCAGTGTTTAGAGTATTTAGAGCATTGGGCACCAATCAATCATCATTAATTATTTCAATTATTTCTAATGAAATCATTGTTACACTAACCACTTTCCCCCTTGAAGTGTTTGGTTTATGTCATTCATTTAATAATGTGATATTAGGATTTAGTTCCACATATGATTCCTGCTGTTCATACAGTCTGTGTGTTTGAACACAAATCCATAAATATGGCTGTTGATGGCTCCTTAAAGGTTGCCAATCTGCCTTTGGGGTACTCGGGGAGGAAGGCACCTTACAGTGGTGAGGTGACCTTTGTCATAGAAGATAAAAGTGGCATGAGGTCACAGGAAGCACATTTCATAATGAGCCCTATTTACTCAGGCAAGTGTATGTAATCCCTTTTCATCAGTCCCACCATCACATCAACTCCAGCTGCAGTCATTTGTGTGGAGAAGAAAGTTATTAGAAAGCTATTAAGAGGAAGCAAAAGGAATTTCACTGGACAAAACTATATATGCACACATTTAGCAACTCCCCCTGAATCATCAGGGGAGCTCAAACATTAGACCAGATTTTGCGGTCAGTGGTGAAGGGACGACATTTGCCACTGACCTTGACAAAAAGCTGCCCACAAAGATTTAGCATCTCTCGACATTGATTTTTCCCCCCCTATTTCAATGTGACTTTCAATCTGGCACCATCTATACAGGATCTATGGCATCCAGCAATAGTGAAATCATCAAGCAGGCTGATTAGTCAAACAAATTGAAGAATTCTCACAGAGCACAGACCAGGAAGTAAAAAGCCAAGATTATAATTCAATTTCGATCATTTTACAGAAAGCAAAATAAAGAATGGGACATACACATGCAATTAAGGTAAGAGCTGAAATATCAAACACAATTAAAATGAAATTATTTTTTATTATTTAAAAAAAATCATGGAATTTCTATCGTGGAATGGAATTACAAAATTTGTTTTTCAAGATCAGCGAGGTGGTTCAACAGTAATTATGACTTAGTACGCCATTAAAATCTCAGTTAGATCTCATTCAACACTTCTTAACATTTTCAATGGTTTTTACAGCATGAATAGTGTGTAAAATAGTGAAATTCACATCAAATCAGTGATTCTGTGTTGATTGCATCTCTGATGACTGCAACAGTGCACCCTGGGTAGCCTTTAACTGTAACAAAGATTTCATAAAGTTGTAATAAGATGAGTCAACCTAGATTTTGAAACAATTTCTTTAAGAAATCAGCCAATTTATCTCCACTCACCTTTCCCAATTTCTCTTCTTGACCATATGTTGTGTAATGTAGGATTTGCTCTATGCCCCATTGATCCTTCATTGATACCTGCCTCCCTCAAACTTTCCTCGGCACCCAAAGAGATTCAGCCAGTTTTATCTTTTTTAATGATTGCAAAGAAGAAAACTTTAAAAATTCATTCTCAAGGTGAAAGTGTTGCTGTCAAGGCCAGCCTTTATTGCCAATCCCTAGTGGCCCTTGTGAAAGTAATGGTGGGTCTTCTTGAACCCCATAACACAGAATAAGGAGGCCACATACTGCTTGGAAAATTGAGCCTAAGTTGGGTAGAAGAGCAAAAGGATCAAAGGGTACAGATGTACAATCAATAAAAGTAGTGACACAGGTTAATAACGCCACTAAAAAAGCAAAGTGATGGGGTCCATTTCTAGAGGGATAGAATTGAAGTGCAGTGAGGTTACATTAAACTTATATAGAACCTTAGTTAGACCACACAGAGAATTGTGTAGAGTTCTGGGACAGGACTTTGAGACCCAGGGCTGGGAACGGAGGCAGGCAGGAGCTCCAAATAGCCCCACGACCAGCTTGCTGGTTCCCCTGCTCCATCTTGCCTCCAGGCCATTTTTGCAGAGGTGGAATGGGGGGGCGGGGCAGCAGAGCTACCCACCCGCATTAGGAGCCTATTGAGGCCAAATAAAGGAGGCTGACTGGGATTTTAGTCAGCCTCCAGGTTACCGCAGACAGCAAGGGCCAGTTTACATTACTGGAGACAGCCACTTGGCAGCGGGGAGAGGGTGGTGCCCAGTGCTTCAGGCAGACCTAGAGGCCCTCCCTGCCCGCATGGGTGCAGGAGCAGCCACAGGCCACCCTGTAGAAGAATTCTCCCACCCCGCCCCCCTCGCCACAGTAGTAGCCTGGCTGCAAGATCCATTTTGAAATTTAAGTTTAAAAAAGTTGGCAAGAGGTACCTCCATCTTGCTACCCTCCCTATTACTCACCCTCTGCTGCAGCCTGCAGCTTCTTTCGAACTGGAAGGCCTCTGATTGGTCCTCTAGCTTTGAGAGCTCACCCACCATTCCTCATCAAATGCCGAGCCTGTCTCCAGGCCAATTAAGGGGGCTCCCCCATGAAAATCACAATGTGTGACTATTCTCTCTCCCAGGGCGGGTTCAGGATCCGGAAGCAATCCCAACCTCTGTTTCCTGCCCCTGAGGAAAAATCCTATCCCTGGTCTCCATGTTATAAAAAGGATCTACAGGCACTGGAGAAGACACAAAGAAGATTTACAAAGGTGATACCAGAACTGATTGGTTATGCTTAGCAGAAAAGATCAAATGGGCGGGATCTCTTTATTTGCTCTTGAAAAGAGAAAGCTGAGGGGGTGACCTGATAGAGGTCTTTAAGATTATGAAACTGTTTGATAGGCTCGACATACAGAAGATGTTTCCACTTGTGATCAGAACTAGGGACCATAAATATATGACAGTCGCTAATAAATCTATTTGTCTTTACCCAGTGAGTGGTTAGAATATGGACCTCACTACCACAAAGAGTAGTTGAGGTGAATAGCACAGATGCAGTTAAGGAGAAATTGTATAAGTGCATGTGAGAGAAAGGAATTAAAAGGATATGCTGATAAGATTAGATGAGGAGGGATGGACCAAAGCTCTTGTGGAGCATAAACACTGGCATGGATTGGGCTGAATGGCTGTGCTGTAAATTCTATGTAGGGCTGGAATTTTAGCCCCCACTGGGGGCAGGAATGGAGGCGGGTGGGTGCCGGATTTCACACCGTCTGCCTGTGTGACGGTTCCCCAGCTCCATCCTGCCCTCGGGCCATTTTGCAGGAGGCGGAATGGAGGGGGCGACAGGGTTACTTACCTACAAATAGTGGGTAGCTTATTAAGTTAATTAAAGACCTATTGAGGTCTACTGAAGGAGGCCAACTGGGATTTTCCAGTCAGCCTCCAGGGTCCTCACAGGTGGCGGGGGATAGTACAGGTGCCTTGAAGCTGTTGGGCCAGCGCTTCAGGCAGGCTTAGAGGCCCTCCCTGCTTGCCTGCCTGGGTTCAGCAGCAGCCGCAGGATGCCCTGCAGAGGTGTCCTCCAACATCCACCTTCACCCACAGTGGTGGCCCGACTTCAAAGGCCTTTTTAATTTTAAATTTGAAAACGTTGGAGAGGGAGTGCCTCCGTTTTGGGGTGCCCTCTCCCTCACTTACCTTGAATGGCATCCTGCTGCTGCTGCTTTCAAGCCGGAGCCTCCTATTGGCCATCCAGCTTTGACAGTCCAATCTCTGGCCACTAATTGGCCAAGTCAGGAAAAATAGCAGGTGAGTGACGGTTTCCCACACAGTGCGGGCTTCTGACCCCCGTTTGAGCCTGACAGCAGGGTCCTGATGCCCACAGGAAAAATCCTGCCTCTAATTTTTTTATAAGCTGTTAAAATGGAAACTGAGGGCCCTTGTTAAAATTTTTCTTAGCTGTTTGTCTAGCACATTCCTAACATAGCTAGTCATGCCTTTTCCTCACATTCAGCTGCAGCAACAATTGTCTGAGCAAGTGATAGCATATAGTGGCTGACACTGTGCCATACACTGCTTCGGAAAGGGTGCCAGTCTGTACACAAGATGCCAGTCTTTGGTAGAGGTTCAGGAATGCTTTTACACTTGAATATAAACATTCTTTTTAATTTACATAGATTTAGTGATAAAATCACACGCATCTATAACCAACACCAATTAATCAGTAGCGTCCCTTTAAATCCCAATGAAACCAGCCAAGTATGTCTTCCAGGTCGCATTAATGAGATTTGCAGTGGGAGGCAGTTGATAACAAGGCTGTAGATTCAGTGGAATTCACAATTAAATCCAGTGATTGGGAAGTCTGATATATTGATGTGCCTTCCGGGTGCCCACCATGATAAGATGCACCTGCACAATTCAACTTGGCAGCTGTGGTGTGTGATGTTGCATGTCTGAAACAAATCGGTCTGTAGTGCATCTTAAGAACATCAACAGTGATCATTTTAAAGGCTATCTATGTAGGCCAGTAAGAAAAAACACACTTATAGTGGAACTTTGGATTTAATGTCAAGCTCCAATGTACTGCTTTGCTCTTCATTTCCCTCACTGAATGACTTAATCGGTCTTCAAAGTGGAATACCACATCTTCAACTATGTTAGGTTAGATATGCAGCAAGATTGAATCAGTTAACATATTTATCTTGGTTTCACTGTCTCTTTGCTCTTTCTCTCTTCCCCCACCCATAGATGTTGAAACTCAGACCTAAGCAACAGGAATGTTGTTTGATGCCACTGCTTGCATGGATGCTTCTATGATGGCAACAAAGAGTGATTGAGGGGCTGCAAATCCTGCACTTTTTCACATTGTAACAGTTGCAACACCTCTAGGCTACAAAGTATTTTACAGCACAGAAACAGGCCATTCAGCCCATCAGGCTCCACGTGAGCTTCCTCCCAACCTTCTTCATCTAACTCTATCAATACTTCCATTTCTTTCTCACTCATCTGTTTATATAGCTTCCACTTAAATGCATTTATTGCTATTTGGCTGAACTATTCCCTGTGGTAGCGAGTTCCACAGTCTCGCCACTCTTTGGGTAAAGAACCTTCTGCTGGGTTGCCTATTGCATTTGTTAGTGACTTTCTTATATTCATGGGCCCTAGTTCAGATCTTGTCCTCAATGGAAACATCTTGTCAACATCAACCCCCTATCAAACCCTTGCATAATTTTGAAGACGTCAGTCAGATCACCCCTCAGGTCCTCCCTTTTCTGGAGAAAAAAGCCCCAGCCTATTCAATCTTTCCTGCTGGTACAATCTCTCAGTTGTGATATCGCCTCTCTCTCAGCCCAAACAATGATGTGTAATCAAGAGGAACTAAACATGAATTCTAAAAAGTGAATGAAGAACTAAATTAACTCTCTCCTCTCCTTCCCTAAACGCAACTGATTTTGTTCCATTAAACAAAGGAGCATAGTTTCTGATGAAAGGTCTCAGAATTGAAACGTTAACTCTGTTTCTCTCTCCACAGATGCTGCCTGACCTGCTGAGTATTTCCAGCACTTTCTGTTTTTATTAACTCAGGTCATTGTTCACCGAAATGGAACTGGGATTTCTATTGGACAAAGATTGAGACTAACCTTTTTGTTTTTTCCCTTCTTTACCTCATCAATTGTCTTCTTATTACACTATATTATCATCATTTTATTTTATGTTATATATCATAGTGTCAGCCTTGGTTTAGTTGTTGGCACTGTCACCTGAGCCAGAAGGTTGTGGATTCAAGTCCCATTCAAGGACTTGAGGACAAAATTCTAGGTTGACACTCCAGTGCAGTACTGAGGGAGCGCTGCACTGTCAAAGATACCACTTTTAGAATGAGATGTTAAACCCTTTCAGGTAGGTGTACAAGATCCTATGGCACTATTTCCAAGAAGAGCAGGAGAGTTCTCCCTGGTGTCCTGGCCAATATTTATCCCTCAATCAACATCACTAAAACAGATTATTTGGCCATTATCATATTGCTGTTTGTGGGAGCTTGTGGTGCACAAATTGGCTGTCGCGTTTCCTACATGACAACAGTGGCTACACTTCAAAAGTTCCTTGTTGGTTGTGAAGCACCTTGGGATGGCCTGAGGTTGTGAAAGGTGTTATATAAATGCAAGTCTTTCTTTTCTTTGCTGACATGCTTACTTCCTGTCTACTACCTTTTGCAAAACCCAGGTTACATTACTTGGTGCAGCAGGTTTCAGATAGGTAGCCAGCATTTCACAGCATAGGGGACGTTGATGGGATGTGGCAGTAATGCAGGTGACTCTGGGGCTTTTCAATACTGGTAGGATGTTCTTGGGTTCTGTAGCAGGGGGCTGGGGATTCCTGGGAAGGGCAGAGATTCCTGAGATTTGGTAAACTAGAGGGGAGAAAGTCAAGAATTTAACCAAACAAGTCTGACAGGTTTGGAACGGAACAACAATTTGCATTCCGCCTGATTTTGGGCTCCATTTACTAACCCTGCCCCATTCTCATTAAGCAGGATAGGTTCAAATGGGGGCTACGGTTTGCCAGAATTGGGGAGGAAGAACATAAAGTTAGGCAGAACTCTGGTCAAAAATATCAGCTCTAGGCCTGCAAGCTTTTGAGAAAGCTAAGGCTCAAAAATTTTAATGATACCATTACATGACACAAAAGACAATTCCACAGATAAATTTAATTATTTTATTGTGAAACTTTTTTTTTTGTTTTTTAATTTATTTTAGTCAAACCTTTATTTTGGACATTGACTACAATGGAAACGATAATTGTACCCAGTGTAAATCAGGCTGCTGATTTGCTATGAGCCCCTATCACACTACTGGAGAAGACCAATTTCATCTCCAGATTTTTATGAATACATATCAATTTTTGCACTGAACAAGAGGATTTTATTTTGTTGGCTATCATAACATATTGTATAAAACAGAAGACAACATAAAGAGCAAAGTATCAGTCCTATACAACTTATAAACCCGAACTCGATACTCACCCTTATCTCAGTGAGTAGAATAAGCCTGTTTGCCAGCCTACAATCTGTGTAATTTTGATTTGATTTTGGAGAGTTTCAACTGCAAATTGGTCTCTATTTTTAAGCGACTTCAACAGTTTCTTAAATGCAAATAAGATAACAAAATCGCACTTCACACAGAAAGTTTGAGGTGAAGTGAACAAGAATTTCAGTGGCTCTTGGGATAACCTCAGAGAATTCATTTTTGAACTGCAACCTGAACTGATCTAGAGGCATGTCTTTAAAATTATCTCTCAGAACAGAGTCACCAGCACCGTCGATTAGATTATTTTTTAGACTTATGACAGTCTTGCCATTTGCCACAAAGCCTTCTGAAAACAGATTTTGAACCCAGGCAAGCCCTTGCAACTCCTTTAGAAAAATATTATGCAAGATCTTTAACACAAATAATACATTGCGACGGCCGATTTTTTATTAGAACCAGTAAATGTGAATCCCAAGTCCAAATCGAGAGGGTCATATTTCTTATTTTTTGATCGGCTCTACTTGTTTCTTTCACGGGATGAACATTCTCAACATTATGCCTTAAAAAATGTTCCATTTCTTTATAATTCTCTAACACTAATCATCACAGTTATCGCAGTTGTATAGCCGGGGTGTTGGCAGCATTTTAATTTGAAATGGTATATCGGCGCTGCTGTCAGTTCAGGCAAGGATCATCTGGACTGGTTGCAAACTATAATATTGTGAAGAGATAGGCTGGCCTGATGGGGCCCTGCAGCTGACATAAAAACAGCCTCACTCCACCTTCCTGCTTTACTATGGTAGATTGGCAATCAAAAATCTGAATTTCTTAAAATTTTGAAGAAACTGAACAAATTTATACTGAAATTTAGAGACAAAATATACAGCAATCCAGCCTTAGATGGGGCGGTCTCAGTATAGAGCCTTGGATAGGGGCTCTGAGGCTCTGTGCTGAGACCGTCCTATCCGTGGTTCCATGTTCTGAGGCTGCATTGGTGTATACTTTGCCTTTGAATTTAAACGTAAATTTGCTCAGTTTCCCTAAATTTTAAAGAAATTCAGGCTTTTGATGAACCTCCATATGCTCCACAAGGTCACATCTGTTACGGGCAGGTGGTAAGGGGTGTGAGTGGTTGCCACTGTTCACGTCCCAACTGGCCACAATCATGTTTTATGAAAATGATGCTTTAGCCCCTGAGTGTCTTTAGGGTCAAATAAACAGACAAATGACAGGTTTTCTCATAACTTTTTTTTAACAAATCCCTAAATAATCACAACACCACTCACACAGGCATTCACGCACACGCACACTCTGAAGAGAAGTTAGATAGAAAAGTACAAGGTGAAAGGTGTTCAGAGTTCACTTTGTAAAAGTCTGTTGTTTCAGGAGTAATCTGTGGGATCCTCCTCTGAAGGTGAATGTTTAAAGTTGCAGGCCTGTTGGCTGGATGTCTGGTATTCGTTGGGTTGTTGCAGTATCCTGGCAGTTCACTTTGGGTTGAAGGCGAAGCTGATTTCTTAGGTCAATTTTCACCAGTAAAAAAGCTGTTTTTGCAAAGGCACTCTCTTGTCTCTGCTGTAGCTAGTTTCTGCTTGTCTCAGCAGGGTTCAACTGTATTGGCTGGAATCTATCTCTCTCCCCCTTAGCCTTGCTAGAATTCAAAATGGCTTTTTTGTTGTTATACTGTGAAAACTGAGGACAGATCAGACCGATATTGTTCTCTCTAGCCCTGTCCTGAAAAGATTCCCCCTTTGTTCCTCAAAACGATTATATTTTAAGGTGAATATTTTTACAAGGGTTGGCTTTGCCCATATCCCTTCAGATTTCGGTCCTAGCTGGGCTGTATAATGGCCTTGATGATGGCACTATTCTGAGGAGATGTGAGAAGTCTGCGAAAGGTCTTATTATTGTGTTTGAATATAGCTTACATCCAGGTGTGATTATCTGTCACATTTCCATGCAGACAGAGCTTAATTGGTTTTCAGTCTTAGTAAATCTTCGTAGACATGGATGTGGATTTGAATGCAAGAGATGCTGAGTGTCATGAGGCTTGTCCTCCATTTTGTTGACAGCCCATGTACCAGTCTCTTTAAAATTGCTCCAGTTTTTTTTATAACTCTTCTGTTTGGTTCTGTACTTTCATCGCTGCAGTTCTCATGAGTGTGACACATCAGTGACTCTTCTTTATAGCCAGCCTGTCCTCCCTGACATCCTTCTGATGCCCCCTCATAGGTGTATGCCCTCCCCCCTCCCCCAGTTTGGGAACTATCTGTTACAGATAGATAAATAGACAGACAGGCAAGTAGAGAGACAGATAGGTATCACTCAGTTCTACTGTGATGTCTTTTTAATATGTACAAATACAACACTTAATAGGGTGCCTTTAAATCAATAAGTACTAATTTTAAAAAGTGCACAGATCACCGTAATTTCAATGTTTGATTTACATAAAAATGAACAAGCCCCAACCTCAGTAAATTCAATACCAAAAATGAACCTTTTACTCCCAGTCTCCCTCCTAACTATCCACTGTGGACTGTGGATGGAGGCTCAGCAATGTGATGACCTTGCTAAAGTAAATTTTTGCGCAAAAAAAAGCTGCTGTTTGGCAATATTTTTCGATGTAATTTCGCCATAATTACATTATCTGTGCCAGATGCATCCAGAAGCTACGTGGTCGCCAATTAATAATTTATCAGAATGTCTAAGCATTCCTTCATTAACGTCAGTAGTGGAATGTTGTAGATGTTTCTGTTTTAAAATAATTTTTGATTAAAATGAAACCCAATAAAATGTATCAGTGCCTGAGGAGTCGAATGAAAAAGCAATAAGAGAAAGTACAAACTCTGAAGTGCCTGTTACTTCAGATTGGTGCTGTGCTAGGAGCTGCCCTCTCACACAAGCCACAATCTATTATTTAAGACTGCACAGAGGGAGGTTTTCATAAATTATGCAGTCTCCAGCAACAGAGCTGAAAAGTCAATTACTATTAATGACTCTATCCGGAATAGCCCATTGATTCGAATAGGATACCATCCACGAAGCTGCATTAGATGCAGTCCAGGCAAAATGTGAAATCCTATCCAGGCCTAAGTGATGCACATTTGACTAAATGAAAAATGCAAACTTTAATATGAACTGATTTTTAGTGCGATCTGCAGTGACAAGTTAGCCTACAAAATAATAACACTGTCCTATATCATAATTTATTACAAGCAAGTTGCGTTTATGTTCTGAATATCTGCAAGAAACTATAGTGCAAAAATGCTTAATACATCACAGTACATATATACACGCGCAAATTATTGGCTCATTAAAGTGCACCATCTTTGTCGTAAGCTCTTTTACAAATATCTTTGTAATTTCTTTTACAAAATAAACAGATATGAAGCAGAAAAGAACTTTGTATAATTACAGTGCAAATGACACTGTTGTACATTGGGATTTTATGCCCATTTTTTCACAGCTAGGATTAGGAAGAGATTTTTTTTTGAAAAGCAAAGTGTGTTCATTCAAATTTAAAGAAAAAACACAAGATGAAAAGTGGTTACTATACAAAAGGGCAGGGAATAAATTTGTTTCTCCAAAGACTGTGAACAATAACCAATTTGTCAGCCTGTCTTATTAATAGATAAACACCTTATACTCATTATGTTGGGAGGTTCCAAGTCCCAGACCCTGCCCTCTATTTGTGAACACAGGGAAATAAAAGATAGATAGAAACACATACTGACAGGTTTTCAAACCAAGATCTGTATGGGCAAACTTTGTGCTGGTTCAGATGGTTACAATTGCAGAGGGAGAGCTGGAAGTTACTTTATTTAAATCGAGCAAGATGGTCCAGTGATTTGGGAAAGTGTAGCATGTTCATTATTTTTGTTATTATGCAAAAACAAGTGTCCTGATTGAACTAAGTGAATCTGATCATAACTATTGCTCTGTTGCTCTGTGTATTCACCTGCTAAGAAAAAAGCAGTTTAAATTATTTGTATTTGGTCTTATCAACTGATTTACTAGTCTGCCTTCAAAAAGGTTGGGGAGGTGCATGGGTAAATATATATGAAAAACATGTATATCTAGTTCAGATCACAAGTGCTCTTATTGTTACACCCTTGGGTTACACTATCGCATAGGTCGATATCGAGCCGTATGGGCACACCCCTAAATATACGGCACTCAAACAACTTCGGAAAGTGACCAGCACAGCTTTTTCCAAAGGCATATCTAGTGCAAGACCCTGACAGACACACTGGTCGGGAAATTGGATTGCACCAACAGGCTGGCATGAACTGAACATAGGGATTGATGTCTGTATTGTAAACAGTAGGCCTGAGGTGCATCTGATAATGGGCCTGAAGCCACAGTTACATCAAATACATCAGAACTGCAGACACCTACTGGGTATCTCCAGCCAGCTTGCTGGCAAAGACCATTTGAGTTCCAGTTGTGGCATCACTGACAGTACTCTCAGGTAGGTCTTAGGAGAGGGGTAGAGCAACTGAGGTGGTTGGGGGAGGGGGGGAGGGGGGGGGAAACAAGCAATTGGGAGAGTGGGGAGTGACTGGGAGAGATGCGGAGTTAACAGCAAAAGAACTATTCCAAAGAAGCAGTTGCCGATCTGTCCAGCAAGACCTGCAATACACTGCCACATTTCACAGGCATTGCCTGTGGCAGTGAAGGTCACTGCATCCCTCAACCTTTTCACCTTGGGATCTTTCCAGGCTGCAACAGGTGTCATCAGTAATATTAATCAGTCTGCAGTCCATTCCTGCATTAAACAGTTCACTGATGCCCCCCTCATAAAGTCCAATAGCATATCATTTTCCTCATGGACACCAAGAGCTGGCAGGAAAAGGCTGTCAGTTTGACTTACATAGCAATCTTCCTCCAAGTATAAGGTATGATTCACTGCACCCATGTAGCCATCAGGGCACCTTCCATAGAGCCAGCGCAGCTTTCATGAACAGAAAAAGCTTCCACTCACTTAGTGTCAATGGCGGAGCTCGGTTTGGCCAATTTTGGTGGAGGTGAAACTTGAGATGTGGCTGACTTGGTAGGAAAAGGACCAAGCTGGGAACTAGGGAATACTGGCTTACACAGTCCAGAGGCCAAACTGGGAACCGTACAGATTGCAGAGCAAAGCTAAAAGCTGAAGACAGATAGGGCGGCACAGTGGCGCAATGGTTAGCACCGCAGCCTCACAGCTCCAGGGACCCGGGTTCGATTCCGGGCACTGCCTGTGTGGAGTTTGCAAGTTCTCCCTGTGTCTGTGTGGGTTTTCTCCGGGTGCTCCGGTTTCCTCCCACAAGCCAAAAGACTTGCAGGTTGGTAGGTAAATTGGCCATTATAAATTGTCACTAGTATAGGTAGGTGGTAGGGAAATATAGGGACAGGTGGGGATGTTTGGTAGGAATATGGGATTAGTGTAGGATTAGTATAAATGGGTGGTTGATGGTCGGCACAGACTCGGTGGGCCGAAGGGCCTGTTTCAGTGCTGTATCTCTAATCTAATCTAATTGAGGTTTCTGCAAGTGAAATGGTGGTGGTCCTCCAAAGATGTGCTGACTGGCTTCATAATGATTGATGGGGCCATGATCACCCCTGACCTCCCACTGACTCTGCCACTGTTAATGTGAATATGAAAATATACCAATTATGGCCAAACTATGTTGGGTTCTATGGAATATCATCTATAACTACTAACACTCATATGCTATGCATCAAATGACATATTAAGTATCAACAAACATTAGTGGACATTCATTTATTTATATGTACATTAGAAAATGTACTCAATATATGTATTGTTCAGTAATCTTGAAGTAACTTATTGCATAAATTTCAGTAACAAAGTGGATTTTCATTTTTTGGAAAAATTAAATAATATGCACATGCTTTCACCAATAAAGGTTTTCTCTTCATTCTTGCATTTCAAGTCATTGCTAAAGACTCTCTTCCATTTTCTAGCCTTTTTCAAAACATTGGGGTGCTCCCTGCACTACCCAAAGTCTCTTCTAGTCCTGCCTTTGTGTAACACTTGCTGACCAAGCTTCACAGCATCAAATCAGGCTCTGAATCCTTTAATGGCTTGACAAAAAAAGCTACATTCTTCTTTCCTATATAATCTAATGTTAATACATCAAAAATCTATGTGGTGTTGTACTTTCTGAGGATCCTAGATACAAGGTGAGAGACAGTCCCAGTTTTCAAATCATTCAGCAGTTTTCCATTAGAATTGATTACAGTTTTCTTTGCAATCTTATTTTTAGGACAGTTACTAGAAGGCAAAAAGAAAACAGTGCAGAGATGTTGCTGCTATTATTGTGAGGATCATAACTGGGATCTGTTTATAACTGGTGCATTTATAACCTTACATCAGCATTCTACCAATTCTATCCCACCTGCCCCTGTGCACAGAGAGTGAGAGGCCTCCAGCGTGTCAGTAGGGTTTCAACCCCTGCTTACCACTAATTAAAAATTAAGCTGCACACCTGCACTTACAAGGCTTTGATATCAGGGGACATATAAATAGTAGCCAGCATTCATGATGACATGACTTATTTCTGGTTTTAAAGGGAAACCATCCCTTTTACAAGTCTAGATAGCCTGTGTTTAGGTCTTTAACTAAGATCTATATAAAGCAATAATTGGTCTGTAACACATTATTATTTTCAATACAAAGGCAGATACTTTGCCTGCTTTTACTACAAGGCTCTTATGGAAGTTATACTTAATTAATTCTCGGAAGACTCCATCTGCTTCATTGAAATAAAAGACAACATTCAAGAACAGTTGTGTAGTTAATGACCAGTTAATGAATGCTGCGATTTCAGAAATATTGGTTTCATATTGAAAATCTTTTTTCCTGTTAGATTGATACAATTATTTTTTATAATTTATTTTGTTACATGTTAGGTTAGAGATGTGGATATTGTAAACAAGTTTCAAAGTGGCCATCAGTACTCAATGTTGGTGTACTTTGGGTGTGTCTCTCTCCAGGGAATTTTGACAGGTCATAAACACTGATGTCTCTGATGAGGCAAACCTGTGAAGTCCTGTCACGTTGACAGTTTTCCTCAACTCAAACCAACATCTCCTCATGTTCTTGGCCACAACATCTGTGGTAGCACCAACAGAATTTCCCCCTACATTAGTGTCATCTGTCTGCCTGTCCAAGTGATACTAGGCATCAACATCTCTTCTCCAAGCAGCACAGGCAACTAAACCACCTCAGCCAATTCCATAGCTACTGCACTGCCCCTTTGGAGAGGCTTCCATTGATCTCTGAATTTTTTGTTCTTTGTATAGTGACATTTTTGCTTATTTTGCTATTTTTCTTGTTTGTGCATTTGTACGAGATGTACATGAATAAGGAAGATCAGAATTCAGAAGAAGTGGCTCAAAAATATCCATCATGAAGATGTAGCATCGAAATAAATTGGTGGGTTCCATGTGTGCTTTGGTCCAGTTCAAATGTATTGTTTTTACTCTGGTTCTTATTTTCTTTAAATACTTAAATAAAACATTAAAAAGTAAAGGACAAAAAGGCGATTCAGCTCATTAAAAGCTGTCATTCAATATTATCCCATTGCATCTAAAAAGAATGACTTGCATTTAGCGCCTTTCACAACCTCAGCATGTCCCAAACTACTTTACAGCCAAGGGAAGTACTTTTAAAGTGTAGTCACCATTGTAATCTGGGACATGCGGCAGGTTCCACTACAGCTACAACACTGGCATCTACCTAGCAATGTGGAAAATTACCCATGTATGTCCTGTCCACAAAGAGCAGGACAAATCCAATTCCCTCCATCATAAGGTCAAAAGTAGAGATGTTCGCTGATGATTGCACAATGTTCAGTACCATTTGCAACTCCTCAGATACTGAAGCAGACTGTGCCCTCATGCAGCAAGAGTAGGACAACATTCAGTCTTAGGCTGATAAGTGGCAAGTAACGTTCGTGCCACTCAAGTAGCAGGCAATGACCATCTCCAACAAGAGAATCTAACCATCTCCCCTTGACATTCAATAGCATTACCATCGCTGAATCCCCCACTATCAACATCCTGAAGTTGCCATTGACCAGAAACGTAACTGGATCAGCCATACTGTGGCTACAAGAGCAGCTCAGAAGCTGGGAATTCTGCAGCGAGTAACTCACTTCCTGTCTCCCCAATGCCTGTCTATCATCTACAAGGCACAAATGAGGAATGTGATGGAATACTCTCCACTTGCCTGGATGAGAGCAGCTGAAACAACACTCAAGAAGCTTGACACCATCCAGGACAAAGCAGCCCACTTGATTGGCACCGCGTCCATCACATTAAACGTTCACTCCCTCCACTACTGGCACACAGTGGTAGCAGTGTGTACTATCTACAAGATGCACTGCAACAACTCACCAAGGCTCTTTCTACAGCACCTTCCAAACCCACGACCTCTAACACCTAGAAGGACAAGGGTAGCAGATGGATGGGAACACCACCACCTGCAAGTTCCTTTCCAAGCCACACACCATCCTGACTTGGAACTATATTGCTGTTCCTTCCGTGTTGCTGGGTCAAAATCCTGCAACTCCCTCCCTAAAAGCACTGTGGGTGTACCTACACCACATGGACTGCAGCAGTTGAAGAAGGTGGCTCACCACCACCTTCTCAAGGGCAGATAGGGATGAGCAACAAATGCAAGCCTTGCCAGTGATGCTCAAATTCCATGAACAATTAAAAAAGGGTAATCAGTGCATAGACAGCAATGTGACCATGACCAGATAATTTGTTTTTTAATAATGTTGGTTAAGGGATAAATATTTGCCAGGACACCAGGGAGAAGTCCCCTATTGTTCTTTGAACAGTGCCATGGGATCTTTCATGTTCATCAAAGGCAGCAGATGAGGCCTCAGTTTAACATCTCACCCAAAATACAGCACTTGAGATAGTGTAGCATTTCCTCAGTGCTGCACTGGAGTATCAGCCTGGATTACATGCTCAAGTCTCTGGATTGTAACTTGAACCCCCAATCTTCTGATTCAGAGGTGAGAGTGCTACCAATTAAGCCACAACTGACACCTTTCCCTACTCTACCCCTTGTTACTGACTATTACAAACATTTATCAAACTTCTAATATATCTGATTTAAAATGATCTGTCATTAATTAAAATTTACACCTCTAATACTTTTCAGAAAGGCTTTCTGCTTCTTGCAGCAGAGGAGAATAAGATGAAGAAGAGGGAGAAAGCCCTCTATGCACGAGTGTGATGGAAATCACACCTGCCAAATGGAAACATATTAATTTTGTCATATGGGACACTGCTTGAAACTTTTTTACTGGATATTGCAAATAACTTGTTTAAAAAAGCAGAGCTGAGTGGCTGAAAACATGGTTGCACATTTGCATTCGGAGAGGACAGGAATAGCTGAGAGACAGTTGAATAGAGAGAGACAATAGGAGTGCTCACTGATCCAATTAGCGAGATGGGTTTCGTCAATAGTAGTGATCAACATCCTTTGACTGTGTAAGAACTAGAACTCCATCCCCAACCAAATGTGTCTGGAAAGCTTTGAAAACCAACAACCCTCCAAGAAGCTGCTGTTTCAAACAAAGAGATGGTCACATGATCTGTCTGCTGGCCAGACTGGGGTTTTTTGAATTGCGCCTCACAGAAAGAAAATAGACTGCAATTTGGACACTAAGGAGAAGATCTCTCTCTCTGTCTCTCTTTGTCTTTCTCTCCAGTACCGTCCCAGGGAACCCACAGTGGCAGCTTAGATTTCAAGACTACAGACAAAGCTCCTCTTCGGCCTTCTGGTACCAGCGAAACAAATTTCGATTTGTGCATGTGGTTCCAGCGAGGACTTCAAAACCTTAACTTCAATCCAGGACACGACATCAAGGGCACAAAGGACAGTACCTGTGTTCCATTTATTGCCAACTCTACTTCAACCCCCCAAATTCTTTATCCCCCTCTGCATCTATTTGTGTGTGTGCCTCTCATATGCATGCGAGCATGGTTGTGTCACGTATTTTAGTAGATTTAGCCGGGTTAGAGTGAAAAGGCATCTTTCTTATTTAAACCTAAGAAAATCAGTCTGATTGGTTCATTTGCAATTGCAATGAGAGTGCAGTAAACAAGGGCTCACTGAGATGGTAAGCTAAAATCACTGTGTTTTAAAAGATTAACTCTGTTACGGCTAAACCAGAGAAGGGGCAAGAGGGGAGCCTGAGACCCATTCCTCACCCAGTCGTAACAATGAGGAAGCTGCATAGAGGGGAGAGACAGTAGAGCAATGCATCCATCAGCCTGAGAAAGGAGGCAGCAACTTATTGCCAGTGGGTTTCAATAAGAAAATTGAGAAGATTATAAAACTCTATCATTCTTACCAGATGTGATGGAGGATAGTATCATCATATACCTTGGCCACCCTTATGAGGTTATTAAACATCTTCCCACACTTTTTGGCACTGATTGCCTCTGCAATTTCCTTCCGTAAGGTCTGTGTCCCCCTTTTATAAAGCTACCTGCTCTCACTCAACTGGAGGCATTCTCTTCTTGCCCTTATTTCTTCAAATAATACAGCAATCAATTCATCTGAAAACCCAGGGCTGTTCCTAATGCTGATGCATGAGGGATACTCTGTGACGTAGTTCTCTCCAAAAAAAAGGATCCCTTTCATCAGTTGTAATATTTTAAATGCTGCAACACTGCTAAATTTTCCACCCTCCCAGGAATCCAATAATGAACAATTTTTCCACTCCAAACCCACCCCAATTACATAATGGATTTGCCTTAGGAAACTACAATGGAGGGGTTGGGAGGCAGATCTGGTGGGGTTTGTGGGGGCTTTTACTGGCGACTGTCAGTGCCAGCCATGTTACGACCCATGCTCAGATAAGTAATTTTATGACATTCTGTTTTGGTGGTGACCTGCAGTAGTCCCTTTAAGGAGCAATATAATGGCCGATGAAACTGAGGGACATGCGCAAAACTGCCACCAGCAGTGGGAGGACTGAAAGTAAAGAATTGCTTTATGTATTAAAAGTTACAGCAGCTGGTGTTATTGCCACACTTTAAGGATTACCTCCGGGCATTATCAATGTCAAAAAAATGTTTCCAACTCATGACAACAGGAAATACAAGTGAGAAAACTGAATCCTGATTATATAAATAAGCTTATCCTATTTATTTAACATTTTATACACTTTGATGAAGTGACCTTTAATCTGCCTTCGTTCGAGAGGTTCCATTATCTTTCCTCACAAAGCCCATCCCCTTTGCCCCCAGTATCAGTCTTGCTGCTTTTCACTGCATCGTCTCTAAAGCATGACTTTGATTTTTGTGGTGCAGTGACTAGAATTGAATACAATATGTCAAGTGTGGTTTGACCAGTGAATCACAGAGCCTTAGCATAGCCTCTAGGGACCTGTATTTTCCTATTCTGGTTATACAAACCAGTGAATCTCACACACATCTTTCATTTTCATTTCAATTTTTCTAGAGGCCACAGGAATTATAAGAAAATTACAAGTCTCGGTATTAAACACAGGGCTTTCATCATAAATCAGTCAAGTGATTGAAGTTATTTGCGAAAACCAATTTAAAAAATGTTTTGTAGGAATTTCACAGCAATATAATTTTCAGGGAATGAAATGAATGAGAGAAATGATACAAAACTTTAAAAAGCTTCCTTTTGGTAGAGAGCAGTAAATGTTAAAAGGTTCTGAATGGATCTCGTACGTGGACACAGATGATGCAACAAATCTATCACTACCTTGGTTGGTATAACATGACACTGTAGTGGAATAATAATTGTTAGAAAACATACTACAAGAGATGGGATACATGATATAGCATGAGAAAAGAACATAAGGCCCTGGCTTGCCAAACTGGGTGCAAGGTATGTTCCCCACACTGTAACGGGGTAGGCCCAAGGCGCACCCGATATTGTACCTCAAGCTTCATTTACATCAGACTGGCAAAGATACTTTGATTTTCATAGAATCATACAATCATAGAAATTTATATCATGGGAGGAGGCTATTTGGCCTGTCATGTCAGCACCAGCTGACATGTAGCCATTCAACCTAATCACACTTTCCAGCTCGTGGTCCATAGCCTTGTAGGTTACAGCATTTCAAGTGTATATCCCAAATACTTGTTAAATGTTTTGAGGGTTTCTGCCTCTACCGCCCTTTCAGGCAGTGAGTTTCAGATCCCCTACACCCTCTGGGTGAAAACATTTCCCCTTGAATCCCCTCTAAACCTCCTACTTCTTAACCTAAATCTATGCAACCTGGTTATGGACTCCTCAACCAAGGGGGTATAGGGCCTTCCTAGCCACTTTATCTATACACTTTGTCATGAAAACTACACCTGCCAAAATGAGTCACATGGAACATTAATTTTAAACTGTTACTGGACTGAAAAAAAAGCTTGACTGCTCGTTTTGCATTCCAAAAGATAGTTGGGAAAAAAAATACAATGGGAACTGCTCACTGATTCAATTAACAGAGATTGGTCTAGGCAACAGATGTCTTTGATTAGTCCATGTCTTTCTAAATAAAAACTTATCCTGTTCCTCCGAATTTTTTCCAATAGTTTTACCACCACCATAGGCTGACTGGCCTGTAATTACTCGATTTATCCCTTTCTCCCTTTTTAAAAAATGGTACAACATTAGCCAGTCCTCTGGCACCATGCCTGTAGCCAGAGAGGATTGGAAAATGATGGTCAGAGCCTCTGCTATTTCTTCTCTTGTTTCCCTTAACAGCCTAAGATATAATTCATCTGAGCCTGGGAATTTATCCACTTTCAAAGATGTTAAACTCCTTAATACTTCCTCTCTCACTAAGTTAATTTCATCTAATATTTCACAGTCACCCTTCCTGATTGCAATGTCTGTCTCATCCCTCTCTTTTGTGAAAACAGATACAAAATGGGGGAATTTTATGTTCTACACCATAGTGGATTTGGTGGCTTGGGTGACGTGCTATAATTATGCGGGAGGTGTTTTTCGGATTCTTGATGGCAGAATATGTTGGAGAAGTTAAGATGATGGTGGATTAGCGGCATTCTGGGGTTCCCCCAGCGCAGTGGCAGACTGCAGCAATGCATTCATTTAAATAACATGAATGCTCATTGCCCTACACATAGTTACAATTTAATCATACCTGCCAGATTAAGTGAATGGCGAGTGATATGCCCATACCACCCAGTTCACGATTGTTCTACCGTGGCATGCAGCAGTCAGATTTTCTTTTTATTCATTCTTGGGATGTGGGCGTCGCTGGCTAAGCCAGCATTTATTGCCCATCCTTAATTACTCTTGAGAAGGTGGTGGTTAACTGCCTTTTGAACCGCTGCAGTCCATGTGGGGTAGGTACACCTACAGTGGTGTTGGGCAGGGAGTTCCAGAATTTTGACCTAACGACAGTGAAGCAACAGCGATATAGTTCCAAGTCAGGATGGTTTGTAGCTTGGAGGGGATCTTGCAGCTGGTGGTGTTCCCATGCATCTGTTGCCCTTGTCCTTCTAGGTGGTAGAGGTCGCGGGTTTGAAGGTGCTGTCGAAGGAGCCTTGGTGCATTGCTGCAGTGCGTCTTGTAGATGGTACACACTACTGCCACTGTCTGTTGGTGGTGGTGTGATGAAGCATAGGTATAATAGGCCTAGTTAGGTAGAATTTAGATATAGTTAATATATTATACCTTTTAGAATTAGACATTGAATAAATGGTCAGTTTTCAAGATTCACTGAAATTCCCCTTTAAGAATGTAGAGTTAGAAATTTCAAGGTCTTTCAACGTCCCTGTTAGGATAGAATGTGAACCAGAAACACTTTTTAAGTTGGAAAATCCATTTCAGCGTTTCTGTTACCAGGGAGTCGGAGAATAAACACACATTGAAACATCCTGTGTGACATCAGTAACAGGTAGCAACAAACTTAATTGCGAGTATTGTTAAAATGTAGACAGATCGACTCAAAAGGTTGTTTCCAGGTATCATAAAAAACACAATTAAAGATTTTTTAAAAATTCATTCATGGGATGTGGGTGTCGCTGGCCAGGCCAGCATTTATTGCCCATCCCTATTTGCCCTTGAGAAGGTGGTGGTGAGCTGCCTTCTTAAACCGCTGCAGTCCATGTGAGGTAGGTACACCGACAGTGCTGTTAGGGAGTTCCAGGATTTTGACCCAGCGACAGTGAAGGAGTAGCGATATAGTTCCAAGTCAGGATGGTGTTTGACTTGGAGGCGAACTTGCAGGTGGTGGAGTTCTCATACATTTGCTGCCCTTGTCCTTCTAGTTGGTAGAGGTCACGGGTTTGGAAGGTGCTGTCTAAGGAGTCTTGGTGCGTTGCTGCAGTGCATCATGTAGATGGGACACGCTGCTGCCACTGTGCGTTGACGGTGGAGGGAGTGAATGTTTGTCGATGGGGTGCCAATCAAGCGGGCTGCTTTGTCCTGGATGGTGTCGAGCTTCTTGAGTGTTGTTGAAGCTGCACCAATCCAGGCAAGTGGAGAGTATTCCATCACACTCCTGACTTGTGCCTTGTAGATGGTGGAAAGGCTTTGGGGAGTCAGGAGGTGAGTTACTCGCTGCAGGATTCCTAGCCTCTGACCTGCACTTGTAGCCACGGTATTTATATGGCTACTCCAGTTCAGTTTCTGTTCAATGGTTGCCCCTAGGATGTTGATAGTGGGGGATTCAGCAATGGTAATGCCATTGAATGTCAAGGGGAGATGGTTCGATTCTCACTTGTTGGAGATGGTCATTGCCTGGCACTTGTGTGACGTGAATGTTATTTGCCACTTATCAGCCCAAGCCTGGATATTGTCCAAGTCTTGCTGCATTTCTACATGGACTGCTGCAGTATCTGAGGAGTCACGAATGGTGCTGAACATTGTGCAATCATCAGCGAATATCCCCACTTATGACCTTATGATTGAAGGAAGGTCATTGATGAAGCAGCTGAAGATGGTTGGGCCCAGGACATTACCCTGAGGAACTCCTGCAGTGATGTCCTGGAGCTCAGATGATTGACCTTCAACAACCACAACCATCTTCCTTTGTGCTAGGTATGACTCCAGCCAGTGAAGGGTTTTCCCCCTGATTCCCATTGACCTCAGTTTTGCTGGGGCTCCTTGATGCCATACTCGGTCAAATGCTGCCTTGCTATCAAGGGCAATCACTGTCAACTCACCTCTTGAGTTCAGCTCCTTTGTCCATGTTTGAACCATGGCTGTAATGCGGTCAGGAGCTGAGTGGCCCTGGCAGAACACAAAGTGCTGCCTGATGGCACTGTCGACAACACCTTCCACCACTTTACTGATGATTGAGAGTAGACCGATTGGGTGGTAATTGGCTGGGTTGGTCTTGTCCTGCTTTTTGTGAACAGGACATACCTGGGAAATTTTCCACATTGCTGGGTAGATGCCAGTGTTGTAGCTGTACTGGAACAGCTTGGCTAGGGGTGCAGCAAGTTCTGGAGCACATGTCTTCAGTATTATTGCCGGAATATTGTGAGGGACCATAGCCTTTGCAGTATCCATTGCCTTCAGCCCTTTCTTAGTATCATGCGGAGTGAATGGGATTGGCTGAAGACTGGCATCTGTGATGTTGGGGAGCTCTGGAGGAGGCTGAGATGGATCATCCACTTGGCACTTCTGGTTGAAGATTGTTACAAATGCTGCAGCCTTATCTTTCGCACTGATGTGCTGGGCTCCCCCATCATTAAGGATGGGGATATTTGTGGAGCCACGTCCTCCAGTTAGTTGTTTAATTGTCCACCACCATCAGTCACGGCTGGATGTGACAGGACTTCAGAGCTTAGATCTGATCTGTTGGTTATGGGTTCGCTTAGCTCTGTCTATCACATGCTGCTTACGCAGTTTGGCACGCAAGTACTCCTGTGTTGTAGCTTCACCAGGTTGACACCTCATTTTGAGGTATGCCTGGTGTTGCTCCTGGCATGCCCTCCTGCACTCTTCATTGAACCAGGATTGGTTTCCTGGCTTGATGATAACAGCAGAGTGGGGGATATGCCGGGCCATGAGGTTACAGATTGTGGTTGTGTACAATTCTGCTGCTGCTGATGGCCCACAGCGCCTCATGGATGCCCAGTTTTGCATTGCTAGATCTGTTTGAAAGCTATCCCATTTAGCACAGTGATAGTGCCACACAACACGATGGAGGGTATCTTGAATGTGAAGACGGGACTTCGTCTCCACAAGGACTGTGCGATGGTGACTCCTCCTAATACTATCATGGACAGATGCATCTGCAGCAAGCAGATTGGTGAGGACGAGGTCAAGTATGTTCTTCCATCTTGTTGGTGCCCTCACCACCTGCCGCATACCCAGTCTAGGAGCTATGTCCTTTAGGACTCAACCAGCTCGGTCAGTTGTGGTGCCACTGAGCCACTCTTGGTGATGGACATTGAAGACCCCCACCTAGAGTACATTCTGCACACTTGCCACCCTCAGTGCTTCATCCAAATGGTGATCAACATGGAGGAGTACTGATTCATCAGCTGAGGGGGCGCTAGGTGGTAATCAGCAGGAGGTTTCCTTGCCCATGTTTGACCTGATGCCATGACACTTCATGGGGTCTGGAGTCAATGTTGAGAACTCCCAGGACAACTCCCTCCTGACTGTATACCACTGTGCTGCCACCTCTGCTGGGTCTGTCCTGCCAGTGGGACAGGACATACCTGGGGATGGTGATGGCAGTGTCTGGGACATTGTCTGTAAGGTATGATTTGGTGAGTATGACTATGTCAGGCTGTTGCTTGACTAGTCTGTGGGACAGCTTTCCCAATTTTGGCACCAGCCCCCAGATGTTAGTCAGGAGGACTTTGCAGGGTCAGTAGGGTTGGGTTTGCCGGTGTTGTTTCCGGTGCCTAGGTCGATGCCGGGTGGTCCGTCTGGTTTCATTCCTTTTTATTGACTTCGTAGCGGTTAGGTACAACTGAGTGGCTTGCTAGGCCATTTCAGAGGGCAAGTAAAAGTCAACCACATTGCTGTGGGTCTGGAGTCACATGTAGGCCAGACCAGGTAAGGACAGCTGATTTCGTTCCCTAAAGGACATTAAAGGACATTTGTGCAGTTCAGTTTCAGGACTGTGCCCTTCTCTCTTTAACATCCACTAAACTAATGCCAGCATTGGATTAGATGTTTGCCTCTATGCTCAGCACCAGCAAGGGTGAATCTTCTCAGGGGATGGCGGAAAAGGCATGGGCGGGGGCTACATGGAGGATTAGGGCAAGGTAGTTGGGGGAGAAAGGGGGAGTGGGGGAGGGGGCGGGACCGTGATCAGGTGGAGGGGGAGGGGGCAGTGATCAGGTAGAGCGGAGGGGGCAGTGATTGGGTGGAGGGGGAGGGGGCAGTGATTGGTTAGAGCAGAGGGGGCAGTGATCGGGTGGAGGGGGAGGGGCAATGATCGGGTGGAGAAGGAGGGAGGAGGAGGGGCAGTGATTGGGTGGAGGGGGAGGGGCAGTGATCGGGTGGATGTGGATGGGGAGAGATCGGGTGGAGGGGGAGGGGGCAGTGATTGGGTGGAGGGGGAGGGGGCAGTGATTGGTGGGGGCAGTGATTGGTTAGAGCAGAGGGGGCAGTGAGTGGGTGGAGGAGGAGAGGCAGTGATCGGGTGGAGAAGGAGGGAGGGGGAGGGGCAGTGATTGGGAGGAGAGGTTAGGGGCAGTGACAGGCGGAGGGAGAGGGAGGGGGAGTGGCAGTGATTGGGTGGAGGGGGGAGTGGGCAATGATCGAGTAGAGGTTGAGGGGTAGTGATCGGGTGGAGGGTGGAGTGGACAATGATCGTGTGGAGGGGAAGGAGGCAGTGATTGGGTGGAGGGGGAGGGGGCAGTGATTGGTTAGAGCGGAGGAGGCAGCGATCGGGTGGAGGGGGTGGGGCAATGATCGGGTGGAGAAGGAGGGGCTCCTTTCATTTCCTACCTGTCCTCAGAGTGAAGGGAGCCCAGAGCTTCCAAAGAGCACAGCTGACTGGGAGAAGACTCGGAGGGCAGAGTTCCGGACCGGTAAGTATAAAAAACTTACCTCTGGTAAAAAAAACTGAAAGTGACTTCACAGGAAAGCTGTGACCTGATTGGCTGGCAGGGAATTTATACTGAATTTGAAAATCAAACATTGATAAAAATTGATTAAAACCCTAAGTAACTAATTAGTAAGTAGAGTAACTAAACCAGAGGGAGGAGATTACTGTATTTAGTTAGCATTTAATATTTATAGCAGGAATCTAGCACTAGGGACCATATAGTTATAATAATTTAGTAAGGATGTAATAAGTATTTATTTATTTTAAATTAATTTATTAATTAGTGCTAGAAATGTCAGTTAGATAGATGAAGTGCTTCACCTGTGAGATGTGGGAGGTCCGTGACGCTTCCAGCGTTCCGGGCGACTACATCTGCAGGAAGTGGACCCAGTTGTAGCTCCTCACAGACTGCATGGATCGGTTGGAGCAGCAACTGGATGCACTTAGTTGCATGCAGGTGGCAGAAAGTGTCATAGACAGGAGTTTTAGAGAAGTGGTTACACCCAAAGTGCAGGCAGATAGTTGGGTGACCGCTAGAAGGGGCAGGCAGTCAGTGCAGGAATCCCCTGTGGCTAACCCATCTCTAACAAGTATACCGTTTTGGATACTGTTGGGGGGGATGGCCTATCAGGGGAAAACAGCAGCAGTCAGAGCAGTGGCACCATGGCTGGCACTGTTGTTCAGCAGGGAGGGACAAAGCGCAGAAGAGCAATAGTTAAAGGGGACTCTATAGTCAGGGGCACAGATAGGCGCTTCTGTGGACGTGAAAGAAACTCCAGGATGGTATGTTGCCTCCCTGGTGCCAGGGTCAAGGATGTCTCTGAACGGACAGGGGGCATTCTGAAGGGGGAGGGTGAACAGCCAGACGTTGTGGTCCACATCGGTACCAATGACATAGGCAGGAAGAGTGACGAGGTTCTGCAGGGGGAGTTTAGGGAGTTAGGTAGAAAGTTAAAAGACAGGACCTCTAGGGTTGTAATCTCAGGATTACTCCTTGTGCCACGTGCCAGTGAGGCTAGAAATTGGAAGATAGTGCAGCTAAACACGTGGCTGAACAGCAGGTGTAGAAGGGAGGGTTTCAGATATCTGGACCATTGGGATCTCTTCAGGGACAGATGGGACCTGTACAAGAAGGACGGGTTGCATCTAAACTGGAGGGGCACAAATATCCTGGCTGCGAGGTTTGCTAGCGTCACTCGGGAGGGTTTAAACTAGTGTGGCAGGGGGGTGGGAACCAGAGCAGTAGGACAGCAAGTGAAATAAATGAGGGGGAACTAGTAAATAAAGCCAGTAAGACTAAGAGGAAGAGCAGGAAGGGAGATGTTGCGGAGCACAGCGGGACTGGTGGTCTGAAGTGCATTTGTTTCAATGCGAGAAGTGTAACAGGTAAGGCAGATGAACTTAGAGCTTGGATTAGTACGTGGAACTATGATGTTGTTGCTATTACAGAGACTTGGTTGAGGGAAGGACAGGATTGGCAGCTAAATGTTCCAGGATTTTGAAGCTTCAGGCGGGATAGAGGGGGATATAAAAGGGGTGGGGGAGTTGCATTACTTGTTAAGGAGAATATCACAGCTGTACTGCGGGAGGACACCTCGGAGGGGTCGTGCAGCGAGGCAATATGGGTGGAGCTCAGGAATAGGAAGGGTGCAGTCAAGATGTTGGGGGTGTACTACAGGCCTCCCAACAGCCAGCGGGAGGTAGGGGAGCAGATATGTCGACAGATTTTGGAAAGATGTAAAGGTAACGGGGTTGTAGTGGTGGGTGATTTTAACTTCCCCTATATTGACTGGGACTCACTTAGTGCTAGGGGCTTAGATGGGGCAGAATTTGTAAGGAGCATCCAGAAACAACTTCTTGAAACAATATGTAGATAGTCCAACTAGGGATGGGGCCGTACTGGACCTGGTATTGTGGAATGAGCCCGGCCAGGTGGTCGAAGTTTCAGTAGGGGAGCATTTCAGGAACAGTGACCATAATTCCATAAGTTTTAAGGTACTTGTGAATAAGGATAAGAGTAGTCCTCGGGTGAAGGTGCTAAATTGGGGGAAGGCTAATTCTAACAATATTTTTTTTTAGTTTAGTTTAGAGATACAGCACTGAAACAGGCCCTTCGGCCCACCGAGTCTGTGCCGACCATCAACCACCCATTTATACTAATCCTACACTAATCCCATATTCCTACCACATCCCCACCTGTCCCTATATTTCCCTACCATCTACCTATACTAGGGGCAATTTATAATGGCCAATTTACCTACCAACCTGCAAGTCTTTTGGCTGTGGGAGGAAACCGGAGCACCCGGAGAAAACCCACGCAGACACAGGGAGAACTTGCAAACTCCACACAGGCAGTACCCCAGAAATGAACCCGGGTCGATGGAGCTGTGAGGCTGAGGTGCTAACCACTGCACCACTGTGCCAGCCCTAATATTAGGCAGGAACTGAAGAATTTAGATTGGGGGCAGCTGTTTGAGGGTAAATCAACATCTGACATGTGGGAGTCTTCCAAATGTCAGTTAATTAGAATCCAGGACCAGCATGTTCCTGTGAGGAAGAAGAATAAGTTTGGCAAGTTTCGGGAACCTTGGATAACGCGGGATATTGTGAGCCTAGTCAAAAAGAAAAAGGAAGCATTCGTAAGGGCTGGAAGGCTAGGAACGGACGAATCCCTTGAGGAATATAAAGACAGTAGAAAGGAACTTAAGCAAGGAGTCAGGAGGGCTAAAAGGGGTCATGAAAAGTCATTGGCAAACAGGATTAAGGAAAATCCCAAGGCTTTTTATACGTATATAAAGAGCAAGAGGGTAACTAGGGAAAGGGTTGGCCCGCTCAAGGACAGAGAAGGGAATCTATGTGTGGAGCCAGAGGAAATGGGCGAGGTACTAAATGAGTACTTTGCATCAGTATTCACCAAAGAGAAGGACTTGGTGGATGATGAGCCTAGGGAAGGGAGTGTAGATAGTCTCAGTCATCTCATTATCAAAAAGGAGGAGGTGTTGGGTGTCTTGCAAAGCATTAAGGTAGATAAGTCCCCAGGGCCTGATGGGATCTACCCTAGAATACTGAGGGAGGCAAGGGAAGAAATTGCTGGGGCCTTGACAGAAATCTTTGCATCCTCATTGGCTACAGGTGAGGTCCCAGAGGACTGGAGAATAGCCAATGTTGTTCCTTTGTTTAAGAAGGGTAGCAAGGATAATCCAGGAAATTATAGGCCGGTGAGCCTTACGTCAGTGGTAGGGAAATTATTAGAGAGGATTCTTCGGGACAGGATTTACTCCCATTTGGAAACAAATTGACTTATTAGCGAGAGGCAGCATGGTTTTGTGAAGGGGAGGTCGTGTCTCACTAATTTGATTGAGTTTTTTGAGGAAGTGACAAAGATGATTGATGAAGGAAGGGGAGTGGATGTTATCTATATGGACTTTAGTAAAGCCTTTGACAAGGTCCCTCATGGCAGACTGGTACAAAAGGTGAAGTCACATGGGATCAGAGGTGAGCTGGCAAGATGGATACAGAACTGGCTCAGTCATAGAAGTAGCAGTGGAAGGGTGCTTTTCTGAATGGAGGGATGTGACTCGTGGTGTTCCGCAGGGATCAGTGCTGGGACCTTTGCTGTTTGCTGGTAGCCACACTACCAGAAGGACGTGGAGGCTTTGGAGAGGGTACAGAGAAGGTTTACCAGGATGTTGCCTAGTCTGGAGGGCATTAGCTATGAGGAGAGGTTGGATAACCTCGTATTGTTTTCACTGGAACGATGGAGGTAGAGGGGTGACATGATGGAGGTTTACAAAGTTATGAGCGGCATGGACAGAGTGGATAGTCAGAAGCTTTTTCCCAGGGTGGAAGAGTCAGTTACTCGGGGACATAGGTTTCAGGTGAGAGGGGCAAAGTTTAGAGGGGATGTGCAAGGCAAGTTCTTTACACAGAGGGTGGTGAGTGCCTGGAACTTGCTGCCGGGGGAGGTGGTGGAAGCAGGTACGATAATGACGTTTAAGAGGCATCTTGACAAATACATGAATAGGATGGGAATAGGGGGATACGATCCCTGGAAGTGCAGAAGGTTTTAGTTTAGGCAGGCATTAAGATCGGCGCAAGCTTGGAGGGCCGAATGGCCTGTTCCTGTTCTGTACTGTTCTTTGTTCTTTGTTCTTTGTTTGAGGGAGGGGGATGGGCAGTGATTGGATGGAGGGGGAGGGGCAGTGATCGGGTGGATTGGGAGGGGCACAGATCGGGTGGATGGGGAGGGGCAATGATCGGTGCAGGGGGAGCAGGCATTGATCAGGTAGATGGGGAGGGGTAATGATCGGGTGGAGAAGGCGGGAGTGGGAGGGGCAGTGATTGGGAGGAGAAGGCGGGAGGGGGAGGGGCAGTGATTGGGAGGAGGGGTTAGGGGCAGTGACAAGCGGAAGGGGTGGCAGTGATTGGGTGGAGGGGAGGGGCAGTGATCGGGTGGATGGGAGAGGGCAATGATTGGGTGGAGGGGAAGTGACAGTGATCGGGTGGAGTGGGGAATGGGCAATCAGGTGGAGGTTGAGGGGCAGTGATCGGGTGGAGGAGGAGGAGCAGTGATTGGGTGAAGGGGAGGGCGCAGTGATCGGGTGGAGGGGGAGCGGCAGTGATCAGGTGGCTTGGGAGGGGCAGATAGGGTGGAGGGGTAGGGGCAGTAATCTGGTGGATGAGAAGAGGTCGTGATAGGGTGGAGGGGGAGGGGGCAGTAATCGGGTGGAGGGGTAGGGGCAGTGATCGGATGGAGGGGTAGGGGCAGTGATCTGGTGGATGAGGAGTTAGTGATAGGGTGGAGGGGGAGGGGGCTGTGATTGGGTGGAGGGGGAGGGGCAGTGATCGGGTGGAGGGGGAGGGGCAATCGGGTGGAGGGGTAGGGGCAGTGATCTGGTGGATGAGGAGAGGTAGTGATAGGATTGAGGGGGAGGGAGCTGATTGGGTGGAGGGGGAGGGGCAGTGATCGGGTGGAGGGGGAGGGACAGTGATCGGGTGGAGGGGTAGGGGCAGTGATCTGGTGGATGAGGAGACGTAGTGATAGGGTGGAGGGGGAGGGGGCTGTGATTGGGTGGAGGGGGAGGGCATGGATTTGTGGAGGTGGATGGGCAGTGATCGAGTGGAGTGGAGGGGGCAGTTCTTGGGTGAAGCGGAGGGGGCAGTGATTGGGTGAATGGGGAGGGACAGTGATCGGGTGGAGGGGTAGGGAGGAGGATGGGGCAATGATCAGGTGGAGGGGTAGGGGCAGTGATCGGGTGGAGTGGGAGGGCGGAGGATGGGGCAATGATCAGGTGGAGGGGTAGGGGCAGTGATCGGGTGGAGGGGGAGGGAGGAGGATGGGGCAATGATCAGGTGGAGGGGTAGGGGCAGTGATCGGGTGGAGGGGGAGGGAGGAGGATGGGGCAGTGATTGGCTGGAGAGCGTGCAGTGATCAGGTGGCGGGGTAGGGGCAGTGATCGGGTGGAGAGGCAGGCAATCAGGAAGTGGGGATGAGTGGCAGCCTTCAGCATTCCGGGATTTTACTGTGGAGCCAGGAGTAGCATTCCTGATCCTCACAGCCCCACCTTCAGCAAGGTATTTTTTTATAAAACACCTTTTTGTTAGTGGATCCCTTGATTAGGCCATAAGTTGACCTGATTTTCCTGACCACAGCTGGTCTGGTACCAGCCACATTCAGGACAGCCCAGTTTTACAAAGGGGACCTCAGGCAGGTATTAGGCCTGTTACGACCAGGTGAGAGGGGTCTAGGGGTTCCCTCTCAGCCTTTGCCTGGTTTCACCATAACAGGGTTTAATTTCTTGAAAACACCAATGTTTTTAGCTCCCCCTTAGTGAATCCTTGTTCACCACTTTCCAATTGTAAGGCAAAGAAATCAATTCAGACAGGTTTTCTTAGGTCTTTAAACAAGAAAGTTGGAAATTTATTAATCTTAAACTCAATGTGGGTTCACTGTGGAGTCTTTGGTTGCCAGTCAGTCCTGCTGTTCGTTGGGGCCCAGTTCGCGCTTCAACCTGTTTCTCTCTTGAGGTTTACGTGGCTTCCGTGGGTCCGATGGCTTGTGGAGAAAGCGAAAGAGGCTTCCTTGCTCCAGGTTCCAGTTCAAATAGCCTTCTGTCTTTCTCTGTGGTACAATTCAAAAAACCCCAGGTTGCCCAGCAGTTTAGTCATGTTACTAGCTGGTTTGACCACTTCTGTTTGTGGATTCTGCCATCTTAGCAGTTATCCTGGAATGTGAGCTTCCTCTTCTTCAATGTCTGGTAATCAAAGTCCAATTGATCAAGTGGACCAGGGAGCAGTCCTTTTGTCTCTCCACGCACTGTCTGTTAGTATGCAAATATTTTTTCCAGCCACTGTTTAACAAATCATTTCCTTGCTCCAGCAACAGTTTGAAATCAATGTTCATGTGACAAAATTAATATGCCTCATTCTTGGCAGGTTGGGGTCTGCATGACAGGCCCTTTATTTTTATAGGTAAAGGATCACCTGCATATTTCAGGCATGGGTCCTGGATGTCTCCTCTCAATACCATAGCAATATGGCTGGCGACGCACTTGGGGCTCAGAATGAGCAGACACTGCCACCCGCCATGTTGGATGCTTTTGCACCTGTTTTATGTTTGAAGAAGAACTTTAGAAAATTGCAGACTGGTATGAGTTTACAGGAATTACAAGCTGTGGAAAATTAATTGAGAACTATAGTTTTTACAAATTTAAATGACAGCTTCTTTATTATAATACCAAAGGAAGGGACAGAAAGAACATTACGACTACATTAAATGATAAGAAAATTGATTTTAAATAATGATCAATTTAACAATAATATTTATAATCTGAAAATGTTATGGAGAATTTTACAACAGTTATATATTATTCTTCACAATTGTAAAATATACACTTCAACAGAGTGCTTGTTTTGTGGAGCAATTTTTTCAATTTCTATAAAATTTGTTTATCTTTAAAATATTAACAAGAATATTTGCACATATCTTTACTAGTTCCTCAATGTGTGCCGCACACAAAGGAATTATAGATTGGGCTGTGATTGCTGTAGAAATGCATTCCATGGAGGGGTATCAAGTTGTAATATAGGACAGATGTTACCCACTGTGGTGAACATGCTTCAGACTTCTCACAATGCTCAGTTATTTCCCATTAACTCAGTCAATGGGCTCAGTCATGAATTTCTGCTCTTATCGCAGGTACTTGGTGTTGATGAGTTGGAGAAATGATTCAGGATCCTGTTAAGTTTTTATGTAGGAGATGTGAGAAAAGTAATGAAAGATAGCAGGGAGCAACTAGGGAAAGAGGTTCGGAGTAGGAGCATCTGCCTGAAACCTCGAGCCAACATTTCACGCAAATTGACCCTAAATAACAAGGGATTTATGTGAAGCTGGAAGGAACATTCTTTTTTTGTCTGCTTAGAATGCACCTCGTAGAAATAGGCCGCAAAATGCGGCACTATAGCCCTGGTGGTTCATTGGTTGAGGGGATAACTGGCAGGGGGTCTACTCTCAATTACTTCTGGTGTGGCGCATGACGATCACCATGTTGCGGAAGGCCATAGTGCAGGCACCCCATGCATGTGTCGGAGGTATGCAGAGTGGGCAAATTGGGACTTCAGACAGCACCTAATGTTGATTTGATACCCGACCTGCCATTGTGGACCTCGCTGCTCCTGTTAATGCCCTTTCTTAGACATCCACAACTGAACATATGTTCAGCTGCTTGAGGGACACTCCCCTCCCCACCAGCGCTATTTAAAGGCACTGCCATTCAACTTGCAGGTGAGATGCTTTTCACTATCCGCTTGCTGCTGCAGGGTTAGTGGAAGTATTGTGTTGTTGGAGGAGTTGACAGCAGTTGTATAAGTCTGAAGGGACTGGTGCTGGACGTTTGGAAGCAGTTGTGTGCTTTTTTTTATTCGTCCTTGAGATGTGAGCATCGCTGGCAAAGTCAGCATTTACTGCCCATCCATAATTGTTCTTGAGAAGGTGCTGGTGAGCCACCTTCTTGAACCGCTGTGGTCCATCTGGTATAGGTACACCTACAAAGCTGTTCGGAAGGAAGTTCCAGGATTTTGACCCTGCGACAGTGAAGGAACGCCAATATAGCTTAAAGGGTCTCTGAGGACACCACTTTCTCCCAGTCATGGGAGTTCCCCTTGGGCTGCAGCATCAGGGGGAGTTGGAGCCGAAACAGCACACAGCGCACAATTTGCTCATAGAGTGAGGAGGAAGAGGGATCTCAGCAGGATGCCTTATGCACCTATGGTCTTCAAAGAGCATTTCTTCTACTTGCAGCTTAGCCAGGAGCAGTGTGTTCAGTGACTGTGCTTCTCAAAGGAGGTGGTCACAGAATCATGCCTCCTCCTTGAATCAGACCTGCAGGCTCAGAGAAGGACGAGAATGGCTTTGCCAGTGGCCATCAAGGTCACCGTAGCCCTCAATTTTTATGTTAGTGGATCATTCCAGGATGGAGCAGGTGACATTGCAATATATTGCAGTTCTCTGTCCATCACTGCATCCAGGAGGTCACTGAGACCCTATATGCCAGGAGAGGGGACTTCATTGTCTGCTCTCTAAGCAGAAAGAAGCAGCAGGAGCAGGTACAAGGCTTTTCCAGGATGGCGGGATTCCCCATGATGCAGGAAGCCATTGGCTGCAGGCACGTGTCTCTGTAGGTGTCACATCTCCTTGGGGAGATGTACTGCAGCCCCAAAGGGCTCCACTTCCTGAACATGCAATTGATGTGCGACCATGTCCAGAACATCATGTTCGTGAATTCCTGCTATCGTGAGAGCAGTAATGATGTTATCACTCTGCACCAGTCAACCGTTCCTGCTATCTTGGAGCCACCTCGTCAAACCAGGGGGTGGCTGCTCGGCTACAAGAGCCGCCTGCAGAACATATGGCTGATGACTCCTCTATGCCACCTGACCATACTCGGCCAGTGCTCCTGTAATGACAGTCATGCTGCAAAAAAGAACATCATGGAGCAGACCATTGTCGTCCTGAAGACATGGTTCCACTGCCTGAACCACTCAAGGGAGCCCACCAATACTCACCGAGTGTTTCCTGTCTCTCTACTGCCCTCTGAGGTACGTGCAGTGCCAGTATCTGAGCTGGTGGCTGGGAGTGCCAGATTAAATAATGGTGCTTCTTCCACAGATGTCTGCTCTTAATCTGGGCTTTCATCTTCATGCACCACTGGCTGGCCAGGTTGCCATTCCTGGGTATCTGAATGCATAAATACACAAGGGAAGGGTTGGGGTGAGAGAAGGGAGTGTGGGGCAAAAGCAAGAAGTGCATGGTTATACTATCTGCAGCTTTTGCTTCATATCAGATTGCGGGATGAGGATGAAGTGGAATTTCAGAAGGCGCATAAGGCAGGGACATACCGTCATCCTGGATGGCTTCAGCAACGCCACTTGCCATGCCTCAGTGATGGCCAATCCAATTATCTTCAGCACCATCTCTTTCATCGGGGTCAGCAGATGCAGCCGTGCCTGTCCCCCACCGGTTGCTGCTGCCGTCTATTGTGGGCCACCTTGTCCTTCAAGAGAGAGGGAAGAGAATCAGTGTCAGTGATTGTGTTGCAATCTGTTTACGTGAACTGCCTGTCATAGCTGGCAGTTTGTGGAAGCTGTGAGATGTGGGTGTGAGGGTTGCAGCAGTGGTAAGTGTGTGAGGTGGAGCATCTGGATGTTAGGGATGAGTCCTGATTACTAGAGATTATTAATGGGTCAGTGATGGGAGTGTGCTGCATTGAGCAGTTTGTGTGATCAGTGGGATATGGAATTCAAAGATGCATTCGCTAACCACCACTCGTGTGAGATCATTGAACTTCTTCTGGCTGGATTCAGGTTCTTGGTGTCAAACTCCTGCCATTGACCTCCATGGATTTCTGCTCCCGCCGCCTTCACTGTGTCTGTCTGGAGTGCCTCCTGGTTCCCTGCAGAAAGATGACCTCTCCTCTTTTCAACCTCCTGCCCTAAGGCCTCCAGCAAGAACATAGAAGTCCTTTCTCTGGACTGTTGCACCATTAGTCAGGTTGATTCCTTCCCCTAATGTGTTTCCCAACCAGTTGAATGAATTGCTACAGCCAGAATGCATCTCCCCTTTAATTGGTGCTAGCCTCGCATGAAAGTGACAGCACCTTCCAAAACTGTGACCTTTACCATCTAGAAGGACAAGGGCAGCAGACACATGGGAACATCACCACCTACATGATCCACTCCAAGTCACACACCATCCTCACTTGGAACTATATCACCGTTCCTTCACTGTCACTGGATCAAAATCCTGGAACTCTCTCCCCAATAGCACTGTGGGTGTACCTACACCAGATAGACTGCAGCAGTTCAAGAAGGCAGCTCACCACCACCTTCTCAAGGGCAATTAGGGATGGGCAATAAATGTTGGCCTTGCCAGTGATGCTCACATCCCATGAACAAATAAAAAAAAGTTTTAAAAAATTATCGGGCCTTATCAAATTTTTAGTTCATAGGATTTAAACCTACATAAATGCAAATACCTTCCTTTGGTTATATATAAGTATGAACATACGAACATATGAATTAGGAGCAGGAGTAGGCAATTTGGCCCCTTGAGCTTGCTCCGCCACTTGATAAGATCGTGGCTGATCTGATTGTGACCTCATCTCTACTTTCCTGTCTACCCCCTATACCCTTTGACTCCCTTGTTAATCAAAAATCTATCTAACTTAGCCTTAAAAAATATTCAAAGATACTGCCTCCACTGCTCTCTGGGGATAAGAATTCCACAGACTAACAACCCTCAGAGAAAAAAATTCTCCTCATCTCCATCTTAAGTGGGAGACACCCTATTTTTAAACTGTGTTCCCTGGTTCTGGTCTCTCTCATAAAGGGAAACATCCTCTCAGCATCCACCCTGTCAAGTCCCCTCAAGATCTTACATGTTTGAATAAGATCATCTCTCATTCTTCTAAATTCTAATGGATATAAGCCCAACCTGTCCAACCTTTCCTCATAAGATAACACTTCATCGCAGGAGTTAGTTGAGTGAACCTTCTCTGAACTGCTTCTAATGCAATTATATCCTTTCTTAGGTAAGGAGACCAAAACTGTACACAGTACTCTAGATGTGGTGTCAATAATGTCCTCTACAACTGTAGCAAAACTTCCTTACTTTTATATTCCATTCACCTTGCAATAAATGACAACATTCCATTTCCCTTCCTAATCACTTGCTGTACCTGCACACTAACTTTTTGTGACTCATATACCAGGACACCCAGATCTCTCTGTACCACCGAGTTCTACAATCTCTCTCCATTTAAATAATATACTGCTTTTCTATTCTTCCTGCCAAAGTGGACAAGTTCATATTTTCCCACATTATACTCCATCTGCCAAATTTTTGCCCACTCACTTAACCTATCTAAATTCCTTTGCAGACTCCTTATATCCTCCTCACAACTTACTGTCGTAACTATCTTTGCGTCATCAGCAAACATACATAGAGTCACAGAGAGATACAGCACTGAAACAGGCCCTTCGGCCCAACAAGTCTGTGCCGAACATCAACCACCCCATTTATACTAATCCTACATTAATCTCATTTCCCTTTCTCATACCACCTACCTACACTAGGGGCAATTTACAATGGCCAATTTACCTATCAACCCGCAAGTCTTTGGCTGTGGGAAGAAACCAGAGCACCAGGAGGAAACCCATGCGGTCACAGGGAGAACTTGCAAACTCCGTACAGGCGGTACCCAGAATCAAACCTGGGTCACTGGAGCTGTGAGGCGGTGGTGCTAACCACTGCACCACTGTGCCGCACTAAAAGAGACACCTGTCTCTTCATCCAAGTTATTGATATAGATTGTAAATAGTTGAGGCCCCAGCACCGATCCCTGTGGCACTCCACTAGTTACACCTTGCCAACACAAAAATGACTCATTTATCCCTATTCTCTGCTTCCTGTTAGCTAACCAATCCTTTCTTCATGCTAATATGTACCCCTCGACACATGAGCTCTTATTTTGTGTAGTAACCTTTGATGTGGCACCTTACCAAACACTTTTTGGAGATCCAAGTATACCACATTTATCCACGTTGCTTGTTACTTCCTCAAAGTACGCTAATAAATTAGTCAAACATGAATTCCTTTTCACAAAACCATGTTGACACTGCCTGTTCACTATCCAGTTCTTGCTGGAAATTGTGTGTGTATATGAATATATCATAAAGGATAGAATCAGGCCTCCCTGTGATGTGGGCACTCGTCGAGTGAGTCCACAGACAGAGCATACTAATTTCAGTGGATATTTTGCTGTAGAACTGTAGTTTGGCATGAGAACAGGTGACAAAAGAGTGAGAAAATGTGAACATATTGCAGTCATTTTCTTTCTTGCACTACATTTTTTCAACTGTTGCAATGTGTGTGTTTTATATCAATTATGTGATATAAAACCTGAAAAATTTGGTTATTTTTGACAGTTATAGAACAATTCATTCTCTTATGTGTTTGTATGCGCACATAAGTGTCACATGCCACACACTGCTCACCTTCTGATGTTTCTCGGCTGACATTTTTGAACAGCATTTAATAATTTTTGTTAACCTCAATCATTTACACAAATATGGTACAGTTAAAACTGTTGAGTTCATTTTTCTTTTCCTTCCCTACTAATTTTCTTGTGCTTATTAATTAATATGAGATGTTTACAGTGGAGAAACATTTTAGGGATGATTTTAACCTAACTTGGCAGGCTGGAATATCCTGGGATCAGGTGGAACGCCAGGTTTACACCCTGTCCAATATTACTGTCAATTAATTTCAATGGCAAGTAAAATCAGGTGGTCTATAAGACCAGCATTGCTCCCAATCCTGTCATTTTCCTAAAATAAAAGCAAAATACTGCGGATGCTGGAAATCTGAAACAAAAACAAGAAATGCTGGATTCACTCAGCAGGTCTGGCAGCATCTGTGGAAAGAGAAGCAGAGTTAACGTTTCGGGTCAGTGACCCTTCTTCGGAACTGCCAGTTCCGAAGAAGGGTCACTGAGCCGAAACGTTAACTCTGCTTCTCTTTCCACAGATGCTGCCAGACCTGCTGAGTGAATCCAGCATTTCTTGTTCCTGTCATTTTCCTGATGGGCGGGTTGGGTTAAAATTGCCCCCTTTGTTTCTGCCACCCACCCAATGCCCACAAAAATTCTGCCACCCAACGCCCATGTCAGGAAATGGGCACACCCAAAAACTGTCTTTACACTGTCCCAATAATATAGGTTAACGGTAAACTCAGAGGACTAACCACTTACTGCACTGGTGTGACATTTCTATTTTCCATGCCAGCCATCCTTGTGGCCCTAAGAAACAGTGCCAATCTAGTGCCATACCACTGTGGGCCCGCACTATTAGGAGCAGGGTGGAGCTGCTCAAATTTATTTTATGCAGCACTCTTACAGTAGGTGGACGGAGGAGTTCAGCCCAAGGTGGAGTCAAACACAGTGCCCGAAGTAAACAGTGTGCTAACACATTGCTCACTCCAGAACTCAGCTCATATTTACTTTAAAAGAACATGAGGAGACTTTCCACATGGACATTCCCGGCAGTGTGCCACCATTTTCTTACACCCACATCTGACGGGCAAGGCACCGCATTATCAAGTGAACATATAAAATTGGCCTCTCTAGCTAACTATATATGGGAAATTTCTAAAATGCTTACTCTGCTTTTTGGGAGATTTTCAATGAAGTTAAACCACAAACACTAGATCAGTGCTAAACGATAGGTTATTAGAAGAAGACTTTATAGACAGGAAATGGGTTGGGGAGTCCCAGCTGGGTTTCATTTCAATATTTTAATATCACACAAAATAACTGATTTATCATGCACATGGAGAGAATCTCACCTTCCACATTTGTTTACTGTACAGATGGGGTGCTACCATTTATTAATTTTGTGGGGGGATTTTGTCATGAAAATGCAGGGTGTGGGGGCAGGGTGCGGACGGGGATCTCAATATTGGAAGTTGAACAGTTTTCCATTTTTTCCAGTTCTCAATACATTTTTCAATATCAGCATCAAGCACCCCAGGTCAGGTATAATGTAGATTCAGAGTAAAGCCCTTGTTACAGTTAAGGATGAATGGCCCATCGCCCCTGTGCTCGCTGAACTACATGGTCATCCATTTTCAAATCTCTCCATGGCCTCACCTCTCCCTATCTCTGTAATCTCCTCCAAACCTAAACCCGCTAAGATATCTCTGCTGTTCCAATTCTAATGTCCTTTAGGGAAGGAAATCTGCAGTCCTTACCTGGTCTGGCCTACATGTGACTCCAGACCCACAGCAATGTGGTTAACTCTTACATGCCCTCTGAAATGTACCTAACCGCTACGAAGTCAATAAAAAGGAATGAAACCAGACGGACCACCCGGCATCGACCTAGGCACCGGAACCGACAACAGCAAACCCAGCCCTGTCGACCCTACAAAGTCCTCCTTACTAACATCTGGGGGCTTGTGCCAAAGTTGGGACAGCTGTCCCACAGACTAGTCAACCAACAGCCTGACATAGTCATACTCACGGAATCATACCTTACAGACAATCCCCGGGTATGTCCTATTCCACCGGCAGGACAGACCCAGCAGAGGTGGCGGGACAGCGGTCTACAGTAGGGAGGGAGTTGCCCTGGGAGTCCTCAACATCGACTCCAAACCCCATGAAGTCTCATGGCCTCAGGTCAAACATGGGCAAGGTAACCTCTTGCTGATTACCACCTACCGCCCTCCCTCAGCTGATCAGACAGTACTCCTCCATGTTGAACACCACTTGGACAAAGCACTGAGGGTGGGAAAGGCACAAAATGTACCCTGGGTGGGGGACTTGCGGAGACGAAGTCCCGCCTTCATATTGAGGATATTATCCACCGTGTTGTGTGGCATTATCGCCATGCTAAATGGGATAGATTTCAAACAGATCTAGCAATGCAAAACTGGGCATCCATGAGGCGCTGTGGGCCATCAGCAGCAGCAGAATTGTACTCAACCACAATCTGTAACCTCATGGCCTGGCATATCCCCCACTCTACCATTACCATCAAGCCAGGAGACCAACCCTGGTTCAATGAAGAGTGCAGGAGGGCATGCCAGGAGCAGCACCAGGCATACCTCAAAATGAGATGTCAACCTGGTGAAGCCACAACCCAGGACTACTTGCATGCCAAACTGCATAAGCAGCATGTAATAGACAGAGCTAAGCGATCCCATAACCAACGGATCAGATCTAAGCTCTGTAGTCCTGCCACATCCAGCCATGAATGATGGTGGACAATTAAACAACTAACTGGAGGAGGTGGCTCCACAAATATCCCCATCCTCAATGATGGGGGAGCCCAGCACATCAGTGCGAAAGATAAGGCAGAAGCATTTGCAACAAACTTCAGCCAGAAGTGCCGAGTTGATGATCCATCTTTGCCCCCTCCTGAAGTCCCCAGCATTACAGATGCCAGTCTTCAGCCATTTTGATTCACTCCGTGTGATACCAAGAAACGACTGAAGGCACTGGATACTGCAAAGGCTATGGGTCCTGACAATATTCCAGCAATAGTACTGAAGACATGTGCTCCAGAACTTGCCGCGCCCCTGGCCAAGCTGTTCCAGTACAGCTACAACACTGGCATCTACCCAGCAATGTGGAAAATTGCCCATGTATGTCCTGTACACAAAAAGCAGGACAAGTCCAACCCGGTCAATTACCGCCCCATCAGTCTACTCTCAATCATCAGCAAAGTGATGGAAGGTGTCATCAACAGTGCCATCAAGCAGCACTTGCTTTGCAATAACCTGCTCAGTGATATCCAGTTTGAGTTCTGACAGGGCCACTCAGCACCTGACCTCATTACAGCCTTGGTTCAAACATGGACAAAAGAGCTGAACTCAAGAGGTGAGGTGAGAGTGACTGCCCTTGACATCAAGGCAGCATTTGACCGAGTATGGCATCAAGGAGCCCCAGCAAAACTGAAGTCAATGGGAATCAGGGGGAAAACTCTCTTCTGGTTAGAGTCATTGCTAGTGCAAAGGAAGATGGCTGTGGTTGTTGGAGGTCAATCATCTGAGCTCCAGGACCACTGCAGGCGTTCCTCAGGGTAGTGTCCTAGGCCCAACCATTTTCAGCTGCTTCATCAATGACCTTCCTTCAATAATGTCAGAAGTGGGGATGTTCGCTGATGATTGCACAATGTTCAGCACCATTCGTGACTCCTCAAATACTGAAGCAGTCCTTGTAGAAATTCAGCAAGACCTGGACAATATCCAGGCTTGGGCTGATAAGTGGCACGTAACATTTGCGCCACACAAATGCCAGGCAATGACCATCTCCAACAAGAGAGAATCTAACCATCTCCCCTTGACATTCAATGGCATTACCATTGCTGAATCCCCCACTATCAACATCCTAGGGGCTACCATTGACCAGAAACTGAAATGGAGTAGCCATAAAAATACCATGGCTACAAAAGCAGGTCAGAGGCTAGGAATCCTGCGGTGAGTAACTCACCTCCTGTCTCCCCAAAGCCTTTCCACCATCTACAAGGCACAAGTCAGGAGTGTGATGGAATACTCTCCACTTGCCTGGATGGGTGCAGCTCCAACAACACTCAAGAAGCTCGACACCATCCAGGACAAAGCAGCCCGCTTGATTGACACACCATCCACAAACATTCACTCCCTCCACCACTGACGCACAGTGGCAGCAGTGTGTACCATCTACAAGATGCACTGCAGCAATGCACCAAGGCTCGTTAGACAGCACCTTCCAAACCCGCGACCTCTACCACCTCGAAGGACAAGAGCAGCAGATGTCTGGGAACATCACCACCTGCAAGTACCTGTCCGATTCACACACCATCCTGACCTGGAACTATATACCGTTCCTTCACTGTCGCTGGGTCAAAATCCTGGAACTCCCTTCCTAACAGCACTGTGGGTGTACCTACCTCACATGGACTGCAGCGTGCAGCGGTTCAAGAAGGCAGCTCACCACTACCTTCTCAAGGGCAATTAGGGATGGGCAATAAATGCTGGCATAGCCAGTGTCACCCACATCCCATGAATGAATAAAAGAAAAACACTTCTGGCCTCTTGTGCATCTACGATTTTAATCGCTCCATCATTGGCAGCTGTGCCTTCTGCTGGCGAGGCCCTAAGCTCTGGAATTCCCTGCCTGGACCTTTTTTGCCTCTGTACCTCTCCTCCTTAAAATCTCCCTCTCTGACCAAGCTATTGGTCATCTGTCATAATATCTGCTCATGTGGCTCAGTGTCAAATTTTGTTTGATAACATTCCTGTGAAGCACCTTAGAATATTTTACTACATTAAGGGCACTATATAAATGCAAAATATTGTTATTTTTGAGGAACATTAATGTCACACCAGCTGAATTACACTCCCTGCACACAATGCAACTTCAATTTCCTCTGAAACTCAGAGGACCAATCCACATGCAAAAGCATCTTCGCCCGCACTGCTATTGTAACATTCATCACTGACAGGAGGAAACCAGAACACCCAGTATTCACAGCCAATTTCATCTGGTGCCATATATGCCTACTGGAGTTAAACAATCCAGCATGGTGTTACAGGCGTTGGACTCAGGTTAGTAAAGACACAGAGTAAGCTGGTTGTGCATCATGGTATCATTGTGTCATGACACAGTCTGACATTAGCTGCTATAGCTCAGTGCATCTCCACTACCTTGCCTGAGTCTCTTTGGAAATGGAACAGATGGCAATGCAGCTTATCTGCTCTGTGGTACAGGTTTCACACTAACATTCATACCTCGATAGATGTAAGTTCAATACGAATGCCCAGATATAACAGGAACATTAAACTCCTACGAGACTGACCTATCAGTGCGCCCCCTGCAGTAGTGTGACATTTCTGTTTCTCACACGAGTTATTCTTGTGACCTAGCCACAGCAGATTCAAGGGAGTGTCCTGCATATTACTGTAATCAGGAATTCAGATCTCAGAAGGGTGCTTTATTATTATAGTTTAGGGGACTTTGTGCAGGCAAAAATATTGTACACATCTACATAAAATTCTTATAAACATACCCCTGACTAATAGAAAAATTCCCCCAAATAAACTGCTCTATATTCAGTCATCTTTCCAAGCTTGTGCATGCAGATGGCAGTTAGCTATGGGAGGAAGTTCTAAAACAGCAGAGGTTTATTTATTGTTAAAATTCATTAAGAAGGTTATCTCAAATTTTATCCTGAATATTTTCCTTCAGGCTTAATTGCTGTCTCATCGTTAGCTATTGTACTCAGGGAAAATTCATACTGGTTGCCAGCCTGGTTTAGGTTTGACGAGTAAGATAGCAATTCAATACAGAATAAATGATGAGTGCTTTACAAGCATGTGATACAATTAAAGAATTCAAATAAGATCACAGTTTCAAGAGTGAACCCCAAAAGCTGTCAGTTTTTAAATTATATAACAATGTGAAGAAAAATACGACAACAGTTGTGAAAGTACTCAACCATTTCACAAATTATGGTAGAAAGGGCTAGTGATACATGATAAATATTTCACTGGGTGATTCTGAAAGTTGTAAATCCTTATCTCACATTGACTCGAGACAGGTCAATAAAGTCATGCAACCTCTTAATCTAATGTCATTTAGAAATGTTAAACTTGGATGGCAGTAGGACGCTAATGGACCAGTTCTCTAATAGGTTGGGCCATGGCAGTGGCAGGGGGAGACCACCATGTTGTGCAGCCAGGGCATCTCTCTGTTCAGCGTCATCTCCCTCCACCTCCAGTTACCCCTCCTGTCTTACCTATGCTCCTGCTTCTCCTTTGATGAGCTATTTCCTTCCAGGGCCTCACTGCCCTCAAGGTCCACATCTTGCTGGAGGACCATGTTATGAAGAACACAGCAGACCACCACAATGGCCGAGACCCTTGCAGGAGGGTATTGCGGGGCACTACCTGACCAGTCTAGGCACTGGAATCACATCTTCAGAAAGCCAATGACCTGCTCAATGGTTGTCCTGCTGGGCAGGTGGCATTGGTGTATTGCCTCTGTCTGGGACTCCCTTAGACAGGTCAGTTGCCATCTCTTCAAGGGATTTCCCTTGTCCGCTAGGATCCATTAATGCACTTCGGTGGTTGGAGTAAAGATCTGAGGCAGCCTGGACTGGCGAAGGATGAAGAAGTCATGGCAGCTACCAGGAAGGGGAGTGCACACATGGAGGAAGGTCTTGTTGTGGTCGCAGACCAGTTGGACACTGAGGGTGTGGAAGTCCTTCCTGCTGATGGATCTCATTGGCCAGTCACTGGTTGCCTTGATGTGCACATGGGTGCAAATGATGATGCCCTGCACCTAGGGTAATCCAGCGATGGAGATAAAACCCAATGCCCTCTGTCTCTGTAAGACCATGCCCATTGTCAAATGAATGTGCTGTCCAGCTCTGGCAAAGAGGGCATCATTGACCAGCACGATGCAGTGGTGTACAGTCATTTGGAGATGCCATCAAGGTCTACAGCTGATCCTTGGAAGGAGTCATAAGTGAAGAAGTTCAACCACAGTGACTTTGACAGCTACTGGCAGGGAATGGCAACCAGTGCTGTGAGGTGTGAGGTCTTCAGTGACAAGGGCACAGATGTCAGTGACCATCAGCCTGGAGAGTTGCAGTCTCCTGCAGCACAGGTTTTCCATCATCTCCAGTTAGCTCCATCTTCGGCAGTAGATCCTGTGTTGAGGGTTTGGCCTCCATTGTTTTCTTACCCCTTTTTCTTCTCCTGTGCCCTTCTGATGTCCAAGGCTCCACTCTGCCTGTGGCATGTGTTGCCCCTCATTTCCATTGGCCCCAAGATCTGACAGTCTGCCCCAAATGCCAGCTGTAGTCTTCCTTTTAGACAGCTGTCCATCCTATTGTGATTAGCAGTCTTGCCCCCTGCTCTTCTACCCCCACAATGCCTGGGGGTGATGACACTGTTGGATGCCCAAGCACAGTGCCCACTTTCCCTGCCACCTGCACAGCGCCAAGGACACCTACTTGCCATCCCCTTTTGCCCTACTGACCCTCTTATGGGGCTCGGGTGATGCCCTGGGGCAGCCTTGACTGGGTCTCTACAGTGTACTCACCTCCCCTCAGTGGTTCAGAAACTGACATCTTCTAAAACTTGTTTTCCCCTTTAAATATTCCACTCACCCCTTTCAACAAGCTCTTTAAAAACTTTTTAACTAGCTTAATAGCTTAACTAGTTTTAACTAGACTAATACCTGGAATGGGCAGATTGTCTTATGAGTAAGGCACACGTCAGGAGTGTGATGGAATACTTTTCACTTGCCTGGATGGGTGCAGCTCCAATAACACTCAAGAAGCTCGACACCATTCAGGACAAAGCAGCCTACTAGATTGGCACCTCATCCACCATCTTCAACATTCGCTCCCTTCACCACCGCACACAATGGCAGCAGTGTATAGCATCTACAAGATGCTCTGCAGCAACTCACCAAGGCTCCATCGACAGCACTATCCAAACCTGTGACCTCTACAATCTAGAATGACAAGGGCAGCAGATGTATGATCACACCATCACCTGCAAATTCCCCTCCAAGCCGCACACCATCCTGACTTGAAACTATATCACCATTCCTTCACTGTCGCTGGATCAAAATCCTGGAACTCCCTTCCTAACAGCACTGTTGGTGTACCTATAAACCATGGACTGCAGCGGTTCAGGAAGGCAGCTCTCCACCACCTTCTCAAGGGAAATTAGGGATGGGCAATAAATGTTGGCCTAGCCAGCGATGTCCACATCCCACGAGCTAATAAAAAAAAAAGATTGGATAGGCTAGTCTTGTATCCACTCGGGTTTCGTAGAGTAAAAGGTGACTTGATTGAAACATATAAGATCCTAAGGGATCTTGATGGGGTGAATGTGAAAAGGATGTTTCCTTTCGTGAGAGAATCTAGAACTAGAGGTTACTGTTTAAAAATAAAGGGTCACCTATTTAAGACAAGGATGAAGAGAAATTCTTTCTCTCAGAGCGTCGTGAGTCTTTGGAATTCTCTTCCTCAAAAGACGGTGGAAGCAGAGTTTTTGAATATTTTTAAGGCAGAGGTAGATAGATTCTTGATAAGCAAGGGGGTGAAAGGTTATTGGGGGTAGGCAGGAATGTGGATTCGAAGTTATAATCAGATCAGCCATGATCTTGTTAAATGGGGGAGCAGGCTCGAGGGGCTGAGTGGCCTACTCCTGCTCCTAATTCATATGTTCATATGCTTGGATGTTAACTGCCCTCAATTGGGAAGGCAGCAGGATTCCTGTCCCACCCTGGTGATTATTGCCAGCGCTGGGATCAGAATCCTTGAAATTGGCATGTTGCCCAGTGCCAGTATTTTTGGGGGCCCCTCTGCCTCCCTTCTCAACATCGGTCGTCCTGAAAATTCAGCCCGATGAGTTACTGAACAAAGGGATTAAATTGGAGCTGAGCCACCGGCAGTTCTCCTGAAAGTGGGATTGATAATGCTATGGCAAAAATCTGCGCATTGTAAGGAATTATCAGAGAATGAACACTTACAGTTGGATCTTAGCAAGGAGACAAATGCAAGAAAGATTGCTGATCCCTTAGTTTATTTGATACTGCTTTTATCTATATGAATTAAATAATCAACCAGTTACATCAGAATCAACAGGCTAATGTCTGCATTAAAATTGTACAAACAGGAATTTATGTGAAAGGGTTTTGCTTAAAACAGCTCACAGAAGGAATTATACCCACAGCTGTCTCTGGGGCAGCGATGAGGGGGTGAGTTGACTTTGGTAAAATGACACAATCAGCATCTCTGCCAGGAAATTCTTGGAGGGAGAGTCTGGAAACCTGAGAAAATCAGGAAAATCACAGAAAGAAATCCACCTTAAATTTTAACAATTCCAACTGAGAACTATGGGACACAATGAGAGATGATTTCCCCCCAGAATTATATTTAATAAAATCAGTAATCTTTCAAACAAGAATGGGCTTATCATTTTGTTACACATAGCTCATAGAGGAAATCCTCCCGCTGATATATCCAACTTGTGATTAAGACCTTCGTAGCAACTTTGCAAATTTGTTACTTGTGGCTTAAGAGATCTTACTCCTTTGAGGGACAAACTGCATTCTAACGATTCCCCACTGTATCTCCTCTAATCTTAAGAGGTATGTGCTTGTCTGTTATTGCAATCTCTGAAGAGCTCCAGTCTATTTTGTTTCAGCCACATGACAGGACTATACCAAAATGATAGCCCAAATGCGAATGATATCTGACAGTATATTACTTACGAGTCAGTGCATGAGTAGCTTCCTTGGAATGAGTCGATTTATTTTTATTTTCATTAATTTTAATGGGAAAATGGGCTTAGCAAACTGGGTAATACATGTAATTTACACCTTATCTTGACTAAAGTAGACATAACAGCTTGAGTGTTAAGCTCCAGAAATCTATTTGAAAGCTTTCAGTGGATGCTAAATCTTTCTCTGACTTCAAATCCTTAATAACCTTGTCAGTGAAACAGTTTATCAGTATTCTACAGCAAGCCTTTGAACTGTTAGCAGTCAGCTTTCATCCAGCTAAAAACTGTAATTGTCTATTAATAAGAAAACATGTCGTAGATGTTTTAGATGGGATGTAGTTTTAGTTTACGTGTTACAATTTTTTGAAAAGGCTGGTCAGTTCCAATTTCATTCTTAGCTCGGTGTGCATTAGTCCTTGGGGAATATTGAAGGAAGTCTATTTACTCTGGGCCTACTGGAGTATATCTACTATAAGTCTTCATTCTGAATGTTGTTAATAAAAAAAACTTACATATCTCTAAATGGTAATGGAATGTTCACCTAAATAGTAGCAGTTACTGCACTTCAGAAGTGACTGATGGTGTGAGCACTTCATATTTTCCTTTATGCTTCAGCATGCTAAGACGCTCTATATTATAACACGATTTATATTATTATAGTATTAGCGGAAGAAGGACTGAGTGATGTAATGGGTGAAAACTTTATTGTTTAACCTCTAATGCATCCAATGCAGACTAATAGCTGAAGGCTTTTTCTTTCTGATGAATGTAAAAATCGTGAGTGAACGAAACATGGGGCTACAGAAATTCAGTTGTGCCGTGGCCGTTTTACAGACGTAAAATTGCCGTCCAAACATCAATTATGGTGGGCAGCACATGGGCGCTCAATCTGCGCTGGAAGTGCACCATCCGCCATATTAGTGAAGGGTCCTGCGTTAGACCCTTTGTACATGCAAATAGGGATGGCTGCCTCCAGAAAAATAGGTTTTGATTTTATTACTTATTGTATTGTGCTGCAGGGAGGAACAGGAGTGCTCTTCCCAGCTCCACATTAATTTCGCAGGCCAATGCCAGCCAATTTCCATGCCAATCCCAAATGCCTCCACCCCGCCCGAGCTCCAGGACTTCCTTCACGACTATAGTTGGCATCCAGCCAGCTGATTTTGCTGTCTCCTAGATTACTCACTTTACCCACCATCCATATCCTATATTAGAACCAGGTGTGACTTTTTTTTAAATCTCTATTCTACCCCAAACCTACAGAACAGTCCCCGGCAGTCAGGGAAGTGGTTAGGAGTACTTCACGATTGGGGGCATGGGGAGGGGAAGGCCAGATCAGGGAAGGCCTAAGGTTCCTCCCAGTCCACAAGGAAAGCCAACAAAAAGGTTACATAGAAACATAGAAAATAGAAGCAGGAGTAGGCCGTTCGGCCCTTCGAGCCTGCTCCGCCTTTCATTGTGATCATGGTTGATCATCCAACTCAGTAACCTGTTCCCGCTTTCCCCCCATATCCTTTGATCCCTTTCACCCCAAAAGCTATATCTAACTTCATTTTGAAAACATACAATGTTTTGGCCTCAACTGCTTTCTGTGGTAGCGAATTCCACAGGCTCACCACTCTCTGGGTGAAGACATTTCTCCTCATCTCAGTCCTGAAAGGTTTACCCTGTATCCTTAGACTATGATCCCTGGTTCTGGACTCCCCCTCCATCGGGAACATCCTTCCTGCGTTTACCCTGTCAAGTCCTGTTAGAATTTTATCGGTTTCTTTGAGATCCCCCCTCACTCTTCTGAACTCTGGCCAATATAATCCTAACCGACTCAATCTCTCCTCATATGTCAGTCCCGCCATCCCAGGAATCAGTCTGGTAAACCTTCGCTGCACTCCTTCGATAGCAAGAACATTCTTCCTCAGATAAGGAGACCAAAACTGCACAAAATATTCCAGGTGTGGCCTCACCAAGGCCCTGTATAATTGCAGCAAGACAACCCTGCTTCTGTACTCGAACCTTCTCGCTATGAAGGCCAACATACCATTTGCCTTTTTTACCGCCTGTTGCACCTGCATGCTTACCTTCAGCGACTGGTGTATGAGAACACCCAGGTCACGCTGCATATTCCCCTCTCTCAGTTTATTGCCATTCAGATAATAATCTGCCTTCCTGTTTTTGCTACCAAAATGGATAACCTCACATTTATCCACATTATACTGCATCTGCCATGCATTAGCCCACTCACTCAACTTGTCCAAATCACCCTGAAGCCTCTCTGCATCCTCCTCACAACTGACCCTCCCACCCAGTTTTGTGTCATCTGCAAATCTGGAGATATTACATTTAGTTCCCTCATCTAAATCATTAATGCATATTGTGAATAGCTGGGGCCCGAGCACCGATTCCTACAGTACCCCACTGGTCACTGCCTACCATTCGGACAAAGACCCATTTATCCCTACTCTTTGTTTCCTGTCTGCCAACCAATTTTCTGTCCATCGCAATACACTACCCCCAATCCCATGCTCTTTAATTTTACATGCTAATCTCTGATGTGGAACCTTGTCGAAAGCCTTCTGAAAGTCCAAATAAACCACATCTACTGGCTCCCCCTCATCAACTCTACTAGTTACATCCTTGAAGAATTCTAGTAGATTTGTCAAGCATGATTTCCCTTTTGTAAATCCATGCTGACTCTGCCCAATTGTACCACTGTTCTCCAAGTGCTCTGCTATAAAATCTTTGATCATGGACTCTCGAATTTTCCCCACTACTGACATCAGGCTGACTGGTCTATAATTCCCTGTTTTCTCTCGACCTCCCTTTTTAAATAGTGGGGTTACATTAGCTACCCTTCAATCTGTAGGAACTGTTCCAGAGTCTATAGAATCTTGGAAGATGACCACCAATGCATCCACTATTTCTAGGGCCACTTACTTAAGTAATCTGGGATGTAGATTATCAGGTCCTGGGGATTTATCAGCCTTCAATCCCATCAATTTCCCCAACACCATTTCTCTACTAATAATGATTTCCTTCAATTCCTCCCTCTCACTAAACCTTGTGTTCTACAACATTTCTGGTATGATATTTGTGTCCTCCTTTGTGAAGGCAGAACCAAAGTATGCATTTAGTTGGTCAGCCATTTCTTTGTTCCCCATAATAACTTCCACCAAAGCCTTTGACCTCGTCAGCAGACGTGGTCTCTTCAGACTACTAGCAAAGATCGGTGGTCCACCAAAGCTACTAAGTATCATTACCTCATTCCATGACAATATGAAAGGCACACTTCAGCATAATGGCACCTCATCAAACCACTTTCCTATCCTGAGTGGCGTGAAACAGGGCTGTGCTCTCGCACCTACATTGTTTGGGATCTTCTTCTCCCTGCTGCTCTCAAGTCTTCAGAAGAAGGAATTTTCCTCCACACAAGATCAGGTGGCAGGTTGTTCAACCTTGCCCATCTTAGAGCGAAGACCAAAGTACGGAAAGTCCTCATCAGGGAACTCCTCTTTGCTGACAATGATGCATTAACATCCCACACTGAAGAGTGTCTGCAGAGACTCATTGACAGGATTGTGGCTGCCTGCAATGAATTTGGCCTAACCATCAGCCTCAAGAAAACGAACATCATGGGACAGGACGTCAGAAATACTCCATCCATCAATATCGGCGACCATGCTCTGGAAGTGGTTCAAGAGTTCACCTACTTAGGCTTAACTATCACCAGTAACCTGTCTATCGTTGCAGAAATCAACAAGCACATAGAAAAGGCTTCCACTACTATGTCTAGACTGGCCAAGAGAGTGTGGGAAAATGGCGCACTGACACGGAACACAAAAGTCCGAGTGTATCAAGCCTGTGTCCTCCCTGCCTTGCTCTATGGCAGCGAGGCCTGGACAGCGTATGTCAGCCAAGAGCGATGTCTCAATACATTCCATCTTCGCTGCCTCTGGAGAATCCTTGGCATCAGGTGGCAGGACCGTATCTCCAACACAGAAGTCCTCGAGGCGGCCAACATCCCCAGCATATACACCCTACTGAGCCAGTGGCACTTGAGATGCCTTGGCCATGTGAGCCGCACGGAAGATGGCAGGATCCCCAAGGTCACATTGTACAGCAAGCTCGTCACTGGTATCAGACCCACCGGCCATCCATGTCTCCGCTTTAAAGACGTCTGCAAACGCGACATGAAATCCTGTGACATTGATCACAAGTTGTGGGAGTCAGTTGCCAGTGATCCCCAGAGCTGGCGGACAGCCATAAAGACAGGGCTAAAGTGTGGCGAGTCTAAGAGACTCAGCAGTTGGCAGGAAAAAAGACAGAAGCGCAAGGGGAGAGCCAACTGTGTAACAGCCCCGACAATCAATTTTATCTGCAGCACCTGTGGAAGAGTCTGTCACTCTAGAATTGACCTTTATAGCCACTCCAGGCGCTGCTTCACAAACCACTGACCACCTCTAGGCGCTTACCCATTGTCTCTCGAGACAAGGAGGCCAAATAAGAAGAAGAAAAGAAGAAGAAATTCCCCTGTTTCTACATTTGTCTTCACCAATCGTTTTCTCTTCACATACCTAGAGAAACCTTTGCAGTCAGTTTTTATGTTCCCTGCAAGCTTACTCTTGTACTCTATTTTCCCCTTCTTCATCAATCCCTTGGTCCCCCTTTGCTGAATTCTAAACTGCACCCAATCCTTAGGTCTGTTGTTTTTTCTGGCAAATTTGTATGCCTCTGACTTGGATCTAATGCTATCTCTAATTTCCCTTGTAAGCCATAGTTTGGCTACCTTTCCCATTTTACTTTTGCGCCAGACAGGAATAAACAATTGTTGCAGTTCATCCATGTGCTCTTTGAATGTTTGTAATTGCCTATCCACCGTCATCCCTTTAAGTAACGTTTCCCAATCCATCATAGCCAACTCACACCTCATACCTTCGTAGTTTCCTTTATTATGACTCAGGACCTTAGTCTCAGAATCCACTACGTCATTCTCCACCTTGATAAAGAATTCTATCAGAGTTCTGACCTTTATGGGCCTCTTCTGACATGGCTCCTGTTGGCAAGATGGATACAGAACTGGCTCAGTCATAGAAGACAGAGGGTAACAGTGGATGGGTGCTTTTCTGAATGGAGGGATGTGACTAGTGGTGTTCCACAGGGATCAGTGCTAGGACCTTTGCTGTTTGTAGTATATATAAATGATTTGGAGGAAAATGTAGCTGGTCTGATTAGTAAGTTTGTGGACGACACAAAGGTTGGTGGAGTTGCGGATAATGATGAGGATTGTCAGAGGATACAGCAGGATATAGATTGGTTGGAGACTTGGGCGGAGAAATGGCAGATGGAGTTTAATCCGGACAAATGTGAGGTAATGCATTTTGGAAGGTCTAATGCAGGTGGGAGGTATACAGTAAATCGCAGAACCCTTAGGAGTATTGACAGGCAGAGAGATCTGGGCGTACAGGTCCACAGGTCACTGAAAGTGGCAAGAAAGCATACGGCATGCTTGCCTTCATCGGTCGGGGCATAGAGTATAAAAATTGGCAAGTCATGTTGCAGCTGTACAGAACCTTAGTTAGGCCACACTTGGAATATTGCGTTGTGAGTGCCTGGAACTTGCTGCCAGGGGAGGTGGTGGAAGCAGATACGATAGTGACGTTTAAGAGACATCTTGACAAATATATGAATAGGAAGGGAATAGAGGGATATGGGCCCCGGAAGTGCAGAAGGTGTTAGTTTCGGCAGGCATCAAGATCAGCGCAGGCTTGGAGGGCCGAATGGCCTGTTCCTGTGCTGTACTGTTCTTTGTTCTTTGTACATCTTTGATGAGGCAAAAGCAAAATACTGCAGTTGCTGGAGATCTGAAATAAAAACAGAAAGTGCTGGAAATACTCAGCAGGTCTGGCAGCATCTGTGGAGAGAGAAACAAAGTGAACGTTTCAGGGCGATGACCTTTCATCAGAACTGGGAAAAATTGGAAATGTAATAGCTTTTAAGTAGGTTAAATGGGGGAGGGTGGAAAAAGAACAAAGGGGAAGGGCAGAAGATGGGAGACATTAAATGACAAAAGAGTAGAACCTTGTTGTGGACAAATTGGCTGCTAAGTTTCCTACATTACAATGGTGACAGCACCTCAAAAGTACTCATTTACTGTAAAGTGCTTTTGGACATTCTGAAGATATGAAAGGCATTATAAAAATCCAAGGGCTGTATTTTGTGCCCACAGTGGGTGTTCTGATGCCAGGCTGGAACGGTAGGGGCAACCCCACATTGACCGTTTGGAGGACAGCCCGTCGTATTTTTCGGCACAGACAATTAACAGCCTGGTCCTGGGGCTCTGGTTCCTTTAAAAGATGGGAGCCTGCCTCCAACAGCTGCCGGCCAATCAGAGGGTTGGTGGCTTTTCAGTCTCAGCAGCACCACCAGCCAGCATGGAGGCAGCCCCAGAATGAAGGTAAGTTTGTGAGGCTTGCCGGGGCCAGTCAGTCAGGCAGGGGTGGTTGCTGGTGTGAGGGCAGGGGGGTTCTTTCTGAAAGGAGCGGCCTTGCCTCCCCTCAGGCCCTCTGTGGGCCACAGGGTGTTCAATCAAGAGGGAACCCCCACCCCCTCTGAGCCCGCAGGCAGGCCTCCAGCTTTTACTGGTCAGCCTCCCCACATGATGGAGGGTCCCCCCACTGTTGGTAAAATACCAGCAGTGACAGGAAGACACCCTTAAGTGGCTCTTAATTCAGCACTTAAGGGCTTCAATTGGCCTCTGGCAGGAAGGTCGTCCTCACCCTTCCCCACTCTGGTAAAATTTCATGGCATTGGGAAGATGATGGACACTCCAATCCCCACCTTCCCCGAATGAGTGAGTAAAGAGAAAAAGAAATGTTGGGTCAGAATGGGTGGCACAGTGGCGCAGTGGTTAGCACCGCAGCCTCACAGCTCCAGTGACCCGGGTTCAATTCTGGGTACTGCCTGTTTGGAGTTTGCAAGTTCTCCCTGTGTTTGCGTGGGTTTCCTCTGGGTGCTCCGGTTTCCTCCCACATTCCAAAGACTTGCAGGTTGATAGGTAAATTGGCCATTAGCAATTGCCCCTAGTGTAGGTAGGTGGTAGGGAAATATAGGGACAGGTGGGGATGTGGTAGGAATATGGGATTAGTGTAGGATTAGTATAAATGGGTGGTTGATGGTCGGCTCAGACTCGGTGGGCCGAAGGGCCTGTTTCAGTGCTGTATCTCTAAACTCTGATAGAATGGTGGAACTCCCTACATAACTGCATTGTGAGTGAACCTTCACCACACGGAGAACAATGGTTCAAGGAGAAAGCTCACCACCACCTTCTCAAGGGCAACTAGGAATGTCAGCCTTGCCATTGATACGCACATCCTGAAGAATGTTTTTTTTAAATGTAGCAGTCAAAATGTTACTCTATGGAGGTTATTTGATATAGACTACTTCACATAAACACAACACTACTCTGTACTATGTTACTGCTTGTTGTATCTTCAGTTAAGTGCTGTAGCAATATAATTACACTAAAACTGATAATGAGTTTGTAAGAAGTCCTTTTTTGGGCAGGGGTAGTTCGGTGAAGGTTATTTTCAGTAAATTATGGTGTCTAGCACATGTGGCCACAATTCCTATAGAATAGTTGTATAGATATGGCTTCCAGCTGCATGGAACAATTTTGCATTTTGAAGAGAATTGGCATTTTTTCTAATACAGGCCTGCTTCACAGCTGTATTTTCTGTGCCACTGGCTCACTCAAAACAGTATGTTATTCAGAAATAGTAGAACATTTCAGCAAAACAAACATTGATTCTGAATCAAGAATATTGGAGTTTTAGGAACAGCAAAATGGGATTACTCTCAACAAGTCAGTCTTTTTGATTGATCTAATGCCCATCGTCTCACCATATCCTTCAATTTCACCTCTCTCCAGAGACACATCTAACTGATGCTTTCAGGAGGGGTTAAAATTGGGCCATTGTCACAGAATCATAGAATGGTTAGGAGCACAGTGCCAGCTTTCTGCAAGAGCAGCTCACCGTGTCCCTGTTTTCTCCCTGTAGCTCTTTGAATTTTTTTCTCTTCGGATAATTATCCAATTCTCTCTTGAAAGCTTTGATTGAATCTGCCTCCACACAGTCTTATTGCCCATTTCTGCTCCTGCCTTGGTCTCTAAACTTCTGAAATCCTGATTCATGCTTCATCTGTTTCTAGACTTTATTATTTCCAGTCCCTCTTTTCTGGCTTCTCATTCCCTATGCATTCCAACTTTTCCAGAATACAACTGCTTGTATCCTGTCCTTGCTGATTGTAGTGTTCTCAGGACTGAAGTAAGGTTCAGCCACGTTTAGTAACAGATATGAGACTGCATGCTGTTAAACAACATGGATTCTTCTTTATCCCTTCTTTACATGCACTTTTCAGCCGCTCTGCTGGCAATGTGTGTGTGTACAGCAGCCTCAAGTGAACAAAATGTACAATGCAATTTTCAAAACACAACACCCTCTCCTCTTCGGAAATGAGAGACATAGTATGTTTCTTTATTGGGATGTGGGCATCAGTGGTAAGGCCAGCATTTGTGGCCCATCTTTAATTGTCCTTGACCTGAGTGGCTTGTTAGGCCATTTTATTTATTTTTATTTAGAGATACAGCACTGAAACAGGCCCTTTGGCCCACTGAGTCTGTGCCAACCAACAACCACCCATTTATACTAACCCTACAGTAATCCCATATTCCCTATCACCTACCTACACTAGGGGCAATTTACAACGGCCAATTTACTTATCACCTGCAAGTCTTTAGCTGTGGGAGGAAACCGGAGCACCCGGCGAAAACCCACGCAGACACAGGGAGAACTTGCAAACTCCGCACAGGCAGTACCCAGAATCTAACTCAGGTCCCTGGAGTTGTGAGGCTGCAGTGCTAACCACTGCGCCACTGTACCGAGGACAGTTAAGAGTCAACCACATTGCTGTGGGTCTGGAGCCACATGTAGGCCAGCAGATTTCCTTCCCTAAAGGACACTAGTGATCTAGATGGGTTTTTACAACAATCATTTCATAGTCACCATCACTGAGACTAGTTTTCAATTCCAGATTTTTAATTAGTTGAATTTAAATTCCACCAGCTGCTGAGGTGGGATTTGAACCCATGTCCCTAGGACATCAGCCCAGGCCTCTAGACTACTAGCCCAGTGACACAAATCCCCAGCTGTTCACAATATATATTAATAATTTGGATGTGGGGACCAAATGTAATATTTGCAAGTTCGCGGATGACACAAAACTGGGTGGGAATGTATGTTGTGAGGAAGATGCAAAGTGGCTTCAAGGGGATTTGGACTTCTGTCGCCGGGGTCCTTGATCCTGGGGAAGCCCCCTGCTTTGTACTTAAAAGTCTAATTGGAAAATGATCTGGCAGGCCTTGCCCGGGGAGGCAACACGGGGCTCTCGCTTTTGCCAGTGGTTGAGACAACCATTGCCAAGACATTTCAAAGAAGTACTACATTGGCTAGGAAGCATATTGGGATGCCCTAAGGTTCTGAAAGGTGCCATATAAATTTAATTTTTTTCTTCATGGACACAAATTGACTGCTGCATTTCCCCACAGGGCAACAGTGATTACAATTCAAAAAAGTATTTCATTAGATGTAAATGTCATGATCATGAATGGCTCTGTATACATGTTGTTTATTTCTCTCATTGGTTTACAATTGGAATTGTTATCTTACAGTACTTATCAGTCTGCCTTCCAGAAAACAGAAGAATTGCATGCGGAATAGGTGTGAGATATCATTATCCACAACACACAATGATGGGATTATTGTTATGGGCCTGGGTTGTAATTCAATACTGGGTAGGAAAGGTAAACCTCGATTGTAGGGACCACTTGTGAGAGTGTCCTGTGATACTGATTAAAAAGAATATCTAGAGCAGACCTGAAACTTGACGGAGGTATCAAAAAATAAGCTCCCATGGAATTATATACCATTAATGCTATCAGGAATGGTGAGGAAAAATTTGGCAAGAAAAAGTTTCAGATGATCTATTATGAGTACTAGTGTCAGCATTGCAATTAATTTGAATGTGGGTAATCCAAAACTAAATCCAGAGACCTAAATCCAAATAAGAAATTAAACTCTGTCAAATAAAGCCATCATGGGATGTAAACATAAAGTGCTGGAAATACTCAGCAGGTCTGACAGCATCTGTGGTGAGAGAAACAGATTTACTGTTTCAGGTCTGTGACCTTTCACCAGAGCAGCCATCATGGGAGAAGCCTAACTGGCCATAGGATTGGCTGCATACCTTTCACCATACAGTTGAGTATACCACCAGGTAATACCCTCCATTGAGCTGCCAGATAGTCTAATACAGAAGACAGCCAAAGAACCAGATGCAGTCCCTTCACAAAAATGTACATTTCTCCCTCCGTTACCCCACTGAAATCACATGCATTTCCACTACTGGACTGTATTTTCATTATTAGGCATTCAGGAATCATATAGATGTCCATCCCCAACCAAGTGAATCGCATGCATTCCTGTGACTAGACCAGATAGGAATGACCTGCATTCATTGGACTATTCCAGGAAATCAAACATGGAGCCTTCACCATACCACCAGGGAATCAGATGTATTCCCATCATACGATCATGTATTCCCTACTCAAGGCTACATGGAAATCAAATTCTTCATTAGACTGCTACACAACTGGATAAGTAGAATCATTGCATAACTATAAAAAAAACTACATTTAACTGCTACAATTATTGGAAAGATGATCACAGGTGAGGCAGAAAAACAGAACAATTCTTTTGATATTCACATCAGATCTGTATTCACATAGCACATTTCACATCCACAGGATATCCCAAAGCACTTCACAGGTAATGAATTACTTTGGAAGTGTACTGTCTGTCAATTAGTACATAGCAAGGTCCCATAACCAGAAATGAGATAATAGCCAGTTAACTCTGTCTGATGGTATTGGTTGAAGAGTAAATGGTGACTCTGACACCTGGAGAATTCCAAAGTTTTGTTTCAAATAATGTCATTGGATCTTTTCCTAGTACCTGAACAGGACTTTCATAAATAGCTGTCCAAGTGATGTGTCAAGTCCAGGTGTGGGGCTTGAACCCATATTCTTCTGGCTTAGAGATAAGAGTACAGCCATTCAGCCAAACTAACACAAATATAAACTTTAGAATAGCATTGCCTATAAACAGAAACACAAACCTGCAAGTTTTTGCTCTGCACTTGCAACGTATGCAAATAGTCATACCTGGGCCAACATTAATATTTTTTGGAATGTTTGAATTTTGACCCAATTCAGACCACTCTGAACTTGGAATTTTAAATTTGCTACTCATCTCCAGTTGGCAGGCTATCAAAGTCTTTGTTGCCTGGCTAAGATTATTGTCATTTGGGATTAGATTCACAGTATTCAACAGAATAGAAGCTTTAAACAAGCAGTTTGTTGCAGCAAACTTACTGGAGCAAAAAAGAACGCTTTGAAGTTTCAGTCTCATTCCAACTCAAATTGAAAGTGTATGATAATATTATAACTTTGTGCACTGTGGTAAACATTTATCTGCGGGTATCATACCATGAATCTCAACCTAGTCTCCCATTTCACTTATAAAATAAATAAAATTTTCAAATTGCAATAAATTATTTATTTTGTGTACAATTGACCAGATTAATCTAATTATATATAATGCCCATTGTTCAAATGTGGACCTAAGAGCAGATTTCTTTGGGGAGGGAATAATATTGAGAATGATATGAGGGTTACCTGTTTTCAAAATTTCTATTCAAAAGTTGCATCAAACATCTGGGTAGATAGAAAAGACCTCAGTTTAATATTCTTTCCGAAGAACAATCCCACCAACAGTGCACTGTGGTCGCCGTGTTAGGTATGAGCTCAGATTACACCAGATGGAAGCTGAAACCAGAACATGCTGCTTCAAAGATGAGATACTGGTAACTGAACTGAGCACTAATGAGAAAAAGGGCAGTGGAGCTGTAAGGATACTGCTGGTCAGGGAACTGTTGTCTCCTCATGTTAATTCTACATCGATACATTATAAGAACTCCCATCCATGGTATAGGGTGTCAGGAAAGTTCACCTTTACTCTCCACATTACAGCCGTTATTTTTCACATCCTAACCTCTTAATAGTCACATCTCAAGCCTCATTACTAATACAGCATTTGCCCCCTAACATCTATATTCTCGTGCTCTTAATGCATATATTGGATCTTGTTTAAAATATCTGATCAATTTACTTCACCTGCATGATGCTTGTGTTTTTAAATGGTTAGAATGTTCATGGAACTGGCCTTGTATAGAAGGAAACATTTACATACGAACATACGAATTAGGAGAAGAAGTAGGCCATTCGGCCCCTCTAGCCTGCTCTATCATTCAATAAGATCACGACTGATCTGTTTTTGTCTCAAATTCCAGACTTCCATTGCCCCTGATAACCTTTATTCCCTTGCCTAAGAAGAATCTATCTACCTCTGCTTTAAAAATATTCAATGACCCTGCCTCCACCACCTTCTGAGGTAGAGAGTTCCAAAGTTTCACAACCCTCGAGAGAAAAAAATTCTCCCCATCTCTGTCCTGAAAGGGTGACCCTTAACTTTAAAACAGTGTCCCCTAGTTCTGAACTCACCCACAAGAGGAAACATCCTTTCCACATCCACCTAGTCAAGACCGTTCAGGATCTTACAGACTTCAATCAAGTCTCCCCTCACTCTTCTAAAACAAGCCCAATCTGTCCAACCTTTCCTCATAAGACAACTCACTCATTCCAGGTATCAATCTAGTAAACCTCCTCTGAACTACCTCCAACGCAGTCACATCCTTCCTTAAATAAGGAAACTACACACAGTATTCGAGATGTGGTCTCATCAATGTCCTGAATAACTGAAGCAGAACATCCTTACTTTTATTTTCAATTCCTCTTGTAATAAAGGATAGCATTCCATTAGCCTTCTTTATTAATTGCTGTACCTGCATACTAACTTTTTGTGACCCATGCGGTAGAACACCTAGATCTCTCTGCACCTCGGAATTCTGCAGTCGTTCTCCGTTTAAGTAATACTCCGCATTTTTATTCTTCCTGCCAAAGTGAACAACTTCACATTTTTCCACGTTATACTCCATCTGCCAGATTTTTGCCCACTCACTCAACCTATCTATATCGGTCCATATTGGTCTGCATCTGTAGAATATACTGTATATTTCAGCCCTCAGCTTCTGTTCCTGATGCTATGACCCTGAGGTGGCAGCAGAAACTTGTAAACACTTCCTGTCTTGTGATTGGACAAGAAGCCACCCGGGAGAGCTCAGTTCCTATAATGGTGGCTGTTAGTTGTGGTAAGAGGAATTGACAACAGTAATGGAAGATACAAACTGCAATTGGAAAGTACAAATGGAAAATCACAGAAGCATTAAAAATCAGAAACCAGTTGGCTAGAAGGCTATAATGATCTCTCTGGAGTCAGAATGATGCTCTCGAAATGGCCAGGTTTTCCTCTCACAATTCATATAATCTTTGCCCCTCGAGTGTGCTAGAGCTTTGTAATATATTTCCGTTCATCTGTTATTCTTTTATCTTTATTATGGTGCACGCAAACATAATTGTGTGCATAGTAATGGATATGGAATAGATCTGATTGCAGTGTGGTTTAGTTAGAAGGAAGTGTTTTGACGTTGAATTGTTTAAAATGCAAACTTCGTTTCCAGAAACTAATCCTAATTTGTTCCGAGGGAAGCAGAGGAAGAGGTTACATCCTATGAACATTAATGCTTTCAGGTATTCAAACAAATGGTCGACATGAAATAGCTTTTATGATAACTGTTCTCATTATCTGACTAAAAGCACATCAGAAAAATACAATAAACAGAATTTACAGATGTCCAGCAGATGGAAATTTCAACTCAAACAATTTATGTGCTAATAAAAAATATGCATATTACAGAAATTGACAGCGGGCAAATATGATTTAAGCAACTGTATGGTGCACAGCTGAATTCCTACAAGCCCATCTGGGAAATAAGCAGAAAAACATTTAATGTAAGTTGCTGAGTTTTTTTGGTTTTTAAAATTGCAGTTGAATTTGGCACTGACAATCAAACGTGCAGTGCTTACAGCAAGTACATCGATTTTGGTGCACAATGAAGTGTCATTTGTAGAAGAGCTGCTTAGGAAACATCTAAAGAATTCTGAAAATTAACCCAGCCATTCAGGGCCAGATTTAAAAAGCAACACGTGGAATAGTGCCTTGGGACGTTTTACTATGTTAAAGGCATTATTTAAATGCAAGCTGTTGTTGTTGTAACTGTTCAGATGTGGCTTCCAATGCACTACAATGCCACTACATTACAACAGTGACTACACTTCAAAAATATTTGATTGGCCGTAAAGCACTTTGAGATGTCCTGAGGTTGTGAGAGGCATTATAAAGTCTTCCTTTCTTTCTATAAGGTGGCTGGGAAAAAGAGCTTCTGATGCATAGAGTTGGCTGCAGGCCAATTCTACTTTAGGGTTTTCTAATTACTTTCCAAGGTTTTCAATGAGAAAAAAATCATCTTCACAGCTTGCTGACATGACCCTTAAATACTTAATAGCATTGCCTTGCATCCTTGGAACTCAATTTTAAGAACCTTTTTCTTTCCTTACACCAAATATTGGCTGCAGTTTAATGTGATGTCACACCAACAATATAAACTAAGCCCATTGTCTTTCATCTGGTTAGTAGTTTAGTAACATCACACCAAACAAGCAGAAATGCTTTTGAACTCCTGTTGTCTGGGATATTATTATACATGATATTGCTTCTGAGAAGGCAACCACTCTAATGCTACCAAAGTTGGCAGCAGGGTGCCCTGAATATCATACATACTGCTGCACAGTCGAACGCACAGGGAACTCCATAAAACCAAGAGAAAAGCAAAGTACTGCAGATGCTGGAAATCTGAAATAAAAACAGAAAATGCTTAAATTACTGAGCAGGTCTGACAGCACCTGTAGAGACAGTAACAGAGTTAAAGTTTCAGATTGATGAACTGAGTTCTAATGAAAGGGCATTGAAACCTTTAATTCTGTTTCTCTCTCCACAATCTGCCAGACCTGCTGAGTATTTTCTAGTGTTTTTTGCTCTTTATTCCATAAAATGCTTATGAAGACTCTGGGGCAAAATTGGACTTGGTAGCACCTGTCTTTTGGGTGCTATGAGGCCCTTAGGGTTTCAAAATGGTGTCTGCAGTACACGTGTACATTTCTGATCTGAAGTGCCCTGGAAACCATATTGATAAAGGAGTTAGCGTGCCACATGTAATGTCCACTTGAAGTATGCAGAGCAAGCAGATCATGACGTCAAATGCTAATTTGACACCAGCGCTACCATTTTGGAGCTCTACACTCCAGCCTATGCCCTCTCTTAACCTCACACAACTGAGGCATATTAAGCAGCATGGAGGACCCCCACCGCCCCGGCACTATTGAAAGTGTCATATAGGCCCCCACCTGCCAAGAATGAGGCACATTAATTTTGCCACATGGACATTACATTTCAAATTGTTGCTGTGAAGGAGAGAAGGCCTGTCACAAGGGGTTTCCAGGCCCCTGTCTGGAAAGACATTTTTGCATATTAACAGACAGTGCTGGTAGACAAAGGAGCTATTCCCTGCTCCAATTCAATCCACAAACAGACCTGGTCAGACCAGTTAGTCACATGACTAACCTGCTTGGCAGTCTCGGTTTTTTTCTGAATTGTACAGTTTTGAACTGAGAGGGCAGAAAGCTTTTGCTCCTGGATTGAAAAGACATCTCCTGGCTGGCTTGCCACAGCCTGTCCTGTTTGCTCCCATCTCTTTCTCACGGAACTCCAAAAACTGACTGAAGACTCATGAACCCCAAGAGAGAAAAGTCTCCTACAGTGAACAAGTTTTAAGAAGAATACTGGGCCCCAACGAGAAGGAAGATTCACCTACAAACAAGGACTCTACAGTGAGCTCGAAGACCCATAACAAAAACTTTTCAGATATTGCCTCAAACTTTTCCACTTTATTTTTCTGTCTCTATTTGCATGTGTGTATCACATTTACATGCTAGAGTGGGGCACAGTATGTATCCTTAGACATTAGCCGAATTAGAGTTTTAAGTTTAAATTTAATAACATTTCACCTTTCTTCTTGAAACCCAAGAAAACCTGTTTGTGCTTATTTCTTTACCTTATAATTGGAAAGAGGTGAACAAGGATTCCCCAAGGGGGAGCGAAAAACAGTGGGCTGAATTTTACCAGCCCCTTGACGCCGTGGGTCGTGGCGGGGGGGCAGGTAAAATTATGCAGGGAGAGGCCCACCTCAGACCATGGCATCGAGAGGGGCCCACTGCATATTACCAGCAGCTGGGGGACCACGGTGAGGCCCCATGCCACCTGGCGACGGGCCCTTCATCAGCATATGCAAAGTAACATTAATCATACGTAAATAAACTTACCTGCAGGTGGCGGCCGTCCCACGCTGAGATTATGGCCGCCATTCTTGTTTTGTGCACTTCTGAGGCAAGAACCTGGAGGGAGGGGGGAGGAATAAAATTTTCAGGGTGGGAGGGGTGAGGGCGCAGGGAAAACAAATGCTATTGGTTGTGTGAATGGTGGGAAGGGGTTAGGGCCAAATGTTAGAAGGTTGGAGGGGAAAGTTCATAAGAATATAAGAACATAAGAAATAGGAGCAAGAGTAGGCCATTCGGTCCCTCAAGCCTGCCCCGCCATTCAATAAGATCATGGCTGATCTGCCCCAGACCTCAACTCCTCTTTTGTGCCAGCTCCTCATAGCCCTCAACTCCCCAATATTACAAAAATCTATCTACCTCTTCTTTAAATACTTTCAGTGATCTAGCCTCCACAACTCTCTGGGGTAGACAATTCCAGACATTCACTACCCTCTGAGAGAAGAAATTCCTTCGCATCTCAGTTTTAAATAAGTGTCCCCTTATTCTGTAAGTATGTCCCCCTCGTTCGAGATTCCCCCGCCAATGGAAACATATTCTCAACACCTACCCTGTCAAGCCCTTTCAGAATCTTGTACGTTTCAATAAAATCACCCCTCATTCTTCTAAACTCTAATGAATAAAGGCCTAACCTGTTTAGCCGTTCTTGATAAGTCAACCTCTTCATCCCAGGAATCAGCATAATGAATCTCTTTTGAACTGCCTCCATTGCCAGTAGATCCTTTCTTATATACAGGAACCAAAACTGTACACAGTACTCCAGGTGTGGCCTCACCAACACCCTGTACAGTTGTAACAAGACTTCCCTATTTTTAAACTCCAACCTCCTAGCATTGAAGGCCAAAATTCCATTTGCCTTCTTAATTACTTGCTGTCCCTGCATGATAATTTTTTGTGTTCCATGCATAAGAACAGCCAGATCGCTCTGTGCTACACCTTTTCGGGAAGAGAATAAAGTTTTTTCTGAAATTAGGTGCCACTTAAATGACCATTGTGGGGGAGGAGGTTGTTGGGGAAGGGCCTCCATCACAAAAATTTTTATTTGATAAGATTTCACAATCTACCACTTTAAATATTAAAATTGTATTGGAGAGTTTAAAGCCCTTTAAAAATGGCACTGGTGCCTGCATGAAGGTGCCGGACGCTGTTGCCGGGGATGTGGTGACTTCCCCCTTACATCATCGGGGTGGCCACTCCGCCCCCTCTATTTAAATGAGCCCCCACACGTAATATCGCCACCATTACAATGCGCCGCCGCGAAGAGTGGCGCACTCGTAAAATTCAGCCCAGTGTGTTTACAAATAAAGTCCTGTTATAGTAAGACCAGGTAAAGTCTGAAAGGGAACCTCTTTCTCACCTGGTCGTAACAAAAGGGATCATCAACCAAGGGTAGTTGTTGGTTTATTTCTTCTGGCATTTGCTGCAATTCTGCATGTTTTTTGGTGTTCTCCATAGTTGTTTCAAGTTTCAAAAGTCTACAGGCAGTGGTCTTCCAGGTGCTGAAGGACGTTTTGCTGATTTCAAGGCTTCTGCCTAAACCAGTTGCCCACAGACATGCGCTGGTAGGCCTTCCCCTTGGAACGCAGCATGTCTGGGAGAATGAGCAGAGGGCACACAGAGCAGGAAACTCTGCTGGAAGATGGAGAGGAAGAGGGCAGAAGGGCTTCGAGCAGAAGGCCATTTTCACCCATGCTGTGCAGGGAGCAATTGTCCTACCTGCATTTTAGTGATGACCAACATTTGAGATGTTTGTGCTTCAAAAAGGAGAACATCACTGAAATCTATCAATTATTACAGTCACAATTGCAACTCAGAGCAGGGCGAGGACCACATTACCAGTGGCTGTGAAGGTGGCCGTGGCTACAACAACAACAACTTGTATTTATATAGTGTCTTTAATGTAATAAAAGTCTCTAAGGAGCGTCACAGGAGCATTATGAAGCAAAATTGGGCACTAAGCTGCACAAGGAAATATTAGGGCAGATGCCCAAAGGTTTGGTCAAAGTGGTAGGTTTTAAGGAGCATCTTAAAGCAGGAAGGCAAAGTAGAGAGGCAGAGAGGTTTAGGGAGGGAATTCCAGAGTTTAGGGCCTAGGCAGCTGAAGGCAAGTCCACCAAGTGTGGAGAGATTAAAATTGGGGATTCTCAAGAGGCCCGAATTAGATGCTTGCAGATATCTTGAAGGTTTGTGGGGCTGAGGAGCTTGCAGAGATAGAGAGGGACAATGCCTTGGAGGGAGCTTGAAAACAAGGATGAGAATTTTAAAATCGAAGCCTTGCTTGTCTAGGCATGTTGGGTGAACAGGTCTTGGCATGAGTAATGACACTCGCAGCAGGGTTTTGGATGACATCAAACTTATCGAGGCCGACCAGGAGTTTGTTGGAATAGCCAAGTCTAGAGGTAACAAAGTCGTGCATGAGGCGATGAACTTTTATGTGTCTGTTCCTTCCAGGCTGCTGCTGGAGATATTAGCAGCATCTCACAGTTTGCTGTGCATTATTGCAAAGGGAGGTCACTGAGGTTCTCTATTCAAAGAGAGACAACTTCACCTCATTCGCTCTTGCCAGAGAGAAGCAGGCCGAGTTGACACAAGGGTTTGCAAGGATTGCAGCCTTCCCCATGGTGCAGGGTGCCAAGAACTCCATGTACGTTGCTTTGCATGTTCCTCATTTCAGCTCTGCCATGTACCTGAACTGAAATGGATTCCACACTCTCAATGCCCAGCACGTTTGTGACCATAGGTCACTGCCCGATATCCTGGCAACAATCATTATGTCTTCATTCTGTGGCAGTCCACCATACCAGCTGTATTTCAGCAACCACAGCAAAGCAAAGGGAGACTGCTGGGTGACAAGGGCTCTCCACTGTTGACATGGCTCGTGATGCCTGTTGTAATCTACATACATGAGCACAGCATGCAGGCAATGAGAGCCTTGCTGTCTCAAGAAATCTGATAGAAGAAAGCACTGGCATCCTGAAACAACAATTCCACAGGCTGGACCACTCTGGAGGAGCTCCGTGGTAGTCGGCTGAGCTGGTTTGAAGATTTGTTGTGGTATGCTGCATACTGCACAACTTTGCTGTAATGAGAGAACAACCACTACCTATCGGATGGGAAGCTAAGGGATAGGAGCATGAGGAGGAGGTGGCAGAGGAAGAAGAGGAGGTGAAAGAGGAGGATGAGGAAGTGAGACTGCAATTTAGACGGCTCCTTTCTCCCCAGGCTGTACATGAACAACTAATTCAAGGGAAATAACAGTCACCTCAACCCCAATTCTCCATTTGCTAACAGTCCCACATACCTTATCTTGCTTCCGTCACTCATTATCACATCCTTTCGGCCACAATGCAAAAATAAAAGCCAACATAAAATAATCAGTCCAAATAAAATTTATAAATTAAATCATGTCATATTGCATGCAAAACTAATTATCCTTGCTCACTCCCTTAGTGTCTATCTTCTGTGTGCCTTTGCCTATGCAGTGCTACCCCAGTGGCTGCAGCATGGTGGATGGAAGAGGAGGAGACTGTAGATGACCTTGGAGGGTGGTTCTAAGTAGCTTTTGGCCTAGAAGGCCTGGTTTCAGACTGCACCAGATCAACATGGCTGCCGCAGTCTGGACTGGTTGGTTGACAGGCAACAGCAAGGGTACTGATGGAGTGGCAGTGGTGGGAACACGAATGCTGTTTTCCTGAGAGAGGACAGCAGGTACGTGCTCCACAGAGCCACTGTCACTATGCTGGGCAGCGCCTCAGCAATCCTAGCAATCTGCTTGAACACATTGTTGGATTGCTGTGATGCCCTGCAAACCCCTTTGAAGACTGGTTTCAAGAACCAAGATGGCAGCAGTCTGTAATACTCAGATGTCAGGTGGTTCCTGCTTGGACTACAGTGGAAGCTGAGAAATTGGCCATTGATGCTGCCTTATGATTGGTCCCATAATTGTGTTGACGGAGTTGGCCAACAGCTCCACGCTGAGAAAGCATGGGCTCCAAGCTCTGCGCAAAACCCTGTGCCAAGTTGGGGCCAGAGTCTTCCATGCTCCTTGACACTAAATGCAGGTTTTCTGGCAGGTTTCCCAATGCACCAAGCATTTTAGTACATACACCCATCAGCTTTCTTCTGTAGCCTGATCCATTGAAGTCCTCATCTGAATCCCCTGCAGCAGAACTTGTGTGTGACCTTGTCCTCCAGCATGCGCTATCCTTGCCCCCCCATCCACCTGCCCTGGCTGCAGCTCATGCAGCACATTCATGCCCGGTGTGTCACTTTGTGGCGATCCCACCTCTATGCTCTTTTCTAAGCTGCATGCAGTGTTGGTATCTGAGCTGGTGTCTGCGAGTATGAAATTGAGTGACGGTGTGTCTTCATCATTATTCTCTTCCTGCTCTTCCATCACTGCCAGTCAGGATGCAGTCCTTGGCATCCGAAATGAAAAAGTGATAAGGGTAGCATTGTGGTGAGAGAAGAGGAGAAAGTAAGCGGTGCATGCTTACACCATCTGCAGCTTGTAACTAAGAAGAGATTGTGGGATGGAGGAGAAGTAGGATGTAAGAAGGAGGATTCGGTATGTGGAAACTGACATTTTCAATGGATTCAGACCTGTCAGTGGTCATGGCCTCAGCAATGGTCCTTCCCATAATGGCCAGCACCATCTCTGGCATATCAGTCAGAACATGCAGGCCTGGCTCTCCCCCTCCTGTTAGTTCCTGCTGTCTCTGGTTGTGAGCCACCTTCTCCTGTAAGAGAGGGGAAGTGTGTCAGTAGTGTCCTGCAATAGGTTTGGGTGAAGAGTACCATGATGAATAGCTAGCAGTGTGAGATGTGTGTGTGAGGCTTGTAACAGTGCTAAGTGCATGAGGGGGAGTTGAAGCATATGAATATTAGGTATGAGTCCCGATTGATAGAGATCGTTGGTAGGTGAGTGAAGGGGTGATGGTGATTTGAGCAGTGACTGAGGCTAGTGGTGGCATTGGTAGGATATGGCATTTAAAGGTACATTCACTGACCTTGATCACTCATGTTAATGTTCCACACAAACCTCATGTCTTCCTTCATGGAGTACAATTGAGAATAACTAAAATAGTGTGATCGACACACTTCCAGGGATGGTGGGGTCGATCAATCGATAAAAGTGTTGCTTTGTTGGACCAAATGACCTTTATGTAAAATTATTTTTAGATTTCTTTTGATGAAAGAGATGGAAATTACCAACCAAATTAGATTTGTAGGAAAGCAACATTTGTTTTAGCTTTCCTCCTTCAAGTGGAGCCGTCACCTTCTTAAAGATCCTAGAGATAGTTATCACGCTGTAGATCAGGGGTTCCCAAACCATGGTATATGTACCCCTGGGGGCATGTGAGAAATCTAATGGTGGGGGGGTGTTTGACAGAAATTATCTAATGCTGGATTTAAGGTCTAAATCAAACAATCATTTTTCCCTCTTTTTAAAAAAATTCAATATATTTTCATTTTGTGCGTGTGAACAAATGAAAGGTTAGGATGCTTCCTGGTGGATGTTTGTTCTGCCTGTTGTATTTTTCCTAAATGCAGGGGCATGTGGTGTGGCCCAGGGGCGGGCTGATGATTTGTCTCGCAGGGCGGGTCTTGGTGTCATTTGGACACCAGCGGCTCCTCAGCCTGCTCATTTTGAGCTTCCTAATGCAGATCGGAGGGCTCCATGGCGATCTGGTCCTCTTCAGACAACTTGGAACTTGTAGGGTCGCCTGAGAAATGTACCGTCCGGGGGGAGGAGACCATCAGCCACACTTACCTGGTCTTTTGCCTGGGGAAGCAAGACAAGCTGCCAACCTTTCCTGAGAGTGCAGGATTTCCAGCTGGAGATGGACTTGCAGGGTTAGCAGGGGCAGATGGATCTTCAACTGCTCCAGACTACTGACTTCAACTGACGACCATGTGGAGATTTTACACCCTGAGAGGGACCTGGTTCCTCTGGGATCCTACTATAGATTGGTGCAAAGGCGCCAGGAGGGGCCGGTGAGGCTGTATGTTTCCTGGTACCACATGATGTGGGGCAGAGACTATACTGAAAACTTCAATCATTTCGATATAAAATTCAGAGAGTTTCCAAACTTTTGTTTTGCAAAAATCACAGAATCATAAAATCATAAAATCTGCACGTCATTTAACACTCCATTAAGGAAATATTTCATTTATATTTTATATAAATGTGTACATGATGGTACTAACATTTAAGAGTATTGTCTTGATAAAAAAAAGTTCAATTGCTTTGTGTGCAGGTACAACACAAAAACCTGAACAGCAAATTCAAACAAAAGCTTGCATTTATATAGTGCCTTTAACATAAAGAAAAACATCCCAAGGGACTTCACAAATGGAAGTTGGCAGGGAAAGGGATGCGTGCCCTGAAGGGAGAGATTAGTAGGAGAAGACCAAAACCTGGCCATAAAGATGGATTTTGAGAAGACTTTTGCAGGAGCAAAGGCTGGTCGAAATGCAGAGGAAGTTAGCAGGAGAGTGGAGCCAACTTGTAGAAAACGACTATGACTCAGACTATCCACTACGACTCCAAACATTATGTGCCTATGCTCGAACAAACAACCTCATTCATCACATTAATGGAGAGTAGCACTACTAAGCCATTGTTTAAGTTGTTTATTTGTATTATAATTTATAAATTTAGTACAATGCTTGGGCATTAAAGCGGTTAAAATATTAAAACTGTATGCTGGTAGGGGTACGTGGGCAGTTGGCAGATCTGGAAGGGGGTACACGATAAGCAATGTTGGGAACCTCCGCTGTAGACCATATCTTGCTTCGGTTTTATTTCTTATTAACAAAATTTTTATTTGTTACAGATGTATAATTGCATGTTCTGATCAGAAGAAATCTAAACTGCATTGTTCATTCTTAGTGCTTTTGCCTGTTTATGCCACAGTGTATTTTTACGTTTGGCTGTTATAAGTTTTTTCCTTTAAATGATTTGGTCTTTTTCTTACGACCATCACTTTTTAAACCTACGTAAAAAGATCTCCTAGCTTGTGCTATAAAATAAACATAAAGTGTGGGATATGAATGCGACTCCTGTGAGAAGTGTGTAGCTTTCCTCGGGGTACGTAAGGCCTCGGTCTGCACAAAGTGGAGTTTATTTGTGTAGCATTATGGCAGTTAACTTTAAGTGTTAAGTGTGTCCATGTGTTGGCAGAGTGCGCATGAACTTGAGAGTCCTGTTGCATTAATAGGGCTGATCTTCCTGAGGGATGTGTGATAAATTCTGACTGGGGTTAATGTAGTATGACAGACCGAAAGCCAAATTCCCTTTAATGTAGTCTCATTAGGAAGCTCTGTTGTAGGCATCTTCCCCCTAACTCTGAGAGCATGTGTGCCAGAACTGGTGGGATACCACATTGCCAGCTGCCGAACATGACATTTCTGACTATGTTGCTGAACCCCAGCAGGTGACATCTGTGCAGCAGCCTTTCATCCTTGCATACTTTGGATGGCTGGATACCTGCATGGTGTAAGAACCCTAGGAGGCTCAAGTGAAAGGAGCCAATCTGTTCCTCCCAGCTGGGCTTTCATATCTGCGGGCTGTGGATTCCCATACTGCTGATCTCAATGTCAACACTTTTGCAGTCAGTACTTCTTTGTCTGTCCCAGAGTCATCTGATGTCCACAGGCAGAGTCTGGCCATACATAGAGCATAAACCATCTGAGCATTTGGAACCAACAGCTATTGCAATGCATCGCCATGGTTAATGAAGCTCGTCAAAATGTACCATAGTACTGAAAAAGTCAGTTGTGTTACAGTTTAGCTTATATTACAAAAGACTGAGCCTGAGAGTTGGTTACCTGTCCTAATGTCGATTTATGTGTTTGATAATAGTCCTGTGAAGTTTCTTGGGATGCTTTACTATGCTAAGGGTACTATATAAATACAAGTTGTTGTTTTTGGATAGCCTGCATATATCCATGTTGGATCAATGCAGATAGCAACGGTCACCTTCTTTCACTTACCTTATATAGGCCTTGACTCATTCTGAGGCCTTAATAAAAGTTTTAGGCCTAATCGTCAGGCACTTGAGGAACCTATAATGGTGACTTCGCCTCTCTCTGGTGTTGCAGCCAGTGCCCGGTTGAAGCACTGACACATTTCTCTGGCAGCAGTGACCCCTTGGAGAGCCCATTCTGCATTCTTCAAGAGTTGTTGCCCAAGAGAAGGGGTTGGAGTCACACAGAGTCAGGTGGGCAGTGAAATTCCAATCTCAATATGCCCCAGAGGAAGATCCAGCCCACAGACTCATAAATGGATGCTGCTGTGATTGTGTTTCAGGACAAATGATACAACTGGTGTGGCAGATAATCCCAGTTTTCCCTTCCTTCTCATTGTTGGGTGATCTAGTAGCCTAGTTGAGAACAAATGGAATGAATCCAATCAAGACAATAAAATACCGCATCTGTCATTATGTGATGAGACAGACAATCTTTGGTTTGATTCAAGTGCTCAAACACCCAAGTCATATATTTTCCATTCATTTTTATGTAAGCTTATTTTCTCCCCACTATGTGAGCCAACATTGTCCAGCCAAGTAGCTGGAGGCAAACTGTTCCTGGGCATGTGTCATTCATTGTTGCTTGAGGTATATGAGAGTGATCTGGAGTGATTAGTTGACAATCACCTGACCATGGTGCAGAAATAGAAATGATAAATGCTCATGAAATATCACTACTAATGGCTGTAATGTTAGATGGTCTCATACAGTTTGATAAGATTCAGCATTATCCATGTTCCTAAATATAGATTAGAAGTATCTTCCTCCTAATTTTTAGTATTGTGACGGAAAACACACATGCCAAATGGAAATATTAATTTAGTCATATGGAACACTGCTTGAAATATTTTACTGAATATTACAAATAACTTTTAAAAAGCAGAATTAAACAGTTAAAGATGGCCATGCACCATTTGCATATGAGAAAACAAAGGCTGGCGGGGAGAGAGAAGTAAATTACCCAGTCTGGAACAATGTGGGTGCTCCCTGATTCAATTAGTGAGATTGGTTTTGTCAATAGTGGTGAACAAAAGCCGTCAACACCCTTTGACTTTGAAAAGGCCAAACCAACACCCCCTACCAAGTATGTCTGAAGGACTCTGAAGTTCAAACAACCCTCCAAGAACTCTTCTGTTCAAACAAAGAGGTGATCACATGACATACCTGCTGATCTAGCACTGAATTTGTGAACTGTGCCTCAGAGTGAAAAAGAGACTTTAACTGAACTCCAAGGAAAAAGCATCTCTCTCGCCATCTCTCTCTCCAGCACATCTCAAGACTACAGAACCTTACAGCAACCACCATGAAGATAGATAAAAACCCCCTTCGGCCTTCTGGAACTAGAGAAGCAAGCCTGAATTGTGCATGTGGCCCCAGCGAGAACTCCAAGATTTTAACTTCAATTAAGGACATTGAAGCTCAGTATTTGAATTCTATTTGTTACAACCTCCTGTTATGACCATGTGAGAAAGGGGTCTAGGGGTTCCCTCTCAGCCTTTTCCTGGTTTGGCTGTAACAGGGTTTAATTTTTAAGAGACTGTGTTTTAGCTTCCCTTTCAGTGAATCCTTGCTCACTGCTCTCTAATTGTAATAGCACAGAAATCACAGGTTTTCTCAGATTTAAAAAAGAAAGGTGTAAGTTTATTAACTTTAAAACTCTAATTCAGTTAAAACTACGAAAAATATGCGACACTACCACACTAGCATGCATACACAATAAATGCACATGCAAATAGAAAGAGGAGGAGAAAGAAGGAGAAAGATTTGAAGTAATAGCTGGAGTTCAGTTACTGGTTTTGGATTTGATGTAAAGTCTTTGATTGAAGTTAAGTCTTGCAATTCTCATTGGGGCCCAGTGCATACTTTCAAACTTGTTTCGCTGGTATTCTGTCTTGAGGCTTAAATTACTTCCGTGGGTCCCTGGAACTATGCTTGAGAGACAGAGAGAGAGAGACAGGGAGAGACCTTCCTTCTCTTTTGTCTTCAAATTGCAGTCTTTCTCTGTGGTACAATTCAGAAAACCCCCCAGGTTGCCATCAGGTTAGTCATGTGACTAGCTCCTTCTTTGGAACAACCTCTCCAGCGAGGCTTGTGGATTTCCCCTAAGCTTACTAGACACTCTCAATGGTGGGGGCGGGGGGTGGGGGGGTGGAATGCTGGCTTTTACACATTCAATGTCTCTTGATAAAAATCCATCGGGCTCATTGAATTAGAGAGGCACTCCCATTGTCTTCTTCAGGCAACTGCCTTTTAGAATGTAAATGTGCAGCCACGTTTTCAGCCACTGTCCTTTAGAATGCAAATGTGCAGCCATGTTTTCAGCCACTGTTGTGGTCTTTTTAAACAAGTTTTTTCAAGTCCAGTAACAGTACAAAAGTAATGTTCCATATGACGAAATTAATATGTCTCATTTTTGGTAGGTGTGGTTTCTGTCACACTCCCAACTCTTTCTTCCCCTCTGTATCCATTTGTACATGTGTGTGTGCCTCTCGTACGAATGTGAGTGTGGCTGAGTCATGTATTATAGTAATTTTAACCGGATTAGAGTGATAAGGTTAATAGACTTACATCTTCCTTGTTTAAACTCAAGAAAATCTGTCTGATTGGTCCATTTGGAATTGTAATTAGAGTAACAGGAGCAAGTGCTTACTGAATCAGTAAGTTAAACCGCAGTGTTTAAAACGATAACTTCTGTTATGGTCAAACCGGAGAAAGGGTGAAAGGGGAGCCTGAGACCCCATCCTCACTTTGGCGTAACAGTATTTTTGAATGGTGAGCGAAGAAAACTGCTGACAAGGCTGAAACATAAAACAAGGCGACAACTCTCTTGAAAATCTCAGTTGATTATTCAAAGACACTGAGCAGTAACTCCAATGGAACAAATTTTTGAATGGATTGTTGCATATGCTGAGTGATTGTGGACCATCCTCACTTTTGATATTAAAAAGTACACGCAGGGAAGTTTAAAACAATGTGTGTGATAACAGCTCCAATTTTGCAGTTTAACTGTAATCCTGTTGAACCAGATACAGAAATCTGTGTTTGGACTTGTAAATGACTGAATGCGGACAGTTGTTCAGTCATACCCAATGATGCTATGTCAAAAGAGCCATATGTGTGCACTGGGGAAAGTTTTATTACTGGAATGATTAATGCGGAGACAATCTTGGCTGCTTGGTTTGACATCACTGCTACCATTTCTGGGTCAAAAATTTCCCATCATTGCTCAGGACATCACACCAAGCCAAAAAAAAGACCTATTTGGCCTCACTCTTTAGGAGTGAGCCTCAATAAATGTAATCAATTTTAACATATACCATTCTTAGAAAGGTTTTGCAAACAGCCTCATTCTTTATCAACAAAAATTTCACTCCCCAAGTCTGCGCTGAAGCTGTGTTCAATCTGATCTGCTGAGCGCTTTCTAACGTTATGGAAAGCAGATGCTACTACCACGCCTCTCCTAACATTAAAAAAAGGCAGCTGGGGGCGCAAAGCATGAATGCACAGAAGTTTCTACCATCATCTGCAATGTGAGTGACAGGGCATAGCATAACTCAGGCCTTCCTGGCTGTATTTGGCACTCAAACAGCTACCAGTCTCAGATTGAAAGTGTAGTATTAAAAGCAATAAAGGGGGTAATTTTTGTGACCCAGGCAGGAAGCCTTGCCCTCCAGTAGTGCAGTAGGGATAATTATTTCATCTGAAGCTATTTTTGGGCCCAGAATCAGTGCTCTGCAGGCAGTGTACATGCTCTGACCAGGAAGCCCAAGGTGGGCCTGAAATTGGGCCTTGGGTCTCATTTCAATAATTTAGGTGAGATAACTATGCCCACTTTAACAGTTGGATTTTGGAGGAGGCACCCTCGCAGAAGTGCTGGGGTGGGAAGTGGCAGGTAGTGACTTTCGAGGAGCCTCCCGGCTTCACATGAATGTTTATTAAAAATTTAAATTTTTCTTTTCATTGTTGGCCAGCTCCCTCGTCATATCCATACCAGGAAAACTAAGCCTAATTTCTCAGAGGGGATCTAAAACAACATTCAGCTCTCATTAGCACATGCACAGGACTTAATGCCGATTTTCGGCGGCCACTCCGGACATCGAGCGTTTTCAGTCGTCCTTGCACCCCAGGTCTACAAAAGCAGGCACCAGAATGACCAATGTCTATTCCCATATTGGAAATTTGGGAATGTAATGCACATAAATATTGTGACCATTAATTCAAATGGTTAGAAAATCACATGCACCCGCCCAAATTTCTAACATGTTTTTCCAGTGGCTGAGGCTTCATTCAGTCAGAATATGACCCCTAAGTCTAGCCCAGTTTCTCGCTGAAATCTTTTTAATCATGTAACCAATTTTCCATGAAGTAGGACCTAGTCTGTGTTTCTGCTGTTGCTAAACATCATTTGTACACTGTAGTCTTCTATTCACATCGCATTTAGAACTCTTTATGTTGGTCTTAGCTGCTTGAGCGTGAGAGAGGAGAGAGTAATTGGAGATAGGATGGTATTACTAATGCCTGAGATTTTAGATTTTCTTTCTCAGTGCTAATGATGCATGACTTATTAACAAGTCTCAAATGAGATGAGAATTTAAAATCATTTTCCCCCACAGATTTATGGAACAGACTCCTAGCAAAAGCAATTGGTGCTGTGTTGATTAATTCCTTCAAAAGAAAGGATATATAAATCTGGTTGCAAATGGGATTTGAAGGTTATAGGAATTAGGCCAGGGCGAGATGATCAAGTGCTCCATGGAGCATCTTGTGCTGTTGTTACCTAGGGGAGTGTGGGGCAAAATTGTCTTCTGTGAAAACCGCCAGCCAGAGTTCAATTGAAATGTGGGGATGGACAGTTAATGCAGAATTCACTTAACTACCTTTGGAGTGGGGATTTCTTTTTATTCCCTTTCCTCATCCATTTGCTTCGCAAACTGGATACTGATTAAAACGCCCAGGTGCACATTATTCATCTGTGAATATTAACAATGAATGTTGGCAGGCTAATATCAATGCAAGGTGGGACAACAACCAAATTTATTCAGTTCTCACCCAAGTCCATACACACAGAATTCTATCAATAGTGAGAAACTTGGAGATGATTTTTTCCAGCCTAACCCTGTGGTGCTGAGAGCAATTCATGCTCAGGATATGATTGGCATGGCATGGCTGGCATTTATTGCATGGAAACAAAGTTAGGTCAATCACAATGGTGCTCGACTGGGGTCACATAAAGCCCAGAAGGATAAGGACAGCAGGTTTCTTTCCCCAAAGGGCATTAGTGATCCAGTTGGGTTATTATGACAATCCAGCATCCTCATGATCACTTGTACTGGTACCAGCTGTCTATATCCAGATTGTTTTTTTAACTGAATTCTAACCCTCAAAATGCAGTAGATGGGATTTGAACATATATGCTCTGTATTATCACTCAAGGCTTCCAGATTAATTGTGCAGTGGCATAACCATGACTCTCTACCATACACTCAGCAATTGTAATACCTTGACTACCACAATGGCTGTGATGCAACAGGGGGCCTGAACCTGAGACCTTTCTTTGATGACGTGATTGACAGGCGACATCGCTGGCAGTACTCAGTAGTGTAGACTGTCTAATGATCTAAGTGCCTCCAAGAGGAAGCCTCACCTGCTGGGAGTGCACATTGGAAACTTGGATGTTTATTGTGTATTATTTTCTGAGGTGCCACAGCAGGGGGGAGCAAGTTGTAAAACAGAATAACATGATTTCTTCTCCTGCCAACCAGCCAGATTATACCCAGGTCTGACATCTGTCAATATCTAGAGTTTAAAATTCTGCCCTGCCCATTGAGGCCACATGATGAGCATATTCAATTGGACCATCATCAGGCATTGCCTTCATATCAGAGCACTGGTGGGGAAAGATCTGGGAAAGCAACTCAGTGAATTAGGCAGGAGGTTGGATGAGGGGGGAGGGGGAAGGGTGCTTGTGTGAACTGAAGGGGAGGGAGTGTGAGTGGTTAAAGAGAGCATGAACTGGGGATGGTTCCTATTTGAAATGGAACAGTCAGGTGAATAATAACCAATTTTAAAGCAATTTTCAATATGAAGCCATAAAACAATCAGACTTAGCAACAATGCACCAGTTCACATTCATAATATCCCATTATTTCCCTGTATGAAATGAGGGAAAACCCCTTGGCGGGACAGGTGATGTGTCACAGTTGCAGTATGTGGGAGCTCCTGGATGCCATAGCAATCCATGGCAACCACATCTGCAGTAAGTGTCTGTGGCTTGAGGAGCTTCGTCTCAGAGTAGATGAGCTGGAGGCTGAGCTGCAGACATTGTGATACATCAGGGAGGTACACTTTGTTCCAGAAGGCAGTCACACCCCTTAGGATAGGGTCATCTGTTTTGGTCAGTGGCCAGAGACAGGAGAGTGTGACTGCGAGCCAAGCAGGTAAGGGGATTGAGAAGGTGGAAGTGCCATAGCCTCAGCCTTTGCAATTGAGCAGCAAGTTCGAGGTTCTTGCAGCTTGTATGGACAAGAGCGACGGTTGTAGTGTGGATGAGCAGACTGACCATGGCACCATGGTACAGGAAGTTATTCAAGCGGGGGAAGCATAAAGGAAAGTAGTAGTAGGGGACAGTATAATGAGGGTGATTGACACTGTTCTCTGCAGTCAAGAGGGAGAGTCCAGAAGGCTGTGTTGCCTGCCTGGTGTCAGGGTTCAGGACATCTGCTCAGGGCTGGACAGGAACTTACAGTGGGAGTTTAGTTTAGTTTAGAGATACAGCACTGAAACAGGCCCTGCAGCCCACCGAGTCTGTGCCGACCATCAACCACCCATTTATACTAATCCTACACTAATCCCATATTCCTACCACATCCCCCACCTGTCCCTATATTTCCCTACCACCTACCTATACTAGGGGCAATTTATAATGGCCAATTAACCTACCAACCTGCAAGTCTTTGGCATGTGGGAGGAAACCGGAGCACCCGGAGGAAACCCACACAGACACAGGGAGAACATGCAAACTCCACACAGGCAGTACCCAGAATTGAACCCGGGTCGCTGGAGCTGTAAGGCTGCGGTGCTAACCACTGCGCCACTGTGCCGCAGTGGAGGGGAGGGGAGGGGAGGGGAAGGATCCAGTCGTCATGGCCCGTGTAGGTACCAATGACATAGGCAGGACAAGGAAAGAGGTTCATAGTCAGTATGAGGAGCTAGGCACCAAATTAAGAAGCAGAACCTCAAAGATAATAATCTTTAAATTGGCATAGGACAAATAAGATTAGAGAAATGAATGCGTGACTCAAAGACTGGTGTGGTAGAGTTAGGTTCCGGTTTGGGGGTACTGGCGTCAGTACTGGGGAAATTGGGGGCTGTACCGTTGGGACGGTCTACACTTGAACATGCTGGGACCGGTGTTCTAGCGAGCTGCAGAACTAGGGAAGTAGAGAGGGTTTTAAACTAAACAAAGAGGACAAGGGATCAGATTTGGGAAGGTGTGGTAAATCAAAGTGTAGAGACAAGGCAAGAGAGAATGGTATTAATACAGGAAAAGATAAACAGACCATGACAGGAAGGGACAGTGAGTTCAAATCAAAGAGTAAATCAGATATGGCTAAAGGTTACAAAAATAATAAAAGGACAAAACTAACGACTCTGTATCTGAATGCACGTAGCATTTGAAACAAAACAGATGAACTGAGAGCGCAAATAGAAATAAATAATTACGATCTGATAGCCATTACAGAGACATGGCTGCAGGGTGACATAGATTGGGACCTGAATACTGAAGGGTACATGACATTTAGGAAGGACAGGAAGCTAAGAAAAGGTGGAGGGCTGGCTCTGTTAATTAATCATGGTATTAGCACTGTAGAAAGGGATGACCTAAGTTCAGGAAACCAGGATGTAGAAGCAGTTTGGGTAGAGGTGAGAAATGATAAAGGCAAGAAGTCACTTGTGGGAGTGGTGTACAGGCCCCCTAACAGTAACCACATGGTAGGAAGGGGTATAAAGGAAGAACTAATGGGCAATGGGTCAGAAAGGTACAGTGATAATCATGACGGATTTTAATCTACATATAGACTGGAAAAATCAGATGGGTAAAGGTAGCCTAGATGAGGAGTTCTGAAGAAGGATCTCTCTCTCCACAGATGCTGCCAGTCCTGTATTTCCAGCATTTCTTGTTTTTATTTATTATTGAGGAGTGCATAGAATGTTTTCAGGATAGTTTCTTAGAACAGTACATTCTGGAGCCAACCAAAGAACAGGCTAATCTCGACCTGGTATTGTGCAATGAAATAGAATTAATTAATGACCTCATAGTGAAGACGCCCCTCAGCAGCAGTGATCATAATATGATTGAATTTTACATTCAGTTTGAGGGAAGAAGAGTGAGTCTAGGACTAGTATTTTAAACTTAAATAAGAGCAATATGAGAGCATGAAAGCAGAGCTAGCTAAAGTGAACTGGAAAATTAGGTTAAGGGATAGGTCAATAGAGATGCGGTGGCAGACATTTAAGGGGATATTTCAGAATACACAGCATATATACATTCCAATGAGAAAGAAAAATTCCAAGGGGAGGACCCACCATCCGTGGTTAACTAAAAAAGTATCAAACTTAAAGAAAAAGCATATAATTGCACAAAGATGGGTGGCACGTCAGAAGATTGGACAGAATATAAAAAAAGCAAAGAATGACTAAAGGATTAATGAGGAGTGAAAAATTAGAGTACGAGAGAAAGCTAGCTAGAAACATAAAAACAGATACGAACATACGAATTAGGAACAGGAGTAGGCCACTCGGCCCTTCGAAACTGTTCCACCATTCAGTAAAGTTCATGGCTGAACTGATTACTCCACATTTCCCCCTACCCCCGATAACCTTCCATCCCATTGCTTATTAAGCATCTGTCTACCTCTGCCTTAAAAATATTCTAAGACTCTGCTTCCAGCACCTTTTGAGGAAGAGAATTCCAAAGACTCACAATCCACTGAGAGAAAGAATTTCTCCTCATCTCTGTCTTAAATGGGCGACCGCTTATTTTTAAACAGTGACCTCTAGTTCTAGATTCTCCCACAATGGGAAACATCCTTTCCACATCCACCCTGTCAAGACCTCTCAGGATCTTATATGTTTCAATCAAGTCACTTCTTACTCTTCTAAATTCCAGCAGATACAAGCCTAGTCTGTCCAATCTTTCCTCATAAGACAGCCCACCCATTCCAGGTATTAGATTAGTAAACCTTCTCTGTACTGCCTCCAACATATTTACGTCTTTCCTTAAATAAAGAGACCAGTACTATACACAATACTCCGGGTGTGGTTTCACCAATGCCCTGTATAGCTGAAGCATAACCTCCCTACTTTTGTATTCAAATCCCCTTGTGATAAACGATAACATTCTATTAGCTTTCATAATTACGTGCCGTACCTGCATACTAAACTTTTGCGATTCATGCACTAGGACACCCAGATCCCTCTGCATCTCAGAGCTCTGCAATCTCTCACCATTTAGATAATATACTTCTTTTTTATTCTTCCTGCCAAAGTGGTCAATTTCACACTTTCCGACATTATATTCCATTTGCCAGGTCTTTGTCCACTCACTTAAACTTATCTATATCCCTTTGTAGCAAGAGTTTCTATAGATATTTAAAAAGGAAAAGAGTTAACAAAGTGAGTTTTGGTCCTACAGAAAGTAAGTCTGGGAAATTAATGGAAAAGTAAGGACATGGCAGGTATTTTGCATCAGTCTTCACTATAGAGGATACAAGTAACATCCCAGAAATAGCTGGAAATCAGGAAATGGAAGGGAGGGAGGAACTCAAGAAAATTACTATCACCAGGGAAGTGGTACTGAGTAAATTGTTGGAGCTGCAGGCTGACAAGTCATCGGGTCCTGATGGACTTCTTCCTAGGGTCTTAAAAGAAGTGGCTAGTGAAATAGTTGATGCGTTGGTTTTAATTTTCCAAACTTCCCTAGATTTCTATTAGATTGGAAAATAGTGAATGAAATTCCTTTATTCAGAAAGGGAGGAAGATGAAAGCAGGAAACTACGGGCCAGTTAGCTTAACATCTGTCAAAGGGAAAATGTTAGAAGCTATTATTAAAGATGTTAGAGCAGGGCACTTAGAAAAATTCAAGATAGTCAGGCAGAGTGAACATGGTTTTGTGAAAGGAAAATCATGTTGAACCAATTTATTGGAGTTCTTTGAAGAAGTAACGTATGCTGTGGATAAAGGGGAACTGGTGGATATACTGCACTTAGATTTCCAGAAGGCATTTGATAAGGTGCCACATCAAAGGTATTGCGGAAAATAAAAGCTCATGGTGTAGGGGGTAACATATTGGCATGGATAGAAGATTGGCTGGCTAACAGGAAACAGAGAGCAGGCATAAATGGGTCATTTTCTGGTTGGCAAGATGTAATGAGTGGTGTGCCACAGGGATCAGTGCTGGGTACTTAGCTTTTTACAATTTATATAAATGACTTGGATGAACGGACTGAAAGTATGGCTGCTAAATTTGCTGATGATATAAGGAAAGTAAGTTGTGAAGAAGACATAAGGAAGGCTACACTGGGATATAGATAGGTGAAATGGGTGGGCAAAGATCTCGCAAATGGAGTATAATGTGGAAAAATGTGAAATTGTCCATTTTGGCAGTAAGAATAAAAAAGAAGTGTTTTATCTAAATGGTGAGAGATTGCAGAGCTCTGAGCTGCAGTGGGATCTGGGTGTCCTTATACATGAATCGCAAAATGTTGGTATGCGAGTTCAGCAAGTAATTAGGAAAGCTAATAGAATGTTATCGTTTATTGCGAAGGGGATTGAATACAAAAGTAGGGAGGTTATGCTACAGTTATACAGGGCATTGGTGAGACCATGGGCTAAATTTTACCAGCCCTCCAACGTTGGGGTCGTGGGGGGGCCCGGAATATTCTTCCACGAGAGGCCCGCCATGAGACCCCCAACACCAGGAAGGTCCCGCCCCAATTTACCGGCGGCATGCCCTCGGAGCGCCCCCCCCCCCCCCCGCCGCTCAGCTGCAGCACCCCAATTACCATATATAAAGTGCTACTTACCTTGCCTGATTATGCATCCTGCTGCCTCTCGCTCCACAGTATCGCATTTGACGCTGAATGGGCGACTGTCACGTTCACGAATGAGAACAGCCGTCGGGACAGCACAAGTAGGAGAGATTGAACACAGTACAGGTAAGTCTGGGTATACCGGGGTCTCAACTCTGCATACTGGAAAGGAGGTGGGGGGGAATGGGATTACAGGGGGTACAAGTCTGCAGATGTGTACTGAGCCACTGTGTTTCTGCCCTCTGTACAGGTTGTCCACTCTGTGCCATTGACTGCCTCTGTCAGTGAAGGAGCAATGGCACCCGAGTCACCCTGTATATGGGGAGAGTGTCAGAAACGGGCTGGTGGGCTGATTGATGCAGTTTGTATAATCTTTATATGGTCATGCTGTGCCACGCTTAGTGGGAGCTAAGATGGGCAATACCATGCCAGGCCACATAGTTGATGCATGAAAGCATCAATCTCTGCCCTGTTAGGTACCTTCAAAGAAGTGAAGGAACCAAGTTGAATTGCAACTTGGTGATGGAGATGTTTCACTCTATATGCATTTTTCCACTTGTTGTGAGGATCCATATGCACCGCAGGTGAAACCAACAGGCAGTTGCAGCCCAAATAGAGGCCCCCAGTCATGTGCAGCAGCGGCCCCCAATGAGAGCTCACCACTTCAGATCGCCGTGCGCCTACAGGCCTCACATGACATACCTGCAGATGTCAGAGTACCAGTGTCAGAGGCGACTATGGATGTCGAGAGAGGCGGAGACTCATATCTGTGCCCTGCTCAACAATGACCTGCAGCCCATGGGCTTCGGGGGACATCCTATGCCTGTGGCCCTCATAGTGACAGCGGCTCTTAATTTTTACGCCTCTGCATCATTTCAGGGGTCCACCAGAGACCTTTATGGGGTCACACAGTCAGCAGTGCACCACTGCATCAGGGAGGGCTCCGATGCCCTGTACTGGATTATGTCCGCTTCGCGACAGACCCTGAGAGTCAGGCCCAGAGGACCATCGGTTTCAGCTCTATCGCAGGATTCCCACAGGTGCAAGGGGTCATAGACTGCACCCATGTTGCCATCAAGGCTCCCTCCGGGCAACTAGCTGAATATGTAAACTGTAACTCAATCAATGTGCAGCTCATATGTGATCATCGGAAATGCTTCATGCAAATTTGTGCCCGCTTTCCAGGCAGCTGCCATGACGCCTTCATCCTGTGCCAGTCCAAGTTGCCGTTGCTGCACACTGAACTGGCTCAGATGGAGGAGTAGCTTCTTGGAGACAAGGGCTACCCCTTGCAGTTCTGAAAGGCCAATGATGTATTGGGAGGAGACATGATTGGTACATGCTAGAACACGTCAATCACACAGTAAAAGCAACACACGTTAGTGAAGAAGATTTTGATTTCAACCTTTTTACAATGTTGTGTCACCCGTGCAGACCCATTTGTGACATGGTGTTTTTTGGAAACGCTTGCGGGTACTCCTTCGTGGTGCCACCTCTGCGCTAGCAGCTTGACTGGAGGAAGGCTGCTGATCAGATTGCCCTTTGGATGTGGAAGGCTGTGGATTGTTCATCCTCTGTGTGCACGAGGCCTGGAGGGCCCTGGCTGGCTGGGGGAATTCTGTGTCACTGCACAACTCTCCTCAGACATCATGGCTGCTGGAGCTTGACTCACCGGCAGAGGGGTCAGTGGACACAATGGATTCACCTTGAGGGGGGACCCCAGATATGACACGCAGGCTCGCCTCCTCCAGCTCAAGGCTCATTTAAACCTCTCTGCTCTCCCGGGAAGGAACAGGGCAGGGTCAGCCTCCATGCTCCTGGTCCCTCTCGCACCTTGCTACAGATTTGTGGATCTGATGGCCTCGGCAAGGGATTGCAAGTCAGTGGATATTAATGGAATGAGGCTCACCAGGAGGGCCACCATCCATGTATGATGCCATGTGCTCAAATGCCTGGCATACGGCAGCTGTCATGGCCTGGATGAACTCCCCCATCATCTGCTCAAGGCTGCACACGGCCTGTGGCATCTCCACCAGATGTTGCCACAACTGCTGCTTCAGCTCTAGCATGCCCTGTGCTGTCGACAACAGAGGGTTATCAGCAGCCTGAGGCTCAGCATGGGCCTGGTCACCCACAGCCCTCTGACTGTCAGGGGCCTCGGCTGTCTCAGCCTCAGTCAGCTGCTCAGGCGCGTGTACAGTGCTCTCACCAGCTTGTGACCCAGACTCTAAGGCCAATCGGATTCCCGTCGAGGTGACTGTATTTGTGCTTGTGGAAGGTATGGGAGTGTCATGGAATGCTGCTTACTTGGAGGATGTCTCTTTCTCTGAGGTGCAGGAGGTGTCCTGGGCCACCATTGCCGACTCAGAGCGATGACCTGCAATATACAATGAGAAGAGCATATTGTCAGTCTTTATGGTGAGCATGTAACGATTGTGACAGCATTGTGTCAAACACCATGCTTTTCACACTGATTATTGTGTCTAACAAATGGATGCATGGTCACTCAGCACCCTGAGCTCAACGTCACCAAAAGCACGGTCCACATGTGTTGCAGCCAGTTCGAGGGCCTCCTCCTCAGCCTGTGTCAGGTTCCGCATGTCTGTCACTCCTCCACCAGTCCGACTCACCTCACGAGCATTGTGGGTTCTCTTTGCCCGGAGGAGCAAGGAGGCAGAGATTAAGGATGGCAAGGCAACAACCCGATACATGTCACAAGAGGGGTGGTGGGCCCAAAGATGGGGAAGGCTCGGTGTGTACTATTGAGCTAGCCACTCATGTAGATGCCATGTTGTAAACTGCAGACAAGGGTGAGTTCTGTCATACTTTCATCCATACATGTTACATCATTCATCCCTGCCCAAGCTCCCTGTCTTTGGCATAGCAGTGGCACACATGTGCCACTCTGTGTGGAGACACCAAGATTCGGTGGGGCCATGATAGAAAGTGCCACTTACTTTTGCGGTGCGACGCAGATTGTTCATCATCTTCTGGCATTAGACCCTTTCACACCGGATGGCCCCACGGCTACTTAACTCCTCTGCCACCTCCAGCCAGGCTGCCTTGGTCAGGCGGGAGGGCCTCTTCTTACCACCGCTGGGGAAAAGGACCTCCCACCTTGCCCGCACAGCCTGGAGAAGAGTGAGCAGGGAGGCATTGCTGAACCGTAGGGCCACCCTAGAGCGCCCCTCTGTCATTTTTGGTTTTTGATTTTGTCCTTTAAATGCAAAGGTGATTCCAAAGTGTAACTGCTCTAACTTCTGGCTGCAAAGTTTTTTTGCACATGTTTGAACACTAATGCAGGACTAGTGAGGAAATCTGTGATGTTGTCCTGGTTTTTCATCTATGACAGATAGACACAGATATACATGTTCACATACACTTTACTTTTGCTGCAGTTGATCATAATTATTGATACAAAATTTCTGGTTTGCAATGCAGCTAGAATATAAACATATTTTCCTGGTTCTTTAACAAGTACTTTTAATTCCAGTTACATGTCTTTTCATGTAGCAGTTAGCAACAAAATGATTACAGACTCCAAATGCATATTAGTCTGCAGCTTTTCACATTCAGGAAATTAAATGCCCACAATATGTAGATATTCTTAAATTATGCTTTTATTTCTGAGAGTGTATTTGCCTTTTATGATATAATTCAGTCTCACATTCTGGTATGTACAAAAGTAAGATTTCTCACTCAGGTGCAGCATGCCTACAAGAAGAAATGTTACACTTGAGTGGAAGAAGAGGATCTCAACTGCACAGGACACTGGGACAAAGCAGAGTAAATATGTGGCAGCAAAGCAGAAAGTGCTGGAGAAACTCAGCTTTACTGCCAGATTGCCAGCATCCCCAGTCTTCTATAGTAAGCTAAGTATTTATTTGGCAGCTGTCAGGAAGCAGGTGCTGGGGCACTTTAAATAGAGCCCCAGCACCAGCTCCTTTGCTGAGCTGACGTCCATCATGGCGCCGGATGTCCCGCCTCCCGCTACGCAATTTGGGGGGATGGGCGGCGCATCACCATGATGCTAATGAGTTGCTGCGCTAAATATAGCGGGGGCTCAGCGATGGCCGATCCGCAATCGGCGGTGCACTCATAAAATTCAGCCCCACATCTGGAGTGCTGTGTAGAGTATTGGTCTCCTTATTTAAGGAAGGATGTAAAGGTGTTGGAAGCAGTTCAGAGAAGGTTTAGAACAAAGAACAAAGAACAGTACAGCACAGGAACAGGCCATTCGGCCCTCCAAGCCTGCGCCGATCTTGATGCCTACCTAAAATAAAACCTTCTGCACTTCCGGGGACCGTATCCCTCTATTCCCATCCTATTCATGTATTTGTCAAGATGTCTCTTAAACGTCGCTATCGTACCTGCTTCCACCACCTCCGCCAGCAGCAAGTTCCAGGCACTCACCACCCTCTGTGTAAAGAACTTGCCTCGCACATCCCCTCTAAACTTTGCCCCTCTCACCTTAAACCTATGTCCCCTAGTAACTGACTCTTCAACCCTGGGAAAAAGCTTCTGATTATCCACTCTGTCCATGCTGCTCATAACTTTGTAAACCTCTATCATGTCGCCCCTCCACCTCCGTCGTTCCAGTGAAAACAATCCGAGTTTATCCAACCTCTCCTCATAGCTAATGCCCTCCAGACTAGGCAACATCCTGGTAAACCTCTTCTGTACCCTCTCCAAAGCCTCCACATCCTTCTGGTAGTGTGGCGACCAGAATTGCACGCAATATTCTAAGAGTGGCCTAACTAAAGTTTTGTACAGCTGCAGCATGACTTGCCATTTTTTATATTCTATGCCGCGACCGATGAAGGCAAGCATGCCGTATGCCTTCTTGACTACCTTATCCACCTGCGTTGCCACTTTCAGTGACCTGTGGACCTGTACGCCCAGATCTCTCTGCCTGTCAATACTCCTAAGGGTTCTGCCATTTACTGTATACTTCCCACCTGCATTAAATCTTCCAAAATGCATTACCTCACATTTGTCCAGATTAAACTCCATCTGCCATTTCTCTGCCCAAGTCTCCAACCGATCTATATCCTGCTGTATCCTCTGACAATCCTCATCACTATCCGCAACTCCACCAACCTTTGTGTCGTCCGCAAACTTACTAATCAGACCAGCTACATTTTCCTCCAAATCATTTATATATATACTACAAAGAGCAAAGGTCCCAGCACTGAACCCTGCGGAACACCACTAGTCACATCCCTCCATTCAGAAAAGCACCCTTCCACTGATACCCTCTGTCTTCTATGACAGAGCCAGTTCTGTATTCATCTTGCCAGCTCACCTCTGATCCCGTGTGACTTCACCTTTTGTTCCAGTTTGCCATGAGGGACCTTGTCAAAGGATTTACTGACTAATACCTGCAATGGACAGGTTGTCTTATGAGGAAAGGTTGGACAGGCTAGGCTTGTATCCGCTGGAGTTTAGAAGAGTAAGAGGTGACTTGATTGAATCGTATAAGATCCTGAGGGGTCTTGACAGGGTGGATGTGGAGAGGATGTTTCCTCTTGTGGGAGAATCTAGAACTAGAGCTCACTGTTTAAAAATAAGGGGTTGCCCATTTAAGACAGAGATGAGCAGAAATTTTTTCTCTCAGAGGGTTGTGAATCTTTGCAACTCTCTTCCTCGAAAGGTGATGGAGGCAGAGTCTTTGAATATTTTTAAGGCAGAGGTAGATAGATTCTTGATAAGCAAGGGATGAAAGGATATCGGGAGTTAGGCGGGAATGTGGAATCAAGGTTACAATCCGATCAGCCATGATCTTGTTGAATGGCAGAGCAAGCTCGAGGGGCCGAGTGGCCTACACCTGCTCCTAATTCGTATTTTCGTATGTTCATATGAAGGATAGAACAGGGGCCTAATCTTTATACATTTACAACACACATTACATATCATGCATTTCCAATCCAAAAATCACAGTTTCAGCCTGCTCCTATATAAATGAGCACAGGTGAATCCCCAATTATTGCCCACCACCTAAATACAATTAAACACCCAATTAATATACAATTAACAGCTTCCCTTCTCTCTCTAAATGTACAACCAAAATTTGAAAAATAAAAATAAATAAACACTTCCATACTCTGTCCAGGACCCCTAACAATTTCTTTGTATGTGCACTTCTTTTCGTAAAACAATCCAACAGTTGATGACTTGAATCCATTCAATTTTAGAGATTTCCTTTCTCTCCCGTATTTGTTTCAAGCTGGCAGAATATCACTTAAAATGTTTTGCCAACAGAATTTCATATCCACTACAAGAGCCAGTGTTGCAGCAACCAGAGTATTTTTAACAAATTTTTATTTCCCAAGCTAAAGGACAATGGGCTGAATCTTGTAAGCCCATTACGGGTGCCGGCAGCGGCACTGAAAGTGGGTGCTGTTTCCGCATGTTACGTGGCTGCTGGCCAATTAACATAACCGAGACGCGGGGCCCATCTTATTGCAGGAGGGGGTGGCTACGAGGCGTTGATGTCGGCTTCAGCTGACGAGAATGCAGGTACTAGCACCATCTTGAAAGCGCTGCCAGACGTGCTTGTACTGCTGCCTTCCACTGACGCAGTGACGGAGTGCTGTTGGACCCCTCTACTGCTGCTGTAACTCCTGGACTTCCCCCTCTAATACTACTGCTGCACTGCCCACACCCCTCTGCATCCCTGCACCAAGACTGTGGACCAATCGGACGTAGTGGGAGCCAACTGGGACCATGTCCGAGGCAAGACACCAGGTTTCCCCATGGTTTAGCCATATCTCCCTGCTTATTCTCCTCCAGGCAGCAAGGGAAAGGTGGGAGGTGCTCTTTTCAAGGGATGGCAAGAAGAGGTCCTCTCACCTGACCAAGCAAGCCTGGATGGAGATCACAGAGGTGGTCAGTAGCCATGGGGTCAATTCTGGAATTGGATTCTGTGTTGCAAGAGAGTCAATGAACTCCTTCATTTCGCCAAGGTGAGTCCCACAAATCCATCTCCTCTTTGGGCTTGAATGTGGCTGCACAGGAGGGAGCACTGCATGAGGAAGGAGTGATCACAAAGGGAGTGAGGCATCACCACATCCTGTCAGATGCATGTCTGCATCTCGGCGACAGGTCACCTTCTTTCAGAGCTCACCCCCATTAAATCCCCTGAGAGCAGACATCGGGAGGAGACATTTGGGAGACCCAATCAGGGGACGAGGGGCTGCCAATAGCATAGGTATTCTGTTGTTATTTGTGCAAAGTCTGTGTCCCTCTTACCGCTTGCAGGAAAAAGAGGCCCATACCAGCAGGGAGTGGTGGAGGACTGGTGGTGCGATCCCTGATGTGAGTCCTTTGATGCCAACAGAAGAGGAAGCTCTGGAGCTAACGGGAGTCCAGGGCGGCTGTGCAATCATGGACAGTGAGACTGGAGTGTCCGTGCAGGAGAGTGAGGAGACATTGTGTTCATGTGTATCAACCACACTTCTGGAGATCCACATCATGCATGGTAGGCATGACAAGATCTGAGCAACCTAACCCACAAATGTTTGGGTTCTTTCATGCAGGTCACTTTAGAGACAAGCACAGCTATCTCTGAGAAGGCAGAGGATCAGTCAGAGGATGCACCATCACATTTTTTCCCTGCGCCCTCCACCAGCGCAGATAGTCTCACGTTGGTGAGTATGCGCTCAGGCTTGGATTAAGGGTCACCAGCTGGTGAGAGTACCACACACGCATCATGTGTCAGGCACCTGAGTGCATGGCTTCCTCCATCAAAAGGTTGGCGACCCTCACAGAGAGCCAGATCCCACCCAGTCTTCATCAGATTCCCGTCTTTCTATGGTCAGCAGGGAGTTTCAAGTGAGCCTTGAAAGGAAGGAGGAGAAGCTGACCTCCACAGATGGGGGTTGCCCTCAGGGTGCTCTGAGTGTGGACAGCAGCTCCTCAGCCCCTCCGCCAGTGACTCCAGCTCCAGTAGGTGCCATGCCTGAGGAGAGTCCTGCACCTGTGCAGGAAATTCTCAGGCAGCCGGGTCCCTCCAGTCCTCAGGCACCCAGAGGACGGCCGCCAAAGCCATCACAGGCCAAGGGGCAACCTGATCAGCAGCCTGCCTCCAGCAAAGCTGCTAGCGCCGGGAGTTGCACTGCACACAAAAGCATATAAAGAAGAGCACCTGGACGCACTTGGGGCTTCACAGGTGTATTAATTTTGGCCTTTGCATTGGTTGCTACAATTGTGGTAATAAATAGAGGTCAGAGTCATTGCTGTAAATGGCTCATGCTTTCATTGCTGACTTGTAAGATGCAACCTTGATCCTTGCTCCCTCATTGGACTGCCGGTGGAGACACAGGCTGTGTTTGATAAACGTCTCAGATGTGTTAGAGCACGTGATGAAGCAGAGCCCTAGGCACAGAATCAAGATAGAAAGGAGGCGGCAGGCAGAATACAGTGAGGTGAGTCTTTATTGATTTTACTCTGAGAGGCCATCATGGTGGCAGGATGTGGGTAAGTATGAGATTATCTCTTGCCTCCCTGGCCTGTCGCTCAATCTGCCTGACCTCTGGTGCATGGGCTTCAACATCCAGTGCTACCCGCTCATCACCCTTCTCCTCATCCTCCCCATTGGTGGAGGAGTAGCGTTCAGTCATGGCCTTGTCATGCAAGGCCTCTCCGCACTAGATTGTGCAGTGCACAGTAGACCACCACAATATACGAGACCCTCGCTGGGCCATACTGTAGGGCTCCACCAGATCAATCGAGGCAGTGGAATCTCATCTTCAGCAGCTCAATGGCATGCTCGATGGCTGCTCAGGTGGAGCCATGGCACGTGTTGTACCTCTCCTCTGCTGCGATACCTGCTTTCCTGACAGGCATGAGTAGCCATGGGCTGGATTTTACCGATCCCCCAAAGTCGGACTCCGTGGCGGGGGGGGCGCCTGAAGATGGGTCCGGAAAAGGTCTGCCACGCACCCCAACACTGGGAGGACCCGGCATGATCCTCCCTGCGGTGGCGAGGCTCTGTGGCAGCACCCCTGCCGCTGGGCGATGGGACCTGAATTTAAATATTTAAATTCATAAAGTGAATACATTTAAATGGACTGACCTTCAATCTTCCGGGCCCGTCGTGATCTTTGGCGTGGCGGCCGGCATTCCTGCGTGTTCAAATCCCTGTCCAGGGAAAACCAGCGTGACACTGTTGGGGAGGGGGGAGGAGTTAATATTTTCTGTTGGGTGGGGAGACAGGGTCGAATAAATGCAATGGGTGTAGGGAATGGTGGGAAGGGGTGAACTCTAAACTTAGTGCAGTCTGGGGGATGGAAAGGTCAGATTTAAACATTAAGTGTTTTGGGGGGAAGGGCAAATAATTCACGTAATTGTTATTGGGGGGTGGGAAAGGTGTTTAAAATTTATTTTATATATTTATAAATTTTTGGGGGGGATAATTCTTTAAAAATTCAAATTTGCCGGCAGGGCTGACTGCCCTTTAAAAAGGGCACTAGCGCCTGTGCACAAGCAGCTGATATTATTACTGGCATTGGACAGCCCGCCTCCACCACATGATTGGCAGGGGGGCGGGGGGCAGGCCGCCATGGCTATTTAAATGAGCCGTCACATGGGAGATCATGGCGGGGCTTCAGCTAGCAGCCTGGGCGGGTGGGCCGCCATATTTTGAGCTCGCCGCCAAGATCAGCGGTGGGCTCTTAAAATCCAGCCCCATGTCTTCAATGGGTAGCCATTGTCTCCGAGAATCTATCCCAGTCGAACAGGGGGCCTGAAAAGCTGTGGCACCTGGGACTGTCGAAGTATGTAGGTATCATGGCTGCTTCCTGGGAAGCTGTAGGAAACGCTTTTGGTGGTCGCAGACCAGTTGTACATTGATTGAATGGAAGCCCTTCCTGTTGATGGAGGCAGCTGGCAACTCCATGCGAGCCTTGATGGCCACATGCGTGCAGTCAATGACACTGGGGAAATCCAGCGATGGCACCGAATCTGATGGCCCTCTCTGCCTGACTGTCAGGGTCGATCTGGTATCGCACATAGTCATCGGCCCTCTTGAACATGGCATTGCTCACCTCCTTGATGCAGCTGCTTGGGAGAACCCACACATGTCCCCTGTGGATCCGTAGAAAAAAACAGATGTGTAGAAGGTGAGTGTCACACTGATCGTCAGGGTCACGGGCATTGGGTGTTCACCAAAGCCCATGGGTCACAGTTCATCCTGCAGTATGGCGCATAAATTGTTGATGGCCTCCCTGGAGAGCTGCAGTCTTCACTGACAATGCTGCTGTAACATTTGGAGATAGCTGAGGCGAGTCCAGTACACTCTCTGGCGTGGATAGGCCCTTCTTGTTGTGGCCGGCTTCTGCCGCGCTCCTATTGGAGCTTCACAGGCTAGCCCACCCGGATCCTGGTCCTCCCTCCTCTGAGCCTCTGCTGCACGATATAGGGATCCACAAAGACGGGGTGCTTGAGAATCATGCTAGCTTTTCAGTCGGTGGTCAGCTCCCATCCGCCTACCGTAAATTTCCAGCCCATACGCTGGAAGCATCATTCAGTCTATTCCCCTCCCAGGACTTAGCTTTGAGCAACTGCCAGTGAGGTAAGTGTCGTGATATTCATTTCTTCAAATGAGTGAGCTGCTTGCGGAGGTGCACCAGGTGCCGACAGCTTCCCTAAATTATTGAAATGAGGTTCGAGGCTCAACTTTGGGCGAGCCTCGGGCCTACCAGGGCGGCACAGTGGCGCAGTGGTTAGCACCGCAGCCTCACAGCTCCAGGGACCCGAGTTCGATTCCGGGTACTGCCTGTGTGGAGTTTGCAAGTTCTCCCTGTGTCTGTGTGGGTTTTCTCCGGGTGCTCCGGTTTCCTCCCACAAGCCAAAAGACTTGCAGGTTGACAGGTAAATTGGCCATTATAAATTGTCACTAGTATAGGTAGGTGGTAGGGAAATATAGGGACGGGTGGGGATGTTTGGTAGGAATATGGGATTAGTGTAGGATTAGTATAAATGGGTGGTTGATGTTCGGCACAGACTCGGTGGGCCGAAGGGCCTGTTTCAGTGCTGTATCTCTAATCTAATCTAATCTACCAGTTGGGGAGTGTTCTGCTAGCTGAGTGCTAACTCTGGGCCTGAAAACAGGAGATCACTGCCTTGTATCCATAGCCGTGTCACAGTGCGCTGATTAGAAATTCAGTCTGGCACAAACATTCTCCCTGAAATGATCGTACTTTATGCTACGATAACTCTAAAGCACAGAATTTTGTGCACGAGGGCAATAAATTTGTTGGTTCCAATGTGAACTGAGCACGAGAATGTCACAAAGGTCAAACACGGCTAATCATGATTCTTCCAAATTTGAAAGAGGGATGCATTGGGAGATACGCTCTTTGAAAGCTATTACACAATTAACAGACATGTTATCAAAGTTGCAGCATTTCATAGAATCTATTGAGTGAGGTTTAAGGAGTTAAACCATTGGAAAAATAACTCGGTGCTAATTTGGTTAAATCTGAGGCATCACAGTGTAACAAACAAGAAAAGCAACAGCAGCAATTTAATAATTAGAAACACTCTAAGTATTTGAGCTTGTTGCTGCTGCTTGTTATTTTATAGCATGGTCTCCAGCACAGTGCTGTTTTACTGTATTATAAAACACCACCAAGTGAGTTCAAGGCAGGTACAAATTGCTTTATTAGCCACTGAATTGCTGCTGTTGCTTTTTTTCTGTTGCTTCAAAGTCATTTGTATTTATTTGAGCAAATTCTTTTCACGAATCATTGCTTTTCTAAATCAGCAGTTCGCCAGTTGATTGATCGAGAATTTATTGAATTGGAAAATAAGCTTGTCTGAAAAATAGGTTTGTGTGTAAAATAATAAATAATTATATGGCCGAACAGGAATTCAGGAGTTTATAAATGTAGTCGGTGGAAAAACAAGTTCATCAATTCAGTTTAGGAACTACTATTTCAGTTACCTCCGAAAAATACTCTGCTACAGTCTACATTTCTGGACAGAGTGTAATTCTATAGGCCCATAAACTAAATTCAACACCGTCCCTAGCTGTATAACAGCATGTAATGTTTTCTTGATAGATTTTCAAATTCCACCAAATAGCACTGTGATTCAGGAAAACGTGCCTTCATTGTGAAGAACGGTCTGAAAAATGATTATATTAATCACACATCTTTTCTCAGTTGCCCTCCCCTGCATGAGGTTAACAAAAGTATCAGCCATTCCTTGATCTTGTATACGTTTACTCAGATGACATATACATACTTTAAAGCTATGAATGACTTCACTCAGCTTCCCTGGTATACTTTTTAACAAAAGCAATGGAGCGAAGACTCCTGCAAAGCCTCAACATGAGGGCCGCAGAGATGCCTGATGGTCAAATTGCTCCATCTGGGGTTTAGCCATTAGTCAAGTTCTTAACCCTTCTCATATTCTTTGTTTAACTGCCCTCATTCTGTTTCAGTTTAGCTGTACTGCTGCCAAGTTCAGGAGCAATCCATTTAACATGAATGCTATTGATATGCTTATCACCCACCATTTTGTTCATTTAAAAGCTTGTAATAATGCAGTTGAATGTCAGTGACCAGGACATATGCTTTAGCACGTGGCCAGAGAAGAAGAAGCAAACAGCTTAAGCTATACCAGATTTTCACACCAAAATGTGGTTCTATGGGCAAACACAAGTTTGTGAAATGTGACAATACCAGTGTTTAAAACAACAGTTAAAGTATTTAAAATGTACAAACTGAATCACAGCACCTTTCACCATCACTATACTTGCAGGTGCACCATAATCAGAGGTGTCCTCGCATTTTAAACCTTAGAAAACCTAGAATAACCTTTTAATAGTTAACCAGTTTAACTGCAACAGACTCGAGGCAATAAAGTCCAACTATGTTAGACTTGCTAGACCCCCACCTGCCAAGATTGAGGCATATTAATTTTGTCATATGAACATTGATTTGAAAACTATTGCTGAAGTGAAGAAAGGATGTGTTCAAAAAATCACCAGGCCCCTGGCTGGAAAGACATTTGCATATTAATAGACAGTGCTTGTGGAGACAAAGGGGTTACTTCCCTTATCCAATTTACCCCACAATGGACTTTGAGCGCCAAGTATTGTGCATAAGAAGAGATATTCCAGGTTCGGCTGAGACCAGAAAATCCACAATCAGACGTGGTCAGACCAGCTGGTCACGTGACTAGTCTGCTTGGCAACCTGTTTTTTTCTGAATTGTACAAACAGTTTGAACTGAGAGTGTCTGTTTGCTCCTGGACTGAAAAGACTTCTCCTGGCTGGCTCACCACAGCCTCTCCTGTCTGCTCCCATCATTTTCTCCCAGAACTCCAAATCCACTGGAGACACATGACCCCCAAGAGAGAAAACCCTCCTACAGCGAACAAGGTTTAAGAAGAATACTGGGCTCCAACGAAAAGCAAGATCTACCTACAATCAAGGACTCTACAGTGAGCTCGAAGATCCATAACAAAAACCCTCCAGATATTGCCTCAAACTTTAACACTATTTCTTCTGCTCTGTCTCTATCTGCATGTGGGTATCGTGTATGCATGCTTGCGTCAGTGCGTCGTGTATCCATAGGCATTAACCAAATTAGAGTTTAAGTTCAATAAATTTCAACCTTTCTTCTTTAAACCTAAGAAAACCTGTTGGTGCTGATTTCTTTGCCTTATAATTGGAAGGCGGTGAACATGGATTCACCAAAGGGGAGCTAAAAACATGGTGTGTTAAAAATTAAACACTGTTACAGTAAGACCAAGTGAAGGCTGAGAGGGACCCCTAGACTTCTTTCTCACCTGGCCGTAACAATGTCTGGTAGTAGTGCATAGGTGTGTTGCCTCCAGCAGTGAAATGGAAACAAGCACCTACAGTATTAACTCCAATAAACATGGTGCAGCAGCATTCCTCCTAGTCACTAATGGTAACATTTCCAATGGTAGAAATCTCAGAATCCCTTTTTCATAACTGGCTGTTGATCAATAGAAGCCTTGGATGTGTCTCATTCTGTCACCTTTTCAGTTAGGTCAGAATATCAAAGCTAAACAACTCTGAGTGGTCTTTATTTATTTATTTATTTAGAGATACAGCACTGTCTTCTCAATTCTCACATGCGTCACAGTCAAGAGACTGCTTTCTCCCAGATTTCTGACACCACCACTCTTCAACTGGCCACTAGGAGGTTTATACAAGTGGCCTGACAGTAACATTGATGTTCTTTTACTTCCTGTGGGGAGGCACCGGATTACTATCTGACAGAGCTGAGGCTGCAAGCTCAGCCCCCTGGAAGATCAAATCTGTGTCTCACTGCTCTGCGATGGCCCATGTCTTGAACAGACTCTTCCTGTACACCACAAATTTTCTCTTTTGTTTCCTGCGCAATTTTCAACAGATGCTAATAAGTCATTAGCCCAGAAGGATATGGAGTTGATTTGATTGTTTCCAGAATGATTAAACTCTTCCCACATTTCCTTGCATCTATTCAGCCACATACCTTGTTCCCACACTGATAATTTGGGATATTCTCTTTCTCTATATTTGCTGTTGATGTGGCTCCTTACTGTTCTTTTACTTGTCCCTTTGTGTTTCACCATCTTGACTTATTTTCCTGCGTCATCTATCCTCCTTGACTTTTTGATTTTTCCTTTCTTTTTCTTTGCTCCTCCTCTCTCTCTTGACTCACCTGCCTGCCACTCCTGTTTCCTTTCTTTATCCTTCTCTGCTCTCATTTCCAGAATCTTGAATGGTACCTTTTATTGGACTGACCCGAAAATAATGTGCAGCACATGCTCTGTCGAAATGAATAAAAAAGATACTTAATAACTTAGCACAGTGGCGCAGTGGTTAGCACTGCAGCCTCGCAGCTCCAGGGACCCGGGTTCGATTCTGGGTACTGCCTGTGCGGAGTTTGCAAGTTCTCCCTGTGTCTGCGTGGGTTTCCTCCGGATGCTCCGGTTTCCTCCCACATGCCAAAGACTTGCAGGTTGATAGGTTAATTGGCCATTATAAATTGCCTCTAGTATAGGTAGGTGGTAGGGAAATATATAGGGACAGGTGGGGATGTGGTAGGAATATGGGATTCGTGTGATTAGTATAAATGGGTGGTTGATGGTCGGCACAGACTCGGTGGGCCGAAGGGCCTGTTTCAGTGCTGTATCTCTAAACTAAACTCAAAAACTTTGGAACTTCTACAAAAATATTGTGATTATTCTAGCAGTCTGGTTGTGTCCTAGAAAGTGTGTTGAAACAAGCATCCATACCCATATACCAAATGGGGTCCCATTGAGCCATATACAGCTCTGTATAGATAGAAGCACTGACGAATCATGTTGTAAGGCCCTTTTTCATGATTTCAGTGTGCTATCTACTGTGAGCAGAAAGTACAATTATGAGCCAATGGTAGTGAGACTCCCTTTTTACTGGGTTTCCTGATCTGTCACTGTATTACTGCTTCCTGTGCAGCCCTAATGATTCTTATAAGCATTTTTACTTTTGGGCTGTAAAATTGGCTTATGATGTAATCGCATATAATAGATTGGGCCAGCTTAATGTCCATTTACTGACATATGCTGTGAGGTAAAGTTTCAATAGTCGACTATGCCTGCTGGCTAGGGTGGCCAGAAAATGTAGGCCTGCCAAGGATTTCCATACAACTGCACAAGGCGTCTACTTTATGAATCAGCCTCCAATGGGCCTAGAGAAGAATGGAGACACAGGCCAGCATCTAAATGTGGGAGAATGGCACGCTTGCAAAATGTGATGCAAAAGTAAACACACCTATAGGTTTCCTGTCCTTTACTGTTGAGTTATTTCAACTGGGATAAATAATCATTATTTTGTACTTAAGATTATTTCACCTAACACTTTCTGAGAGGAGGCTCTAGTTTACTGCAAACTGTAAATTATTTGTTTGTCAGATTGAATATAAATGCAAACCATCACACTTTGTGAAAATAGGCGACAGGTTTAGATAGAGGCTCTGGATCGGCGCAGGCTTGAAGAGCCGAAGGGCCTGTTCCTGTGCTGTAATTTTCTTTGTTCTTTGTTCTTGATATTTAGGGGTATAGTGTATGTGTCAACAGGGTGGGGAGGGATATGGTGTCCAGAGTGTACGGGTGGGGATGCAGTTTCCAGCTTCTGCACCATAATGGCACTGATTTCACCTGCATTGCCAAGGGGAGGTACCAGGTAGCAACCAGAGGACTCCCAAAAGGGAAGAGAAATAACCAATTGCCAATCACTTGTTGGCACATCTGCAAACAGCTTGGCTGAAGAGGTTCATCAGCAAGGGCCTGGCAACAAGTTGTTCATCCATCCTCTTGGTCTCAGGTGCTTGCACTGCATTCTCTGTGGCTTTGAAGATGGTTTTTTGAACCAGTCTAATTTTCAAGTATCCCAGACACATTATACCCATTATATATCCATTGTACACTGGATTTATGAATCCTGCAGTGGACATGCCAATGAGCTACATGTGAACTTCTGCTGCAAACAGCTTTGCAAGGCACAGCTCACCTCATGTTGATATATGTCAAGCGTAACTCACCATGTAGATATTTAGGATCAGAATATTAAAAGTAGCAAGAACCCTTTCACCCCCAGTTTAATAGAAGATGACACTTCTAATTGTGCAGCATTCCCTATAAATCATGCTGGTTATCAGATTTTCTTTGTGCTTAAGTTCCTGTTGTGGGACTTAAACCTACAATCTTCTAACTCAGAAGCAAGCATGCTACCAACTGAGCCACAAGTGACACTCAAGTGAAATAAAAGGAAGGAAAGAAAGATTAGATTAAGCAAGAAAGCGACAGAAAGAAAAAGTAAAAAAAATGTTTTGCTTTTAAATTTTATAATTTTTAAATCTCCAACAATGTTTAAAACCTGAAGGAATGAGACTCCACATTTGTAAAAGTTAATTTTCAGTGCCAGAGTTGTTAGGTAGTAATTAACACTTATCACATTGTTAAAATGGGACTTAAACTGAAATGGACAAGACCTAACTTTCTGTGGTCGGTTTAGTTTGTATCTTACCATGCAAATACAAGCATTTCATGCCATTCAATGCATGCCAATGGTGAAGCAGATAGTGAGGGGCCACTTTCGCAAAGCTAATGGCGAAGCTGTGCAACTTGGACAGCAACTTTTGGATATTTGAGTTTAACCACGCATCTGCCCCTCACCTGAAGTTGCTGTAGCATTTGTGCATAAATGCTCACAATGCCTTTAGCCTCACTATTACAGTGACAGCAAAATCTGGACCAATAGAAAAGCCCCTGTTATAATATTAAGAATGTAAGAATCTTTAAGAAGATGAAAAGCACATTTGACTCAACAAACCTATCCCATCTTCATTAATCTCAACCCTGGCTGCCTGGCTTCTCATCCTATTACTCAATTCCTCTCCTTAACTATATCTGCTTGCCTTTTATTCAGCTTAATTGCTAAAACCAATCCCTAGTAACACCCTTAGTGTATATTTCTGCCAGACATTCGTTTTTGCCATTAACTTCTACACTTTAGATTGCGGCTCCTGACATGCAAACATCCTAATAGAGCAAACCATCCGCTGCGATTTTATTTTGTTGCAACAAATACATTTTAAGATCCAAAATCTAGATGTGGATTGGAGAGTGTCATAGAAGCATGGAGCAGAGCGAAGAATGCAGTGTACCAGTGGGAGAGTGGTGGAGAGAAGCAAGCACGTAAAATCATAGTGGGAGACTTCGGAAAACATATGGGATTGTGATGGATATGGGGATTTATGTGTTTTTTTTATGTATACTCAGAGGGATGGCTCAGCTATCTATGGTCTGCATATGTGGAGCGAGGGGTTTTATTTCTTCTGAGGATCTAATGCATCAATTTCTATCTTGTGAAAAAAATAACTGTCGGTGCTTACCTGCATAGGATAAAATATAAAATTTTACCTCAACTCCATGGAGCGCAGATGGTTTTGCATTCCATCAATTTCTCTCCTTCCTGCCAAACTTGTGTGAAAATTAATATTATGTTAAATGGTTTCATGTACACAGCATCCGTAGAATGTCACAGAGCTCTATTGAGATGAGACTGTAGATATCTCATAGCCAGTGTATGGAAATCTTCTCTAATATCCTGGATTATATTTGATTCTATAATTATGCCACAATTCGCCTATCAGATTTCCACTCTTCTACATTTATTACATTTATGGGTATCATGGTGCTTGTACATCACATCTAACGTTTAACTTGACTATATGACAAGAGATCATTTCTAATTTAGGGCAATTTTAAAATGTATTCATGCACAAGCAAATTAATTTTAATGTAGATTAAAATGGAAACCCACTGTGATAATTTGCAGCAATTTGCATTATGTAAACAGTTGTCATCAAAGCCTTCCTAATTGCACTGGTGTAAAAATTAAGATCACAGATTTAACAAAAATTAAAGATAACAAACTGAGAAATGCAGCATTAGAACATTTTGGCTCAACTATAACTTCCCCATCTGGCAAAAACCAGGCCTGGGTGTGGCATGGGTCAGGGGCAGCAGTTAAAATTGACTTTTTGACTTCTTCCTTGGCTCAATCTGCCCAACTGCAATTATAAGTTGCAGCCAGCAGGGGCACCTGCTGCAAACCAGCAGGGTTCTGTTTAAATATGTAAGTCAGGCCCCAATGGCTTCACAGCCTGATCTGCTATTTTATCCTGAGGCCTGAGAGGCAGAGCAGTGGTGGTTTCCCCGCCAGGCCAACCCTGTTGGGAAGAGCAGCTAGAACCAGAGCAAGCAAGGTTAATCTATTAACATTTAATTTGCTTGCTTGTCGACCAGGAGAAATGCTTCTCTAGGCCTCACGAGGAGGCTTGGAACTCCCCTAGTCCTTCCCTCCCCACCATGATTTCCCTGCTGAGCTTTCTTCAATCTAATTACCTTATGCGGGAACCGTTCTCTCGGTTGAGGGAGAAATGATAGCCAGGGCACGAGGAAAACTCCCTGCACTTCCTCAAATAGTGCCATGAAATCTTTTATGTCCACCAAGACAGGCTGATAAGGCCTTGTTTAATGTTGCTTCCAAAAGACGCCACCTCCGAAAGTGCAGCACACCGTCAGCAGTGCACTGGGTTGTCAGCCGAGACCATGAGCTCAGGTCTCCGGAGTGGGAATGGAAAATGTCTCTTTCTGACTCCAAGGTGAATGAATAGCAAGCTGACAGTATGGGGAGAAAAGAATAGTTTGGCAAATCTCAGCACGTCTGCAATGAGAGCTGCAGAGTCTGGTGAGAAGGAGTTTTAAGGGTTAATTTCTATCGAAAGTCTATTTTTTTCTTCAATTTAGCAATTAACTAAAAATCATTCCTTAAGTTAAGAGAGGTTAAGTTTTATTCCAACACTAAAACAGAAGTATACTCTGCGAGCTGTTGTAGCTAGTTAGAATTAGAATTAGAATTAGAATTAGAATTAGAATTAGAACATTACAGCGCAGTACAGGCCCTTCGGCCCTCGATGTTGCGCCGACCTGTGAAACCATCTGACCTACACTATTCCATTTTCATCCATATGTCTATCCAATGACCACTTAAATGCCCTTAAAGTTGGCGAATCTACTACTGCTGCAGGCAGGGCGTTCCACGCCCTTACTACTCTCTGAGTAAAGAAACTACCTCTCACATCTGTCCTATATCTATCACCCCTCAACTTGAAGCTATGTCTCCTCGTGTTTGCCATCACCATCCGAGGAAAAAGACGCTCACTATCCACCCTATCTAACCCTCTGATTATCTTATATGTCTCTATTAAGTCACCTCTCCTCCTCCTTCTCTCCAACGAAAACAACCTCAAGTCCCTCAGCCTTTCCTCGTAAGACCTTCCCTCCATACCAGGCAACATCCTAGTAAATCTCCTCTGCACCCTTTCCATAGCTTCCACATCCTTCCTATAATGCGGTGACCAGAACTGCACGCAATACTCCAGGTGCGGTCTCACCAGAGTTTTGTACAGCTGCAGCATGACCTCGTGGCTCCGAAACTCGACCCCCCTACTAATAAAAGCTAACACACCATATGCCTTCTTAACAGCCCTATTAACCTGGTTAGCAACCTTCAGGGATTTATGCACCTGGACACCAAGATCTCTCTGTTCATCTACACTACCAAGAATCTTCCCATTAGCCCAGTACTCTGCATTCCTGTTACTCCTTCCAAAGTGAATCACCTCACACTTTTCCGCATTAAACTCCATTTGCCATCTCTCAGCCCAGCTCTGCAGCCTATCTATGTCCCTCTGTACCCTACAACATCCTTCGGCACTATCCACAACTCCACCGACCTTAGTGTCATCTGCAAATTTACTAACCCACCCTTCTGCACCCTCTTCCAGGTCATTTATAAAAATGACAAACAGCAGTGGCCCCAAAACAGATCCTTGCGGTACACCACTAGTAACTAAACTCCAGGATCAACATTTGCCATCAACCACCACCCTCTGTCTTCTTTCAGCTAGCCAATTTCTGATCCAAAGCTCTAAATCACCTTCAACCCCATACTTCCGTATTTTCTGCAATAGCCTACCGTGGGGAACCTTATCAAACGCCTTACTGAAATCCATATACACCACATCCACTGCTTTACCCTCATCCACCTGTTTGGTCACCTTCTCGAAAAACTCAATAAGGTTTGTGAGGCACGACCTACCCGTCACAAAACCGTGCTGACTATCTCTAATGAACTTATTCTTTTCAAGATGATTATAAATCCTGTCTCTTATAACCTTTTCCAACATTTTACCCACAACCGAAGTAAGGCTCACAGGTCTATAATTACCAGGGCTGTCTCTACTCCCCTTCTTGAACAAGGGGACAACATTTGCTATCCTCCAGTCTTCCGGCACTATTCCTGTCGACAATGACGACACAAAGATCAAGGACAAAGGCTCTGCAATCTCCTCCCCAGAGAATCCTAGGATAAATCCCATCTGGCCCAGGGGACTTATCTATTTTCACACTTTCCAAAATTGCTAACACCTCCTCCTTGTGAACCTCAATCCCATCTCGCCTCGTAGCCTGAATCTCAGTATTCTCAACAACATTTTCTTTCTCTACTGTAAATACTGACGCAAAATATTCATTTAACACTTCCCCTATCTCCTCTGATTCCACACACAACTTCCCACTACTATCCTTGATTGGCCCGAATCTAACTCTAGTCATTCTTTTATTCCTGATATACCTATAGAAAGCCTTAGGGTTTTCCCTGATCCGATCCACCAATGACTTCTCGTGTCCTCTCCTTGCTCTTCTTAGCTCTCCCTTTAGATCCTTCCTGGCTAGCTTGTAGCTCTCAAGCGCCCTAACTGAGCCTTCACGTCTCATCCTAACATAAGCCGCCTTCTTCCTCTTGACAAGCGCTTCAACTTCTTTAGTAAACCACGGCTCCCTCGCACGACAACTTCCTCCCTGCCTCACAGGTACATACTTATCAAGGACACACAGTAGCTGCTCCTTGAATAAGCTCCACATTTCGATTGTTCCCGTCCCCTGCAGTTTCCTTCCCCATCCTACGCATCCTAAATCTTGCCTAATTGCATCATAATTTCCTTTCCCCCAGTTACTTAGGTAGCTGGCTTAAACTGATTTTCAGAAGCTTGAATCAGTTGTTTTTCTGAAAGTATAAAAGCAGGGCTTCTTCAGTGCTGCTTCATCGGCACTGAGAGCTGCTTTGAGTGCACAGAGTGTAAAGTGAGAGTTTGGTGAGTGAAGGAGTTCAGTGAAGGAGGTGCTCCTTTCTTCTACCTTTTTCAGCCTTCAGTTACTGGATCTTACTTCGGTACAGGGGAAGAAGCTAATTGGTGAGTAACTGGTAAGTTATTCTACTTATTCTAATTGTAATAAATAGTTTTTTGAAGTTACGGCATGGCAGATCAGCTCGGCCAATTGGAATGTACATCCTGCGGCATGTGGGAAGTCATGGACGCACCATGCGTCCTAGAGGAACACATTTGCAGGAAGTGTCACCGGCTGCAAAAGCATGAGCTCTGGGATTCGGAACTCGAGCGGCAGCTGCAGTCACTGTTGTGCATCCGCGAGACAGAGGACTATGTAGGTAGCAGGTTTAGGGAGGTGGTCACACTGCAGGTTAGGAGCATGCAGGCAAAGAGGGAATGGGTGACCACCAGGCAATCTAAGAGAACCAGGCCGGTCGTGCAGGAGGCCCCTGAGTCTTTCTTGCTTGCTAATTGGTTTTCCATTTTGGCTACTGGTGAGGGCAATGGTCCCTCAAGGGAGTGCAGCCAGAGCAAAGTCCATGGCACCACGGGTTGCTCAGCTGCACAGGAGGGGAGGAAGAAGAATGGAAGAGCAATAGTAATAGGAGATTCGCTATTCATGGGATCAGACAGATGTTTCTGCAGCAGTAAACGTGACTCCAGGATGGTGTCTTGCCTCCCTGGTGCCAGGGTCAAGGATGTCAGGGAGCAGCTGCAGGACATCCTGCTGGGGGAGAGTGAACAGCCAGAGGTCATGGTCTACATTGGTACCAATGACAGAGGTAGGAAGAGGGATGAGGTCCTGGAAGCAGATTTTAGGGAGTTAGGAAGGAAATTAAAAAGCACAACCTCAAGAGCAGTAATCTCAAGATTACTCCCAGTGCCATATGCTAGTGAGCATAGGAATAGGAGGATTGATCAATTGGACACGTGGCTGGAGAATTGGTGTAGGAGGGAGGGCATCATATTTCTGAGGCATTGGGACCAGTTCTGGGGCAGGTGGGATCTGTACAAGATGGACGGGTTACACCGAAACAGGACGGGAATAACATTCTCACAGGGAAATTTGCTTGTGCTGTTGGGGAAGGTTTAAACTAGCTTGTCAGGGGGATGGAAACCTGAGGGGTAGCTCAAATTGGAAGTAAGTAAAACTGGTAACAGGAAGTAGAAAAGTACCAAGTGAAATTTGAAGGCAGGCAAAATAAAGGCATTTATCAACTTGGCTTAGAATGCAGAATAATATCAAAAAGACAAGGTTAAGGGCACTCCACATGAATGCATGCAGCATTCGCAACAAGATAGATGATTTAAAGGCACAGAGGTAAATGGGTATGGTCTAACTGCCATTACAGAAATGTGACTACAGGGTGACCAAGACTGGGAACTGAATATTCAAGGATATTCAACATTTAGGAGGGACAGGCAAAAAGGAAAAGGAGGTCATGTTGCACTGATAATAAGGGATGGGATCAGTACATTAGTAAGGGAGGATCTCAGATCAGAAGAACAAAATGTGGAATCTGTTTGGGTGGAGCTAAGAGACAGCAAGGGGCAGCAAACATTGGTAGGAGTTGATTATAGGCCACCAAACAGTAGTGGTAGTGTGGGGCATGATATTAATCAGGAGATTAGAGAAGCATATAGCATGAGTAATACAGTAATCATGGGTGACTTCGATCTGCATATATAGACTAGGTAAACCTAATGAGCACTAATACTGTGGAGGACGAGTTTCTACAGTGTGTTAGGGATGGTTTTCTAGGGCAGTATGTTGAGGAACCGACTGGAGAACAGGCTATTTTAGATCTAGTATTATGTAATAAGAAAGTGCTAATTAATAATCTTGTTGTAAAAGAACATTTAGGGAGAGTGACCATAATATGATAGAATTTTACATTATGTTTGAAAGTGAGGTACTTCAATCTGAAGCCAGGGTGTTAAATTAGAACAAAGGAAATTATGAAGGTATGAGGGGAAAATTGGCTGAGGTGGATTGGGAAAATACCTTAAAACGTATGACAATACATAGGCAATGGATAGTCTTTAAAGAATTATTACATAGTTACAGCAACTAAACATTCCATCAAGGCACAAAAACCCAAAAAGATAGGTCAGTCAACTGTGGCTAACAAAGGAAGTTACGGATTATATAAGATTAAAAGTAAAGGCTTATAAAGTTGCCAGAAATAGTAGCAAACCTGAGGATTGGGAGGATTTTAGAATACAGCAAAGGAGGACCAAGAAACTGAAAGAAAGGGAGAATAGAATATGAATGTCTTCTTCTTCTTTGGCCTCCTTGTCTCGAGAGACAATGGGTAAGCGCCTGGAGTTGGTCAGTGGTTTGTGAAGCAGCGCTTGGAGTGGCTATAAAGGCCAATTCTAGAGTGACAGACTCTTCCACAGGCACTGCAGATAAAATTGGTTGTTGGGGCTGTTGCACAGTTGGCTCTCCCCTTGCGCTTCTGTCTTTTTTCCTGCCAACAGCTAAGTCTCTTAGACTCGCCACACTTTAGCCCCACCTTTATGGCTGCCCGCCAGCTCTGGCGATCGCTGGCAACTGACTCCCACGATTTGTGATCAATGTCACAGGACTTCATGTCACATTTGCAGACCTCTTTAAAGCGGAGACATGGTGGGTCTGATACCAGTGACGAGCTCGCTGTACAATGCGTCCTTGGGGATCCTGCCATTTTCCATGCGGCTCACATGGCCAAGGCATCTCAAGCGCCGATGGCTCAGTAGGGTATATATGCTGGGGATGTTGGCCGCCTCGAGGACTTCTTTGTTGGAGATACGGTCCTGCCACCTGATGCCAAGGATTCTCCGGAGGAAGCGAAGATGGAATGAATTGAGACGTCGCTCTTGGCTGACATATGTTGTCCAGGCCTCGCTGCCATAGAGCAAGGTAGTGAGGACACAGGCTTGATACACTCGGACTTTTGTGTTCCATGTCAGTGTGCCATTTTCCCACACTCTCTTGTCCAGTCTGGACATAGCAGTGGAAGCCTTTCCCGTGCACTTGTTGATTTCTGCATCGAGAGACAGGTTACTGGTGATAGTTGAGCCTAGGTAGGTGAACTCTTGAACCATTTCCAGAGCGTGGTCACCGATATTGATGGATGGAGCATTTCTGACGTCCTGTCCCATGATGTTCGTTTTCTTGAGGCTGATGGTTAGGCCAAATTCATTGCAGGCAGCCGCAATCCTGTCAATAAGTCTCTGCAGACACTCTTCAGTGTGAGATGTTAATGCATCATCGTCAGCAAAGAGGAGTTCCCTGATAAGGACTTTCCGTACTTTGGTCTTCGCTCTTAGACAGGCAAGGTTGAACAACCTGCCCCCTGATCTTGTGTGGAGGAAAATTCCTTCTTCTGAAGACCTGAACGCATGTGAGAGCAGCAGGGAGAAGAAGATCCCAAACAGTGTAAGTGCGAGAATACAGCCCTGTTTCACGCCACTCAGGATAGGAAAGGGGTCTGTAATATGAATGTAAACTAGCAAAAAACATACAAACGGCCTGTAAAAGCTTCTATAGGTATGTAAAAAGGAAACGTTTGGCTAAGACAAATATGGGTCCATTGCAGGCAGAGTCAGAAGAATTTATAATCGGGAATAGAGAAATGGCAGAGAAGCTAAATGATTACTTTGTGTCTGTCTTCACTGAGGAAGATACAAGAAATCTCCCAGAATTAGAGATCCAAGGAACTAGGGAGAATGAGGAATTGAAGGAAACTAATATTAGTAAGAAGGTCGTATTGGAGAAAATAATGGGACTGAAGGTTGATAAGTCCCTGGGACCTGATATTCTACTTCTCAGTGTGTTGAAAGAGGTAGCTATGGAGATAGTGGATGCATTGGTGATCATCTTCCAAAATTCTATAGATTCTGGAATGGTTCCTGCAGATTGGAAGGTTGCAAATGTCACCCCACTATTTAAGAAAGGAGGGAGAGAGAAAACGAAACTACAGACTTGTTAGCCTTACATCGGTAGTAGGGAAAATGCTAGAATCTATTCCAAAGGATGTGATAAATAAATTGGATAATAATGATCTGATTGGGCATAGTCAACATGGATTTATGAATGGGAAATAATGTTTGAAGAACGTATTGGAGTTTTTTGAGGATACTGCTAACAAAATTGATAAAGGGGAGTCAGTGGACATAGTATACTTGGATTTTCTGAAGGTCTTTGATAAAGCCCCCCACAGGAGGTTGGTGAGCAAATTAAAGCACATGGAATAGGAGGTAATATACTGGCATGGATTAAGAATTGGTTAACAGGCAGAAAACAGACAGTAGGAATAAACGGGTCATTCTCGCGTTGGCAGGCTGTGACTAGTGGGGTACTGCAAGGATCAATACTTGGGCCCCAGCTGTTCACAATTTATATCAATGATTTGGATGTGGGGAACAAATGTAACCTTTCCAAGTTCGCAGATGACACTAAACTAGGTGGGAATGTGTGTTGTGTGGAAGATGCAAAGCGGGTTCAAGGGGATTTGGACAGACTTAGTGAGTGGGCAAGAACATGGCAGATGGAATATAATGTGGAAAAATGTGACGTTATCCACTTAGGTTGAAGGAATAGATGTACAGAGTATTTCTTAAATGGTAAGCAATTAGAAAGTGTAGATGTACAAAGGGACCTGGGTGTCCTCGTCAATAAGTCACTGAAAGCTAACAGGCAGATGCAGCATGCAATTGGGAAGGCTAATGGTATGTTAGCCTTTGTCACAAGAGGATTTGAATACAGGAGTAGTGAAGTCTTACTTCAATTGTATAGAACCTTGGTTAGACCGCACCTGGAGTACTGCGTGCAGTTTTGGTCCCCTGACCTTATGAAGGATATTATTGCCATAGAGGGAGTGCAACAAAGGTTCACCAGCAATAAAAACAAAAAGTGCTGGAAATACTCAAAAGGTCTGGCAGCATCTGTGGAGAGAGAAGCAGAGTTAATGTTTCAGGTCAGTGACCTTTCATCAGTACTGGCCTTTGCTGTCAAACCTGCTGAGCATTTCCAGCACTTTTTGTTTTTATTTCAGATTTCCAGCATCTCCAGTATTTTGCTTTTATTGAAGGTTCACCAGACTTGTTCCCAGGACTGTCCTATGAAGAGAGATTGGGGAAACTGGGCCTGTATTCTCTTGAGTTTCGAAGAATGAGAGGTGATCTCATTGAAACCTACAAAATACTGAAAGGGATAGACAGGGTAGATGCAGATAAGATATTTCCCGTGGTTGGGGAGTCGAGAGCCAGCGGATACAATTTCAAAGTAAGGGGGAAGCCACTAAGGACAGAGATGAGAAGAAATTTCTTTACTCAGAGGGTTGTGAATCTTTGGAATTCTCTACCCCAGAGGGCTGTGGAAGCTCAGTTATTGAGTATGTTTAAAGCAGAGATCGATTTCTAAATACAAATGACATAAAGGGATATGGGGACAGTGTGGGAAAAGGCGCTGAAGTGGATGATCAGCCATGATTGAATTTAATAGCAGAGCAGACTCAATGGGCTGAATGGCCTAATCTTGCTGCTGTGTTCCTATGTGTTTGTGGGACTCCTATCACCTTAATCCCACTCCCACCTGGAAGAATTTCTGCCTGAAGTACATGACAGTTGAAACTATTTCAGAAGTAGGAGATGGGGAGAAGTGTTGATGCCAGAGGTGTTCTAAGTCATGCACAAATGGTGCAATAATATGTTTGCAATCAATGTGCATCACTCTTTTTTGTATGTTTACAAACCCAGAAAATTGCCAAACGCTTTTTCTGTTTTATCAGATGGAAGACCCCTCTATTTTGTACAGAAATGCGAGCAGGAACTAAATACATTTGTTTTTTAAACCAACGTCTGAATATCAGAATATATCAACAGTTCAAATACTTTTTGTTCACTTCAAAGGGCATCAGAGTTAATTTTGGGTCACTTCACTGTGTGGCATTTATAGCAGATAGAGCCACCTGCAATCAGCAAGAACAGCAAAAGCTTTATAAGATTTTTTTTCACCTCTATATTCCCCAGTTGTTTTACACAGCTAATGCATTTTGGAATTAAGATCTGTATGAAAAGAGCTCTGTCCAGATTGAACTTCAGGTCATGAGTGGTAAAGCTCATCGTCAGCAAAGGTCAAAACTTGATCAATAATCTGTTTATATCACATTGTCTGCTCTGATGGGTTTTCGTGTTAGGTTTGGTTCATGCATGGCCGAAAGGCAGTACTGACCTGTAATTTCCATCTTTCTGTGTGTTGCTGTCAGCCTGTGAACAAATGCCTTTGAATGGAAATTTCTACAATATATGTTGCTTTTCGCTTTTTTGAAATATCAATTTCCCAGGGCTGTCGATATTGCCAGCTGAAATCACTTGCAGTGAAATTTGCCAGTTTGACAACACACTAGGGCTATGGATTCAAAGCATATAGGCTACTCCTACATTTCCAAGGCAATCATTACTGGGGAACTAGGAGCTGTGGTGACTTGGACACAAACCTTTTACTTTCTCCAGCCCAGACTGATGGGATGAAAACCTCCCTTGCCTGAAATGAGTTTAAGCAGTGTATGGGTATGGTAACATAGTGGTCATGCAGAGAACATCAATTCAAATTCCACCATGGGCAGTTTGAGAATTTCCATTCATCTCTTTAAAATCTGGAAATAATATCAGTAAAGGTAACCATCAATCTATCAGATTGTTGTTAAAAAAGCAACTGGTTAATATCTCAACCAGGAGTATGTGGCCCCTAGGGGTTCCACAAGATTTCAAAGGGTCTGACAAAAATAAAAATGTAATTGACACGATAATAGAACAATCATAATTGGCGTTATGACAAATGATGGTCCAGATGCCTTGTCAATCAAGGGATGCTGGTCAATGAGAATGAATCAGAGCCAGGGTCTCTGTGTTTGCAAAGGTTTTGGTTAAAGTGTGGAGAGAAGGAAGAAAATCAAGGCAGCGGTGGCAGTTGGTGTTTGGACACAACGGGTGGAGGGAGACCCTGGATGGAGGAAGGGAGGGAGGGCACTGAACAAATCTTGTCCTTGCTTGTAAAATTATTACTTTTATGTTCATAAAGCAGCAACTGACAGGGGCTAGACCTGTGCTTAATGGTTTACAGCCATTGCACAAAAGCTCAAAATTTGTAAAAAGATTTTATATGCCTTTGGAGTCAATGTGTGCAGGTGCCATTTGATTGGAAAAATGCTAGTCGAGACAGGACTTGTTAAACTGCTGTGTAACTGAATTGTATTAGACTAAATCATTAATGCAGATATTGTAGTTTTTATAGTTGTTATTCTATGAGTGAATTTACAGGAGTGGTAAAGTTACAATTGAGTTTTTATCTGCTGTACCATTGGGAGGTAGAATTGTGTCCAGTACAATATTTATATAATATATGCATTTTTAAAAAGATGCTTGCTTATGGTACAAAAAAACTTGCAAATTGGAAGGATAATTATTTGAGATGTCATTGGGAGTGTGGCAAAAAGAATCTCAACCCATGGTTGGGAAAAAGTGGACGATAGCAGTCAATTTGTAAGTACAACAAAAATAATAAATATACATGTTTAGTTGTATAAGTTGTACACAGAAAAAAATACTTGTATTGCAGGGGGCCAATGGAATTTTTGGGAGGAGAGCAGCAGGAGAAAATGTTGAGAACCCCTGCTCTAGAGAAGGAAATCTGCAATTTTATCCAGGACTGGCCTATACATGACTCCAGTCCCACACCAACATGATTAGCTCTTAGCTGCCTTCTGAAGTGGCCTAACAAGCCATTCCATTGTATCAAACTCAGGGCAAATGGGATGAACAATAAATGCTGGCCTTGCCAGTGACACCTACATCCCAAGAACAAATTTTAGTAAAAGCCTACAGTGCAAAATTACTTTATATTCAGCACTTATTTTGATAATGTCACTCTCACACTGCCCAAAGGTGTTCCTGTGGATAATGGAAAAATATCACATCGAACCAATGGTTTATTGGGGTGGGGGGGATGCGTCTTCCGAGGTTGGGGTTAGGACAATGCAGAAGGGGCTTATCTCTGCATCTGGCTATGCTGTGTTTAACCTGGGAATCATTCATGCCAAAGTCCATGTTTTGACCACCCCCCCCCCCCACCCCCAACTCCCCTCAATGCCACTTTATACCCACAAGAAGAGCAATTCCCACCTGCTATGTGGGGTGGCTGAAACCATGACCAGCAGCAGGACAATTCGGGTAACAGTTGTTATGAGAAAAAAAGGAATGGCTGAAGGAAAGACTGAAGGAAAGAAAAAATTGAGAATCTGAGGGGGAAAGGAAAGGAGGACTAAAACTATGAGTGATGCATTGGAGGGGAAAATGGGGAAAAGGTAGGAGGAAGTAACAACATTAACTGAGGGAACAGAGAAAAGAGAGTGGCAGCTTCAACTAGTAAGAGTTGGAGGCAGAAAAGAGTACCATGCTGAAGTGAGGAGGAGAGGTATAGCTCAACGTGAACTGAGGGTATTGAACAGGGCGAGCATTTCCAACTTGAACTGAGGTGAGTCAAAAAGAGCCAGCACGAACTAGGAGGGTTTGAGGAGGTATCTATCTGTGGTCCTGAAATTCCATAGGGAGTCTCTCCCAATCACTTCGCAAATTTGGCGGAAGACTGGTGAAAGATTTTGTCCTGTAGTAAGGTCACAATTTTACTTCACTATCCTGCTCCAAATCAACGGGATAATAGGAGCAACAGCAGGAAAGTTGGGACGGAGAGGCTGACTGTCACATTACCACCACGACCATAACTTTTCTTCCTCTTCACTTCCCATCTCCAAGGCTGCCAGTGACCCTTGCCACAGGTAAATGCTGGTGGACACAATGGGTTCAGACTCCTGCCTGATATTGTCTGTTGCTGCTGCTGAGAAAATGGCAACAACACCCTTCAGGTTGTTACGTGGAGCTTATTCAGTCTGTGAATATAGGAGATGTGACTGTTTCCAGCACTAATTAATCAAGTGTAGTATCAAACCGTAAGCCGATAAGGAGCCACATAAAAGGTTACTACACAAGATAAGAGATCATGGTGTTGGGGTAATATATTAGCATGGATAGAGGATTGGCTAACTAACAGGGAGCAGAGGTTGGGATAAATGGGGCATTTTCAGGTTGACAAACTGTAATTAGTGGAGTGCCGCAGGGATCAGTGCTGGGGCCTCTATTTGTGATCTATATTAATGACTTGGATGTAGGGATAGGTAGGAAAGCAAGTTTGAGGAGGACACAAAGTGTCTGCAAAGAGATATAGATAGGTTAAGTGGTGAGCAAAAATTTGGCAGATGGAGTATAATGTGGAAAAATATGAAGTTGTCCACTTTGGCAGGAAGAGTAGAAAAGCAGATTATTATTTACATGGAGAGAGAGACTGCAAAATGCTGCAGTAAAGAGGGAACTGGGTGTTATTTTTTATTCATTCATGGGATGTGGGTGTCGCTGGTCAGGCCAGCATTTATTGCCCATCCCTAATTGCCCTTGAGAAGGTGGTGCTGAGCTGCCTTCTTGAACCGCTGCAGTCCATATGGGGTAGGTACACCCACAGTGCTGTTAGGAAGGGAGTTCCAGGATTTTGACCCAGCGACAGTGAAGGAACGGCGATATAGTTCCAAGTCAGGATGCTATGTGACTTGGAGGGGAACTTGCAGGTGGTGGTGTTCCCATGCATTTGCTGCTCTTGTCCTTCTAGTTGGTAGAGGTCGCGGGTTTGGAAGGTGCTGTCTAAGGAGCCTTGGTGCATTGCTGCAGTGCATCTTGTAGATGGTACACGCTGCTGCCACTGTGCGTCGGTGGTGGAGGGAGTGAATTTTTGTGGATGGAGTGCCAATCAAGTGGGCTGCTTTGCCCTGGACGGTGTCGAGCTTCTTGAATGTTGTTGGAGCTGCACCCATCCTTGTGCATGAATCATAAGAAGTTAGTAATGCAAGTAATTAGGAAGGCAAATGGAATGTTGGCATTTATTGCAAGGGGATGGAGCATAAAAGTAGGGATGTCTTGCTACAACTGTACAGGGCATTGGCGAGACCACAACTAGAGTACTTAAGGAGGGACATACTTGCTTCGGAAACAGTTCAAATAAGGTTCACGAGGCTGATTCTTGGAATGAAGAGGTTTATGAGGAAAGATTGAGCAGGTTGGGCCCATACTCCATGGAGTTTAGAAGAATGAGAGGTGATCTTATTGAAACATATAAGATTCTGAGAGGGCTTGACAGGGTATATGCTGAGAGGATGTTTCCCCTCATGGGGGAATCTAGAAACTAGGGGGCAAAGTTTCAAAATAAGATGGAGATGAGGAGAAATTTCTTCTCTGAGGGTCGTTAGTGTTTGGAATGCTCTTCCCCCAGAGAACAGTTGCGCCTGGGGCATTGAATATATTCAAGGCTGAGTTAGACAGGCTTTTTATTGACAAGCAAGTCAAGCGTTATTGAGGAGCAGGCAGGAAAGTGGACTTAAGGCTACAATCAGATCAGCCATGAACTTATTGAATGGCGGAGGAGGCTCGAAAGGCCAAATGGCCTACTCTTGTGTTCTCTTTGTTCCCAATGCACTGAAAGGGATATGTAGTGATAGAAACCATTTGATGCAGTGATGCTGTCGTCATTATCTAATTTTGAATGAGAGTTGGTAAATTGCCCATCTTCAGTAATAGTTGTGTAAACATAATGATTGTTGCAGTTTATTTGAAAAAAAGTTAACTAAGCTGTTAAATCATAGGCTGAATTAGTGCACATTTAATATTGTCATAAAATCATCTAAGGGATTATGTGGTGTTTACACTGCCCAAGCAGTGGGCCAGAAACCTGGCATTGTAATGTTGCTAGAACATATCACTGCTGAAACTCAGGGCAGGATATCCCCTGAGGGTTTCTGAACCCTGTCGTCAGGCTCAAATGGGGGTCAGAAGCCTGCACCATGTGGGAAACAGTCACTCAATGTGATTTTCCCCGGAGCGGCCAATTAATGGCTAGAGGGCAGCTCGCTGTCCAAATAAGGACGATGGGTGGGCTCTTGAAACTGCAGGACCAATCAGAGGCCTTTCAGCTTGGAAGCAGCAGCAGGCTGCGACAGCAGGTAAGGAAGGGAGAGGGTATTTCAAAATGGAGGCACCCTCTCTCCAACTATTTCAAATTTCAAATTAAAAAAATGACTTTTGCAGCCAGCTCCCCACTGTGAGGCGGAATCTCTCTACAGGGTGGCCTTCGCCTATGGCTGCTGCTGCTGTCGCATCCAGGCAGTCAAAGAGAGCCTCTAAGCCTGCTTGAAATGCTGGCTCCCTGGCCTGCCACCAGGAGACTGCCCCCAGGTACCTAAACTGACTACATCATGTCCAGAAACCTGAAGGCTGACTGGAAAATTCCAATTGGCCTCCGTTAATTGGCCTTAAGTGGCCCTTAGTGAGCCTGATCGGCTGCATGCCACATGCGGATGGGTAGCCCTGCTGCACACCAACACTCCACCCCCCCCAACCACCCCCCCCCACCCCCTCATCCCGCCTCCGTGAAAATGGCCCGGGGATGAGATGGAGCCGGGGAATTGGCACGTTGGCTGGCAGTGCTATCTTTAGTGCCCACCCGCCTCTGCTTCCGGCCCCGGTAGGGGCTAAAAATCAAGCCCTCAGTATCTGTTTTTGAGGTCGGGATGCTTGACTGTGGATGCAGGCTTTGATCTCTCTCCCACTGTCTCTGACAGTGTCATATGGATTTTTTACGCAACATTTTACTCTGAGTAATGTTCACAATATGACAAGTCTTGAAGCATTTTTATTCCGATGACGGGGGTCCCAGAGACAGACCGGAAGGTAGGGGAAACCCTGCCTCTGCCCTCTGTCATCGGAATAAAAGTTGCTATCTCACGACCAATTAATGGCCTGCCGTCGGTGATGCTGTCCCTTTAAGGGACAAGTTGCCACCTCCAGAGCTGCCAGTCAATCGGAGGGGCAGGAGCTCTGCAGTACTGGCAGTGTCACCAGGATCAGTGGCCACTGCCAGTACTGCAGGAAGCCCTGCAGTATCGAAGATGTCAGAGACCCCGGGACAGGTAAGTAGGGTTGGGCCGCTGGGGCCGTTCAGGCAGGCCCCACCGATGGGGTGGAGGTGGGGTTAATGAGGATGGGGGGAGGATCTTCCCGGGCGGGTGGGGGCAGCCATCATCATTGGGCGACCCTCTGGGGGCTATCGATTGCGCCCCCCCAGGAGGCTGCCTCAATTTGCCTGGGGCGGCAAGGCTGTCCTCGGCCTTCCCAGCCCTGGACAAAATAGCAGGGGACCCAGGCAATGTCAGGAACAGCACCTCATGCTATTTTGTTTGCTCCACAGCCTCCGTTCCCATCTCCAAGGGCGGGATAAAATCCTGCCCATTATTCGAGTAACATTCAAAGAAGTCGACGAGAATTTGAGTTACATTATACCTAATCTGTTCTCAGCCACAGACATTAAACTCACAACAAAAAACAATAGAGACCGATTCCTGGCCATATTGGATTGCCTGGGCACAGCAGACAGAGAATGATCAGCTGGGAGGATTGCACACCTGAAGGAAAGTTTCACTTATCTCACAAAAGAATGAAAGACCTGCATTTATATAGCATCTTTTCACATCCACAGGATATTCCAAAGCACTTTACAGCCAATGAAGTATTTTTTGAAATGTGGTCACTGTTGTAAGGTAGAAAGCAAGGCAGCCAATTTACGAACAGCAAGGTCCCATTTTTCGATGTTGGTTGAGAGATAAATATTGTCCAGGACACCAGGAAGAACTCAATCTGCTCTTCTTCAAAATAGTGCTGTGGGATCCTTAATGCCTACCTAAGAAGGCAGCATGTGGGGTTGACCATGGAGGCTGGAATTGGGCCCCAAGGTAACATCTAGTTTTACCAGGAGAAAAGCTGCAGAAAGAAGTACCAAGTTGCAAGTGTACATGTAGAGTGACTAACATGTGTCAACCTGAGTATCAAGATGTGACTGTACATTGTGCCGCTGGATTCCTCTAAAATATTATGGCCTGTAAAGATGCGAGTTGACATGGTTTCCTATTTCGCATTGTATCTTAAAGGTGTGCCCTCCCAAAGTAAGGCTATGCATGACATGCAAAGAACAAACTGTAAGGCTATGTGCAGGGTTGATATGAGTGAGAAGTACATGCAGAACATTTGCTTCCTTTAAGTGTACAGTCTTCTTCTCCATCCATTTCCAGGCCCAGGGATACTACACACAGTTTTGAACAATGCTTACTCCCTGCTGCCGGGAATGGTGCATTGGTAATCTTTTGGGAGGGTGACCTGAAGTGTCACATCAGACAGCCTCCTCACACTTGTTCATGCAGTTGTAGGCCCATTCAGCCATCTATTAAACAGGGGTCAGGTGCTGTAAGACACCAACAGGATATATTTTGTGCCTCCACATTAGCTTTGTTTTCACGTTCTTTATGCCCAAAACTTCAAACCACCAGCAGCCCCTGCTCCCACCCCTCACACTCTCACCACCTGCTTCTCAAGATGCAGACCGGGCCTACAAGTATCTGAAATTGATTTTGAAGCTTGACAAAGGTGAAAACAAATTGTCCCCATATAAAGTCACTTACCCTTAAGTCAGTACATCCCTTTAATTTGGGCTTGTTGTCTGTTCCACTTACTTCTTTGGGTTTGCTCCCTGGAAAAAGGGCAACTCTGCACTTGCAGCTATAAATATTTCAAAGTGATTAAGAAGGCAAGTGGAATATTGTCTTTTATTGCAAGGGGAATGCAATATAAAGTAGAGATGTTTTGCTGCAGTTGTACAGGGCATTGGTGAGACCACATCTAGAGTATTGTGTACAGCTGTGTTCTCCTTACTTAAGAAAGGATGTAATTGCATTGGAAGCAGTTCAGTGAAGGTTCATTCGAATGATTCCTGGGATGAGAGGGTTATTTTATGAGGAAAGGTTGGACAGGTTGGGTCTGTATTCATTGACGTTTAGAAGGATGAGAGGTGATTTTACTGAAACATATAAGATCCTGAGGGTCTTGGCAGGGTAGATGTTGAAAAGGCATTACCTTTGTGGGAGAGACTATAACTAGGGGTCAATGTTTAAAAATAAAGGGTCTCCCATTTAAGATAGAGATGAGTAGAATTTTTTTCTCTCAGATGTTTGTGAGTCTGTAGAACTCTCTTCCCCAGAGAGTGGTGGAGGCGGGGGCATTGAATGTTTTTAAGGTAGAGGTAGACAGATTCTTGACAAACAAGGGAGTCAAAGAGTATCGGGGGTAGGCAGGAAAGTGGAGTTGAGGTCACAAACAGATCAGCCATGATCTTATAGAATGGCAGAGCAGGCTTGAGGGGCCGAATAGCCTACTCCTACTCCTAGTTTATATGTAAATGTGGTCGTGGTTGGTGCTGTTTGAAAAAATTTCAGTTGCGACAGTATTCAAATTTCAGCGTTCAAATTCCAAGGGAGAAAGGAAGCAAGGAATAATCTTTCGTATCCCTATCTCTGCTCATGCCCCAGTGGATTGCCAATAAATTGTCCTCCTGTAAATATCATCATGACTTTTTCCAGATCCTGGTGAACAGATCAATATTTGGGATTAAAAAGCAAAAGTACTGGAAACACTCAGCAGCTCAGGCAGCATCTGTGGAGAGGATCATAGGTTCATAGGAAATAGGAGCAGGAGCAGGCCATTTAGTCTGTCGTACCTGCTTCGTCATTCAAACAGATCATGGCTGATCATCTACCTCTACGCCATTTTTCCCCACTATTTCCATATTCCTTGATGTTGTTAGTATTCAGAAATCTATTGATTTCTGTCTTGAACATGCTCAATAATTGAGCTTTCTCGGTCTTAAATGGCCTGCCCCTTATTCTGAGACTGTGTCCCCTTGTTCTAGACTCACCAGCTAGAGGAAGCATCCTATCCACATCTACCCTGTCACACTCTGTAAGAGTTTTGTCAGTTTCAATGAGATCACCTCTCACTCTTCGAAACTCTAGAGAATACAGGCACAGGTTCTGCAATCTCTCCTCTTAAGACAATCCTGCTATCCCAGGGATTAGTCTGGTGAACCTCCGTTGCACTTCCTCCATGGCAAGTATATCCTTCCTTAGATAAGGAGACCAAAACTGCACACAATACTCCTGGTGCGGTCTCACCAAGGCTTTACACAATTGCAGCAAGACATCTTTACTCCTGTACTCAAATCCCCTTGCAATGGAGGCCAAGATACCATTTGCTGCCTTAATTGCTTGCTGCACCTGCACACAGCTTTTAGTGACTCATGAACAAAGACACCCAGGTCTTTTTGGACATCAACACTTCTCAACCCTTCACCATTTAAGAAATACTTGGCCTTTCTGTTTTTTCTACCAAAGTGGATAACTTCACACTTGTTCACATTATATTCCATCTGACATCTTCTTGCCCATTCTCTTAGCCTGTCCAAATCTCCTTCAAGCCTCCTTGCATCCTCCTCACAACTTACATTCTCTCCTAGTTTTGTGTCATCTGCAAATTTGGAAATATTACAATTGGTCTCCACATCCAAATCATTTATATAGATTGTAAACAGCTGTGGCCCAGCCCTGATCCTTGTGGTACCCCACTAGTAACAGCCTGCCAACCCGAGAATGACCTATTTATTCCTACTCTCTGCTTTCTGTCTGTTAACCAATTCTCAATCCTTTGAACTATATTACCCCCAATCCCATGTGTTCTAATTTTGTTTACTAACCTCCTGTGTGGGACTTTATCAATAGCCCTCTGAAAATCCAAATACACCACATCCACTGGCTCTCCTTTATCTATGCTACAAGTAACATCCTCAAACAGGTTTCCTTTTCACAAATCCATGTTGACTGTGAGACCAATCATAACATTATGTTCCAAGTGTCCAGTTATCTCATTCTTTTAACAGATTCTAACATTTTCCTTACGACTGAAGTCAAACTAAGAGATCTGTAGTTCTTCGTTTTCTCTCTCGCTTCCTTCTTAAATAGTGGGGTTACATTTGCTACTTTCCAGTCTGCAGGAATCCTTCCAGAATCTATAGAATTTTGAAAGATAACCACCAATACATTCGTTATCTCTATAGCCACCTCCTTCAATACTCTGGGATGTAGCTCATCTGGTCCAGGGGATTTATCAACTTTCAATCCAATTAATTTTTCGAGTACTACCTCTTTTTTGAGACTAATTTCTTTCCGTTCCTCATTTTTACAAGTCCCATGGTTCCCCAGTATTTCTGGGAGATTTTCTGTGTTTCCTCTGTGAAGACAGACACAAATTAATTGTTTAGACTGTCCGCCATTTTCTCATTCTCCGCCACAAACCCTCCTGTCTCTGCCTATATTGGACCTACATTCATCCTTGCTAATCATTTCCTTTTCACACAACTAAAGAAGATTTTACAGTCTGCCTTTATGTTTTTAGCTAGCTTACATTCATAATCTCTATTCTCTTTTTTTATCAGTTTCTTGGTCCTCCTTTATTGGACTGTAAATTGCCCCCAATCCTCGGGCTTACCACTTTTTCTGGCGACCTTATAAGCCAATTCCTTTGACCTAATGCAATCTTTAAGTTCTTTTGTTAGCCACGGTTGGTTCATCTTTCCTGTTGGGTTTTTGTTGTCAACTGTGTAATAAATCTTTAAGTACTAGCTATTGCCTGTCTACCGTTAAATCTTTTAATGTATTTTCCCAATCCACCATAGCCAACTTGCCCTCATACCGTAGAAATGTAATTGGTTTTAAGCAAATAAAGCGGGAGTGGGGCAAGAGATAACAAAAGAAAAGGTGTTGATAGGACAAGGTCACGGAGAATTTTGGTAGACACTTTATCAAATACCAGGAGGGTCACTGACCCGAAATGTTAACTCTGCTTCTCTCTCCATTGATGCTGCCAGACCTGCTGAGTATTTCCAGCATTTCTTGCTTTTATTTCAGATTTCTAGCATCTGCAGTATTTTGCTTTTATTATTATGCTCATACCTTTATAGTTTCCTTTGTTCATATTTAACTATCTCTTTTTCAAACTTAATATAGAATTCTATCATATTGTGGTCACAGTTTCCTAATGGAGAGAAACAGAAAGTTGATTACCTTTCATCAGAACTTTCTCACAATTTCTGGGTTTGGTTAATAATGATTAATCATTGTAAAACTCTGGAAGTGCACTTCACCCAATCAGAATTCTTTGTTATCCCAATCTTAAATTCCTCACAATCATCATTCATCAGGTTTTTAATGGAAACAGATGAATAAAACAAGGTTCTTAAAATAATCACTCAATATTCACTCTTACTCCTATCATGGTTTCAAATTAAGCAGGCTCCCACATCCATGTCGAACAGCTTCAACTTTGTTTGTAATGAACACGCATTTATCACATATCAAAGCTATTCACAAGGACTCAACTCAGATCATTGGTCCGTAGCTGATGAAGTGATCTTTCTCAATCCTTAAATACACGTACAGGTATATAGATGCTCCTGATGCTACAGAAATGTACAATAACAGCACATTTAAATCCACTACAGCTGTAAATGTCTTATTTTATATCCATTAGGCTTAATGATATCTTGTTGCAAAAAATAAACATTTGTCTACATCCATGCTTCCTTATGTGAAGATACTTTAACACTGTTATCCAATGAATAGTGTAGCATATTTTCTGGAGCCTCTTCTAAGTACTTATTCAACCTGATTAAAAAATCTTTGACTTCCGAATATCTGCCACTACACCATCACAACCATTTTTCTTTAATTTTCCAGTCATTTGGATTTGTTGCAATATTTCATTCAGTGAAAGTTTCCATTCCTAAATCATTTCAGTGCAGAGAGAACACTGGTGGTGAAATTGGTCCTGGGCAGTAGCATAAAATGGATGATAGTAAAGTGACATCTCGTTTTACACCCTAACTGATTTTATTTTCCATTGAAATCATTAGAAAATTGGCTGTGTGTAAAACAGAATATCGCCATTTTGCATTACCACTCAAGACCAATTTCATCCCCACTCTCTTTAACTAACCCTTTAATAATCAACAGGTATTCTTCCTGTCCAGTTACTGTCAATTTATGAAAACATGATGGCCTTGATATTCCTCTCCTGCAATTGGATCAGGTTGAGATTTTGCCTACCTGCCCAAATCCCATCATTGATCTCAACCCGTAGGGCAGGGGCAGGGTTCTGGTGGTATGCCCACTTTGTAGAGAGAACCTGACAACTGCCAGGGAGGAAAATGCTGTGGTGTTGCAGCAGGGCAGTCACTATCATATTGGAAATAGCACAAAGAACTGTTAAAGGGACAAGATCTCCCTTAAAGGTGCAACAAAATTTACTTGGTGTAGTATAAGTGTTTGAAAGGGTTAATATTGAGAAAGTGTAAAGAATACCTCCCATCATGATGATGTAAGAGATCACATGTGAGAGAGACTGGAGGGAGATGCGGTGTGGCTTCAGAGGAGTCACACAGACTGGTGTGAAGCTGTACATAGTTAGAACATAATAAAAGAGTTAATGTTCAAAGAACTGAAGACTCAGGAATCTCTCTAAGCTAGACTAAGTATATTAAGGTGGCAGTGGACAAACCAAACATACAACATGATGAACAGTGGTGTGGATGGTGAACATCGGCGGTTCTTACCATGCAACACCCAGAAGGATTTGAAGAAATAATTTTAAGAAAGCTGACCTGATAAAAGCGCCAAAACTGCAGAACTCGAGAAGAGGCTGTGAAAAAGCTCCAGAGCTGCTCTGTGGATGAAGGAGGCACGAAGAGTCAGGGAATTGGCTTGTAGAGGCATTCAGGCTGCACCACAGAGGCAGGTAGCTTGTGGAAAAAAAATTCCAGTCCAGTGATCACAGGCTTCGAGACGGAGAACCATACAATGATTGGGAATTTGGTGAGCAACTCTGAAAGAGAGTAAAAATGTGTTTCTAATGGCAGTAGGCAGGCAACATCAAGAAAAGCAAAAGTCCTTGGCAAGGGCAGATCTAAGGTCCGTGCCATTACGTGAGGCAACCAGAGCGAGTGAAGAGAAAAAACCAAGAGGATGCAAATACTCGATACTCTAAGAGAAGGGAGTATAAAGAGAATAGTAGAAGTGCTACAAAATGGCATGTTATGAAAGAAGGAAATCAATACATAGTCTGGTGGAGAGATTTCCTTGAGAAAGACAGTGACAGCAGCGGGAGTCAACGCGGGGCTGAAAAAGCATGGGAAGCTCCCAATACTGGAGGGAAAATTTTAAAAAGAAAGTAAACCAAATAGAAAGCCATGGATCTTAAATTCACAATACCAGAAAGGTTTGTACACATGGAAGGACCAAATCAAACTCAAAATTGGTCACTCTGGCAAAAAAGATTTTTGAGATACAGAATTGTTTCCAAATTAGACAGCCAATCTGAAGCAGAGCAAGTTAACACATTTCTGTATTCCATTGGACCAATAGCAGATGATGTTATTGCAAGATAAGGCATTAATGAGACATCAGATGAATTTGATGAAGTTTTAAAAGCCTTTGATAGCTATTTCAACCTGTGGAGCAATAAGATTCTGGAAAGGGCAAGATTTAACAGAAAGGTCCAGAAACCAGGTGAAACAGTTTATGCTTTTATTAATGACCTTTACTGTCGAGCTGTAAGATGTTAATATGGAGACCTGGAAGCATAATTAATAAGAGACCGCATTGTAGTAGGTATTACTGATGAATCCCAATCAGAATTATTGCATTATAAGGAAGATCTCACCCTAGATAAAACATTTTAGCTGGTGAGACAAGCAGAGGTCCAGAAGAAGAACAGAGCAATTCTGAGAGGTGAAGAAAGACCTTGGTTCAGGAATCCTCCAGCCAGCGTACAGTTCCTTAACCAGAGGGCTATAAAAGAAGCACCAGAAAATAAGGTACACTCTGGGGGCAGGTGTTGTGGGTGTGGAAATTCAAGATGCCATGAAACCCTGATGAAACCCTGCCAGGACTGTGGCACTAAAGAGGCCCAAAGGCATTGTGTTGAGAAAAGACGCTAAACCTGTATGTCTTTTCACGCCTAGCAAGATGTCACACCCACTAATGAAGTAAGTCCAACATCAGCTAGAAGAGATGACCAGGATGGGAGTCAGTTCTCCTGTCACTGAACCTACAGAGTGGTGTTTGGGAATGGTTCCAGTTCCTAAACCTAACGGTACTCTTCACATTTGTGTAGACTTAACTCAACTTAATAAGGCTGTGGCAAGAGAAATTCATCCGATGTCCTCAGTGGACGAAAGCTCGGCAAAGTTATTCAAAAATACCATGTTCATGAAGCTTGATGTGAATAGTGGCTTTTGGCAAGTTCCATTGAATAAGAAGTTTAGGTTACTGACAACCTTCATTATTCTGTTCAGAAGATTTTTTTTTTAATCAGTTACCATTCAGTATATCAGCGCCAGAAATATTCCAAAGAATTATGTCAAACATTCTATAGGGGTTTAACAGAGTAATATGCCATATGGACGACATCATACGTCCATGGTGAATCCATTGAAGAACATGACCTGAAGGTTAGAGCAGTTTTGAATTGTCTACAAGAAGGCCTGACACTTAATGAAAAGTGTGAATTTTCAATATCCGTTTCCTAGGGCACATTGTCAGTAGCAACGGCATAATGGCAGACCCGCAAAAGATGAGAGCATTAGTGAACTCCCAATTCCTATTTCTGTCCAAGATCTTTAACGATTCCTTGAAATGATTAATCTGTTGGCAACATTTTTGCCCAATCTAGCACAAGTTACTGAGCCTTTATGACAACTATTAAAGAAATCTCAAGCATGGTCTCAGTTATAGCCACAACATCATATTTCCACATGGCTATCTACACCTGTACCTCACCAGTCTTATTACCACACTCCATGCATTCACATACATGCACATTAACCCTGATTTAGACTTTATTACTTTCTCCTTTACTCTCACCCCACCTAATAATATACTATTCCCTACTCTAGTGCTATCTATCTCCCCCAGTATTCTGTTCACCTTTGTATTCCTCTTTGATACTTGCTCCTGTTTTCCATAGTCCTGACACTTTACCAGTTTTGCTTCCCTCCAATCTGAGCTCCCTCTCAGGTTCCCATCCCCTGACAATTTAGTTTAAACCCTCCCCAACAGCACTAGCAAATCTGCGAGGATATTCATCCCAGACCTGCTAAGATGCAACCCATCCATCTTGTACAGGTCTCACCTGCCCCAGAACCAGTCCCAATGTCTCAGAAATCTGATGCCCTCCTTCCTATACCAGTTCTCTAGCCACATGTTCAATCACTGAATTCTCCTATTCCTATGCTCACTTGCACGTTGGACTGGGAGTAATCCTAAGATTATTGCTTTTGAGGTCCTGCTTTTTAATCTCTTCCTAGCTCCCTAAAATCTGCTTTCAGGACTTCATCCCCCTTCTTACCTGTGTCATTGGTACCAATGTCAACCACGACCTCTGGCTGTTCACCTTCCCCCGAATAATGTCCTACGGCCGTTCCGTGACATCCTTGACCCTGGCACCACGGAGGCAACACACTGTCCTTGAGTCACGTTTACTGCCGTGTCTACTACAGAGGGGGGACTTGGTTGGGAGATTCCATCATCAGGGCTATCATCTCAATGCAATCACAATGTCAAAGAGATTCAACATCTATCTCTGCTGATACCCCCATGTCTAAAGGGATTATTTCACAAAGTGGTTGTCAGACTACTGATAAGCATGAGTATGAACTCTCATTAGGATAACAATAGGTAGCAAGAACTCCTCATGATTCTATAGTGAGCAGCATAACACATCGTAAGATCCTCCTAACCATAAATTTGATTTCCACCATATCACATTGAATGGTGGCTCCAACAGTTGGAGATGCAGAGCTTTAACAGTGGCTGGTAACCTCACTGAAACCCAACTGTGGTAGAAACCTAACCCAGGCATATTCTTCTACTCGGTCTCCAGGCAATGCCTTCTAGCAACTGACATCTGAAGTCTCAGAGCTCCGTCAGTGGCTATTCTTTCTGTGTGTTTAGGAGGTATTGCACGAGCCACCTTGATGCCCTGGACCTTCCCGTCCAATGCCATGTTCCAAGCTTGCTCATCACCAAATGCTTAATCCAATTCCACATATGAGGGATATTAGCAAAGGCATGTGTCCATTAAAAGGCCTGACTCCTCCAGGGGATCAAAATTCTGCTTTCTTGCAGTCACTCTCCACAATTATATTGTGCATCCTTGATTTTAATTGCTCCACCGTTGGTGGTCATGCCTTCAGTTGCAAGGCCCTTAGCTCTGGAATTCTCTTCCTAATCCTCTCTGCCTGTCTGCCTCTCTTTCCTTCTTTAAGATGTACCTGAAAACCTCCCTCTTTGACCAAGCTTTCAGGCTTTTGCTCCAATATTTCTATGTGGCTCGATATAAAGTTTTGCTTGATAATGCTGCTATGAAGCACCTTGGATGTCTTACTGTGTTAAAGGTACCATATAAATGAAAGTTTTTGTTGTTATTGATCCTAAATCATATTGGATTTTGTCTCTTCACCCTCACCATCGTGTTAATATGTAGCTCCAGTAACAGCAAATCTTTCTGCTCCTGATGCTTGTCACTTCCTTTCAGCAAGAGTTTGAATAGATCATTCGCAGTGTGACATAGAAACTGAAATATGTCTCAAAAGGATAGGAATCAACATTCTTCAATCTATATCTGACCAGTGTCATCAATTATGGAGCATTTACATCCATGTTCCTTTTTTTCTTTACAAATTAAAACTTAAAAATGGATAAAAATGCATTATCTTTCCTAGCAGTCAATAGTCAAAGCTGGAGAGCTGCCAAAATCTATGTAAGCCATAAGTGGACCCATTCAGTCCATTTCTTCTGTCCCTGAGTAACCACTGGATCAAATGTGCAGGTTTTTGCACATTTTCTCTTTTTATTGATCTTAATGCTTGACGTGGAGCAAAATCAGAAGCACAACATAATACCCACTTTTTCTTTAAGTGCTTTCATCCAATATTCTTCCCTTTCTGTTTCCTGAAGGCATTGATTTCTTGTCAGGGTTCAGTTCCTCAGCTATCGGTTGCAATTTGGAATCTTGCCCAAGATGCCATTATTCTTTAATACAATAGCAAAATACTGTAGATGCTGGAAATCTGAAATAAAGACAGAAAATGCTGGAAATACTGAGCATATTTAGCAGCATCTGTGGAGAGATAAACAGAGGTAATGTCTAGAATTTTATGCCCCCACCACCACCCTCCCCCCAGAGCAGGCTGGAGGCGGGGTGGGCGGGACGGGGGGGGGGGGGTATAAAATCAAATGGGAAGTTTGGGGGGGTGCGGGGGATCACTTAAGGGCCTCCTCCTGCCGTCACTATCTTACTAGTGGCAGACAGGCACGTGGGCACCTGAGGCGGCCACCCAGTAATACCTGGCGGCCTCCTTACAGGCTGAGGGGGAGCCTCCTGATCGGGCACCCTCCTGATTGGGTACCCTGTGCCCCCCATAGAACACCCCCCCCCCCCCCTCAGCTGCAGCTGCTAAAACTACCTGCCTGTCCTACAATCCAACTCCCACCCCCTCGCTGGAGCCTAGCTGATTGTCCCCGGTGTAGCCCGATCACCACTTACCTGCCCCGAGGCCAGCGTCCATCGTGACTCCTCTCACTGGGTGGTGTCCCAGCAGTGCTGCTGGGACTGGGGAGCTGCCAGCCCTTTGATTAGCCAGCAGCTCTTAGAGGCAGGACTTCCTGCCTCAGAAGGATAGTAGTCCTGACCCAGGCCGACTAAGGGCTGAGGCCAATTAAGAGCCTGGGCCACGCAAAATAGCAGTGTGGCTTCCAGGCCTCATGGAGGCAGGCTCTCCCTCAACTTTTTAGCAGAGCAGCTAAGTAGGGTTCAGGCTTCGCCACGGACAATTGGCTGGGCTGCGGCGAGGGCGATGGGGGTCAGACTATAGGGCAGGGTGGGGGGGGAGGGGTGGGGTGTGGTGGGGGGGGGTGGGTTGTTTTAGCCGAGGCAGCCTCTGCTGCTGGAGGGCACTTGATGGGGCACAGGGTGCCCGATCAGGAGGCTCCCCTCCCCCAGCCAGGCATTACTAGGCGACCTCCTCAGGTGCTGAAGTGCCTGTCCACCCTATAGGTAAGATGCCAGCGGCAGCGGGAGGAGGCCCTTAAGTGGCAATTAATTGGGCACGTAAGGGCCTCAACTGGCCTGGGACGGGGGTGGGCTTTTTGTCACCTCTGCCGCAGCTGGTAAAATAGCAGTGGGGGTGGGTAGGAGATGGGAATGGTGCCCCTCCCCCACTACGTTGCACTGGATTTTACACATCCCCCACCTCCCAGCCCCTTCCCGGGGAGACGCATAAAATTCTGTCCATTAACTGTTTCTCTGTCCACAGATGCTGATGACCTGTTGAGTATTCCAGCGTTTTCTGTCTTTATGCCATTATTCATGTCTGAACCTTGAAAGTGATCGTTACAGGCTACACCACTGTGGGAGAATATCACAGCTAAGCTCACCCCTTCCGCAGCCCATGTGTACAAACAGTAGGAAGCAAAGGGCCACAATCTGGGGTGGCATCCTGGTTGACTTCCCTCCCCCAACCCATGTACCCAACATTTTGGCTGCTCTGTAGTCATGAATTCAATTTCCTCTTAACAAAGAGAAGTCACAGGAAAGCAATTTGTTTTAACTTCTAATTCAATGGAAATCAGCAGTTTCTGGTCCCATTATATCAATGATCTAATTACTAGAGTTGTTTCACAGAGAGAGAGAGAGTGTATTGAATCTTGCTAATGAGGAGACTCCTTTAATATTCTGCAGTTAAGCTGTCTGGCGTGTTTCATGTTGTTCAGCAAGAAAGATGTGTCTATCAGAAAATAGCCAAAATGTATGAAGCATGAAGGATCAAAGGATTGCATTTGAAGAGCTCCTTCGTTGAACATGATGAAATTATTATATCAAAGAGTGCAGTTTAAAGTGATTGATTTGAAAATTTCTGTAGTATTGAACATGGTATTTTCTGTGGTGTTCCTTGATGTTGATAATGTCAAAATTGAACAATTTTCTTACTGTGAGAAAAAGTTGAATTAAAAAGCATTTTATTAAGAAATCAAAGTGTAGAAAGTATAATGTAAGTAACACCAACAAATGTAATGTAGCATCACTGCCCTGGTTTGATATCATATGGAATAAAATTGCACTTAGGACCCCACTGTTATAACATGATTGCAGCACACAAGATGTTTTGAGTTACATTATATTTTAATACATTTTCACCCTATTGACTTGCAATCTTCACATCCAACCTATACATTATCAGGAACACAAGAGGCCACTTGTACCATAATGGAATTTTGTCAATTTTCACAGGCAAATCAGCAATTTTCACTTTGTTATTGAGAGCAGTTTTCACCTGATCTCAATAAAAAGTCCAATCTAATACCGCCCTCATTTTTCATTTGAGGCTGCACTTATTCACAAAATTTAGAAGTGGGATAAAATGCAGCCTATATCTATGAACCTGGGCTTGAAAGCAGCCCACAAAATGTATGAAAAGTTTTCTTTCTCTGCTAATGGTAAGGATCCGTTATAAAATGAGTTTAAATGCCTTGACCCAGTATCTAGTGGATGAGGCCCACAATTCAAACTTTAAATTAATTAAAAACTCATTTTAGTTTGACGCTAAATTAGCAATTTCGTTCACAGAAGTCACAAAAGTGGAGATGTCACATTGGTGCAGTGGTATGTGCTCTTCTGAAGGTGCATAGTTTGTATTCCAGGACACCAGCTCTCTTTATCCCAGTGGCAGAATTACAAATCCATGAAATACAGTTTACTGGTCTGCTGCCAGGACAAAGGAGTTGAGTATAGCATTGCAAGTGCTGGAATGCTGCTCTCCCAGACACCAAGACTAAATCGGCCCCTTATTGAATTGTTCTAAGATTTTACAGCAGGCCGTTGGGTTAGTATTGTAAATGGGTGTGTTGTACCTGATCTGGGAGTGATTGATGTGGATATTGAGGTTCTGATATTAACTGCAATGCCCTGCGAACAAGATGTCTGGCAGTCTCCTAATTGGCCAACCTCCTTCCTATCCCATTCACCCCTCCCAGCCTTGACCCTGTGGATCAGCTATTGCCAGTCATCTCCGCATCTCCCTCCAGAAAGCATAATGTCAGGTTCCACACGTATGCTGATGATACCCAGCCCTACCCCAACAGCACCTCTCTCCACCCTCCAATGATTTGTCATGCTGCTTGTCCAATATCCAGCATCAGAAGAGCAGAAAATCAGCTCCAATTAAATATTGGAAAGACAAAGCCATGGTCTTCTGTTTCCCCCCTTCAAACTCTGTTCCCCAGACACTGATTCTATCGCTCTCCCTGGCTACAGTCTAGTCTGAACTAGACTGTTTGCAATCTTGTTATCCTATTTGACCCTGAGCAGAGTTTTTGATCCCATTTCCTCTCCTTTACCAAGTCCACCTACTTCCACCCCCATAACATCACCCATCTCCACCCAAGCCACAGCTCATCTGCTACTGAAACCCTCATCCATGCCTTCATTACCTCTAAACTCGACTATTCCAATGCTGTCCTGGCCGACCTCTCATCTTCCATCTTATGTAAAATTGAACTCATCCAAAGCCCAGTATCATAACTTGCGCCATGCTCTGTTCGTCCGTCACCCGTGTGCTCACTGACCCACATTGGCTCCCAGTACAGCAAAGCCTCGATCTTAAAATTCTCAACCTTGCTGTTAAATCCCTCCATGGTCTCATCCTTCCCTCTCTCTGTAATCCCCTCCAGCACTTCTGAGCTGTCTGCACACCTTCAAGTCTGGCCTTTTGTGCATCCCTGATTTTCATCGCTCCACCATTGGTGGCCGTGCCTTCAACTACCTAGGCCCTAAGCTCTGGAATTCTCTCCTGAACCTCTCTGCTGTACTTCCACTTCTCTCTCTTGCTTTAAGGTGCTCCATAAAAACTACCTCTTTGACCCAGTTTTTGGTCACCAGTCCTAATATGTCTTGATATGGCTCTGTATCAATTTTTGTTTGATAGTGCTCCTACAAAGCACCTTGGGATGTTCTACTACTTTAAAGGCACTAAATACGTGTGTGTTGTTGTTGACAGGACTCGCACAAATTTGATAATATGGTGGAATTTGCCACCTTTTATCAGAGGGCTGATTTAAACTGTGCAAGATTCCATCAACATCCTTGTGGGTCCCACATCCATCATTCCATTGATTGCAGTATATTGCCAGTGGCCAGTAGGATGGGGGCAGTGAAGGAGGGAGCATTAGGAAATCTAGTGGATTAAGCCATCCTGCTGGCTCCTGCTTTTTTTTCAATGGCAGACCTCCAAAGAACAGCAGAAATTCTGCCCAACCCATCCGCCACAGGATATTTATGTGATATAGATCTTTCCAGTGGAGGGGCCTCAGCTCCATTCTCCACCCCTGTCACATTAATACCACTATATTTCTGGCCCCAGATACACCATTGACCACAAGGAAATTTGTGGCCACTGTTTCAAAAGTTAAATTCTCAGAATTGTACAAAGATACCTTAACATATATTTCTCCAATAATTTTGATAGTCATTGTGAAGTTCTCATGAGCAATAAAAAGCCCATTGATAATGGCCCTGAAATTCTGAAGGTGCTACCAGCCTCCTGTCATAATTCCAGTGGAAGATTGATTATAAACCACTGAGAAACAGTATAACTCTTTGATTCTCAATTAAAAGCAATTTTTAACCTATCGTATTAAGACCATTACAATAGGTTACTGACACCAACCAGCAATATAAGATGATTTGATAATATTGGAGTTTCCCTTTAAAGGCACGCATATTAAATCAAAGGACTTCTATTAAAGTTCATTCAGTCCCTACGGTCTAATTTATTTATCACCAAGCTCGTTTTTGCCCTTCTAAATAAGCATTTCAAGCAGTTGGATTGGCCCAACAATATGTTTGAACATATCCCTCAGATTAGTTACATCTTGGTGGCTTCTTATATGTGCTACAATATTGCTCCCCTCTTTAGCTTTTTTGGTCTGTGGAGAGACTACATGGTACTTTAAAGCAACAAATGAACACATATTTCGAATTGATTAAAAAACAAACTTGTGATCGGGGTCAGGGCTAAATGGGGCCTATTTAACTGAACAGTACGTTTAAATATAACATGTCTATTAATCATCATCATTGGGAGCAGTGTTTTGTTAATCAGGCAATCTTGTGTCATTTAGTTCAAACTATGATGGGTTTGTTGAATTTGTAAACATTCGCCCTGAATTTGTAAGACTCTGTGCCCGGCAGAAGCACAAATCAGATGCGTGGACTCCAAGGTCAGACATCATTTGCCACAGTCCGCTCCTGATTTTCCAGTTATTAAAATCTTGTAATTTTAGGGCTATTGATCATGTCGCATATTAATTCTGTGCAATGTTAAAATAAAATAGCAAATGTGGTGTCACAAACTTCTTTGTGCTGAACTCAATGACATCTGGGCCTATATAGATACATTTTACTGCCATTTGTGACTGGCAAATGCTTATTCTGTGGTTACAACATGGAGGATAAAGTGGCATTAACCCATGAAAACCAGGTCTTGCCTCCCTTCATATAGCCCCAGGATTCATGCATATTCCCCTGAGGGGACTGAGGGGAGGCAGAATGCTTGAACTTACAACAGTGCAGGCGAAAGGCTGCAATGGTAATGAGGGGTTGGGACTGGTTCCTATCCTCATTTCCTGTTGGCTGGTCAATGAGACGGGTGGGGGGAGTGGGGTGCATTTTGAGAAGTCGGTCGAAGAAGCCAGCCTTTTTTTTGCAGTGAACCCCACACCAACCCCCACCTCCTCTCCAATTGGATTGCAAAGATGGTGGAATGAGAAGGCAAGGCCATTCTTTATTCTGAGTGCATCAACCATGACAACAACAATGACTTGTACTTATGTAGTGCCTTTAATCTCCTCCAGCCCTACAAGCCTTCAAAATTTCTGTACTCCTCCAATTATGGCATCTTGTGCATCTCTGATTTTAACCTACTTCTTTGTCTAAGCTAGTGGTCATCATCCCAAGGCTCTTAACAAGCAATATCAATAAAATATTTCAGCATGAGACACAGAAGGAGATATCAGGACAGATGACCACTAGCTTAGTCAAAGAAGTAGGTTTTAAGGAGCATCTTAAAGGATAAAAGAAAGGTCGAGAGGTTTAGGGAGGGAATTCCAGAGTTGAGGGCCTCAGCAGCTGAAAGCACAGCTACCAATGGTGCAGCAATTAAAATCAGAGATGCACAAGCTGCCATAATTGGAGGAGTACAGAGATTTTGAAGGCTTGTAGGGCTGGAGGAGATTACAGAGATAGGGAGGGGCGAGGCCATGGAGGGATTGGAAAACAAGGATGAGGATTTTAAAATTAATGCGTTGTCAGACCAGGGCTAGTGTGGGTTAGCAAGCACAAGGGCGATAGGTGAATGAGACTTAATGCAAGTTAATGTGACAGGCAGTAGAGTTTTGGATGAGCACAATTATGGAGCCTGGAAGGTGGGAGGCCAGCCAGGAGTGTGTTGGAATAGTCTAGAGGTAACAAAGGCATAGTTGAGATTTGCAGCAGCAGATGAGCTGAGGTAGGGTCAGAGTCGAACAATGTTATGGAAGTGGAAGTAGGTGGTCTTGGTGATTTAGAGGATAGACACTTAGAAGCTCATCCAGGGTCAACCATGATGCCAAGGTTGTGAACAGTCTGGATCAGCTTCAGACAGTTGTCAGGGACAGGGATGGATACAGTGGTCAGGGATGGAGTTTGTAGGAGGGATCAAAGACAATGTCTTCAGTCTTAATGTTTAGTTGGAGGAAATTTCTGCTCATCGAATGTTGGATGTCAGACGGGCAGTGACAAATTGGGTGGGGGGGGTGGGGGGGTGGGGGGTGGTGGTGGGAGGGGTCGTTGTTCAAGAGAGGTGGTGGTGAGGTAGAGCTGAGTGTCATCAGAGTACACCTGGATCCTAATGTTCTTACGTTTTCCAATGATGTTGCTGAGGGGCAGCACAGAAATAGAAAGGGGCCAAGGAAAGATCCTTGGTGGTGTGAGGGAGTTGTGGGGGGTGGGGGGGTGGGGAGGCAGTGGCTGGAGTTGTTCTCCAGAGATAATGGCACAGGAGGAGGGAGAGAAGTCAATGTAGGTATTTCTAGCTATAGATCGATATTTAAGAATGGAACCAGGCACAAATCATGCCAGTAATCAGCACAGGAGGCCTCCTGGATGCTGCTTTTGGATAACAGTTAGAAGACCCTGACAATAGTGGCCATTACTGTTGCTGTCAGCCTCTTTATGGTAGACTTTCCTTCCCTCTTTTCAGGTGCTATGCCTTACCTGTGGTGGGTCTGTGCCAGGAGAACATAAGGGCCAAGCAAATCAGTTCAATCACAAACCCAGGCCATTAATGAGACTACACCTAGTGTAATATTACTTGTTCCTTTGGTATGTGAACTGTTGTAAGTTTCACAGGGCTCCAAGCAATATCCAAAAATTAAGTGTTTGTTTTTATTATAACTCAGCTGAAACATATATATATATATCTATTCTACACAGCTACTGCAGGAGCCACATCTGCACATATCTCACTCTGTCGGGCTACACCCACAACTCCCTGGTCATGTGTGATGCCACATCACCTCCTCTGGTGACCTTCACTTACAGCCTCCTAAGGTGGTCCCACAACACCTATAGTACTACGCACAGTTTTAAGCTGGATATACTTGCATTGGAGGCAGTTCAGAGAAGGTTCACTAGGATGGTTCCTGGGATGAAGGGGTTGTCTTATGAAGAAAGGTTGAACAGTTGGGCCCATGGAGTTCAGAAGAATAAGAGGTGATCTTATTGAGACATTTAAGATTTTGAGGGGGCTTGACGGGGTAGATGCTGAGAGGATGTTTCCCCTCATGGGTGATATCCATAACTAGGGGACACAGTTTCAGAATAAGGGCTCACCCATTTAGATGGAAAAGAGAAAGAATTTCTTCTCTCAGAAGATCGTTAATCTTTGGAATTCTCTACCCCAGACAACAGTGGGGGCTGCGTCATTGAATATATTCAAGGCTGAGCTAGACTGATTTTTGACCTACAAGAGAGTCGAGGGTTATGGGAGGCCGGCAGCAAAGTGGCGTTGAGGCCACGATCTGGTCAGCCCTGATCTTATTGAATAGTAGAGCAGCCTCGAGGGACCAAATGGCCTATTTCTAATCCTATTTCTTTTGTTCTTACGATTCAGATCAGACACTGCACTTGTGTGTGCATGAGTGTATATCTATATGTATATGGGTGCTGGATGTAATCATAAATGGACTCGGCTGTGATAGCCCATGGTCAAACAACTTGAAAACACCCCGTTTCTAAACTCACTCATTAAAAATGACAACTTGTGTGAGGTGATAGAGGATTTTTGTTATCCATAAAGCTGCACTGCAACTTGAACTCATGCTATCAGAAGCATAAAGGAAGAAAGAGCAGAAAAACACAAATAAATTATTCTGGATGTGAGGCTTCCTTTTGATGCAGTGATAAGCAATGATCTTATTTAACTGATAATATTAAAGATAATTGATTGGGAGCTGGCAGGTCCAACAGGTGTTGGAGCCCCACAGCCATCCAATATCCCAGTGTGCCTTCATTTTGGGCCTTTTGCGCATTCCTGATTTCCATTGCTCCACCATTGGCGACTGTGCCTTCAGTTGGCGAGGCTCCAAGCTTTGGAATTCCTTCCCTAAACATCTCTAATGCTCTCTGCACCTTTTAAGATGCCCCTTAAAACCTACTTGTTTGACCAAGCCTGTCCTAATATCTTCGTTTGTGACTTGGTGTCAAAGTTTGTTGATACCACTCTTGCGTACTCCTATGTAGTGCCTTGGGATGTTTTATATAGAATTACGTAGAACTTACAGCACAGAAACAGGTCATTTGGCCGAATGGGTCTGTGCCAGTGTTTATGCTCCACATGAGTTTCCTCCCTGTCTTCATTTCACCCTGTCAGCATACTCTTCTATTCTTTTCTCCCTCATGTACTTATCAGTTTCACCATAAAAGCATCTATTGCTATTTGCCTCAACTACTCCATGTGCTAGCAAGGTCCACATTCTAACCTCTCTCTGGGTAAAGATGTTTCTCCTGAATTCCTTATTAGATTTATTATTGACTATCTTATATTTATGGCCCTAGTTTTGGACTCCCCCCACAAGTGGTAAAATTTTCTCTATGTTAAAGGCACTATATAAATGCAAGTTGCTGTTGATGGTCTGAACTGATTCATATGGGAGAGCAGAGCTCATAACTTGATCAGGAGAGATTTGATAGGCTACATTTATACGGTGAGTGTGAGCCAAAAGAATGGCAGACATTTATCAATAAGAGAAATTCTCCATTTTCTTGCTTTGCCATAAAATATTAAAAGTAACGAGAGAAAAGGCTGACCTTTGACATGATGAATACACACTCTAGGTACCCAAACTGGCCTAGCAATATGTAGAATATATTCCTCAGATTCTGCCATATCTTTGTGGCTTCCTATATTTTCCATAATGTTGCTACCTACTATCTGCAGCCTATCAAAATTCATCTGTTTCCTCTTTCCCATTGCAAGATCTTATCTGACTACTTAACATATTTTTCCAACCTCACTTTACTGAGTACTGAATCTCAAATTCATCCAATTCCTTTTGGAATGTTTCCAATAAGTCAGCTCATACAGATTTGCTATCTAAAAAAAAATATTGCATACTTCAACAATTCTACGTGTGACGGTATTCCTTATGTTTTGTTTAACTTGTGATTTCTTTCATTTGTACTCATGCTCGTTTATTCTTTAATCTCTTTGCATCCAGTCATGTCCTTCTACATAGTGAGTGTCTGGTGACAATTTGACCATAGGAGACATCATAGCAGATCGTGATGCACACCTGACAAATACACACACACGCATTTCAGTCGGGAACTGGAGAGCAAAGAGGAATAGGATCCCTGCCTAGGAATGCTGAAACCAATTGTAATACATCTTTCTCGCCAAACCCACCATCACTGTTGCAACAGAAATCATCTAACCTAGCTCAGACTGGGATCAAATGTGTGGTCCACTTGATCTATAAAGTTCAGTACCAACCTAGGCAGAATATTTTCCCATTGAGCCATCAAGGAAGCCATCTGTTCACAAATATAAATAAACATATGCTTGAGAAGGGAAATATCCAAGCTCGGACCTAATGGTGTCAACCATAGCTCAATTGGTATCTCTCTTAATTCTGTGTCAACAAATTCATGGGCCTTCCCCCAAGGGGTGGCAGAATTCTTCAACTTACAATAGGGCAGGATGTCCTGTCTTTCAGAAGAGATGTTAAACTGATGCTGGTTGATCCTCTCAGATGAACATTAAAAAACCCCTGGCAACAGTTTCAAGAAGTGTAGGGACTTCTCCCTGGTATCCTGGCCAATATTAATCCTCAGTCAACAAAAGAAAATCAGGTTGTTATCACATTGTTGTTTGTGGGACCTTGCTGTATGCAAATTGGCTTTTATAAAATTCATTTCATGGGACGTGGGCGTTGCTGGCAAGGCTGCTGCATTTCCTGCATTCTAACAGCAGCTACACTTCAAAAGTACCTCAGTGGCTGTAAGGCACTTTTGGATGTCCTGAGGTTGTGAAGCTGCTTTATAAAATCAGGTCTTTTTTCTTTTTTTCTCTTAGAATGTAGTTGTTGAAGCATCTGTGCCTTCTAGACTTTACAGATAAAAATTACTCACAAAAAGCAGTGATATGTAATTGCACAAAGGCGAGCATGGGCAAATTGTTCATCTGTAATTATGTGCAATTGGAGCTGAGATGCAAATCGTAATTCAACAATATTAAAGATATGCAAATATGTTAAATTTACAAAGGAAAAGTTGCGGGCAAAGGTGACAGAAAAAAGAATAAAGCTCTAAAATAGATTTTGCAGTCAGTGGACTGAATTAAAACAAGCATTGCTGAGTTTGTAAGATTCTGACTTGGCATAATATTGCCAAGATATTACTATTTGTCCTTTAAGCTTCCTTGCACAGATTAGACCCAATGTAGGAAGGTCACTCATTGTGTGGGTGGCATATCTGGCTCGACAGCAGCTCTTAAAAAGCTACTGCTGTGTAAAGGTAAGAAGCAGGTCCTTTGGCAGCAAAACATTTTTTCTGTTCGACTTATAGAACAAAGAAGATAACATAATAGAACAGCACTCAGGCAACACTCGTTTTTTTTTCCCCTGCTAGTACTTTCTTATTATTCTTTCGTGTTACTGCCATTTAAATTGCACCATACAAAGCTGTGAGAATAGACATTTCTTCAGGGGCTCCGAAGGCACTGCAGGATTTAGATACAGTAGTGATATTCACCAGCAGCCAAAAAATGTAGGTTAAATAACACCTGAGGCATTTGCCCACAAGTGTCACTCGCCAGGATCCACATTTATGGAATCTCCACCTGTACCAGGAGCAGTCAGAGGAGACCTTTCTTTGTCACCGCAGGTTTGTGCCATCTGTTGCGGGATGACCCACAAACAATATTTGGATCAGGGCTGGATCTTCACAGAGAACTGATGATTACCAAAGCAGGAAGCTTTCATGCTACCAGATCTTGCCAAATCATGCTAGGGGACATCTTTCACATCAGGCAATCTGCAGTGCATTCATTTACCATGCAAATGATCAATGCTATGTTTGCAAGTGGCAATACTTGCATTACTTTGCTCGTGGAAAAGTTACATCAGCTGAACATGGCACAAGATTTTCACTGGATGTCAAGATGTCAAAGATGGCACCTTTTGTGGGCATCAGGATTCATTATATTAACCCCATGGCCTGCATTATCTGTTTCATTCTATCTCTGTCCACCTCTTGTTTGTACTGTCTCAATAGACTCATGAACCAGGGTTGACAAGAGTATCCTTGGTCATCAGGGAGCAATCTGTCCAATTCAATTATAAATTGCTGTAAAATGACCATTACTTGGGTAGCAGGCACTCATTTGCATAAATTTATATATTAATAGAATGGAATGTTTTTCTATCCATGAGCATGGGATTCATTGCAGGGGCCTGAATGGCCACACGTGCGGCATACATTTTGGGAAACCTACCACATTGAAAATATACAGTACATTCTCATGCTGCTGGTGGATTTCATATGCAGAAACTGATGAAAGAATTTGTCCTGACAAACAAGACATCTGTTGTGTGCCAGCTGAACTCATGCACTGCTACTTGTCTAATTTGGCATATATCTCCATGGCGGCTTGGAATGAAGCAGATGCATAAAATCTCAAGATTGTGGTCACTTTCATAGACATTAGTAGAGCCATTGTCTGGTCAATCTTCTCTGAAGGTCAGGCTGGAGGGAACAACATAACTCCATGGCTGCCTCCCTCCCTCATGAAGATTAGTTGGCAAAGGGAGATGTCCTCCGGATTATTTAGGTAGTTGTGCCATGGTTAATAGATATGCTGGCAACCTACCTCAGGTGTAAATGGACCTCTCTTATCACATGATCACAAGATAATTAAGGATGAGAAAGGCCATTGGGCCCATCTAAGTTCATCGATGCAGAGATATCCAAACAATCCCCATTGGTCTTTCCAAATATTTCTTAAATAATTTTTGCCTTCACTACCCTAACTGAAAGTTTATTCCACAATTCTATCACTCTTTATGTGAAGAAGTGTTTCCTGACATCAGTAGTAAAATTCCCTTTTACTAATTTGATTGTGCTCCCTAGTTTTATTTTTCCAGCTTAATTTAAGGTGATATTCTGAGTTAATTGGTTCTATACCCTTAATAATTCCATAAATATAAGTTCACTTCTCTGAGATCTCCATCCCAGGATGAAAAGCCTGAATTTCTCCTGTATCTCCTCATGAGCCTCATGGCTCGTCTAATTTCCTCCAGGGCTTGAATACCGCTATTTTTTTCTTCTTAGCAATCAGCACTACACATAGCATCCAATGAGGAGGATTTTATCCTGCCTTTGGAGACTGGAATGGAGGGGGGAGTGGCATCGGGTGGTATGCCTGACATTGTCCTGGCGCCCTTCTATTTTGTCCAGGGCGAGGAAGGCCAAGGACAGACTTCCCTCCACAGGCCTGTTGAGGCCCCTAAGTGGCCAATTAATGGCCAATTAAGGGAAGCCTCCTGCCTCAGCTCCGATTTTATTGAAGATGGAGGGGCCTGCTGCCAGGTGAAATCTGGAAGCCTCCTAGTGGGCTGGGGGTGTCTCCCTCCTTTGGGACAATCCATGGCCCCTGGAGGGCCACTCCAGAGGTGATGGCCGCCCCCCCACCCTCCCCCCACTACCCCCCGACAAGACACCCCACCCCCAGTTAATTGGCTTCCCGCTGTGAAATTGCAATGGGAGCCCAACCGAGGCAGGGTCTCCCACACCTTCAGGCCCTCCGCCAAGACCCACAGCGCCGAGATAAAATCCCGAGCAATGTGTGGTCTCACCAAAGTCCATTACCTCCTCTGATTTATATTCAACTGTTTTGCCAATGTAGTTCAACATCATATTAACTGTTGTTAATTACTGCTCTGCATTAGTTAGACATGTTTAGTGTTGTATCTACTAAAATATTTGTCTTTTGTAGCTTTAGTTTTACTTATTTCAACACCAGTCATAAAGTGCACATGTTATCTATTTTTCCCTCCTCTATCTGGCACTTTGCACATTTCTGCGTTAAATTTCGTCTGCCTATTGTTCTGCCTATTTAGATAATTTGTCCAACTTGTTCCACAATATCTGATTCACCTCTTCCAAGTTTCTGCCACTCTTTTTGAACATAGATACCACATTGATCCTCCTCAGATCCTCCTGTCTTCCTTTTCCAAAACAAGCAAAAACAGCATAATATCCAGAAAAATAACCATCTTCTAAATTTTGCTCCAACTAAACTTCCAGCTTCCAAACAGCCAGAAACAGAAAATGCAGTGGAAAAAAATGTAAAAACTAAAGCAAGAATACAAACAGCAAATGTGCATTTAAAAAGAAATGCAGAGGGTGTAATACTAAAAGCATTAGTGCATGAATCCAAACGGCCGTCACAGATATTGCAGACACCATAAAAGCACATGTTCTGAAAGTACAGAACGTGTCCTCTCTACATCATCAATTTGAAATGGGTGCAGCAAGCAGACAGTGCAATCTTGGTGAGAAATGGAGCATTAACATCACTGAAATAAATTAAAATAATTTATAGGACCTCAGTGAGGCTATCACACATTTCATATGAGATCATACATGCTGGCCCTGTCAGCAGCATTTTTCATTCAGTGTTCACTTGCTAACAAAAAAAACATCAGCACAGAGTTGAAATTTTCCATGGTTTCTGAGGTTGCCACAGAATTCCTCTGATAGATCATGGATTTCATCTAATCTTTTTTAATCTCCTGGAGGAAGGTACTGTAAAATTTCTCCCTGACTACCCCTCTTCCCCCCATAGGTTATGAAGCTAAATTCCAAAATCTATATAACCTTACAAGCTGCTTTACACGTACAAGCTACATTATATGTATAAATGTAACATATTGATGCCAACCTTCCATGCTTTATGTGAACACTCATTGTTTAGCTGAGCCAGTATAAAACTCCATAAGCTGAGAAATACACCAAATACCAAAAAACAACATTTTCTTCGGGGAGAGTACAGGGCTGCCATGTGAAAAAAAGCCTTATGTTTCATTACATTGAGTTACACATAAATTGCAGCACAGAAACAGGACATTCTGGTCCAACTGGTCTATACTGGTATTTATGCTCTGCACAACCCTCCTCTTTGTCTCACTGTATCAGTGCTTGTTACCTTCCAACAGGCATTAGATATTTATGCTTCTTTAACCCCCTCCATTATAAGTGAAGGAACGTTGAATGTATCTACAGTTTAAGCTATAGAAAGCCACTGTATTTTCTATGTAAAACATGTCTTTTTTACATTATAATGCCTGCGCCTGCATTTGGGTCCTTTGTTGAGTTGTCTACTTTTATGCAGCAGAGTCAGTTATTTTTTTGAAGCTGTTGTTTCAATTTTTTACAGGTTTTTTAGGTTGGCATGTACACAAGAGACCAATACAGAATAAAAATGATCTGGCTGGGAAATAATGGTGACCCACGCCATAAATTTGACCATTATGAGCCCTGACTCTCCAGTGAGAGTTTACGCAAATCGTTAGCATGTGGATTTGAGGCTAACATGGAGACATCAGGTGTGAATTTCCGTAGGGGTTCTCCAGCTGGTCCACTGTAACTTTGGCTGAAGATCCATGGAAACCCTGGAAGGATTATGTAAATGATGTTTTTCTGGTTTCCGCTGCCCTTCCATTGAAGGTTGCAGTGGACAAGTGGAAGAACTCCTATGGAATTCATACCCATTGAGAACAGACTACATGGCTGTGATAGGCTGTGTCATAAAATAAGTTGGCACCTACCCAGTGCCTATACAGGTTTGTGCCATCTAGCACCTAGGAACGCCTAGATCAGAATTTGAAATCGATAATTGCTTGAGAAAGAGGAATGTTAAAGGATGTGGGGAATGAATATTACTATGGAATTATAGTAGGTGACTGGTGGAGAGAACATATTTGATGAATCAAATGGCTGTTTCCAATTATTTTATGATTCCAGAAGACCATGGTCTGGTTTCTCACCCTGGAGACTTCAATGGGACTGGATGTGTCATAGAATAAAACCCAAATATTCTAGCAATTAAATAAAACAGAAATGCTGGAAATACTCCGCAGGTCAGGCAGTATCTGTGGAGCGAGAAACAGAGTTAACGTTTCAGGTCGATGACCTATCATCAGAACTGGAAACAATTAAAAGTGTAATAGGTTTTAAGCAAGTACAGAGACAGGGAAAGTGGGTGGGGGGGAGTGGTAGTGAGGGGAGGAAAGAACAAAGGGAAGGTCTGTGATGGGGCTGAAGGCAGGAGAGATTAAATGACAAAAGGGATGATGGTGCAAGGCAAAAGGGACAAGTAAAGAAACAAAAGATGAGTCTAGAGAAGCTGAAAATAGCAAAAACAGGATCATTATCAGGACCTGCTGTCAGAAATAATGGGAGCAATGGTTACAATCTGAAATTTTTGAACTCAATGTTGAGTCTGGAAGGCTGTAAAGTGCCAAATCGAAAGATGAGGTGCTGTTCCTCAAGCTTATGTTGAGTTTCATTGAGTATAGGTGGCTGAGGACAGAGAGGTCAGAGTGAGAGTTTGGTGGAGAATTAAAATGGCAGGTGACCAGAAGCTCAGGGTCAAGCTTGTGGACTGAACACACGTGTTCTGCAAAACGATTACCTAATCTGCGTTTGGTCTCCCCAGTGTACAGGAGACTGCTTGATGAGCAGCGAATACACTATACTACATTTTTTAAAAGTACAAGTAAATTGCTGTTTCACCTGGACGGAGTGTTTGGGGCCCTGAACAATGAGAAGGGAGGATGTAAAAGGCAGTTGTTGCATCTCCTGCGCTTGCACTGCAGATGCTATGCAACAGGGTGGGTGTGGGGGATGGGGGGATGTGACTGGTGATTGAGGAGTAAACCAGGGTATCACAAAGGGCAAGGTCTCTTTGGAATGCTGAAAGGGAAGGGGAGGGGAAGATATGTTTGGTGGTGGCATCACGCTGGATGTGGTGGAAATGTTGGTGGATCATCTATTGAATATGGAGGCTGGTGGAAGGTGAGGACAAGGGGAACCCTATTGTGGTTCTGGGAGGGGGGTGATGGGGTGAGAGCAGAAGTGCAGGAAATGGGACGGACACAGTTGAGGGCCCCGTCAACAATGAAAATGTAAGATATATTGGAAGCACTGGTATGGAAGATGGCATCGTCAGAACAGATGCGATGGAAGTGGAGATGATGAGAGAGTGGAATCGAGTTCTTACAGGAAGCAGGGTGTGAGGAAGTGTAATCAAGTTAGTTATGGAGTCAGTGAGCTAATAGCAGATCTTGGTTGGCAACCTATCCCCAGAAATAGAGATAGAGAAGTCTGGACAATGTGAAGTTGATTTTCACCTCATCCAGACACATCTTTTGTTTCTTTGCTTGCCCCATTACCATTCACTTTTGCCTTGCACCATCACCCCTTTTGTCATCTAATCACTCCTACGTTCCACCCTATCACAGATCTTCCCTTTTTGATTCCTCCCCTCCCCCTTTCCCTGCAACAGTACTTGCTTAAAACCTGCTACATTTCTAACTTTTTCCAGTTCTGATGAAGGGTCACAGATCTGCAACGTAACTCTGTTTCTCTCTCTACAGATGCAGCCAGACCTGATGAGTATTTCCAGCATTTTCTGTTTTTATTTCCGATTTCTAGCATCTGCAGTACTTTGCTTTCACACCAGTAATGAAATCAGCTTCCAACAAATTCCATCTTCCTTTTCTTGATGGCATGCTTCACAATTTAATAAGGATGCATTGTGCTTGTGTAGGTTTTGATAAGACGTAACGTATGTTGAGTTAGATGTACAAACATCGACTAACCACATTTATTACAATCTAGGGCTCCTGATTACAAATCCAGTGGAAATCATTTACTGTCGAGCTAAAAGCAGATGACAAACACTGGGCCTGTGATTGCACATAGCTTATAATTCAAACTAGTAAAGCGAATCTAAATTCATGCAAAATCCAAAGCTTATTTTTAATAATAATAATGTCATGCGTATTTTGCTAGATGGCTGACAGAGGACCAAATGAAAATTAAAAATGTACATTTCTGTTATTTATTCAAGTGTTCAGAGTAAATGCTCACTACATTTCTGATAAACACAAATCAAAGATATATGTGTCATTTCCAGCTGTTAATTAATACAATCTACCTATTTATATTTGGTGAAAGGTAACATGAGTAAAGCTGCTGTAACTGTTTACAACATTGCAAATAATAATAATTTTCTTCTCCACCAATACAATTAATCTTACAAGGAATTCAGTTGTTGTTCCCATGGCTACGTACACCTTGTGTAAAAAGTGAAAACACCGCCTTTTCCAGCTACTGCAGATGGCACCATGTCAGTCAGGTTTCCCTGTGTCCCTGATTCAAAGCAACTCCAAATAAGATGAACTGGAGCTCTGTTAAGTGTTGAGAGGTGGAGAGGATGTTAACACTGCTACAGATAACAGAGAGGAGGGCAATTTCCTCAATTCCAATTTAACATGTTTACATATGTCAACGACAAAACAATCTTCTGTGTGAGCAAGAGAAGTCTGGAATTCGCCAATAGATTCAGGAGATAAAAAAGGCCTGAATACAATGGGCTGAATCTTAACTCCCAAAAATGGGTGGGTTTGGGTCAGGTCAGAGATTAAAATTCAGAAAATCTGGAACAGGAACCCAACCTGCCTTGAATCTGCCCACTTCCTGCATGGGCTGAAATTTGTGCTCTCGTCGAAGGCGGGTTCAGTGGCATGGGGGGGGGGGGGGTGTTGGGGACAGAAAGTCGCTGCAGAGCCATCTGTCCCCAGACCTGGCGCCATACTGCAGTGTATTGATTGTGTCAGAGGCAGGGAAGTACTGTGGCGGTATTGATGCTCCAACGCAACAACAACCTAGGTTAAATTGGAGAAATGCTGTTGAGCATGAATTTAAAAGTAATTATTTGTGATTCAGTGACTGGACCATGATTTTGTGAATGGGGTGCGACATTCACGTGCCTTCAGCTTTGCAACTGTTAAAAGCAGAAGGCACCGAAGCGAGAGGTATCCTGACCATTGCACCATAGGGGAGGTGGGGGGTATCTGAGATCATTGCTGCTTTCCTGATTTAGGGTCTTCAAGGGGGACGTGTGTACCAGGGGCACTGCAAAGGGGCAGTGTGTACTGGGGAGTTCTGCAAGGGGGCAGTGTATATTGGGGGGCTCTGCAAAGGGGTAGTGTGTACAAGGGGGTCTGCAAAGGGGCCGTGTGTACCGGGGGCTCTGCAAAGGGGCAGCGGGTACTAGGGGCTCTGCAAAGGTGCAGTGTGTACTGTGGTGCTCTGCAAAGGGGCAGCGGGTACTGGGGGCTCTGCAAGGAGGTAGTGTGTACCGGGGGCTCTGCAAAGGGCCACTATGTACTCGGGAGTTCTACAAGGGGGCAGTGTGTACCGGGGGGCTCTGCAAAGGGGCAGCGGGTACTGGGGGCTCTGCAAGGAGGCAGTGCATACCGGGGGCTCTGCAAAGGGGCAGCGGGTACTGGGGGACTCTGCAAGGTGGCAGTGTGTACCGTGGGCTCTGCAAGGGGGCAGTGTGTACTGGGGGCTCTGCAAGGGGGCAGTGTGTACCAGGGGGTCTGCAAGGGGGCAGTGTGCACCGGGGGCTCTGCAAGGGGGCAGTGTGTAATGGGGGGCTCTGAAAAGGTCTAGGTTGCGTGTATCGGGAGGCCTTTAGAGGGCATCACAAATGATGTTGTAATGTTTGTGATGTCTCACACATTCGGAAAAGATGGCAGCCCAACAATTACCTTTAGTCTTGAGACACATCAGGCATTCAGACTAGCAAAGATTGATAAGCATTGTTTCCAAGGCAGGCTCATCTCTGCATCTGAAGTGATTCAAAGGCCCTAGGACACCTGCTAAGGATCTCACACACCCTGTGTTTTTGGATCTCCTTGGCATGTTGAGGCAGCTCCAATGGGGGCAGGCCGAAGAGGCAGCTGCGCCTGAGCCTGAAGCTCCATGACGCGAACAACAGCAGCTGGCCTGGCCAAGAAGGGCCTCCGTACGCCAGGGAGTCTACAGGACCCGCATCACCTTCCTCCAAATGTCTGAGTGGCACTGTCAGCAAAGACTACAGCTCTCTAGGGAGGCCTTCGCTGACTTATGAGGTCTTCTGGAGTTTGGGGGCCACCCTATGCCTGTGGCCCTAAAGATTACAGTGGCACTAAACCTCTACACTTTTGGATCATTCCAGGGATCCACCGGGTTCTCTCAGGCTGCAGCCCACCACTGCATCAAGGAGGTGACCAATGCCCTGTTCAAGAGGGCCGGTGACTATGTGCACTACCGGACCGACTCTGACAGTCAGTCCGAGAGGACCTACAGATTCGGTACCATAACTGGATTTCCCCAGGTACAAGGTGTGATAAACTGCACGCATGTGGACATGAAGGCTCCAACAGACCAGCCAGCCACCTTCATCAACAGGAAGAGCCTCCATTTAATCAGTGTTCAATTGGTCTGCGACCACTGAAAGTGTTTCCTGCAGGTGTGGACCCACTTCCCAGGAAGCAGCCATGACGTCTACATACTTGGATAGTCCCAGGTGCCTCAGCTTTTCGATCTCCTCGCTCGCCTTCAGGAATAGATTCTCGAGGACAAGGGCTACCCTTGAAGACATGGCTACTGATGCCTGTGAGGAACCCTCACAATGCAGCGGAGGAGAGGTACAACACTTGCCACGGCTCCACTCGAGTGACCATTGAGCAGGCCATTGTGATGTCCTTTGAACTTGAGTGAGGTTTAGGCAAGCTTAGTACAATGTATGAGGCAAAGACAGAGAGACAAAGACTGCAGCAGCTGAACATAAAGGCTTCTCTGTTTATTCTGTCCGTTTTAGTTTCACTTTGCTAGAATGTGTGTTCTACTGCAGCTTCTAGATTACACAATCCACAATGCAAATTGCAATTTCATAATACTACAACACTACATCCCTCCCCTTCTTAGTTAATGAGAGACATAGCATGTTTCAATGATTGAGTTTATTGTTTACAGTTTTAGAAACAAAACACAAATAGTTCATCTCATAACAATCACTTAAGTATGGTGGACGTTTCCCTCACAAGTAGGATATTGTCTGACATCAGATGTAGTCTCATTTGACACATGCTCTTCATCTGAGGTGTCGATGTTGGAGTTGGATTTAATGCTTTTGAGTGGCGTTTTCAGTGCTTTGAAGAATGATGCATTTCTTGTGATGATTTGTGAACTGCTCTCAGCAGTGATCATTGATCCTTTTGTGTTGGTCACAACAAATGGTTGGATGTCATAAGGGGTTGTTTGTTTTCCAATATGACCATCATGTTTCACAAGTACTTTAGCTCCTGGCTTTAGAAGTGTAACTCTAAGTTTCATGTTTCGCTCTGCATTTACGTTCATTTGATCCTTCAGTTCTCGATCACATTCGTGTACATGTTGATCATTAGCTCCACAAGGTAGCTCAGGAAGACGTGTGCACATAGAATGTGCAAAGATGAGTGTAGTTTTAGTTTAGAGATACAGCACTGAAACAGGCCCTTCGGCCCACCGAGTCTGTGCCGACCATCAACCACCCATTTATACTAATCCTACACTAATTCCATATTCCTACCACATCCCCACCTGTCCCTATATTTCCCTACCACCTACCTATACTAGGGGCAATCTATAATGGCCAATTTACCTATCAACCTGCAAGTCTTTGGCATGTGGGAGGAAACCGGAGCACCCGGAGGAAACCCACGCAGACACAGGGAGAACTTGCAAACTCCGCACAGGTAGTACCCAGAATTGAACCCGGGTCGCTGGAGCTGTGAGGCTGCGGTGCTAACCACTGCGCCACTGTGCCGCCCCTGGAGGCTTTCCAGTAGTTGAGTAAGGAGTCACTCTGTAATTACGAAGAAAGTGATATAGCTCTTGATTCCATGACTTGTTCTCAGCTGTAGCTGTACGTATCACTTTTTTCAAGGTTTGCATAAATCTCTTGGCTTCACCATTAGCTCTTGGCCAACGAGGTGTGATTTTTCCATGAATGAACCCTCGGTAGTTTGTGAATTTACTGAACTCATCGCTGTTGAACGGGGATCCATTGTCACTTCTTACCGTTTGAGGGATTCCAAACCTTTTCCCTACGGAATTGTTTGGTCTTGACTATTCCTTGGTGTCCTTCATGTGCTTTATCGACAACACATTCCCAAAATGAGTGTGGAATGGCAATACAGTTATTGCATAACATGAGATCAGATGTGGTTGTAACGGTGAGCTCATTTCGAACATTGTGAAGACCTTATAGCGTGTGAACAATTTCATTTGTAGACGCTTTCTCGATCATGTCTTTTCAGTTTCGTGATTCTATAGCCTCCATACATAATTGCAGAGTCTCATCTTGTTTTGTTGCTGCTTTGATGTCGGCTAGTTTTAGTGACATTGGAGCCGCATTTATGCTTATGTAGTGCATCTCACTGTCCAACAGATATTAGGAAAATGATGGTTCACCTGGGGAGTGCAGCCAGAGCCAAGTCCATGGCACCATGGGTGGCTCAGCTGCACAGTGGGGTACAGGGAAGACTGGAAGAGCCATTGTGATAGGTGATTGAATAGTCAGGGGAACAGGCAGGTGTTTCTGTAGCTGCAGACATAAATCCAGGATGGTGTGTTGCCTCCCTGGTGCCAGGGTAAAGGGTGTCACTGAGCGGCTGCAGAGCATCCTGAAGGGGGAGGGTGAACAGCCAGCAGTTGTAGTTGACATCGGAAGCAAAGACATCAGTAGAAAGAGGGATGTGGTCCTGCAGTCAGAATTTAGGGAGCTAGGTAAGAAATTAGCAAGCAGGACCTCAAAAGTAGTAATCTCCGGATTACTCCCAGTGCCACGTGCAAGCGAGCAGAGGAATAGAAGGATAAGACAGATGAATGCGTGGCTAGAACGATGGTGCAGGACAGAGGGCTTTAGATTCTTTGGACATTGGGACCGGCTCTGGGGGAGATGGGAGCTGTACAGGCTGGACGGGTTGCACCTGAACAGAGCCAGGACTGAGTTCCTTGCGGGACGTTTTGCTGGTGCTGTTGGGGAGGGTTTAAACTAGTTTGGCAGGGGGATGGGGACCTGTGGGTAGACTCAGTTGGGACAAAATCAGAAATGAAAATGGAAGGCAGAAAATTAATGGATGAGTCTGGAAGGCAGAGGAAACTAAGGTTAGAAAATAAAAAACAGAGTTTGGGAGTTCTCAAGGGTATCTATTTCAATGCAAGGAGTATAACAAATAAAGCAGATGTGCTGAAGGCAGATAGTCACGTGGCAGTATGATATCATAGCTATTGCAGAAACATGGCTTAAGGAGGGACAGGAATGGCAGCTCAATGTTCCTGGTTACAGGGTTTTCAGACGCGATAGGGAGGGAGATAAGAAAGGAGGGGCAGTGGCAAGTTTGGTTAAAGAAACAATTACAGCTGTGAGGAGGGATGATATGTTGGAAGATTCATCAAATGAGGTCACATGGATTGAGCTCAGGAACAAAAGAGGGGCAATCATACTGCTGGGAGTGTACTATCAACCACCAAACAGTCAGAGGGAGATAGAAGAGCAGATATGTAGGCAAATCTCTGAGAAGTGCAAGAACAATAGGGCAGTAATAGTAGGGGATTTTCACTACCCCAATATTAACTGGGATAGCTTTAGTGTGAAAGGAATTGAGGGAGTAGAATTCTTGAGGTGGAGTCAGGAGAAATGTTTGGCCAGTATGCAACAAGTCCAACAAGAGAGGGTGCAGTTTTAGACTTAGTTTTAGGAAATGAAGATGGGCAGGTGGAAGGAGTGGCAGTAGAGAGCATTTTGGTGGTAGTAATCATAATTCAGTCAGTTTTAACATAATTATGGAAAACGACAAGGATAGAACAGGATTTAGAGTTCTCAATTGGGGCAAGGCCAATTTTACTAAGCTGAGGAGTGATTTAGCAAAAGTGGACTGGAAACAGCTGCTTGAAGGTAAATCAGTGTCAGAGCAGTGGGAGGCATTCAAAGGGGAGATTCAAGGGGTTCAGAGTAAACATGTTCCCATAAAGAAAAAGAGATGAGTAAGAGGATAACTAAGGAGAGAGTAGGGCCCATAAAAGACCAAAAAGATAACCTATGTGGAGGGGTGGAATATATTGGTTTGGTTCTTAATGAATACCTTGGGTCTGTCTTCACAAAAGAGGGAGACAATGCAGATATTGTAGTTAAGGAAGAGGGGTGTGATGTATTGGATGTGATAAACATTGGGAGAGAGGAAGTATTAATGAGATTAGCATCCTTGAAAGTGGATAAATCACCAGGGCCAGATGAAGTGTACCCCAGGCTTTTAAAAGAAGCAAGAGAGGAAATAGCGGAAGGTCTGACCATCATTTTCCAGTCCTCACTGGATACTGGTGTGGTGCCAGAGGACTGGAGGGCTGCTACCATTGTACCTATGTTTAAAAAGGGAGTGAGGGATAGACCGAATAATTACAGGCCAGCCAGTCTAATCTCAATAGTGGGCAAATTATTGGAATCAATTCTGAGAGACAGGATAAACTGTCACTTAGAAAGGCATAGATTAATCAAGGATAGTCAGCATAGATTTGTTAAGGGAAGATCTTTTCTGACGAACTTGATCGAATTTTTGAAGAAGTAATAAGGAAGATAGATGAGGGTGGTGCAGTTGATGTGGTCTACATGGATTTTAGCAAGGCTTTTGACAAGATCCCACATGGCAGACTGGTTAATAAAATAAAATCCCATGGGATCCAGGGAAATGTAGCAAGGTGGCTCAGTGGCAGGAAACAAAGGCTAGTTGTTGACGGGTGTTTTTGAAACTGGAGGGTTGTTTCCAATGGTGTTCCGCAGGGCCCAGAGGATCATGGGGATCTGGAACTCACTGCTTGAAAGGGTAATTGAGGCAGAAACCCTCAACTCATTCATAAGGAGTCTGGATATGCACCTCAAGTGCCGTAATCCGCAGGGTTACGGACCAAATGCTGGAAGGTGGGATTAGAATGGGTGGATCGTTTTTCGGCCAGCACAGACACGATGAGCCAAGTGGTTTCTTTCTGTGTCGTAAACTTTCTAGATTCTAGATCAAATGTTGTTCAGCAAACTTTTCCTCACGACTAATAGGACTGGATGTCAGCAACGGATGTCATGAAAGATAGTCTGCTGGGTTGAGCTTGCCTGGCTGATACTCAACACAACACTGAACTTGTATTCTTGTAGTTTGAGTATCCAATATTCTATTCGAGTAGGTGGTTTGCTATGTGGATTGTTGAACAAGCTCACTAGTGGTCTATGATCAGTTATTACTTGTTACATCTTCTTCTTGTTTTCTGGTTCCCAGATGTTGGAAATAATCACACTTTAAACTTGGAAAGGTTTGATTTGTTCAGCCACCATGCTGCCTGCTGTAGGACTGGTGAAACTGTTTTCTTGTTACACATCACATGACTCTCCAGTGCAGCTGTGAATGTGGCCCCACTGGAACACTTACACATGACAACTAGTTCCTAGCTAATTAGTTCCTAGTATTTTACAGGTAGGATCACAACATATAACATCCCTTTTTTTTAAAAACATAATGCCCCTATATCAAAATAATTAGCAATATAACTAAAGAAGATTATCAACCGACTTTTGGAAATAATCTGAACCCCTTTTTAGAGTATTTTATAGTGTGTATTCTATTTCTAAAAAATATTATTCATGGTATCACTTGTATGGTAAGAAGTTGTGCCTCCATCTTGTAGATTTGGCATTTGTTACCCTTAGTGGTGAGTTGCCACGATGTACAAGCGATGTTGTGTCACTTGCTGGTGATGTTGTTCATGTTGTCTCGCTGGATAAAGATGTTTCCAGTGTTGTTGATGGTCTTTTCTGTTGTTCCAGCTCAGGTGTAGGTCTACTATGGATTCTGTTCCTTCTCATTTGGTTACCAGTTTTGGTCTCAATGATATATGACCTTGGAGTCTCAGCTTCACTAACAACTTTTGCTGGGCTCCAGGTTTTCATGATTGGATCCTGTATATGTACAGTTTGTCCTTTCAACAGCTTGGGTAGGGATTGAGCATGCTTGTTGAAGTGTTGCTTTCCTCTTACCAGTGAGTTGTTGTCTCGCTTCCTCCTGGTCACTTGAAGGATGTATTTTGCTTGGCAGAGTAGTCTTATATTTTCTTCCATTCACCAGCACTGCAGTGATTTCATGTCAGCCTTGAGAGGTGTGGATCGGAGTGACAATGAGGCCAGGTTTGGGTCTTCCTTCGTCTCTTGGCATTTCACAAGGGTTATTTTGACTGTCTGGATGTGTCTTTCTATAAATCCGTGTCCCCGTGGGTAGTGTGGTAATGAGGTGATGGTGTTGAACCTATACTGATCAGCCAATTCCTTAAATTCTCTGGATGTAAATTGGGTGCCATTGTCACATATTAACCTTTCAGGAATCCCTTGCTCAGCAAACAGAACTCGTACTACTGCGATGGTTGTTGCTTCCCAATTCATTATGGGCTGTAGCTGTGCATTCATTCCTGTCTCGGCTGACATTTCATTTTTCGTTTTCGCACAAGTCACTTCGTTTTTCTTTCTCTCTCTCTGGCACTAATTTGGGTCAATTTTCCCAATCTAGTTCTTTCAAAATGTTCTGGGTTTACCCACAGAAACTCGCTGCCACCATGCTACATCTTCTTGTTGTTTTCTGGTTCCCAGATGTTGGAAATAATCACACTTTAAAACTGGAAAGGCTTGAGCTTTTCATTTATTTGTTCAGCCACCATGCTGCCTGCTGTAGGACTGGTGAAACTGTTTTTTTGTTACATATCACATGACTCTCCAGTGCAGCTGTGAATGTGGCCCCACTGGAACACTTACACATAACAATTAGTTTCTAGCTAATTAGTTCCTAGCACTTTACAGATAGCATAACAATATATAACATTACTTTAAACTCGCTTCCATATAAGTAGAGATGAAAGAGTAAGATACCCCATGTGATTGAGAGTGCTTCTCTGTCTGTTTGCGAATAACGTGGCTCTACAAGTGTTCACGATCTGCTTGCCATCACAACGATTAATGGGTTACCTGTCTTGTCTTTCTCTATGAGAGCAGCACCTAAGCCAACTGGGCTTGCATCCATGACTAGCTGGATGATTTTCTCAGAGTCGAAATAAGCATTTGTGCAACTTGCTGACAAACGTCTTTTGATCTTGTGTACCACCTGTTTGTGTGATTTAGTCCATTCCCAATTGGTGGTCTCTTTTGTCGGATCAGGTAGGGGGGCAGATAGTGTAGCGAGGTCAGGAATGAAGCGACTGCAGTATGTGACAAGTCCCAGCAGACTCCGGATTTCTTGCATGTTTGTAGGATCTGCAGCATTTGCAATGGCTTTAACTTTCTGTGGATCTGGTGATACTCCTTCACTGAACATGTAACTGAAGAATTCAATTCTGCTTTCCTTGAACAAACACTTATCTTTGTTCAAGGTGAGGTTACATTCTCTGAGACGTTGTAGGCATACATGTAGATAGATGTGTCTCGAGTTCCCTTTCAGTGTGACCATAGATGAGAATGTGATCACTGATGTTCAGTGTGTCTTCAAGACCTTGAAGTGCAGATTGAATCAAGTGCTGAAATACCTCAGCCGCTGAGCTGACTCCAAAGTTGAGCCTCGTGTGTTGAAAAGGTCCAATGTGAATAGAGAACACAGTAAGATATCTCGATTTTTCTGCAAGCTCGATTTGATGGAAGTCTGCATTGAGGTCAAGTTTAACAAAGTATTTAGCACCTTTCCCTTTCTCAATGATATCATCGATTGTCGGTGTCAAGTGTCTTTCTCATTGTATGGCTTGGTTTGGTGATTGCATATCAATGCAGATTCTAATCTGGTTCTCACTCTTGGGTTTTCTGACTTGTATGGGTGAGACCCAAGGGATAGGCTCATCCCCAACTTTCTCAATAATGTCAAGGTCAAGTAAGCTTTGAAGTTCCTTCTCTGTCTGTTTCCTGATATGAAATGGTATGTGTCGCCATTAATGTGCAATTGAGGCACATTAGGGTCGACATGCAGCTTGCAGGTAACACCTTTCAGCTTTCCTATACCAGTGAAGCAATCAGCATACAGTTGAAGAATGTTTTTGTTTTGTGAAGGAATCGTGTATCTGACTGCAATCATGTGCAAATCTGTTGCTGTGTGGAAACTGATAAGCATGTCACATTCTCCAGATATGACATAAATTAAAGCATTCATCCTAGTGTCTTTGAATGAGACTGGCATTTCAAAAGTGCTGAGGATTTTCGGTGGTTTGTCACTGTTGTACGGGAAAATTTTCATATTTCCTGGTTTGCAGAGAACGGGGCAATCATGAAGTTTGTTGAATGTTTTGTCTCCCGTGACATTGACAGATACTTCTGTGTCTATGAGAGCATCAATGTCCGAACAGTCAATGGTCACTGTCACACGTGGCTGTTTGCTGTGTCTGAGAGTGAGCTCAAATGTATGTTCAGGGTCATTCACCTCTACTTTACCTACATTCTCTTGCCTTTTTGCTGTGGTATGCATACGTGGCACCCTTCTATTGGTATTGATCTTAGTAGTTGAGTTTACTGATGAGCAACAAACACGAACAAAGTCGTTGGGTTTTCTGCAAGCTTTACACTGTTTACCAGTAGCAGGACACCCTGTACGGTGTGGGTAAGCACTGCCACAGTGGAAGCATTCTTTGGATAAGCAGCTGTGTTTGTGAGACAGCTGTTGTTGCTGTTCAGGTGGTTTCCTGGCGTGTGAGCGATGAATAGTGTTCACAGGAGTTGAAATTGGAGTGTGGTAGTTACTGTTAGCCTCAACTTCAGTAGCTCTGGACTCTAAGAGCGATAGTGATCTTGCTAACTCCAGTAGCTCTGCCAACTTTCTGAATTTCTCGAGTGCTTTTCAGCATAATTGATTAGAGAGATAGCCTTCGACTATTCATGTTTTGATTTCCCGTTCAATATGTTCAACATCACCAAAGTCACATTTTGTTGCCAGTTGCCTCAAATGTGTGCAATATTGGTCAATTGTCTCGTTTGTTCTGATGCACTAAGCAAGAAGCTTATGGTGTTTTTCTTGGGCGTGAAGTAGGCTGTTAGTGCATTTTTTGGCTAGGTTGTAGTCAATGCACTCAGCAGTAAGTGTCTCAAAGATATCTTCTAATTCTTCACCTCCATAGTGTAGAAGTAAAGCCTGTTTCCTTGTGTTGTCTGTGATTGTGAAACCTGCCATTGTGCCTTCAAAATGTCGCAGCCACTTTTGCCAATGTGGGGATACAGATGATGACTCTGAATGCACATCAAAAGGTGGTAGGTTGGGCATAGACAACACCATATTGATCATCAATACAGTGATAAGGGATCCGGAATTGTGCTCCTTTCAGAGGAAACTTCTCTGCAGTGATCCAAGATTATATACTTTTTTTTGATTGGATGGTTATTTTGGGGAGATCAATGTGTGAATATACACTGTACTAGCTTCCTGTATGTCACTCTGACAGTCTCCAAGTTAAAATGTTGTCTGTGAAAGTAGACAAAAACCTTCCAAAATTTTCATACCTGAAAGCAATGTTTCTGTTTTTTTTCATTCATTTTCAGTTTACCATGTCGCCATTGTGATGTCCTTGGGACTTGAGTGAGGTTTAGCTGAGTTTGGTATGTTATGAGGCAAAGACTGAGAGACAAAGACTGGAGCAGCTGAACATAAAGGCTTCTCCGTTTGTTCTGAAGAAGGGTGACTGACCTGAAAACGTTAACTCTGCTTCTCTCTCCACAGATGCTGCCAGACCTGCTGAGTATTTCCAGCATTTCTTGTTTTTATTTCAGATTTCCAGCATCCGCAGTATTTTGCTTTTATCTCCGTTTACTCTGTTTGTTTTAGTTACACTTTGTTAGCATATGTATTCTACAGCAGCCTCTAGAGTACACAATGCGGTTCCGCTGCCTTGATCGATCAGGTGGAGCCCTGTAGTATGCCCCAGCAAGGTTCTCACATGTCATGGTGGTCTGCTTTGCTCTGCACTATCAAGCACTACAGAGCAGAGAGGCCTCACATGAGGAAGTTATGCCTGAGTGGCAAACATCCTGTGGCGAAGAGGATGCGGAGGAGGGACAGGACCAAACAGCTATGGAAGATGATAACACAGCGATGGAGGCCAGACATGGTGAGCAGTGCACAAAGGAGGAAAGAGACAACCTCATAATGACTTGCTTTCAGCACCCTGATGTCTACTCAATGAGAATCCAACACTGACCTTCATACATGTAGTCTTCTGCCCCCTTTCCATCTGTTACTTGATTGCTGAACAGCTGCATTGTGCGCTAGTGACCATGGGAGACCATTTCTTAATGAGATCTGCAGTCACATTGCCATGTTAGTAAGAGCCATGGTCACAGTGGCACTGCACTAAGGGGTAGGGTGGATGTCAGAAGCTCACAATTAAGGCATGATGAAACATGGGTTTTACACAATGATGTCTGATAATTGGTATAAAAGAGCATTTAATTACATTCCACATAACATATTGGTATCACCATGATTATCCATGTGTAGCTAGGTGATTTTCCTAATACGCTTGCAGGTACTTCTATGCGGTGTGACCCCTGCGCTAGCAGCTGGGCTGGAGGCAGGCTGCTGATCAGACTGCCCCTTGGCCTGTGATGAATTCGGCAGCTGTCCTCTGAGTGCCTGAGGCCTGGAAGTCCCCGGCTGCTTGAGGCTTTCCTGCAGTGGTGCAGGACTCTCCTCAGGTGTCATGGCTACAGGAGCTGGGCTCACTGGCGGAAGGGCTGAGGAATCGCTGTCCCGGCTCGGTGACCTGAGGGGAATCCCTAGATATGAAACGCAGCCTCTCCTTCTCCCTCTCAAGGCTCAATGGAACCTCCCTGCTCACCAGAGAAACACTGGAGGCTGGATTTTGTGTAGGAGGCGGGGCTCCTGGCACTGAGTGAAAAGGTGCCTTTTCCTGACCCCGGTACCCAACCCCCGCCACCCCCCAGAGCGATCCTCCGGTCTTTCTCAATCAAAGTTTCATGAGACGGAATTCCTGCTCCTTAAAAAGTCGTGATCACGTCTGCATGAGCTGCTGGCCATCAGAGGGCTAGCAGCTCAGCAGTAATGGCAATATCACCAGTAACGGTGGTCACACCCGGCACTGCAGAGGCCTCGGACCCAGACCCAGCAGTGGAGCTCCTGACCAGAGGTAGGTGAGGCAGGGTCGCCAGGGAGGGATGGTCTTGCTGTCCAGGGGGAGGGGGTTCCCAGTGGATGAAGTGGTTCATGGCAGGGAAGTTCCATGTTGCAGGGTGACCTCCCCACATGGCAGAGGCCCACCCCCGCTGGGAGGGGGCCATTAATTGGCCACTTAAGAGCCTCAATTGGCCACTGGATGGGAAGGCCATCATTGGCCTATCCCGTCCTCGGGAAGATCGTTTGGCAATGGGGAGGCTAGGGGCCCACTGCCCCTGCCACCTCTCGCGACTGTCCGTGCACCCCGCCTCCAGCCCCATCTTAGTGGGGTCCATAAAATTCAGCCCTTGGAGCGGGAAAAGTCTCCAGGCTCCTGGTCTTTCTCTCGCCTTGCCACTGCTGAATTGAGCTCATGGCCAAGGCGATGGTGTGCAGGTCCTGATGCATCCGTGGAATCTGGCTCTCTATGAGGATCGCCAACCTCTCAATGGAGGAAGCCATGCGCACGTATGCCTGGGACATGGCAGCAGTCATGGCATGGATGGACTCCTCCATCGTCCGCTCATGACTGCGCATAGCCTCTGGTATCTCTGCCAAATATTGCTTTACCTCTCTCTGCAACTCCAGCAAGCCCTGTGTCGTCAACACCAGAAGCTCGTCATCAGCCTGGGGCTCAGCATGGGCCTGGCCACCTACAGTCCTCCAGCTGTCTCAGCCTCAGACAGCTCCTCTAGCGCATGTGCTCTCACCAGCTAGTGACCCTGATTCTAATGCCATTTGATTACCCACCGAGGTGAATGTGAGTCTGTGCTGGTGGAAGGTGCAGGACAGTCACGGAATGGTGCATCATCTGAGTGGTCCTTGTTCTCAGATGTTGACGAATGTCCCTCTGTGGCTGCAGTCTCCTGCAAACGCCAACCTGCATTAGAGAACACAAATATGGGTGGGTTAGGCTGCACATAACCCGTTATGCCAAACATGCCTGAGGTGGCTCTTCATCATTAAACAATTTTTCGATGAATGGCAATAATCACTCTCTTGCGCAGGAACTCCAGTCCCTGTCAGATATGGCGTGTCTGCTCTGGCTCCCCACTAGTTCTCAGGCCTCTTCTTTGGCTTGGCTGAGAGGACATATGTCTGGGACACCTCCACCGGTCCTGGCCGCCTCCCTCTGGTTATGGGCCCTCTTCTCCTGCAAGACGAAGGATGTTGAAATTATAAATTGGCATACATTTCACCATGACTGTTCTGCTACCATGGGCTCCCTCGTCACCAACTGGGGGACTTGATGTATCTCATACTGACTCACGCTGTCATGGGATTTACTGGGGCTGAGCAATGAATGTGGCTTGTTTCCCAGATGCAGCCATGCATCTGTCTTGATGTTATAACCTTGCTTACTTTGGGATGGCAGTGGCACCCTCACCATATTGAACACCCTGCAGTGACATCCACACCCCAGAATGAAACTTTGGAACATGGCGCTCACCTTGGCTGAACGCATGAGATCATTGACCCTCCTCCTGCACTGCACCCAATTGCATTGGGTGACCACACAGATGCTGACCTCCTCTATGATCTCCATCCAGGCTTTCTTGGTCAGATGGGAGGACCTCTTCTTACCACCGCTGGGGAAGAGAACCTCCTACCTTTCCCTTGCAGTTTGGAGAAGAATCAGCAGGGAGGTGTCACTGAAACATGGGCCACCTTTAGTCTGACCTCTGTTATCTTCTCCAGTCTTCCTAGAGGAGATGATTGTTGAAGATGACAGTGATATAAACTTCTAAGTGTAACAGCTAAATCACTCTCTGTAGACTGCAAGAAACGAGTGAATGCAGGGCTGGCAGGCCTGTACAAATGGCACTAGCACCTGATTCGATGTTCACCCTTGGTATGTGATTGGGGTAACTGCCACCTCCATTATGTTAAATGGCCATCCGCCACATAATCGCTGCAGCACAGCCGCACATTTCACACACGGGACCACCACTATTTTCTGCACCTTCTGTATGTCCTGACGGTAGGTTCATTAAATTCAGCTCCCTATTTTAATGGAGGCAGGATGAGGGGTGGGTGGCCAATTCACTCACAGGAGGCTGGTTGGTCATTTAGATATTTTAATGAGGCTGTGTGACTTCATTTTAACAGTGTTTCTATTTTTAACCAGGGCTGGCCAAGTTTCCCTAGCCTCGGGAAACTCAGTAAATGAAAAGAGACGAGAAGGGCTGAATCCATGAGGTAAGTGCTTTTACAGCACTGCTTGTGGGCCAGGAGGAGCAGGATTGTTTCCTCTAGGTCCAACGAGGTTACCCTGTAAACCACCAACGCCCCTCTCAATCTGTCTGCTCCCGTGCCCATCATTGGATGACCCCACCCCACCGTCAGACCACCCACACCATTGGACCCGTCCTCGACCATCATCTGCTACCACTGACCATCATTGGACCCCCATAGCCAACTACCATCTACCTCTTAGCCGTTCCACCCCACCCTTGTGTGGTCAGAACCCCCTCCATGCAATCGCAAACCCACCATGAGACTGCAACCACCCTGTTTGATTGGAAATCCCCATCCCCCACCGCGATCAAACACCATCCCCCTCCTCGTAATTGTAAACCCCCTTCATACGATCAGAACCCCCACCCTATCCGATCAGAACCCCTTCATGCAATTGGAATCCCATCCAATCAAAATCCTCCCCCCCAACACCCACCCAACTTGACAGGAGCACCCAGGAATTAAGATCCACCCTATTGGGCATGTCATGTCTCTCCAGATGTGGCTCAAGAAACCCCGGGACTTTTTCTCCCCCTTCTCAAATAAGAAGCACCTATGAGTCTGATCCCATTTCAAGCAGAAATTACAGACTTCCAACAACACCTTCAGAGCAAAGGGAATGTGCTAAACGTTCAGAGCCAACATCCTTCTGAAATTGGAAACCCTGCACTATGATAAATCAAAGAAACAATTTGATTATTGTCTTTATGTAAAAAATTGGAAATGGTTTTATCATGTGGTTTCAATAGACATGAATATGCACTTTCAAATATATTCAAGATTATGTTTCATTATCCTGGCTTCCTTCTTTCTTCCACATCTCTACTCTGGATCCCATCAAAGAGATGTAACTCTGCTGTATTTCTCATACTTGAATGTTTCATTGGATCTCTGTATATTTTTCACAACATTTAAAGCTTGTTCTCAGCCCTTTTGTTAACATGTGCAGTAAACCCTTTAAAGTTAGAGAGGAAAACAGTACAAGATAGAAACAGTGGGCTGAATGTTATGGGTCCTCTATGGTTGGGAACGGAGGCAGTGGGGCCCATAAAAATGTGCAGGGAAGCAGGGACAAAATGACCATAGCCTTCCCAACGCCTTACAATAAAGTCCGAGGTGGAGAAGGCCGAGTATGGCCTTCCTACCCCAGGCCAATTGAGATCCTTAAGTGGCCAATTAATGACCACTTAAGTGCCTCTTCCTGCCTCCACTTCAATTTAATTAAAAGCGGAGGGGCCCGCCGCTACAGGGAGATGTCGCCAGATAAAACCTGGTGGCCTCCTGGTGGAGTTGGGGGGATCCCTCCTTTGGGGGAAATCTAGGGCCTCTGGAGAGTCCCCCTGGCAGTGATGGCCACTCCCCCAGGAAGAACTCCCCCCACCCTCACTAACAGCACCCCCCACCCACCCTCTCGTCAGGGCCTGCCTAAATGGCCTCGGTGTCCCCAACCTCACTCACCTGTCCTGAGGTCTTCTTCACTCTTCTCCTCCCTTTGTGCTGCTGGGCCTCCTGCAATACCAGCTGAAGCCACTGCTCCCAGTGCCGCCTCCGGTACTGCAGAGCTGCTGGCCTTCTAATTGGCCAGGACGGCATCCCTGATGGCAGGCAGTTAATTGGCTGCCGGCCGTGGAATTGCAACAGGTTTCCCCCACTTCCAGCCCTCTGCCCGGACCCCCCTCGCCAGAATAAAATTCAGCCCAGTGTCTACTTCTTAAAATTTATCCTACTCCAGAGACTTGAGCACAAGCTCTTGCCTGACATTCCAGTGCAGTACTGAGGAAGTGCTGCACTGTCAGAGGTACCATCTTTCAGATAAGACTTTAAACAGAGGTTCTATCTGCTCTCTCAGGTGGATGTATTAGATCACATGGCACTATTTCAAAGAAGAGCAGGGGACTTCTGCTTGAGGTCCTGGCCAATGTTTATCCCTCAACCAATCCATAAAAATGGTTATCAATTACCATATGATCATATTGCTGCTTGTGGGAGCTTGCTTTGACCAAATTGGCTGTCACGTTTCTTACATTACAAAAGTGACTGCACTTCAAAAGTACCACATTGCAAAGCATTTTGGGATGACCTGAAGTCATGAAAGGCACGATAGCAATGCAAGTCTTACCTTCATTTTTTTTCTTTCAGCTGGAGTATTGTAGACAATTCTGGTCGCCAAGCTTCAGGAAAGATGTAACGGCCTTAGAAAGAGTACAGAGCAGGTTTACAAGGATGTTATCGGGGATGAGGCGCTCTAGTTTTGAGGAGAGGTTGGAAATGTTAGGACTGTTTTCCTTGGAACAGTGAAGGTTAAGAAGCGATCTAATAGAGTTTGTCAAGATGATGAGAGGTTTTGACAGAGTAGATAGAGAAAAGGTATTCTCTCTGGCGAGTAGGTCAATATCCAGAGGTCATAGATTTTAAATCATCCACAGAGGATCTAGAGGGAAGACGAGGAGAACAGTTTTCACTCAGAGAGTTGTTGGGACCTGGAGCCCTCTATCAGTTGGAAGCTGATTTCATAAATCATTTTAAAAAGGAGTTGGACAAATACTTGAGGATGAGCAACATACAGGGTTATGGCAATAAAGCAGAGGTGTGGGACTAAACACAACTGCTCTTTCAAAGAGCCAGCACAGGTACGAGGGGCCAAATGGCCTCCTTCTGTGTTGAAAGTTTCTATGATTCTATAATTCTCGTGAAGAAAATTGATTTTTCACTGACGTTCCCTGACTGCAGTTGTAGTGCGTTTCAGTGGTGATGTTAAATGTGAATGTGTCCATTATCTTGGTGATAAGGTCCTCATACAAAGGGTCCAAATGTTGTCTTCACCACTTGGATGGTGAAACAGCAGAGTGGATCACCCAGTCATTATTGAAACTGGCCCGATTTTCAGCTCCAGTGATTTCGTTTTTTTTAATTTCCAAAATATACTTTATTCACAAAAAACTGTAAAAAAATACATTACAAAACAGTTCCAAAAAGCACAAAGTCAAATAATACAAAGAGTGCAAAAGAGATCAGTTTCCTTCAATACAGGAGTGAGTTGCCTCACAACCCTTCCATTTCATTTTACATGCTCTGTACATTTTACAGCAAAACAAATATTTTCTGGATACAGTTGAGGGCTTTCCCATGGGTCCAGCCCCTCAGTTCACCTTGGTGGGGGAGACCTTACACAGTGGTCTTTCCCCATTGAACCTTTGCCACGGCTGCCCCTGGTTTTAGTGCATCCCTCAGCACGTAGTCCTGGACCTTGGAATGTGCAAGTCCGCCAACATTCGGTCGGGGACAACTCTTTGCGCTGGAAGACCAACAGGTTTCGGGCAGACCAAAGGGCGTCTTTCACCGAATTGATAGTCCTCCAGCAGTAGTTGATGTTTGTCTCGGAGTGCGTTCCTGGGAACAGTCCGTAGAGCACAGACTCCTGTGTTACAGAGCTGCTTGGGATGAACCTCGACAAAAACCACTGCATCTCTTTCCACACCTGCTTTGCAAAGCCACATTCCAGGAGGAGGTGGGTAACCATCTCTTTCCCACCACAGTCATCTCGAGGGCATTGTGCAGAGGGGTGAGACTCCGGGCATGCAGGAAGGATCTGACAGGGAGGGCTCTTCTCACCACCTACCAAGCTATATCTGGTAATTGTTTGAAAGTTCTGGTGATGAGGCATTCTGCCAAATGACCTTGGCAGTCTGCTCAGGGAACCATCCGACCGGATCCACCATCTCCTTTTCCCGTAGGGCCTTGAGGACATTCCGTGCAGACCACTGCCTGATGGATTGGGCAAAGGTGTTTTTCCGCAGAAATTTTTCCACGAAGGATAGGTGGTATGGCACGGACCAACTGGATGGCGCGTTCCGCGGCAATGTGATTTCAAACGGGCGTTCTGCCTCGCCTGTTGACCGCCCAAGCATTAAAAACTTAACTTTATCCCAATGTCACTATTCAGAGCACACATGCAGGTCAAAATGTGATGGCCAGGCTATGTATGCATGTACCGTGGGCCCCACAGTCCAGCCAGTTTACAGGGAGGCTGGGTCCACATTACACAATTGAGAGAGGGGCTCAGCTAGTTTACTGTCTCAAAATTCAGACTGTGTTGGAAAAGGCCTGCTTCATTTGGTTTTTAAGCCTTTAATTGAAATGATCAATTGTGTTTCCTTCCTGTCATGAATTAATGTATTACTACCTAAAGTAGAAATGCTAATGAAGGCAATGTGAATACTTGTGAAAGCAACATTAAAGGCTGTAGGCCTTGTAATTATGGAATGCGCCAAGATGACCAAAGCTATTAAATTCCTTAGTCCATTATTTTAATTATTTTAAAAATGTGTTATTGCCCCAGGTAAAATAGCACACCAAATAAGTTAATGCAAGTATCTCATACATTCCTATGCTAGTCCTTGCACGGAAAAATTTGAAGGCTTTAATTTGTAAATATTTATTTGGTGTGTAGCTCCAGTATCCTTTCATCTAATGGTACCCAGAACCTTACTTCATTGTAAATTGAACTGATGTTCTTTGCTTCATCATCCCCACCATCCTCTCTACCAGAGAGAATCCTTTCAGCTTTGCCAGCATTTCCTGGCACAAGAAAACTGATTCTGGCAGATGCTGTCTGTCCTTTTGACAGTTGCATTGATCTGAATTTCTGCAATTGGCTTGTAAGTCTGGCTCTTACATTTGGAACCTGATCTGTGTTTTAGCATCCTAAAATTCTTTTCCTCTGTTTTGGGGTAAAGTAATTCCCACTTCTGTTCCTGAGAAAGACTGTGCTGTTTTTCTTTCCTCTGCTCTGTATGTATTCCTTCTTTGCAGGGGCATGATGTTGCATTCAGTTTGAATACTTGAATTTGTATCTGCAAACTGACTATATTATTTACTGTAATGTGCATACTAGATCATAATAAAATGCTGCTTTTGACCCATGGCTGTAGTCCAGCACAATCAGTCAGCTCTGCAGTAGATTTAGAACAGACGCCACGCCACAGTAAAATTGGGCCCTATTTCTGTAAGAGAAAGGGTGCTTGTTTCATTTGTGAAATATTCAGTAACAATCGAGAAGCCGCAGGAGTCTGCCACTTGTGATGAGATACCTCAATGCAGTGAGCAAAAACCACTTTAAAAAGCCAGAAGGGAGGTGACAGGAAATGTAACATTAAATTTGTCTTGCTAAAATAAATTGAACTGGCGCCTTTTAATATATGACTCTAAATAAAATAAACTATATCAGTATCCAACTTTGGTGCAATGGGAGTCTTTGTGGCCAACTAATAAGTAACAAGAAACCATCTGAAGCTGTAAGTGGGATGTAAAGAGCGTCAAAGTCAGCCGCCATTTTCCTTTAATAAAAGAATGCCTGGATTACATGGAATTTCTAAATCCTATTCATAATTATGCCATTCAGTAGGACCCACAACTATCTGAAAAATCATTGCGTCATGTTAAACACACAACTTAAGGCATGTACCACATAACATAAAGTTTTTATTAACATGTTTTTAAAAATATCAAATCTAAGTTAAATACAGAAAACAATGTCAATAAAAATTCCTGATAGCTGTATTCTTTAGTGCGTTAATTGCATTTAGCAACATATGTTTCTTCAGTGCACTTAAAATCTGAAACACTCAATATGAGCTTACTTGTTATGGCCTCTTTGTCCAGCTTCTCACAGCTCCTGTTGCCAGTCCTTAACAGATGGCACAGAGCAGCAATCCCCTTGGTGTCCCACCAAAAAGAAAGGGATCTGAGGGCTTGAGTGTGTTTGACAGTTGAAACAGATGATGCAGTACACCACCTATGTAAACAGAAATAGTGCTGGGACTGATATAGCACAGAGATATGACCCTGACCATAGAGCCAGTCAGTCTAGACTCCAGATGTGATCATAATGTTACCAGGACATTTCAAATCCAACTGGTAAATATTTCTAACAGACGACAGTGGTTTGGTCAGAAAAAGTGAGACGGAAGACAAAGGGAATGTTATAAACACATTGCAAAGCATTATGAGCAGCTTTCCAAAAATATGCTGTGTCTACAGTGATGAAAATAGCCGATTTGTTTCAAACAAACATCTAGAGTCCTAACTGCTGTGAGTTGGAAACCATCCACAGAAAACCCAAGCCACTTTGGGGCACACCAATAAATTACTTTTTTTTTAATAGAAACCAACTGTACAATTAGTAAATTAAATTTGTTTCAGTCATAAAATTACTTGAGTGCCTTTTTGAGGGGAAAATCAATCCACTTGAATTTTTACAGAAGTTGCATTAGAAAACCTGATAGACAACCCAGAAATACGTATGGAACCATTTATGGTAGGAAAATGCGAAATACTTCAGCTAACCCTTTTACGGCTGAATTGCTGTGGCACTTTGCAGAATGTAAACCTGGTTTTAATGAAACTGGATATGACTCGTTGCTGCAATGTCTCTGCTTTTCCCTCTGTCTCTCATTCTCTTACTACATCATTGCAGAAATGGTTTCTAAAAGCATAGGCGGCCTCCTCAACCGTTTGGAGAGGATCCAAAATCCTTAAAAAAAAAGATGAAACATTTAAATCCATGCAGCCAAACTGCACAAATGAACATAAAGGCATTACTGGTAATTCCAAGCTTCTAAATTGGATGGGTGAGAAATGAATTGAAATGATTTGCACTGAACAATGATCATTAAATTCATATAAGTGTCCAGAAATATGAAGAGAGGTTTCATATCAGACTCCTTGTAATGAAGGCCCAATAATCCGAACACTGATCCTTGGCATTGCATTTGTAATTAAGACAGATAGCAATCATAAGTAACTCTGACATAGATGTAACCAGGGTTAGGGATAAGTTGCAGACACAGCAAGAGCTAAAAGAAGAGCTAGAGATGGAAAATAAAGTAAAATTCCTTGGCGAAAAATAAAGTTGGACTTACTCATAAAAGGATTGCATTTAGGAACAAGAAATCAGATTGATTTCGATGAATACCACCCAAATGCTTTATTTTAAAAATTAATTTGAGAGCAAAGGACACTTTGAACATCTAGAGAATTCACTGCCTGACTTTTGATGTATAGATCCTTGAAAAGTCGCCTTTTGCAAGCAAATGAATGACATGGATAAATAATCCTCCAAGATCAGAAAAAATGCAACTCTTGTTGTATGTGCCACATTTCTGATGTGACCTAGATAGACAGTCATTTGCCTGCCCCAGATGATTTTTTCCTTCAGAATTTAGTCCCATTTCCATCATACAATTTAGGCCTGGGTCACTCAGGCCAGTGACACACGAGGCAATAGCATGTCCTTATGAGTAAACGTAAGCACACTAATGGTTAAATAAAGATTTTGCAGTCATATAATGCCTTTCAAAACCCAAGAGCATCCCAAAGCGCTTTACAACTAATATTCCTCTGAAGTGTAGTAACTGTCATAATGTAGGAAATGTGGCAGTCAGTTTGTGCACAACAAGGCCCCACAAACAGCAATGAGATAATGGCCAGATAATCCATTTCTTAATGATGTTGGTTGAGTGATGAGTATTGGCTAGGACACCAGGGAAAACTACCTTGTTCTTCAAGGGAATAGTACTGTAGGGTCGATCATTCATCCACTTGAGAGGACAGACAGGGTTTTGGTTAAAAGTCTCATCTGGAAACCTCTGACAGGGCACACTCTGTCAGTACTGCACTGGGAGTGCCAACCTGGATTATGTGCTCAAGTCCCTAGAGACTGCAACCCACAACTTTCTGACTCAGCGGCGAGAGGGTTACCACGAAGACACGGCTGACACCCAAAATTATGACTCAGCACTAATTTGAAATGCTTGCCTTTGTCACTTTTTATATCAACTAAACTTGCATCATAGCATCTTTAATGTAGAAAAATTTCTCTAGTCATTTAGAGGCTTAATGAGGCAAAAATGGAAAGCAAGCCAAAGAAGGAGAATATTAGGAGGAGAACTAAAAGCTTGGTCATAGAGGATTTTAAAAAGCTTCTTAAAGAGGTAGAGAGAGGTGGAGAGGCAGAGGGGTTTAGAGAGGAAATTCCAAAGTATGGAGCCTGGACAACTAATAGTGCAGCCGCCAATGGTAGCTCAGGGGGAGGGGGGTGGGTGGCAGCACAAGGGGCCAGAGTCAGAGGAATGCTGAGTTCTGGTGGAGGTCTGGGGTGGGTGGGTGGGGGGATTGTTGCTGGAGGAGGTTACAGAGATGGGGAGAGGTGAGGCCATGATTTAAACACAAAGATGAGAATTTTAGATTGGAGGTGTTGAGACACCAGGTGCCATTATAGGTCAGCAATAACAGGTAGGATAGATGATTAGGATCTGGTATTGGATAGGATATTGGCAGCAGATCTATAAATGAGCTGAAGTTTACAGAGCATGGAGGATGGGAGGCCAGATGGGGTAGCATTAGAACTGCTGAGGCTGTAGGTGACAAAGACATGTATGAGTGTTTCAGCAGCAGATGGACTGAGGTAGAGTGAAGGCGGACATTGTTATGGAGGTGAAAATAGGTGGTCTTTGTGATGGAGAGGAAATAGGGTCAGAAGTTAACTTTGGGGTTAAAATAGGACGCCAAATTTAAGAAGACTCTGTTTGTGTCTGAGACAAAGGCTGGGGAGAGGGATGAAATTGGCAGCAAGGGCCTGGAGGCCGTGACGGAGCAGAAGACAATGGCTTCAGCTTTCCCAAAGTTTTATTGGAGGAAATTGTGGCTCATCCAGAACTGGATGTTGGACAAAAATTCTGACAGTGGAGGAGTCGAGAGAAATGGTGGAGAGATTGCACTGGATGCCATAAGCGCTCATGTGGAGCCTGACATGTCTTCAGATGATGTCACTGAGGGACAGCATGTAAATGAGGAAGAAGAGGTGGGGTGCCAAGGATAGATCCTTTGGGGACTCCAAAGGTAATGGTGCTGCAGTGGAAAGAGAAGCCATTGCTGGAGATGCTCTTACTACGGTGGAATAGGTAAGAGTGGAATCAAGTGACTGAGGTCCAACTGAACTAATATGATTTCACCCCCTATGTAGAAACATATCTCAAAGAATGTACTTTTGCTGTAGTCGCTTGGGTATTCATCCATTCATTTTAAAATGGAATCTATGTACTATCAGAACTCTTAAAGGGTATGCATGCATTCCCAAACCTTCAATGCAGGCTTATTTTTCCATGCTTTGTTTATATATCCTAGATAAGAAATTCTTTGTGAACACAAAATAAGCAATAGTATTTTTATTATTTCCTGTTATGAATTCTCACAATAAGTCTCTATACGACAACCAAAGTAAATGTTCTTTCTTTAAAATAATATATGTTGAACTTTCTACATTTTTATTTATTATTTGAATGACAGGTTTTATTTAAAGTATTCCTCATGGAGGAATTTGGCAAGACTGCAGTCTGGCATTAAATATTGATACTGCAAAATCTGTGTGTTATTGTCTCAAGTTTCAACTTGGTTTGATGGTTTTAACAATATGAGTCTGCACTCAATTACACTAAAACTGAGAAACTTTGCCATTTTGAAATATTGCACATAAATCTTACAGCCCAAAGGCTATGTAAAGATGTACCAGCATACAACAACTGTTGAAGCCCTCAGCAAGCACTCCAAATCTTAAATATCCCCTATTCGAAGGGAATACACTGCCTTTATTTTATTTAGAGCCCAGAAGAGAAATCATAGGTAAGAGCGAGAAACAGTAGTTAAGTGGCAGACTAGTACTCTCGGTTTTTTTTGTGACTTCTTTTGAATTTACAATGTGATGGGCAGGAGCAAGTGGGTCTGTCTATGAGGTCCATCAGATGGAGGAAAGATGTGGGTGGGAAGGTGGGGAGCGCTTGTCACAGAGCCTGAGTGTTTGGATAAGGCCTGTGAGTGTGTGGAGGAATCAGCGTGAAGCAACACACCTGGAGGAAAAGACAGCTAATCCAACCACAGTTCCATAAGACTGGCTCCACAAAGTCTAGCCAACATCTGGAATGGATATCAGGAGACACTGAGCAGCCCTGACTGGCGCACTATCCTACCTTTGTACTTTCGTTTAAAACGTAAAAGCAAACAGACATCAAGGATATATTTATGTTCACCCGTCTTTGAGTAGCAATTCTGCCTCCTTCGGCTACACTTGAAAAGTTTCATGTTATTCACAGATAGTCACTGATAACAAAATGCAATTCTGTAATCTTCACGATGCCTTCCTTCTTTTGTGAATTAATGTCACTCTATGTGGATTTTGAGACAAAGAAAATTTAAATGACTATGAATACCAAGACAATTAGCAGAGTATTAAGGTTCATTTTTCTTCTGTAGGTATTAATTGAATGTCAGCCAGCTCCACTACGCTCTATTGAACCTCTTTACAGCAGCTTTAACCCTTTCTCCAGCACACCCTTTAAATGCATTTTGGATTCTGACCCTATAAGGCAAAAAAAAGCAACTTGGCTCCATTCAAGCTGATATTTTGGGTTTTATTCAGGCAGGCAATTTTATTATTATTAGGAGGAAAGAATCGTGAAAGTGTAATTTTGAAGAAAACCTTTTTTTTATGGTTTGGTACTCTGTGTGCATCCAGATATTAATCAATACTGATATTTTTAATGGAAGGAAATATATTGCTTCCAGATTTCTCTGCTATCAGAGCCATACATATATAATATATTGGGTGGCGGTTGGCTTGAAGTGCCTTACCAGGCAATACCATGATCGAGGGGTTCCTATAATGTCATAAACTGTGAGAGTAATGTTTGATCCATTGACGCAATCACAGGAGCCCCCAGATCGTGTTGCATTTTACTGATCATGTCAGCTGTATAGACTCCCTGCTCACATGGTGGGCTGAATTTAATGTAGCTGTTAAAGTGAGAATGGTGGCGTGGGGAGACAGAGAATTGCATTAGAACCATCTGCCCGCAAATCCGACATCGTGATGATTGTTCCGGATGATGTCAGAGGCGGGAAAGCACCAAGGTGGCACTGCTGCCCCGATGCAACAAGAATCTCTTTTCAATTGCTGAACAAATGATTGTAATAAATTTGCATCTAATGCACCGCCATTTCATTGTGGGCTTGTTATTTAGTGGATGGCGGGTGGCACTCACGTGCCTTCGGGTTTATGGCCGTTAAGAGCTGGTGGCACCAAGGTTAAAGGCTTCAGTGCCGCGACGGGAAAGCAACCCTGAGCATTGCTGCACAAGGGAAGCAGGGGTCGCAGAGGTCATTGTTGGACTGTGCTGCTGTGTGCTCTGCAAGGGGTGGGGCGGGGTTTAGGGATCTCTGACGGCGGTTCTGCATCTCAGGGTCTCTGACAGAGGTTCTGGGTCTCAGAGTCCCTGTTAGGTGATTCTGGGTCAGGGTCACTGATGGGGATCTCAGGGTCTCAGGGTCTCTGACAGGGGTTCTGGGTCTCAGAGTCTCTGATAGGGGGTTTAGGGTCTCAGGGTCTCTGACGGGGTTTCTGGGTCTCGGGGTCTCTGACAGGGGCTTCAGGGTGTCAGAGTGTCTGACAGGGGTTCCGGGTCTCAGGATCTCTGACGGGGTTTCTGGGTCTCAGGGTCTCTGACAGGGGCTTCAGGGTCTCAGGGTGTCTGACAGGGGTTCTGGGTCAGGGTCTCTGATGGGGGTTTAGGGTCTCAGGGTCTCTGACGGGGTTTCTGGGTCTCAGGGTCTCTGACAGGGGCTTCAGGGTCTCAGGGTGTCTGACAGGGGTTCTGGGTCAGGGTCTCTGATGGGGGTTTAGGGTCTCAGGGTCTCTGACGGGGTTTCTGGGTCTCAGGGTCTCTCACAGGGGCTTCAGGGTCTCAGGGTGTGTGACAGGGGTTCTGGGTCTCGGGGTCTCTGATGGGGGTCTCTGGGTCTCAGGGTCTCTGATGGGGGTCTCAGGGTCTCGGGGTCTCTGGCGGGGTTTCTGGGTCTCAGGGTCTCTGACAGGGGTTCCGGGTCTCAGAGTCTCTGACAGGGGGTTCTGGGTCAGAGTCTCTGATAGGGGGTTCAGGGTCTCTGGGTCTCTGACGGGAGTTCTGGGTCTCAGAGTGTCTGACAGGGGTTCCGGGTCTCAGAGTCTCTGACAAGGGGTTCTGGGTCTTAGGGTCTCTGACATGGGGCTCAGAGTCTCGGGGTCTGATGGAGGTTCTGAATCTCGGGGTCTCTCACAGGGGTTTCCGGGTCTCGATTAAGATTTAAGTGGCTGTACTAGGGTCTCTGGCAGGGATTTTGTGTCTCAGGGTCTCTGACAGGGGCTTCAGGGTCTCAGGGTGTCTAATAGGGGTTCTGGGTCTCAGAGTCTCTGAAAGGGGGTTCTGGGTCTCAGGGTCTCTGATGGGGGTCTCAGGGTTTCAGTCTCTGACAAGGGGTTCTGGGTCTTAGGGTCTCTGACAGGGAGCTCAGAGTCTTGGGGTCTCTGACGGAGGTTCTGAGTCTCAAGGTCTCTGACAGGGGTCCGGGTCTCATGGTCTCTGAGAGGGTTTTGGGTCTCAGGGTCTCCGATGGGGGTTTAGGGTCTCAGGGTCTCTGATGGGGGATTAGGGTCTCAGGGTCTCTGGCGGGGTTTCTGGGTCTCAGGGTCTCTGACAGGGGCTTCAGGGTCTCAAGGTGTCTAATAGGGGTTCTGGGTCTCAGAGTCTCTGAAAGGGGGTTCTGGGTCTCAGGGTCTCTGATGGGGGGTCTCAGGGTTTCAGAGTCTCTGACAAGGGGTTCTGGGTCTTAGGGTCTCTGACAGGGAGCTCAGAGTCTTGGGGTCTCTGACGGAGGTTCTGAGTCTCGGGGTCTCTGACAGGGGTTCTGGGTCTCAAGGTCTCTGACAGGGGTTCCGGGTCTCATGGTCTCTGAGAGGGTTTTGGGTCTCAGGGTCTCCGATGGGGGTTTAGGGTCTCAGGGTCTCTGATGGGGGTTTAGGGTCTCAGGGTCTCTGGCGGGGTTTCTGGGTCTCAGGGTCTCTGACAGGGGCTTCAGGGTCTCAGGGTGTCTGACAGGGGTTCTGGGTCTCAGGGTCCCTGATGGGGGTCTCTGGGTCAGGGTCTCTGATGGGGATCTGAGGGTTTCAAAGTCTCTGACAAGGGGTTCTGGGTCTTAGGGTCTCTGACAGGGAGCTCAGAGTCTTGGGGTCTCTGACGGAGGTTCCGAGTCTCAGGGTCTCTGATGGGGGTCTCAGGGTCTCGGGGTCTCTGGCGGGGTTTCTGGGTCTCAGGGTCTCTGACAGGGGTTCCGGGTCTCAGGGTCTCTGACGGGAGTTCTGGGTCTCAGGATCTCTGACGAGAGTTCTGGGTCTCATGGTCTCTGACAGGGGTTCCGGGTCTCAGGGTCTCTTTCGGGAGTTCTGGGTCTCAGGGTCTCTGATGGGGGTCTCAGGGTCTCGGGGTCTCTGGCGGGGTTTCTGGGTCTCAGGGTCTCTGACAGGGGTTCCGGTTCTCAGGGTCTCTGATGGGAGTTCTGGGTCTCAGGGTCTCTGACGGGAGTTCTGGGTCTCAGGGTCTCTGACAGGGGTTCCGGGTCTCAGGGTCTCTGACAGGGGGTTCTGGGTCTCAGAGTCTCTGATAGGGGGTTCAGGGTCTCAGGGTCTCTGACGGGAGTTCTGGGTCTGAGGGTCTCTGACGGGAGTTCTGGGTCTCAGGGTCACTGACAGGGGTTCTGGGTCTCACGGTCTCTGACAGTGGTTCCGGGTCTCAGAGTCTCTGATAGGGGGTTCTGGGTCTCAGGGTCTCTGACGGGAGTTCTGGGTCTCAGGGTCTCTGACAGGGGCTTCAGGGTGTCAGAGTGTCTGACAGGGGTTCCGGGTCTCAGGATCTCTGACGGGGTTTCTGGGTGTCAGGGTCTCTGACAGGGGCTTCAGGGTCTCAGGGTGTCTGACAGGGGTTCTGGGTCAGGGTCTCTGATGGGGGTTTAGGATCTCAGGGTCTCTGACGGGGTTTCTGGGTCTCAGGGTCTCTCACAGGGGCTTCAGGGTCTCAGGGTGTGTGACAGCGGTTCTGGGTCTCGGGGTCTCTGATGGGGGTCTCTGGGTCTCAGGGTCTCTGATGGGGGTCTCAGGGTCTCGGGGTCTCTGGCGGGGTTTCTGGGTCTCAGGGTCTCTGACAGGGGTTCCGGGTCTCAGAGTCTCTGACAGGGGGTTCTGGGTCAGAGTCTCTGATCGGGGGTTCAGGGTCTCTGGGTCTCTGACGGGAGTTCTGGGTCTCAGAGTGTCTGACAGGGGTTCCGGGTCTCAGAGTCTCTGACAAGGGGTTCTGGGTCTTAGGGTCTCTGACATGGGGCTCAGAGTCTCGGGGTCTGACGGAGGTTCTGAGTCTCGGGGTCTCTCACAGGGGTTTCCGGGTCTCGATTAAGATTTAAGTGGTTGTACTAGGGTCTCTGGCGGGGCTTTTGTGTCTCAGGGTCTCTGACAGGGGCTTCAGGGTCTCAGGGTGTCTAATAGGGGTTCTGGGTCTCAGAGTCTCTGAAAGGGGGTTCTGGGTCTCAGGGTCTCTGATGGGGGTCTCAGGGTTTCAGTCTCTGACAAGGGGTTCTGGGTCTTAGGGTCTCTGACAGGGAGCTCAGAGTCTTGGGGTCTCTGACGGAGGTTCTGAGTCTCAGGGTCTCTGACGGGGGTTCTGGGTCTCAAGGTTTCTGACAGGGGTTCCGGGTCTCATGGTCTCTGAGAGAGTTTTGGGTCTCAGGGTCTCCGATGGGGGTTTAGGGTCTCAGGGTCTCTGATGGGGGTTTAGGGTCTCAGGGTCTCTGGCGGGGTTTCTGGGTCTCAGGGTCTCTGACAGGGGCTTCAGGGTCTCAGAGTGTCTAATAGGGGTTCTGGGTCTCAGAGTCTCTGAAAGGGGGTTCTGGGTCTCAGGGTCTCTGATGGGGGTCTCAGGGTTTAAGTCTCTGACAAGGGGTTCTGGGTCTTAGGGTCTCTGACAGGGAGCTCAGAGTCTTGGGGTCTCTGACGGAGGATCTGAGTCTCAGGGTCTCTGACGGGGGTTCTGGGTCTCAAGGTTTCTGACAGGGGTTCCGGGTCTCATGGTCTCTGAGAGAGTTTTGGGTCTCAGGGTCTCCGATGGGGGTTTAGGGTCTCAGGGTCTCTGATGGGGGTTTAGGGTCTCAGGGTCTCTGGCGGGGTTTCTGGGTCTCAGGGTCTCTGACAGGGGCTTCAGGGTCTCAGAGTGTCTAATAGGGGTTCTGGGTCTCAGAGTCTCTGAAAGGGGGTTCTGGGTCTCAGGGTCTCTGATGGGGTTCTCAGGGTTTCAGAGTCTCTGACAAGGGGTTCTGGGTCTTAGGGTCTCTGACAGGGAGCTCAGAGTCTTGGGGTCTCTGACGGAGGTTCTGAGTCTCGGGGTCTCTGACAGAGGTTCTGGGTCTCAAGGTCTCTGACAGGGGTTCCGGGTCTCATGGTCTCTGAGAGGGTTTTGGGTCTCAGGGTCTCCGATGGGGGTTTAGGGTCTCAGGGTCTCTGATGGGGGTTTAGGGTCTCAGGGTCTCTGGCGGGGTTTCTGGGTCTCAGGGTCTCTGACAGGGGGTTCTGGGTCTCAGGGTCTCTGATGGGGGTCTCAGGGTTTCAGAGTCTCTGACAAGGGCTTCTGGGACTTAGGGTCTCTGACAGGGAGCTCAGAGTCTTGGGGTCTCTGACGGAGGTTCTGAGTCTCGGGGTCTCTGACAGGGGTTCTGGGTCTCAGGGTCTCTGACAGGGAGCTCAGAGTCTTGGGGTCTCTGACGGAGGTTCTGAGTCTCGGGGTCTCTGACAGGGGTTCCGGTCTCATGGTCTCTGACAGAGGGTTCTGGGTCTCAGGGTTTCTGATGGGGGTTTAGGGTCTCAGGGTCTCTGACGGGGTTTCTGAGTCTCAGGGTCTCTGACAGGGGTTCTGGGTCTCAGGGTCTCTGACAGGGGTTCCGGTCTCGGTCTCTGACAGAGGGTTCTGGGTCTCAGGGTCTCCGATGGGGGTTTAGGGTCTCAGGGTCTCTGATGGGGGTTTAGGGTCTCAGGGTCTCTGGCGGGGTTTCTGGGTCTCAGGGTCTCTGACAGGGGCTTCAGGGTCTCAGGGTTTGTGACAGGGGTTCTGGGTCTCAGGGTCCCTGATGGGGGTCTCAGGGTCAGGGTCTCTGATGGGGATCTGAGGGTTTCAAAGTCTCTGACAAGGGGTTCTGGGTCTTAGGGTCTCTGACAGGGAGCTCAGAGTCTTGGGGTCTCTGACGGAGGTTCCGAGTCTCAGGGTCTCTGATGGGGGTCTCAGGGTCTCGGGGTCTCTGGCGGGGTTTCTGGGTCTCAGGGTCTCTGACAGGGGTTCCGGGTCTCAGGGTCTGACGGGAGTTCTGGGTCTCAGGATCTCTGATGAGAGTTCTGGGTCTCAGGGTCTCTGACAGGGGTTCCGGGTCTCAGGGTCTCTGACGGGAGTTCTGGGTCTCAGGGTCTCTGATGGGAGTTCTGGGTCTCACGGTCTCTGATGGGGGTCTCAGGGTCTCGGCGTCTCTGGCGGGGTTTCTGGGTCTCAGGGTCTCTGACAGGGGTTTCGGTTCTCAGGGTCTCTGACGGGAGTTCTGGGTCTCAGGGTCTCTGAAGGGAGTTCTGGGTCTCAGGGTCTCTGACAGGGGTTCCGGGTCTCAGGGTCTCTGACGGGAGTTCTGGGTCTGATGGTCTCTGACGGGAGTTCTGGGTCTCAGGGTCACTGACAGGGGTTCCGGGTCTCAGGGTCTCTGACAGGGGTTCTGGGTCTCAGGGCCTCTGACGGGAGTTCTGGGTCTCAGAGTGTCTGACAGGGGGTTCTGGGTCTCAGGGTCTCTGATGGGGGTCTCAGGGTTTCAGAGTCTCTGACAAGGGCTTCTGGGACTTAGGGTCTCTGACAGGGAGCTCAGAGTCTTGGGGTCTGACGGAGGTTCTGAGTCTCGGGGTCTCTGACAGGGGTTCTGGGTCTCAGGGTCTCTGACAGGGAGCTCAGAGTCTTGGGGTCTCTGACGGAGGTTCTGAGTCTCGGGGTCTCTGACAGGGGTTCCGGTCTCATGGTCTCTGACAGAGGGTTCTGGGTCTCAGGGTTTCTGATGGGGGGTTTAGGGTCTCAGGGTCTCTGACGGGGTTTCTGAGTCTCAGGGTCTCTGACAGGGGTTCTGGGTCTCAGGGTCTCTGACAGGGGTTCCGGTCTCATGGTCTCTGACAGAGGGTTCTGGGTCTCAGGGTCTCCGATGGGGGTTTAGGGTCTCAGGGTCTCTGATGGGGGTTTAGGGTCTCAGGGTCTCTGGCGGGGTTTCTGGGTCTCAGGGTCTCTGACAGGGGCTTCAGGGTCTCAGGGTGTCTAATAGGGGTTCTGGGTCTCAGAGTCTCTGAAAGGGGGTTCTGGGTCTCAGGGTCTCTGATGGGGGTCTCAGGGTTTCAGAGTCTCTGACAAGGGGTTCTGGGTCTTAGGGTCTCTGACAGGGAGCTCAGAGTCTTGGGGTCTCTGACAGAGGTTCTGGGTCTCAAGGTCTCTGACAGGGGTTCCGGGTCTCATGGTCTCTGAGAGGGTTTTGGGTCTCAGGGTCTCCGATGGGGGTTTAGGGTCTCAGGGTCTCTGATGGGGGTTTAGGGTCTCAGGGTCTCTGGCGGGGTTTCTGGGTCTCAGGGTCTCTGACAGGGGCTTCAGGGTCTCAGGGTTTGTGACAGGGGTTCTGGGTCTCAGGGTCCCTGATGGGGGTCTCAGGGTCAGGGTCTCTGATGGGGATCTGAGGGTTTCAAAGTCTCTGACAAGGGGTTCTGGGTCTTAGGGTCTCTGACAGGGAGCTCAGAGTCTTGGGGTCTCTGACGGAGGTTCCGAGTCTCAGGGTCTCTGATGGGGGTCTCAGGGTCTCGGGGTCTCTGGCGGGGTTTCTGGGTCTCAGGGTCTCTGACAGGGGTTCCGGGTCTCAGGGTCTGACGGGAGTTCTGGGTCTCAGGATCTCTGATGAGAGTTCTGGGTCTCAGGGTCTCTGACAGGGGTTCCGGGTCTCAGGGTCTCTGACGGGAGTTCTGGGTCTCAGGGTCTCTGACGGGAGTTCTGGGTCTCAGGGTCTCTGATGGGGGTCTCAGGGTCTCGGGGTCTCTGGCGGGGTTTCTGGGTCTCAGGGTCTCTGACAGGGGTTTCGGTTCTCAGGGTCTCTGACGGGAGTTCTGGGTCTCAGGGTCTCTGAAGGGAGTTCTGGGTCTCAGAGTCTCTGATAGGGGGTTCAGGGTCTCAGGGTCTCTGACGGGAGTTCTGGGTCTGATGGTCTCTGACGGGAGTTCTGGGTCTCAGGGTCACTGACAGGGGTTCCGGGTCTCAGGGTCTCTGACAGGGGTTCTGGGTCTCAGGGTCTCTGACGGGAGTTCTGGGTCTCAGAGTGTCTGACAGGGGGTTCTGGGTCTCAGGGTCTCTGATGGGGGTCTCAGGGTTTCAGAGTCTCTGACAAGGGCTTCTGGGACTTAGGGTCTCTGACAGGGAGCTCAGAGTCTTGGGGTCTCTGACGGAGGTTCTGAGTCTCGGGGTCTCTGACAGGGGTTCTGGGTCTCAGGGTCTCTGACAGGGAGCTCAGAGTCTTGGGGTCTCTGACGGAGGTTCTGAGTCTCGGGGTCTCTGACAGGGGTTCTGGGTCTCAAGGTCTCTGACAGGGGTTCCGGGTCTCATGGTCTCTGAGAGTTTTGGGTCTCAGGGTCTCCGATGGGGGTTTAGGGTCTCAGGGTCTCTGATGGGGGTTTAGGGTCTCAGGGTCTCTGGCTGGGTTTCTGGGTCTCAGGGTCTCTGACAGGGGCTTCAGGGTCTCAGAGTGTCTAATAGGGGTTCTGGGTCTCAGAGTCTCTGAAAGGGGGTTCTGGGTCTCAGGGTCTCTGATGGGGTTCTCAGGGTTTCAGAGTCTCTGACAAGGGGTTCTGGGTCTTAGGGTCTCTGACAGGGAGCTCAGAGTCTTGGGGTCTCTGACGGAGGTTCTGAGTCTCGGGGTCTCTGACAGAGGTTCTGGGTCTCAAGGTCTCTGACAGGGGTTCCGGGTCTCATGGTCTCTGAGAGGGTTTTGGGTCTCAGGGTCTCCGATGGGGGTTTAGGGTCTCAGGGTCTCTGATGGGGGTTTAGGGTCTCAGGGTCTCTGGCGGGGTTTCTGGGTCTCAGGGTCTCTGACAGGGGGTTCTGGGTCTCAGGGTCTCTGATGGGGGTCTCAGGGTTTCAGAGTCTCTGACAAGGGCTTCTGGGACTTAGGGTCTCTGACAGGGAGCTCAGAGTCTTGGGGTCTCTGACGGAGGTTCTGAGTCTCGGGGTCTCTGACAGGGGTTCTGGGTCTCAGGGTCTCTGACAGGGCGCTCAGAGTCTTGGGGTCTCTGACGGAGGTTCTGAGTCTCGGGGTCTCTGACAGGGGTTCCGGTCTCGGTCTCTGACAGAGGGTTCTGAGTCTCAGGGTTTCTGATGGGGGTTTAGGGTCTCAGGGTCTCTGACGGGGTTTCTGAGTCTCAGGGTCTCTGACAGGTGTTCTGGGTCTCAGGGCCTCTGACGGGAGTTCTGGGTCTCAGAGTGTCTGACAGGGGGTTCTGGGTCTCAGGGTCTCTGATGGGGGTCAGGGTTTCAGAGTCTCTGACAAGGGCTTCTGGGACTTAGGGTCTCTGACAGGGAGCTCAGAGTCTTGGGGTCTCTGACGGAGGTTCTGAGTCTCGGGGTCTCTGACAGGGGTTCTGGGTCTCAGGGTCTCTGACAGGGAGCTCAGAGTCTTGGGGTCTCTGACGGAGGTTCTGGGTCTCGGGGTCTATGACAGGGGTTCCGGTCTCATGGTCTCTGACAGAGGGTTCTGGGTCTCAGGGTTTCTGATGGGGGGTTTAGGGTCTCAGGGTCTCTGACGGGGTTTCTGAGTCTCAGGGTCTCTGACAGGGGTTCTGGGTCTCAGGGTCTCTGACAGGGGTTCCGGTCTCATGGTCTCTGACAGAGGGTTCTGGGTCTCAGGGTTTCTGATGGGGGGTTTAGGGTCTCAGGGTCTCTGACGGGGTTTCTGAGTCTCAGGGTCTCTGACAGGGGTTCTGGGTCTCAGAGTCTCTGAAAGGGGGTTCTGGGTCTCAGGGTCTCTGATGGGGGTCTCAGGGTTTCAGAGTCTCTGACAAGGGGTTCTGGGTCTTCGGGTCTCTGACAGGGAGCTCAGAGTCTTGGGGTCTCTGACAGAGGTTCTGGGTCTCAAGGTCTCTGACAGGGGTTCCGGGTCTCATGGTCTCTGAGAGGGTTTTGGGTCTCAGGGTCTCCGATGGGGGTTTAGGGTCTCAGGGTCTCTGATGGGGGTTTAGGGTCTCAGGGTCTCTGGCGGGGTTTCTGGGTCTCAGGGTCTCTGACAGGGGCTTCAGGGTCTCAGGGTTTGTGACAGGGGTTCTGGGTCTCAGGGTCCCTGATGGGGGTCTCAGGGTCAGGGTCTCTGATGGGGATCTGAGGGTTTCAAAGTCTCTGACAAGGGGTTCTGGGTCTTAGGGTCTCTGACAGGGAGCTCAGAGTCTTGGGGTCTCTGACGGAGGTTCCGAGTCTCAGGGTCTCTGATGGGGGTCTCAGGGTCTCGGGGTCTCTGGCGGGGTTTCTGGGTCTCAGGGTCTCTGACAGGGGTTCCGGGTCTCAGGGTCTGACGGGAGTTCTGGGTCTCAGGATCTCTGATGAGAGTTCTGGGTCTCAGGGTCTCTGACAGGGGTTCCGGGTCTCAGGGTCTCTGACGGGAGTTCTGGGTCTCAGGGTCTCTGACGGGAGTTCTGGGTCTCAGGGTCTCTGATGGGGGTCTCAGGGTCTCGGGGTCTCTGGCGGGGTTTCTGGGTCTCAGGGTCTCTGACAGGGGTTTCGGTTCTCAGGGTCTCTGACGGGAGTTCTGGGTCTCAGGGTCTCTGAAGGGAGTTCTGGGTCTCAGAGTCTCTGATAGGGGGTTCAGGGTCTCAGGGTCTCTGACGGGAGTTCTGGGTCTGATGGTCTCTGACGGGAGTTCTGGGTCTCAGGGTCACTGACAGGGGTTCCGGGTCTCAGGGTCTCTGACAGGGGTTCTGGGTCTCAGGGTCTCTGACGGGAGTTCTGGGTCTCAGAGTGTCTGACAGGGGGTTCTGGGTCTCAGGGTCTCTGATGGGGGTCTCAGGGTTTCAGAGTCTCTGACAAGGGCTTCTGGGACTTAGGGTCTCTGACAGGGAGCTCAGAGTCTTGGGGTCTCTGACGGAGGTTCTGAGTCTCGGGGTCTCTGACAGGGGTTCTGGGTCTCAGGGTCTCTGACAGGGAGCTCAGAGTCTTGGGGTCTCTGACGGAGGTTCTGAGTCTCGGGGTCTCTGACAGGGGTTCTGGGTCTCAAGGTCTCTGACAGGGGTTCCGGGTCTCATGGTCTCTGAGAGTTTTGGGTCTCAGGGTCTCCGATGGGGGTTTAGGGTCTCAGGGTCTCTGATGGGGGTTTAGGGTCTCAGGGTCTCTGGCTGGGTTTCTGGGTCTCAGGGTCTCTGACAGGGGCTTCAGGGTCTCAGAGTGTCTAATAGGGGTTCTGGGTCTCAGAGTCTCTGAAAGGGGGTTCTGGGTCTCAGGGTCTCTGATGGGGTTCTCAGGGTTTCAGAGTCTCTGACAAGGGGTTCTGGGTCTTAGGGTCTCTGACAGGGAGCTCAGAGTCTTGGGGTCTCTGACGGAGGTTCTGAGTCTCGGGGTCTCTGACAGAGGTTCTGGGTCTCAAGGTCTCTGACAGGGGTTCCGGGTCTCATGGTCTCTGAGAGGGTTTTGGGTCTCAGGGTCTCCGATGGGGGTTTAGGGTCTCAGGGTCTCTGATGGGGGTTTAGGGTCTCAGGGTCTCTGGCGGGGTTTCTGGGTCTCAGGGTCTCTGACAGGGGGTTCTGGGTCTCAGGGTCTCTGATGGGGGTCTCAGGGTTTCAGAGTCTCTGACAAGGGCTTCTGGGACTTAGGGTCTCTGACAGGGAGCTCAGAGTCTTGGGGTCTCTGACGGAGGTTCTGAGTCTCGGGGTCTCTGACAGGGGTTCTGGGTCTCAGGGTCTCTGACAGGGCGCTCAGAGTCTTGGGGTCTCTGACGGAGGTTCTGAGTCTCGGGGTCTCTGACAGGGGTTCCGGTCTCGGTCTCTGACAGAGGGTTCTGGGTCTCAGGGTTTCTGATGGGGGTTTAGGGTCTCAGGGTCTCTGACGGGGTTTCTGAGTCTCAGGGTCTCTGACAGGTGTTCTGGGTCTCAGGGCCTCTGACGGGAGTTCTGGGTCTCAGAGTGTCTGACAGGGGGTTCTGGGTCTCAGGGTCTCTGATGGGGGTCAGGGTTTCAGAGTCTCTGACAAGGGCTTCTGGGACTTAGGGTCTCTGACAGGGAGCTCAGAGTCTTGGGGTCTCTGACGGAGGTTCTGAGTCTCGGGGTCTCTGACAGGGGTTCTGGGTCTCAGGGTCTCTGACAGGGAGCTCAGAGTCTTGGGGTCTCTGACGGAGGTTCTGGGTCTCGGGGTCTATGACAGGGGTTCCGGTCTCATGGTCTCTGACAGAGGGTTCTGGGTCTCAGGGTTTCTGATGGGGGGTTTAGGGTCTCAGGGTCTCTGACGGGGTTTCTGAGTCTCAGGGTCTCTGACAGGGGTTCTGGGTCTCAGGGTCTCTGACAGGGGTTCCGGTCTCATGGTCTCTGACAGAGGGTTCTGGGTCTCAGGGTTTCTGATGGGGGGTTTAGGGTCTCAGGGTCTCTGACGGGGTTTCTGAGTCTCAGGGTCTCTGACAGGGGTTCTGGGTCTCAGAGTCTCTGAAAGGGGGTTCTGGGTCTCAGGGTCTCTGATGGGGGTCTCAGGGTTTCAGAGTCTCTGACAAGGGGTTCTGGGTCTTCGGGTCTCTGACAGGGAGCTCAGAGTCTTGGGGTCTCTGACAGAGGTTCTGGGTCTCAAGGTCTCTGACAGGGGTTCCGGGTCTCATGGTCTCTGAGAGGGTTTTGGGTCTCAGGGTCTCCGATGGGGGTTTAGGGTCTCAGGGTCTCTGATGGGGGTTTAGGGTCTCAGGGTCTCTGGCGGGGTTTCTGGGTCTCAGGGTCTCTGACAGGGGCTTCAGGGTCTCAGGGTTTGTGACAGGGGTTCTGGGTCTCAGGGTCCCTGATGGGGGTCTCAGGGTCAGGGTCTCTGATGGGGATCTGAGGGTTTCAAAGTCTCTGACAAGGGGTTCTGGGTCTTAGGGTCTCTGACAGGGAGCTCAGAGTCTTGGGGTCTCTGACGGAGGTTCCGAGTCTCAGGGTCTCTGATGGGGGTCTCAGGGTCTCGGGGTCTCTGGCGGGGTTTCTGGGTCTCAGGGTCTCTGACAGGGGTTCCGGGTCTCAGGGTCTGACGGGAGTTCTGGGTCTCAGGATCTCTGATGAGAGTTCTGGGTCTCAGGGTCTCTGACAGGGGTTCCGGGTCTCAGGGTCTCTGACGGGAGTTCTGGGTCTCAGGGTCTCTGACGGGAGTTCTGGGTCTCAGGGTCTCTGATGGGGGTCTCAGGGTCTCGGGGTCTCTGGCGGGGTTTCTGGGTCTCAGGGTCTCTGACAGGGGTTTCGGTTCTCAGGGTCTCTGACGGGAGTTCTGGGTCTCAGAGTGTCTGACAGGGGGTTCTGGGTCTCAGGGTCTCTGATGGGGGTCTCAGGGTTTCAGAGTCTCTGACAAGGGCTTCTGGGACTTAGGGTCTCTGACAGGGAGCTCAGAGTCTTGGGGTCTCTGACGGAGGTTCTGAGTCTCGGGGTCTCTGACAGGGGTTCTGGGTCTCAGGGTCTCTAACAGGGAGCTCAGAGTCTTGGGGTCTCTGACGGAGGTTCTGAGTCTCGGGGTCTCTGACAGGGGTTCTGGGTCAAGGTCTCTGACAGGGGTTTTGGGTCTCAGGGTCTCCGATGGGGGTTTAGGGTCTCAGGGTCTCTGATGGGGGTTTAGGGTCTCAGGGTCTCTGGCGGGGTTTCTGGGTCTCAGGGTCTCTGACAGGGGCTTCAGGGTCTCAGAGTGTCTAATAGGGGTTCTGGGTCTCAGAGTCTCTGAAAGGGGGTTCTGGGTCTCAGGGTCTCTGATGGGGTTCTCAGGGTTTCAGAGTCTCTGACAAGGGGTTCTGGGTCTTAGGGTCTCTGACAGGGAGCTCAGAGTCTTGGGGTCTCTGACGGAGGTTCTGAGTCTCGGGGTCTCTGACAGAGGTTCTGGGTCTCAAGGTCTCTGACAGGGGTTCCGGGTCTCATGGTCTCTGAGAGGGTTTTGGGTCTCAGGGTCTCCGATGGGGGTTTAGGGTCTCAGGGTCTCTGATGGGGGTTTAGGGTCTCAGGGTCTCTGGCGGGGTTTCTGGGTCTCAGGGTCTCTGACAGGGGGTTCTGGGTCTCAGGGTCTCTGATGGGGGTCTCAGGGTTTCAGAGTCTCTGACAAGGGCTTCTGGGACTTAGGGTCTCTGACAGGGAGCTCAGAGTCTTGGGGTCTCTGACGGAGGTTCTGAGTCTCGGGGTCTCTGACAGGGGTTCTGGGTCTCAGGGTCTCTGACAGGGAGCTCAGAGTCTTGGGGTCTCTGACGGAGGTTCTGAGTCTCGGGGTCTCTGACAGGGGTTCCGGTCTCATGGTCTCTGACAGAGGGTTCTGGGTCTCAGGGTTTCTGATGGGGGTTTAGGGTCTCAGGGTCTCTGACGGGGTTTCTGAGTCTCAGGGTCTCTGACAGGGGTTCTGGGTCTCAGGGTCTCTGACAGGGGTTCCGGTCTCATGGTCTCTGACAGAGGGTTCTGGGTCTCAGGGTCTCCGATGGGGGTTTAGGGTCTCAGGGTCTCTGATGGGGGTTTAGGGTCTCAGGGTCTCTGGCGGGGTTTCTGGATCTCAGGGTCTCTGACAGGGGCTTCAGGGTCTCAGGGTTTGTGACAGGGGTTCTGGGTCTCAGGGTCCCTGATGGGGGTCTCAGGGTCAGGGTCTCTGATGGGGATCTGAGGGTTTCAAAGTCTCTGACAAGGGGTTCTGGGTCTTAGGGTCTCTGACAGGGAGCTCAGAGTCTTGGGGTCTCTGACGGAGGTTCCGAGTCTCAGGGTCTCTGATGGGGGTCTCAGGGTCTCGGGGTCTCTGGCGGGGTTTCTGGGTCTCAGGGTCTCTGACAGGGGTTCCGGGTCTCAGGGTCTGACGGGAGTTCTGGGTCTCAGGATCTCTGATGAGAGTTCTGGGTCTCAGGGTCTCTGACAGGGGTCCCGGGTCTCAGGGTCTCTGACGGGAGTTCTGGGTCTCAGGGTCTCTGACGGGAGTTCTGGGTCTCAGGGTCTCTGATGGGGGTCTCAGGGTCTCGGGGTCTCTGGCGGGGTTTCTGGGTCTCAGGGTCTTTGACAGGGGTTTCGGTTCTCAGGGTCTCTGACGGGAGTTCTGGGTCTCAGGGTCTCTGAAGGGAGTTCTGGGTCTCAGGGTCTCTGACAGGGGTTCCGGGTCTCAGGGTCTCTGACGGGAGTTCTGGGTCTGATGGTCTCTGACGGGAGTTCTGGGTCTCAGGGTCACTGACAGGGGTTCCGGGTCTCAGGGTCTCTGACAGGGGTTCTGGGTCTCAGGGCCTCTGACGGGAGTTCTGGGTCTCAGAGTGTCTGACAGGGGGTTCTGGGTCTCAGGGTCTCTGATGGGGGTCTCAGGGTTTCAGAGTCTCTGACAAGGGCTTCTGGGACTTAGGGTCTCTGACAGGGAGCTCAGAGTCTTGGGGTCTCTGACGGAGGTTCTGAGTCTCGGGGTCTCTGACAGGGGTTCTGGGTCTCAGGGTCTCTGACAGGGAGCTCAGAGTCTTGGGGTCTCTGACGGAGCTTCTGAGTCTCGGGGTCTCTGACAGGGGTTCCGGTCTCATGGTCTCTGACAGAGGGTTCTGGGTCTCAGGGTTTCTGATGGGGGGTTTAGGGTCTCAGGGTCTCTGACGGGGTTTCTGAGTCTCAGGGTCTCTGACAGGGGTTCTGGGTCTCAGAGTCTCTGAAAGGGGGTTCTGGGTCTCAGGGTCTCTGATGGGGGTCTCAGGGTTTCAGAGTCTCTGACAAGGGGTTCTGGGTCTTCGGGTCTCTGACAGGGAGCTCAGAGTCTTGGGGTCTCTGACAGAGGTTCTGGGTCTCAAGGTCTCTGACAGGGGTTCCGGGTCTCATGGTCTCTGAGAGGGTTTTGGGTCTCAGGGTCTCCGATGGGGGTTTAGGGTCTCAGGGTCTCTGATGGGGGTTTAGGGTCTCAGGGTCTCTGGCGGGGTTTCTGGGTCTCAGGGTCTCTGACAGGGGCTTCAGGGTCTCAGGGTTTGTGACAGGGGTTCTGGGTCTCAGGGTCCCTGATGGGGGTCTCAGGGTCAGGGTCTCTGATGGGGATCTGAGGGTTTCAAAGTCTCTGACAAGGGGTTCTGGGTCTTAGGGTCTCTGACAGGGAGCTCAGAGTCTTGGGGTCTCTGACGGAGGTTCCGAGTCTCAGGGTCTCTGATGGGGGTCTCAGGGTCTCGGGGTCTCTGGCGGGGTTTCTGGGTCTCAGGGTCTCTGACAGGGGTTCCGGGTCTCAGGGTCTGACGGGAGTTCTGGGTCTCAGGATCTCTGATGAGAGTTCTGGGTCTCAGGGTCTCTGACAGGGGTTCCGGGTCTCAGGGTCTCTGACGGGAGTTCTGGGTCTCAGGGTCTCTGATGGGAGTTCTGGGTCTCACGGTCTCTGATGGGGGTCTCAGGGTCTCGGCGTCTCTGGCGGGGTTTCTGGGTCTCAGGGTCTCTGACAGGGGTTTCGGTTCTCAGGGTCTCTGACGGGAGTTCTGGGTCTCAGGGTCTCTGAAGGGAGTTCTGGGTCTCAGAGTCTCTGATAGGGGGTTCAGGGTCTCAGGGTCTCTGACGGGAGTTCTGGGTCTGATGGTCTCTGACGGGAGTTCTGGGTCTCAGGGTCACTGACAGGGGTTCCGGGTCTCAGGGTCTCTGACAGGGGTTCTGGGTCTCAGGGTCTCTGACGGGAGTTCTGGGTCTCAGAGTGTCTGACAGGGGGTTCTGGGTCTCAGGGTCTCTGATGGGGGTCTCAGGGTTTCAGAGTCTCTGACAAGGGTTTCTGGGACTTAGGGTCTCTGACAGGGAGCTCAGAGTCTTGGGGTCTCTGACGGAGGTTCTGAGTCTCGGGGTCTCTGACAGGAGTTCTGGGTCTCAGGGTCTCTGACAGGGAGCTCAGAGTCTTGGGGTCTCTGACGGAGGTTCTGAGTCTCGGGGTCTCTGACAGGGGTTCCGGTCTCATGGTCTCTGACAGAGAGTTCTGGGTCTCAGGGTTTCTGATGGGGGTTTAGGGTCTCAGGGTCTCTGACGGGGTTTCTGAGTCTCAGGGTCTCTGACAGGGGTTCTGGGTCTCAGGGTCTCTGACAGGGGTTCCGGTCTCATGGTCTCTGACAGAGGGTTCTGGGTCTCAGGGTCTCTGATGGGGGTTTAGGGTCTCAGGGTCTCTGACGGGGTTTCTGAGTCTCAGGGTCTCTCACAGGTGCTTCAAGGTCTCAGGGTGTGTGACAGGGGTTCTGGGTCTCAGGGTCTCTGATGGGAATCTCTGGGTCTCAGGGTCTCTGATGGGGGTCTCAGGGACTCGGGGTCTCTGGCGGGGTTTCTGGGTCTCACGGTCTCTGACAGTGGTTCCGGGTCTCAGGGTCTCTGACGGGAGTTCTGGGTCTCAGAGTCTCTGATAGGGGCTTCAGGGTCTCACGGTCTCTGACAGTGGTTCCGGGTCTCAGAGTCTCTGACAGGGGGTTCTGGGTCTCAGAGTCTCTGATAGGGGCTTCAGGGTCTCAGGGTCTCTGACAAGGGGTTCTGTGTCTTCGGGTCTCTGACAGGGGGCTCAGAGTCTCGAGATCTCTCACGGGGGTTTCCGGGTCTCGATTAAAATTTAAGTGGCTGTACTAGGTGACCAAATTGTTGTGTCGAGATGTTTGGTCACCCATACTGCTGGATGAGAGGGTCAGCTATCAGCATGGGTGGGCTCATCGGGACATCAGGGAGTCCATCGGGAGAAGTGTTAATAGCTCATTTGCCAGGAGAGTCTTCTCTGCACCGACACCTGTCATGGGTCTCATACACCCTGTCTTTTTGGATCCTCTGTGGGGTGATGCAGCATCTCCAACAGAGGGAAGGCCAGGAGGCAGCTGTACCTGCCTGTGAAGCTCCACGCCGAGTGCAGCAGCAGCCGGCCATGACAAGAAGGGCCCACCTGCGCCAGAGAGTGTACCAGAATAGAATCAGCTATCTCCAAATGTCTGAGCGGCATTGTCAGTGAAGACTGTGGCTCTCCAGGGAAGCCATCACTGACTTATGCGCCCTGTGGCAGGGTGATTTGCGGCCTATAGGATTTCGGGGTCACCCCATACCAGTGACTCTGAAGATCACAGTGGCTCTGAACTATTACGCATCTGGATCATTCCTCACTGATGAGGAGGACGCGGAGGAGGGAGAGGAGCAAGCAGCACTGGATGTTGAAGCTCTTGCACTGGAGGCCAGGCAGATTGAGCAACAGGCCAAGGAGGCAAGAGACAAGCTCATAATTACACGCTTCCAGCTACCCTGATGTCCACTCTTACAAAAGCCAATAAAGACTCACCTCAATGCATGTGGACTGTCGCCTCCTTCCCATTTGTGTTCAGTGCCTAGCACCCAGCTGAAATACACACTAGTGCCCATGGGAGATCAAAAGTTCATGAGGACTGTGGTTACATTGGCATTCCACTAAGGGGGAAGGATGAAGTCAACAGCTCACAGTTGACATAATGGAATAGTGACAGTTACACAAGGATCATTAATTACTTGAACAAAAGAACTTTATATTAATCATTGCATGTCAAATGTCAGACACCCGTGATTCCCAAAGTGTGTTTCGGTGGTTTTCTTAATGCATTTGCGAGTGCTCCTACAAGATGTAAACCCAGCAATAGCAGCTGTGCTGGAGGCAGACTGCTGCTCAGGCTGTCCCTTGGCCTGTGATGACTTCGGAGGCCATCCTCTGGCTGCCTGAGGTCTGAAAGGCCCCGGCTGCCTGAAGGTTTCCTGCACTGGTGCAGGACTTTCGACAGGCGTTGCGTCTACTGGAGCTGGGCTCACTGGCAGAGGGGCTGAGGAGCTGCTATCCATACTCAGAGCGCCTGAGGGGAGCCTCCAGTTGTGGAGGTCAGCCTCTACTTCTCCCTTTCAAGGATCACTTGAACCTCTCTACTGAACAGAGAAAGACGGGGAGTGGGAGAAGACTCCAGGCACCTTGTCCTTCTCTTGCCTTGTCACTGCTGTGTTGAGCTCATGGCCAAGGTGATGGTGTGCAGGTCTATACACATCTGTGGAACCTGGCTCACCATGAGGATCGTCAACCTCTCGATGAGGAAGCCATGCGTTCATATGCCTGAAACATGGCAGCAGTCATGCATGGATGGACTCCTCCATCATCCACTCATGGCTGTACGTGGCCTCTGGCATCTGCTCCAGATGTGGCTTTACCCCTCTGTGCAATTCCAGCATGCACTATGCTGTCAATAGCAGAGGCTCATCACCAGCCTGGGGCTCAGCATGGGCCTGGCCAACCACAGTTCTCCGAATGTCAGTGGCCTTGGCTGTCTCAGCCTCAGCCAGCTGCTCAGGCGTGTGTGCAGTGCTCTCACCAGTGTCTGACCCTGATTCTACAGTTGAGCAGAAACCGAGCCATTGAGGTGAAAGTATCTGCGCTGGTGGAAGGACAGAAGAGTCATGTGACAGTGCATCCTCTGACTGCTGATCCTCCTCAGAGGTGGAATTCTGCCCCCCATTCACTGGAGTCTCCTGTGGATGCCGATCGGGATGACAGAACTCAAGTCCATGTGGGTTAGGCTGTGCAGATCTCATCATGCCAACCATACATGAAGTGGGTCTCCAGAAGTGAACTATATGTCAATGGTAGACAATCCTCACTCTCTTGCTCGGAGGCTCCAATCTCTCCATCAGATATGGAGAGGCCACCCTGGGTCCCTGCTAATTCTAATGCCTCCTCTTCAGCCGTGGAGAGAGGCCTGATGTCTGGGATCCCTCCACAAATCTTTGATGTCTCCCTTGTGTTATGGGCCCTCTTGTCCTGCAAGTGGAAAAAGGGAGATGTAGTACTTCACTGGGACAGCAACGTGACAGTTCTGCTCATGGCAGCCCCTAGTCCCCTATTGGGGTTTCCTATATAGCTCATCCTACCGCCTGCTCTGGGAGAAGTTAATGGGAGTGAGTTGTGAAGGAGGCACGTGGCAGACACACAGCCATGCATCTGACAGGATGAGGCGATGCTTAACCTCCTGTGCCCAAGCTTTTGTGGTGCCTCCCTCCCCATGTCCTGCTTCTTCCTGTGTAGCCACTTGCTAACACCAGAAAGGAGAGAGTTAAGGAGCCATCACCTTGGCAGAATGAAGGAGGTCGTTAACGCTCTTGTGGCACTGTACGCATGTCCAGGCGGTGACCCCACGGCTGCTGACATCCTCAGTGATCTCCGTCCAGGCTTGTTTGGTCAGGCAGGTGGACCTCTTCTTCCCATCCCTTGGAAAGAGGACCTCCCGCCTTTCCCTTGCAGCCTGGAGGAGAATCTCGAGGGAGGCATCGCTAAACCATGGGGCCACCCGGTGTCTTTCTTCAGCCATGGTCACTGCAGGCTTGGGTGCAGGTTGACTATCAGGTAGAAGAAGGGATCCTGGGGCAGCAAATGGCACATTTGCAAGCACTGTTGTGAAGCAAGCAAGAGTGAATGCAGGGCCGCCAGCGTTTATATATGGTGCCAGGACCTGCTCCAGGGTCATCTGACGCCATATTCTGTGTCTTACCTCCCGCACCCACCCCACCACCCCCCCCACCCCCTGATTGTGGGGGCCCTGCACCTCCAGTATGTAAAATAGCCACCCGCCGCGTGATCACGGCGGCTGTCTATGTGACAATCAGGAACCAGTACCAGAAATCAGTTTCCAGTCCCACGGCCAGGATGACTAAATTCAGCCCGGTAAGTCCAATGGGCTGTGTGCTACTGAGCCACACTGACCTTGATGTTCCAAGGCTCAATCCCTGGTCTGTGCTGCATTAGCCAGTTTTAACCAGGGCTTAGTAATGCTGATATAAATCACTCAGCACTCCTGGGCTAGGCAAGTAGAAAAGATCAGCCCGTGTTTGGAGTGCTTTCTATCGCTATCCTGTGACAACTGCTGAAGACTGCACGTCTGTATGGGCATAGGGTGAGGACAGGATCAAATGCAATTGTGATTCTTCCAAAGCCTCCCAACAGTGATGGTTTAAGTTATAACAACACCCATGGAACTAGCCCCAGCAAAGAGAAAATGGTGTATTAATGACAAGGAATTTGAAAGTGCCATGAATTGGGTGCACTGACCTACACAAGACAGCACCCAAAGAGTGTAGTCCCTGAAAATCTATCCTACTAGCTTTAGGAAAGAAGGGTGTTAAAAGTGATTTTCTTGTGTATCTAAGACGCTCTGTATGTGAAAACTGAAATTGGTGAACCGTTGACATCCCCAGGGTTCACAATGTGGCCTGACAAGAATGGCAATAGGGTGTTGGATAGAAGATTGACTCAAGGATAGAAGATTGGTTAGTTTACAGGAAACAGAGAGTAGGCATAAATGGGTCATTTTCTGGTTGGCAGGATGTAATGAGTGGTGTGCCGGTGCTGGGGCCTCAACTTTTTACAATTTATATAAATGACTTAGATGAAGAGACCGAAGGTATGATTGCTAAATTTGCTGATGACACAATGATAGGTAGGAAAGTAAGTTGTGAAGAAGACAAGGAGGCTACAAAGGGATATAGAGAGGTGAAGTGAGTGGGCAAAGATCTGGCAAATGGAGTATAATGTGGGAAAATGTGAAATTGTCTTTTTTGGCAGGAAGAATAAAAAAGAAGCATATTGTCTAAATGGTGTGAGATTGCAAAGCTCTGAGATGCAGAGGGATCTGGGTGGCCTTGTGCATGAATTGCAAAATGTTAGTTTGCAGTTACAGCAAGTAATTATGAAAGCTAATAGAATGTTATCGTTTATTGCGACGGGAATTGAATACAAAAGTAGGGAGGTTATGCTACAGTTATACAGGACATTGGTGAGACCACATCTGGAGTACTGCGTACAATATTGGTCTCCTTATTTAAGGAAGGATGTAAATGCATTGGAAGCAGTTCAGAAAAGGTTTACTAGAGTAATACCTGGAATGAGTGAGTTGTCTTATGACGAAAGGTTGGACAGTCTCGGCTTGTATCCACTGCAGTTTAGAAGAGTAAGAGACGACTTGATTGAAACATATCAGATTCTGAGGGGTCTTGACAGGGTGGATGTTTCCTCTTGTGGGAGAATCTAGAACTAGGAGTCACTGTTTAAAAATAAGGGGTCGCCCATTTAAGACAGAGATGAGGCAAACTTTTTTCTCAGAGTCGTGAGTCTTTGGAGCTCTCTGCCTCAAAAGGCAGTGAAGCAGAGACCTGAATATTTTTAAGGCAGAGGTAGATAGATTCTTGATAAGCAAGAGGGTGTAAGGTTATCAGGGGTAGGCGGGATTGTGGAGTTGAGGTTACAATCAGATCAGCCATGATCTTGTTGAATGGCAGAGCAGACTCGAGAGGCCATTGGCCTGCTCCTGCTCCTAATTTGTGTGTTCCTATATTCGTATGTGTTGTTTTTTTGGTAAGCCTGCCATTACATATCATAGAGTCAGTTACGGCACAGAAAGAAGCTATTTGGCCCATTGAGTCTGTAATATTACTTGTTCCTTTGGTGTGTGATCTATTGTAAGATTCACCGATCAACAAGTAATATTCAAAGAAAACATGGGTTTTATTATACTTTAACTGGAACATACATATACAATCGACTATTGCACGAGCTCATCTAAAACATATCTCACTCTGTTGAGCTCCACCCACAACTCCCTGGTCACTTGTGACATGACATCACTTCCTCTAGTGATCTTCACTTGCAGCTCTTAAGGTGGTCCCTTCTTAAGGTAGTCCCATAATATCCCCCTTTCTTCCAAAGATAAACATATGTACAATAAACAATGATGATGTGGTTCGGAATAACTATACATGATTAAAACAGAATGTTATTTACAGGTAAGCAAATTTAATACTCCCTAAAATGTTGACAAGGTTTGCTTATTCATCCCAATCTAGTTATCGTAAACTTCTTCCCTTGTTTGGAAAATTTAGAAAGATGATGACTGGCAACATCACCAATCACCAGCAATCCCTCTGGCTTCTGGATACTTGCTGCAACGAACTGAAGCCAGAGGAGAATCGTCCAGTCATATTGCCTCTTCGTGTTAAGACTCCCAGCCTTTGTGCTGTCCTTTACAAGGACTAACCCAATACATTCGACCTGAGTATTTTGTACCATCTTCGGTGCATTACTGAATCCATGTATTGTGACAACTCATAGATCTTGATATACTGGAAGTAATGCCACAGCTGGTCCAGTTATGTCTAAAACGTAAAAAACTTGTGTTAGCCATTCATAGCTCCAATAGCTGTATTGTAAGATTATAATTCCAACACACTTGATTAGAGAACCATTGTAGGCAGTCAGCCTAGCTGTGATGGGTTGCACCATAGCTTCCCATTTCTTTAGATACATGAACTTAATTATATGGATGGGCAGAATATTTGGACTTGCTCCGGTCTTGATTCTTACTCTGAACTTATGCCTGCCGCTCTTCTGCTGATATATAATCTTGATCATGGTGAATGCCTCAGATTGTATGATAGTATTGACATGATGATCCAAATTGACTATGTGGAATGCTTGCTCGCTGTTCGCACGAGTGCATTCTTCATCCATGTCCTCCTAATAATCTGTCTCCCTACTGACCTGATGTACCTGCTTGGGCTTTTGCTTTGTGTTGGCATGCCTCTTGTTGTGTTTGCCATCCCTTCTTGCTGATGTTCTCTCTGCATGTGGTCTGCCATCATTTCTGTGTGCAGTATCTGAGCTCGTCCTTCTGCATTGCCTTACCCAATGTCCTCACATGCCACCAGCTTTGCACAGGTCCTGCTTTGCTGAACAATTGCGAATTGGGTGAGCCAGGCCACATTTGCCACAAGGCCTAACAGACATCTGAGCCTTGGTTACCATACCAAATATTGTAGCCGCCCCCAAAACTTGTAACTGTTGGCACTCAGCCATGATGGCTTCAAATTTCCTTCCATCATTAAGTAGTGCATCTATGGTGTGCCCTTTATTCTTTTCTAGCAGGTATTTTTGCAAAGCTTCTATTGGGGTAAACACAATTACTAGCTCTATAACCCGTTCCAATAATTCAATATCTGCAAAGTCGCATTCTTGAGCTTTGTCTCAGCATCTTGCAACAAACTGGTCAATGGACTCATCATGCCTTTGCCAGTAGGTCATAAGCTCAGGCCTATGTACTCAGAAATGTACCTTCCCTTTGAGATCCTGCTGCAGGAATGTCCATAGCTTGCTCGGGTCTTTCTGAGCCTCAGCTGACAATCCTGATGTATTGATTCATTGCAAGCCCTCGTTGTCCAGCACAATCTTTAATTTTGGTACCTTGTTTCTCTGGATTGCTCACTTCTTGATCAATGAAACACAGTTCCATTCATTGTTGAAACTGTTTAAATTCAGACGCCATGTCTGATGCCTTCCAATCTATAATTGGATATCTGAAAGCCACTGTCTTAATGATCCTCCTTTTTTATAAATGTAGGACTTTTTCACAGGTTTTCTTTTCACAGGCAGACTTCTTTCTCTTTCCTTTTTAAGGCATATCCATTTTTTGCAGCTCTGCCCCTTTTAAGAGTGAGAGACTATATTGGTTCCTTCTTAACTGAGGGAAAGATTTTCTCTGAGGGGCCTGGAGCTTGCAGTACCGACAGCTGCCACAACCAGCCCTTCTCACAGTGTTGGACCGCCGGTGACGCTGTTGAGTACTTCTCACTCTTATTGGCTTAGGCCCACCAACAAAGCAAAAAAACCTGGGAAAACTAAAACAGTAATGGCTTTAGCTACAGCTTTTAAAATTTTTTGACTCACAACCAGACCTGTTGAAAGGTCTGATTCCCTGGCAAATTGCCTGTTATACTCACAGAGTTTCAACACTTCCCAGGGTCCTGTCTGTGCTCACTGCCTGTTGTGGGGTCTCCTGCTAACTGCTTTCCAGGATCTGCAGCCACCCCAGTTAGCCAGCCTGCTTGTTTGCTTTTGGTATGTTCTTCAGAAAAAAAAATCAATTGTTGCCATGATGTAATTTTTAGTAGCCTTCAGAAAAAGTATATCCCAAACTTTGCCACCATGTAATATTTGGCAGTCTTCAGAAAAAACATATATTCCAAACACTGCCACCATATATTGTTACTTGTTCCTTTGGTGTGTAATCTATTGTAAGACTCACAAGACTACAAGTAATATGCAAAAATATGTGGGTTTTATTATACATTAACTGGAACATATATATACAAACAGTTGTTGCACGAGCACATCTAAAACACATCTCACTCTGTTGGGCTCCAGCCACAACTCCCTGGTCATGTGTGACAGGACATCACTTCCTCTGTTGATATTCACTTACAGCTCTTAAAGTGGTTCTCTTTTATGGTGGTCCCTTCTTCAGGTCATCCCACAACATAGTCTATACCTGCTCTGCCTAAAGTAGTCCAGTCAGTCCCATTCCCCTGCTCTACCCCCATATCCCTACAAATCTATTTCCTTCAAATGCCCAACCAATTTCCTTTTGAAACCACTGATCATCTCCGCTTCCACAACCCTCATAGGCAATGAGTTCCAGATCATTACCACTCACTGCATAAAAAAGTTCTTCCTCACATCCCCCCTGAATCTTTTGCCCAAAGCTTTAAATCGGTATCCCCTAGTCATTGTACCATCAGTTAATGGGAACAGGTTTTTCTTGTCTACCTGGAAAATACTTTTTTTTAACCCTTCCGGTACGTTGCAAGAACAAACGATGGGTTCAGACTTCCCACCGAATTCAAAAGCAAGAGTGGTTCCATAAGTAGTGTAGGCATGCAGGAAGGATACTGAAACATTTTCATTTTGCATTATTTTATCCCCCTGCAGGTGCTGAGAAGTGAGCCTATGGACTGGAAGAAGAGGCAGAAGGCCAGCTCTAAGTGAAATCAAATCTACAGCCTGCCCTTAGCAATTGTTTTTTGTGACACAATCTGATAAGTGAGCGCAGATAGGATCCATTAATAACAGATTTTCTTTGCATATCTATCATTTTCTTTAGTTAAAGCACTTCATTCAGAAAGGTGGTAGAGGGGAATATTTAAAAACTGTTTAAAAAGACTTTTGCCTTGTGCGGTTTGAAAAGACAGGAGAATTGGACATGAATGTTTAGTAGTCATAGCTAAAATTAAATTCCTACACGCATTCTGCATTTGCTGTACACAGGCAAACAAATGTTAGATTTATATGTATGCACTATTGTCCATAATTTAATGTACTGACTTGCACTCTTGTATCATACAAAGGTATATGCCGCATATAATAAGCCTGAAATATCTGCTGTGTGATAGTATCGTACAAACCCTCAGTGCTATTTATTCATGATTCCATCATGTGGGCACTTTGCTGTTTTAACAGAAGTGATAACCTAATTATTTTAAAATGGCAGATCGAGGAAATTGATTTAAGTGTGCCAAGGACTCATATGATCATATTGCACCATGCTATTTCCAGGCTATGGTTTTTGTGAGCTTCCCATTATTATGTTTTTAGAAGCACCTATGTTTGTATGTTAAAGGTTGAGCAATTACTCACAAATATACATCTGCGAGGCTTCTGCCTGTCTGCAGTGTGTCTGGAAATACATAAAGTGTGTAATGTGATGATGTCTCTCTAAACATGTCAGGATCATTTTCCTTATGCTGGACATACAAATATGATGCAACTGTACATTTATAGTCAGCCTGTATAGTGCTCCAGATAAATTACTGCAGGAAAACAGGCCTGTCAGAGAAGTCTTCCAAAGTAGTGGAAAGAATGTTAAAGGAGATGATAAGTGTCTTTCAGATTATTCAGATGACAATGTGTAAAAGGTGCTGTTTCCTCTCGGACTGCTCAAGGACAAACACTAACCTTGTATCTCTGTCCAATGCTGCAATAATTCCAATTTGCCTCACTTTGAAAACAATGTTCTTTCATTCCAAAAGGTCATGGCAAGATTTCCACATTACTGCTGAAATTCCCTGGGTGGGGAATTTTAATCTCCCCCCCCACCGACCCCGGCCACCACCAAAAGCAGCAAAAGAGGGTTGGGGGTTAAAAAATGTAAAATGGAATAATGTGACTCCAACCCATTGCTTAAGGTCTGTTGCCATTTTTGCAGCAGTGGGTTGCATAATGTGTGTGTTTTTCGTCTTGAGAGGCAGAACACTTCAAAATAACATTGAAGTCAGACTCCCACAGTGCAGTTGGGAATCTGATTTAAATTGAATTTTGGCCAGCCGGGTTTCCCATGGCTCGAGAAATCTGGAAGCAAAACGGAGACGTGAGGAGCCAGATCCAGCAGGTAAGTGCATTTTAGAGCATGGCTTATGGGCTACGAGTAGCAGGAGACCTCTCCCCAGCCCCTTGAGCAAATCTTCTGCGGCAATCAGCCAACAAATCCCCCTCCACTAACCTCACAATCTTTCCTGGTTCTACCCTCCCTCACAATTGCTGGTCGAACCCCCAACAAACCCTTAATCTTTCTTGCTGGCTTTCCAGCCTCTCAATCTGGCTGGCTGCTTTGTGGAAACTGAGCAGAAAATTGTTCCATCTTTTCATTGGTTTCCCCACTGTCATCATGGAGTGTTTGGTGAGTCTATATCATCTGAGGCTGGAATAACAATGATAAGGATAGGTGCTGTACATGTTAACTTTTTTCAGGAACGGTAAGATTGACGTGAATCCAGTCCATAGCAGTGGATTGTTCTCATTGTGCAATTGGAATAGGTAACATTGTGAGAGAATAAACCCCCCCAATTATTCTGCTAACAGAGCTACTCCCAAGGAGACTCAATGCACCTTTTCCTCTGGTAGCATAGGGGAGCTGGCCTCAGCAATCCACAGTAATCTAGTGCATGCCTGTTAATTAAAGAATGATGAATGAACACATTTCTATAATGCCTTCCTCAGCTTCAAGATATCTCAAATTTCTGTACAGACATTGAAATATATTTGCAGTGTAGTTACTGTTGCAATGTAGGTGCACAGCAAGCTTTGACAAACAGCAATATGGTACTGATCAATTGATATGTTTTAGTGATCTTGACTGAGGGGTAAATATTGGCCAGAAAACCAGAAAGAATCACTTTGCACTTCTTTAAATAGTGTCATGGGATCTTACACGTTCGCCGAGAGAGCAGATGGGACCTCACTTTAACATCTCACCCAAAAGATGGCACCTCCGAGAGTCCAACATTTTTTGCATTTATTTATTGATGTACTTTGTCTGGTTATATTGTTGTTGTGTGGGGAGAGGGGTATGATACTCATATTGGAAAGATAAATGTCTCCTTTCCCTGTCACTTCTGGTAGCTTGATGGATCTGGAGAAGTGCAATCCCTAACAGCGTCAAGGTGGTTAGTTGATTGAATTGGCTAGAATAAGGGTGGGGAGATGCATTTGCATTGACCACCGGTTTAGGGAGACTTGCATGCTGGCTGCTGTGGAGCATCAGTTTCACTTTCATATATTGGTCAATTACGGTACCTGACACAGCTGAATTTCAAGCCAAATCTCACAAAGATATTTCATTCCTAAAATTCAGTTTTATTGTCATGAATTTTTCACGGATCATATACAAAAGGCATGATTACTACAGTGAGAGCTCATTGTCTGTTGTCGTGCAGCCATTTTGCTTGAGGCATGTATTTGAGGCCATTTTGAGTAAGATTATAGTCCATTTTCCACCTTGTGTAGCGAGTTCCAAAGAAGGGTCACTGACCCGAAACGTTAACTCTGCTTCTCTTTTCACAGATGCTGCCAGACCTGCTGAGTGGTTCCAGCATTTCTTGTTTTTATTTCAGATTTCCAGCATCCGCAGTATTTTGCTTTTATCATATAAAACCATATTCACTATTTTGTTAACCAGCCCTCTTCATACCTGGATTTATTTAACCGTGTCTGAAGGAGCTCAGTCAAGGATTCTAGTGGAGCTCAAACCTGAATGAAATGAATCAATGATCAATGAATGGTCCTTGGAACTTCACAAACACTTAGGCCTGGATTTTCATCCACTGTCCCACAAATTGGGTGAGATAGCAGTCAACACATTGGGGAAAATCAGACACCAGTATTCCCTGTGGTAGTGGTGGGGAAGCCCCAAACTACAGGAGTGGGGGTGATGGCCTTGTAATAGCCTCCTCTCCCTTGAATTCAGCCTCAAGTATCAACCTTTATAGGGCTCAATCTCAGTGGACTACCTACTTCTTTGGGGCACTACTGCCCCTTAAGGAGCTCTCTTGCCTCTTTGAGCACTGTTGCAGCAATACACCGACTTTCCTGGGAATCATTGGCGGACGGGAATCTCACCAGAGCCCACCATGAACACCTAATGACCTGCAACCCTGGATAATGGGCCTGATCTTGATAAGGTTGGGGCAGAAAAAAGAAAAATTAAGTGCCTAAAGTTTTTAATAAGGAGATTTGTAATTATCATTAAAGTTCCCCTTTCAATTTTACCGAGGGAAAATCTTTATCTGCAATAACTAAACTTTAAACAATTACTTTAGAGTGAAGACCTACCAGCAGAATATAAGGACATGCTAATTGATAGATTCTGTACTCTGGCTCTTATCCAGATTTCATTGCAGGAATGCTATCTGTGGAATGTAAGAGATTGGGTGAATACTGTTAAATTGATATTTTATTCAATTACCCTCTAGGTCAGAGAGGAATTTCACAGTTTTACCTTCTTTAAACCTTTATTGTTTTCACGCTTCCCTCAGGATATTAACAACTCGAACGCTACTAATGAGATAACTTGTTCTGACAGAATGCGCCTGCCTGTATTTCTGATGAATTCTCTCATCAGGACAATTTAAATTTCCAAATGTCATCCCAATTTCAGGACAGTAATTTGAGTGACCAGGCCAAATGACATTGTTCAGTCTCTAGACTGGTGCAAAGGACAGCCTTTGGAACCATTTGTTTTATCTAATCAGTGATTGAGTAAAATAATACTAACATTTGTATAGCATCTCACCATGTCAAAATGTGTCGCAGGCTCTCACTACTTTAATCACTGTTGTTATGTCGGCAAATATGGCAGCCATTTTGCCATAGCAACATCCCACATATAGCAATGAGATCAGTGCAGAATTTGTGGCATAGAAATTGAATGAGGCGTCCAAAATGGTGGGCAGAGTGTGTGCACATGTTCTTTGGAGAAAGTGTAACATCTACCATATTGGCATAGGCATCTAAAGAGGCGTCCAGGACCCACCCATGCAACAGGCATTAGGTCCTTTGCATATGGAAGTAAGAGGCCTAACTGCTGTTTGAGGCCCCCTTTACCAAATTGGTTTGACCTGAACGCAACCAGCACCAGCACTTTTGCGTTCAATAAAACATGGTCTACATGAAGCCTAACCAGAGGTCCGAAAGGGCTGTTGGAAGCCAAAAAGGTAGGTTTCGTAAAATATACTGACCTGATGGTGGAGTTAGGAGGTTCAGGGGTGTTCCTCCCAGCTCCACTGCAGTTCTGATGACCACTAACAGCTCTTACTTGTCCCCATCCTTATCACCTTCCTCCCTCTCCAGGTCACTGCCCTCCACCCCCTTCCAGTCACCTCAGCCTCTACCAATTGCTTCACCCCCTCTCCCAGTTCAGATTACAAAGGGATGCTTTTGTTACATCCCTGGGTGTATTGTACAAGTAGATATTATGACGAATATCTGCCAAAATGAGACATATAAATTTTGTCATATAGAACATTATTTTTGAACTGTTACTGGCCTTGAAATAACTTATTTAAAAAGACCACACAGTGGCTGAAAACATGGCTGCACATTTGCATTCTAAAATACAGTTGCCTGATGAAGACAATGGGGCTGCCTCCCTGATTCAGTTAGTCAGATGGTTTTTGATCAAGAAACATTGAATGTGTAAGAGCCAGCATTCCACCACCACCCCCCGCCCCACCCCACCCTCCCAACACTGACAGTGTCTGCTAAGTTTGAAGAAATCCACAAAATCTCACAGGAGAGGTTGTTCCAAAGAAGGAGCTAGTCACATAATTAACCTGCTGGCCACCTTGGAGTTGTTTGAATTGTGCCACTGAGAAAGGAAGAGACTGCAATTTGAAGACAAAAGAGAAGGAAGGTCTCTCCCTGTCTCTCTCTGTCTCACACAGAGTTACAGGGATCCATAGAAGTAACTTAAGCCTCAAGACTGAAGATCAGTGAAACAAGTTTGAAAGTGTACACTGGGCCCCACTGAGAACTGCAAGACTTAACTTCAATAAAAGACTTTGCATCAAACACAAAGCCAGTAACTGAATTCTAGCTATCATTTCAAACCTTTCCCCTTCTTCTCCTCTGTCTCTACTTGCATGTGTGTTTATCATGTATGCATGCTAGCGTGGTTGCATTGCACATTTTTAGTAGTTTTAACTGAATTAGTGTTTTAAGGTTAATAAACTTACACCTTTCTTGTTTAAATCTGAGAAAACCTGCCTGGTTTATTTCTTTGCCATTACAATTAGAGAGCAGTACGCAAGAAGTCACTGAGAGAGAAGCTAAAACATGATGTTTTTAAAAATTAAGCCCTGTTATAGCCAAACCAGGAATAGACTGCGAGGGAACCCTTAGACCCCTTTCTCACCTGGTCGTAACAATTTAGAGCAGTGTGAGCCAACTCCTATAACAATAACACACACAGACCAATTATTGGAGTGACTGACTTCACTGAATCTGAGAAGAAATCTTTGGTAGACCTGAATTTGTAACGATGATACGGTGATGTCCTTCAAAGTCACAGTGAAGTATTAATGTGTTTGAAATGATGCTTCAGATATTGGCTTCACAGCAGAAACCATCAAACAGGTCATTAATCTTAGACTAATGCCCCATGGGTCATATTAATATTTCTGAAATTAGTTCCCCTCCTAATGTTTGGATGTTGCAACAATTACTGCAGTAAATGCAAACATTGTACATTTAGGATACTTTCAAAAAAAATGGCAAATGTAAACTTTGAGACTAATTTATAACTATTTTGCTGCGGCTTTGATCTTGAGAATTGTACTGCAATCTAAACACAATCTGCAAGTCAGACATTAGTCAGAGTTTTTACACTACTGGTTCAGTTGGCAGTTAGCAATATTCTATTCTGTTTCAAAGTACCATTTAGTAACAATAAATCAAATAATCAACAAATTCATTTGAGAATTGATGTTAATCAAGGATGAAGTATGCCAGACATTACTCCTTTCTTGAGAAACTTTACTGTCTGTCTGAAATGGTTTTCATTTCTCAGCAATAGCCTCACTGCAAGTACAGGAATACTTAGAGCTCAACATAATTAGCACAGAATAGTGAAGCTCTAAGCACAAAATGATTCCATACATGTTCCTGACACCATTACCTCACTGTCCATGCATGTGGTTCAGGGAAGTATTTGTTTTTTTCTGTTAAATGTATAATGTCGTATCTGTTCATTGTTACATGTTGTAACTTAGATAAAACACCAGAATGGGACAGTTTTACAGGATCAGCATCTTATTGTCATCTTTCCGATGAGATGTTAAACTAAGGCTCAGTACTTCTGTTGTAGGATAAAATATTTATAGTAGAATAATAGATTTATGTAGTGCTTTTAATGGCATCATAACAGTGGCAGCAGTGTGTACCATCTACAAGATGCACTGCAGCAATGCACCAAGGCTCCTTAGACAGCACCTTCCAAACCCGCGACCTCTACCAACTAGAAGGACAAGGGCAGCAAAAGCATGGGAACAGGACCTGCAAGTTCCCCTCCAAGCCACACATCATCCTAACTTGGAACTATATCGCCGTTCCTTCACTGTCGCTGGATCAAAATCCTGGAACTCCCTTCCTAACAGCAGTGTGGGTGTACCTACCCCACATGGACTGCAGCGATTCAAGAAGGCCACCTTCCACCTTCTCAAGGGCAATTAGCGATGGGCAATAAATGCTGGCCTGGCCAGCGATGCCCACATCCCTGAATGAATTTAAAAAATGAAATCCCAAAGTGCTTCACATCAAATTAATTACTTTTGAAGTGTTGTCATTGTTATTGTACAGGCAAATGCAGTGGTCAAAATGAACACAACAAGCTGCCACAAACAGCAATGGGATGAATGACCAGTTAATCTCTTTCTCGGGATAGTTTTTGAGGGATTAATGTTGGCCATTAGCAAGATACTAGTATTATCATACTTAACACAGATGGAATTAGCCCACAAGGGATTAAAATATCACCTTCAAAATATATTCCTTGGGTCATTCAGAAATTTGCAAGCCATTTGAATGAAACAATTTTTTGTACACTTTCTGATGCAATATCATATATAAGAAATGCAATTCTCATGTTGACCTCACAAAGTTCAATTTCACAAGCAAACTGAACTAGTTGTGAACAGCTGGGACAGTGTTTTCATGTCAAAAGAAGTCTTTCTAGTCACGAGTATTAACATTGATTCATTAAATATTTTCTTCCCAAGGCAATCTCTTGATGGGTCAGTCATCAACGATAATTAATTTTCCTCTTTCCTTCTAGTCTGCGAGCTTGCATACATCAACATTTCAAAGAGAGACTACCCAGATACAAAGCAATCTTTGACCTAATTAGTTTCTGACACAGACACTGGCACCTACAAAGTAGCGAGCTAACTCTCATTAACAATGTGGATGGGCCTTGTCAGTTCTTTGTGCTGGATTCCGCTTGCCACAGAAACAATGGTTTCCTTTGAAGACTGCTAGATGAAACCAATCTTTAAATCACATTTACTATCTATCTAAAGATACATTTTTTTTAAAGTCCAAAATTCTCCCGAATTGTTACAGTATAACCAGGAAAAGATGATGAATGTGTGTTTGTAATTCTGTTACACAAAGTAGAAGCACTTCATAATGTTTGTTGTTCTACCAAAGTAAATGATAAATAATAAATAAAATCATATTAACGATGTTTTCTAGTTATTTACAGTATTTGTCATGTCACTGATGAACCGTGCTTTCATCATTTTATTGTTGTGACTATTAGATTGGCCACAGATCCAATTAAAATTCTGTTTAGGTCCACAAAATTCTATTGCATAAGTCATCACTCTTTGTTTTGTGCTTTGATCACTTATACAACATATAACCATGCTGGCTAGAAACGACACTTTAAGCCAATATAAATGTAACTTTACTACATGAGAAAACATTTTAATTTACAAAAAATTTTCATCTATGACTCCACATTTAATACTGAATAACTCCACAGTTTATACATTTTGGTTCATTACAATAGTACGCTCCCTGAAACTGTGACAAAAATAATGCCCTGTTATCAGTGCTCTCATGTAGTGAGGTAACAGGGCTGTCAGAGTGTTGGCTGGGAATCTGGGTGGTGCAGTGAGTGGTACAATGTCCTTTCTGAGGTCTGGGTTTAAATCCAGCTTCAGCTAACATGAAGCAACTCCTCTTTTTGCTGTGAAGACCATTATATGAACCCGGTAGGCGCCAGTCCACAGTACAAAACTGCAAATGTGTGACTTACCTCACTCTGAGCTTCCAAGGAAAATGGTATGGGAATGAAAAGAGTTGGTGTTCCTGTAGACCCTGTACCATGCCCAGTCCCCCATCCACATCTTGTTAGCGCTGGCCAGGCACAGTGAACTCAAAATGTACTCTGCCTTACCATAACCCTTGGTCATAGTCTCTTGCTCCGATTATTAACCATGGCTGAATGCACCCCCGATCCATGTCCACCCCTTGGCAAGGTCTTACACTGGAGGAGGTCATGCTGCCAGTCTGAGAGGCACCAGAGATTTCTGGCTGCTACCCAAAAGCAGCCGCCAAAAGGTTTCCAGCACCAATCTCTGGCCTGATGTCCCTGAAATAAAAAGCAACTTAACCTTTGCGTCCAGTTGTTCCAACTGCCTGTCCTTCTCTAATTCTCCAGACAGAGAAGAGCTTGTGTAGGTACCTGGCGTAAAAGCCATTTCTCCTGAGTGTGCAACAAAGTGAGCATGCCACTTGTGATCGAGGAGAAAGGTCAAGTGGGAAGGCCACGAATGCCCCTGCCCACCTCACCAACATGACATGCTCTGTCTGGATGAAGTTTATAGCTCTACCCTTGAGACAAGCCCTGGAAATCCCAGCAGCAACATAAAGGGTGGTGAAGACCCGGCTCATTGATCTCCACTACCCCCCAAACTCTGCCCCCAAACAACCTTTGCCTCTCCTTTGTTCTGAAAAAATAGGAATTCCTGGATGCTATTGAGAGGAAAACAGGCCTTGAAATGTCACGTTTATGTAGTAAGAGGTTCTGTTTTGAAATGGAATATTATTGGAGAGGGAACTATTCTGTACCTCATCTGTACTATACCTGACCAAAGAGTGTTAGGAATTGCCATAGGGTGTCAATCTAGAAAAGAGCAAAAAATAGCTCAGGCTAGAAATTTCTGTTAGAGATGTCAGCAGATAAACACTTCATGCAGTTGTTGGACATTTATTTGTCTACTATTTTAGCAGAGGTGTTAGATCATTTAAAATAGGCAGTGTTAGATACAACCGGCATTAGAAATGCAGATAGAGGAATGTCACATGAATATATTTAAATACTCATCCACTAATAGCACCAGCCATCATCTGTTCTTTTAAAAATGACTAGAGTTCTTTTCCGAGTATTAACTCTTGAAAAGAAAAGTAAGGTAAGAACTTGATGCCAAACAGTAAAAAATGCAAGATAAACAAGCACAGATATCCACAACAGCTATAGTCAGGACTGACTTTCGAATGAGGCAAACATGGCCACTTCACCCGTAGAAACAATAGCTGTCCACAGGTTTTGGTTTGTTGTTATTACACTGAAACTTCATTTGCATACCTCAGCAAGGTGCTTTGCCATTATCTTACTTTCATTGTGCACATGTAGTAAGTAGGTCTGCCAACTTTTACAATGTCCAAACACAAAAGGATAAGGGAAGGCATAGGAGTGGAATCACACCTTGTGTCAGATTTTTACTTCAGGATTTGACCTGATACCAATTAATGGCAGAAGGCCTTTATTAGATACACAGCAGAGATCAATGCAATGTTGTATATCACTGCAGCAGTTTACAACTCTGGTTGGTTTTACCTGCTCAGTCACTGGGCAGAGTAGCATGCAATGTCCTGGTAGTCTTTGTTCCTTTGACTAAGCAAATGTTAGGCTCCAGCAACATTTACATCCACCCGCACAAGCCTGATGATTTCATCTTCTCCTCTACTTCTACAACTGACCGTTCACAATCCTTCTTCGTTGATGCTCTAAAGTGTCAGTCATCACTAATCATCTGACTCCAGACATCCAATCATCTCTGTCCATGCCAGTTTAAGCTTACCTATTTCAGATGCCCAGTCATCTTTGTCCACTCCTAGTAGAGGGTCCTTCTCTCTATTCCCTTTAGTCTGATGCAACATTCATTTACTATTACATTTCTTAGCTTATCTTATCAATCCTTTGCAGACAATGGTTACAATCAGTGGCTTATGAATTTTAGTTCCTTATAAGTTAAAAGCACTGGTCTCTTTGTACAGAGAGGTCCATTCAAACATGTGGTTTGCATTTTAGGATTAATCAAGCCATTTCATTGTTAACAACAGAGTTCTATGAAATAAGACAAAGACTAGTAAATGAATTTTTTAAAAATTATTTGTATGTACAGTATATCCAGTATGTGCCGGATCTGAGAGGTGCCGGATAATCGAAAATTCTGGTTAATCAAGTGCTGTACTTACCAAGGCAATCCAATGCAATAGTTTTAAGTTTAAGAGAAATTATTACATACAAAGTACAAGATGATGTACAAATGCAGCGCCACTAAGATGATTAGTAGCAGCATCACTAACTAATGCCGAGAACAATCAACTGCACTAGGGAAAATTCGGCTTGGGAGTGCTTTGGGAGATGTCTGGAGGTACCGAATGGATTCTGGTTACTGCAATCGAGACTTGTTTAGGGAGATTTTGGAATTTCTGGATAATATAGCTTGCCGGTTGGTAAAGTGCCAGATAACAAAGCTTTTACTGTAGATCAATCCATGATAAACTTACACTTGAATTCTGATGTGTTCTTTACTACATGAAAATACATCGAAAACTTTAACAATTAAAGCCTGTGTATCACATGGCACAGAGGTAACTGTAAAAAACAATTCTTTATTGTAGTCCCAAACCTGGACTTAGTGAAAGAATGAGAACACAGGTGTTTTTTTTAATTCTTTCATGGGATGTAGGTGTCGCTGGCAAGGCCAGCATTTGTTGCCCATCCCTAATTGCCCTTGATAACTGAGTGGCCTTGCGAGGCCATTTCAGAGGGCAGTTAAGAGTTAGCCACATTGCTGTGAGTCTGGAGTCACATGTAGGCCAGACCAGGTAATGACAGCAGATTTCCTTCCCGAAAGGACATTAGTGAACCAGATGGGTTTTTACAACAACGCGAGGGCACTGACAGATGACCATCATCTGTCTTTGGTGCAGCCTGACCTATCTGACATCCTGTCATTCTTCTATTCTTATCCAAAAAAATATAAAGAATGAGGGATTCCCACAGAGAAACCCATTGTTGCAATATGTCACACAAAAAAAGGCAGTGTCAGAACAAGGCCTGGTAACCTATTAAGTACAAACATGAAAAAAACACAAAAGCTTCAGAACTAGCCTCAAAATAGAGCTACAAATCTTACTGTAGGTTCCTTGGAGTCCAATTCCTTAAACAGCATTGTGTCTAGCAGCCCTGAATGCACATTTTATATGGTTGACTAGAAAATTGAGTGCAATCCAGTCATAAACGCCAAGAAATTGCATGGAATGAAATTATTTCATTGTGGTCTAGTAACTGTCAAATTGGAGACTGCTCCTTGTGCAATCTCAAAACCTTCCCAAGAAATTGGATGTGCACTAATTGGACAGAAATCCAATGTAGTGGATCTCAACCCATTTTTCTGATCAGTTCAGTCCACTTTATGTAGTTTACTTGCAACAGAGAGAAAACTTATAATAACCAGGATCTTAAATAATATAATAAAAATCAGGATCATGGTGGTGCCCCATCAGCTCTTGGTAAGATCAAGAAATGGGTAAGCGAAGCTTGTCTATCATTGGTAATCCATGTTTTATGTCTTTTGTTGCACCCCAGAACAAGAGCAAGAACAAATAAACCAGTAAACATAACAGAGAAATACATCAGACAGATTGCACTATCTGAGGAGGTCAGAGATACATTTTCCAGAATTTCTTTTTCCCTTATTGGTCTTGAGTTAGTTCTGTTTTTTTTTGCCTCTCCCAGAAGATTGCATGGTTGCTGGGGTGGCGGGCAAGGGGTTGGGGCTGAGGGATGGGGTGGGGTGATGCTGAGGGTGGGATGGTAGGAAGTGCCTAGTCACCGAGTGTAGAGCAAGCTTGATGGTGTTGCGTGATTGCCTTTAAGAGTGATGTTCCTTTAAGATTTTAGTATGCTAATAAGCCAAGTACCAGGACACAGTCATGTGACTTGGAGCCAGTCTCACACTGTAACTGTAACACCAAGAGGCATGTACTGTAATTAGTATGCTCTGCACTGTGGATACTTGTTAGCTATTAATAAACCTGTTTGAGATCTTCAACAACTGAACTCCACGCATCGCTTTTATGTTGCATCAGACAACATAAAAACTTCTCATTACAGATGGACCTGCTGGTCTTTTCCTGCCCATTATTTTCATTAGTCGGTAGGTTGTCAATCAAGTTCAACTTGGCCAGGAACCCACAGAGCAACTCTTGCAAGGGCCCTTGAACCAGACCTGGCCATTCTTGTGATAAACCAGAACAATCTCAGTGACTGATACTGGGTGAAGTCTAGAATTTAAAAACTGTTTGATGACTAGGTTGATAAACATTACATATCAGATACATAGAGAGTACAGATCATGCTTTATGATGAGATTCTGTTATACTGGCTTTTCACCCATTTTATATCAATGATTTTATAATATAATCGATGTTGCATATGAAATGCCTTGTGAATCTGTCTGCTCCAATTACCCAATCAGTATTAACAATGTCCTTGGCCAGTCAAATAAAATCATCTGCTTCCTTGGTCTGATAACACCAGTTGTTAAATTTCACAGAAATATCCTACCATGCAAAGGCTCTAAAGGGCTGAGTTCCCAACCAGGGTCTCCGAGCAAGGAACCCAGCAACCTAGAGGAATTGCAGGCCCACAGCACAGGATTTGTTATTCTTTAACTTAAATAGACAGAATTATCAGGGGCTGCTTACCTATAATTTCTTTACCCATGCTCCCTGAGAGTACTGCTCATCACTGGGAGCAGCCGATCAGGGAAAAGACTTTAAATATCTGTTTGAAGGATTCTGCATTTAAACATCAATATCAATATCCCATATTTAAACACCAATATCAGCAACATTTTGGATGTGAAAGTCACTGCTCAGTCTGCCTGACTGTTGTTCTGTGGCTTATCTTTTCTTGCAGGTACATGTATGACATGCTCTCTTATATGTAAATTGAACCTATTTAGGTGTGTACTAAAGATCTTGTTTCAACTCATATCAGAAAGAAAACTCACCACCCAAATTATAGTGCTTGAAACAAATGTTCTAGCATTTCTCTGGAATGCAAGCATATACCTTCCTCCTTCCCCTAAGGCATAGGAGTTCAGATGCTAAGTGAAGAGGTTTTCAAGTTTATAGTCTGACTACTTCTGGATGGAGAGGCTCACTATGGGCTGAATATTCCCATTGGTGCCAAGAATCCAATTGTGGGGCCATTTCCGGGTCCCGAATCCACACATTTCAGGAGCTTGCCTGCCAGCATAATCTTAGGGGAGGTAGCAAATTAGCAGTCAATTCATCAAATTAGAGACAACAGGTGGCACACAAAAATGGGGGGCGGTGGGGGCAACCAGAAGGGACGAAGGGAGGGCTGGCCTGCAGCCCTACTGGGAGAGGTGAGCATTGCTCAGGTAGACAGAGCGCAAGGGGATGCTTATCTAAAGAGGTCCAAATGGCATTGTTACAATCAGATGAGGAGGGGTCGAAAGGCTCCCCTCTGGTCCCCCTCCTTGTTTGACCGCAACATGGTTTATTTCTTTTAAACAGTGAATGTGCTTAACAATTCAGTAAGTGCTTAACCCTTTATGTGTTATAATCATAAAAGAACCAATCAGACAGGTTTTCTTGAGTTTAAACAAGAAAGAGGTTAGTTTATTGTACTTAAAATCAAAACCCAATCTAAGTAAAAATAATAAACTTTGAAACCTTGCTCCAACTTTCATACACACATACACAAGAATCACATATACACAAATAGGTTACAGAGTGATGAAGAATAGTTTGGTTGGATTAGAGTCCAGGACAAATAAAAATAATATACAGTCTGTGGAGTCTGGTAATTTAGTTGTCTTCTGGCTGAAGTCGTGGTCCAGAAGTTCCTGGCTGGTAGATGTGGCTCCCTTGGTTCAGGGTTTACTTGGAGACAGTGATGTAGGTGGCTTCCTCCTCGGAGTCTCTGTCTGTGTAATGATAGACTTGGATGTTCTGCATTCTGCGGACAGCTCAAAATTTGCCGTATTACCTGGAGAGAGAGAAAGAGAGAGAGATAGCCCCACTGGGGTCCTGCACTGATTAGCTCTCAAAGCTTGTCTGGTGTGCCCAAAAGAAACTCCAAGTTTTCACAGAGATGGACAGACTGTCACATGATTATCTTAGTGTATCCTCTGTTGCACTTTAATGAGATTCAAGTCTAAGAATTTCAATCTCTCTCAGGCCTTATTGTTTCAATGATTACCCCCGGAGGCTTGTTCTCCACTAGGGCTAATCTTCCAGGATGGCTTTGAATGTCCTGCTATTGAAAGTGATATCAGGTAGTTCATTCAACTGTTGAAGCCATTGTCCTGGACAAGAGCTTATTTAGACATGCACCTCCACTTCGATACCTTGGAATGTGAGGTATTTCAGTGCAAATTGTGGTGGTTATCTTAGCTGCTTGCTTTTTAAAAATTGAATGTAGGATTCCAGCTTTCCTTTTAAAAGTTTAATCTAGGTTTCCAACTGATGAATTAAAATTATCATTCAACATTGCAAGTTTTCATGACAGCATCCTTTGGATAGCAGCCAGAACACATCTCGGGGATCAGTGTGCAGGGGAAATGGCTCCAAGTGCCTGTGGATATGCTGATTACGACCTTTCTGATTATTTTTAAAGAAATCTGCAGGGTCATATGATGCCACTCGGTCCACCTGCCCTGAAGCCACCTTCGATGTGTTACCAGGCTCCTGATTCGACCAGGGTGCCCATGTGCCATGGGTAAAATTTCACTGCAGTACCAGAATTGCCCTTTCAAAAACCTTAATTAACTACCTGCCTCTGCCGGGAGGATATTCATCGCCACTGGGAGCCAGCTTCCAGTAAAAGTTCACAGATGTGGGAACCTTTCAGGGAGCTGACACGGCACGTTGCATTCTCACTTTCCACGCTCCCTGCAGCCCTGCTCCAAAGCCGCCTCCACGGGCTGGTAAAACTCCGGCCTATGACAAAAAATGAACTAAGAAGTTACATGTTTCATTGGATGTATACGGCTTCATCCACAAGCAAGAAAATGATGCTCGTTGGATCTCCAAGCAATTCCCAGTTTGTCAGAATATTTACAAATTATTCATTATGTATTTTAGGGTGCTGGTTTAACTTTAATTTCAGTGATCAAAATGATTTAGTTTTTGATGTTTCAAACTGGCTTTTAAATAGCCAAATCAGTTGATAAAACTTATCAGAGGGTATAAGTAACTTCATTCTCAGGTATTGTTCATTGTTTGTTCACCTGTCAAAATATTGGTATTGTGGATGAACCCTGATTAAAAATTCTGCAAGAGGGGATGGATAGCTTGGTAATGTTGTGGCATATTTCATCATTCCAAAATATGCTTCACGGAAGAGAAATATCAATTGGACTCATATTATATTGAAGTATATTGGCTCTTGCTTCAGATTAATCAGCAATATTCACACAATACTGTTATACATCTATGTATACCCATATCAAGTACTGCGATGAATTTGGAAACATCAATGTATTCAGGGGTTTGACGTGAATAATTTGCAAACGCTCTGATATATATTGCTGGATCCCACCAACATATCAGTACTGACTTCAAGACTGATTGCAGTTACATAGAATTGATATCTATTGAGGTGGTATTATTTTAAATATATGTTGATAAATTATGAGAACTAGTGATTTCTTTTACCATCAAAATATTTGTCATTGCTGTGGGTTTACAGATAATCCAGTAGACTGATAACATTAATAAAACAATAATCTATATAAACACAAAAGAGAAGTCTTGAAATATGTTTTATCAAATTCATCAACACCTAGCAATTTTGCATAAATAGTCTATATATGTCACAATGCAAGCCATGTTTCCAGTGCTCAGCTCAGAGACTCACAATCAATTGAATAATATTTTAATTTTATTTTTACATAACCTTTTATTTTTAAAGTTATAATTTTTTTAGGAGTATATTATAATGAGCACTCCTAAAATAAAATGTATTTAAAGGTCACAATGGTTAGGTCATGTATTTTAAGGAGTCTCCACTCACTCTTGTATACGTGCCTGTTTCCCAAAATCTTTGCAGCATTGCACATTTGTTACAACACAACACAGTCTAACAAACCAGACCATGGTGGCTGGAATAATTGAAATTTTCCAGACCAGCTGAAAGGCTGCCAACGTTGACCCTCTAGACTGTACTTTTGCCTGCTGTTGTGTCAATCTGATGATGTTTGGATGGTACCTATAGATCCACACAGTAGGTCGGTTCGCTGTGGGAAAGACAAAAGCACATAAGCTTCTTCAGCAAGCTCATCAAGGTCATAAACTCTGTACATTTCACTAATGCCCTTACAAGCATCCCAACCGTTTGCATGTTGCTCAGTTTCTCAGATCTGATTCAGAGAAGGCAGGTGGCTGGGAAACAGCAAGAACTTCTGCCAGTCGAACAATAATTCTATGTGGCCCATCATAGCTCATCCACTCCAAAAGACCCTAAAGACCCACTATCGTGGTATCCAATTTTTTCTGAAATAATTCCAGAGTTTTCACCTGCACTACTCTGAAAGTCAACTCTTTGTGTGAAGAGCTTCAATCCTAAATTTGCTTTTTACTAAATTGAGCCTGTGTCCTGTTGTCCAACTCTTACAAATTGAGCTTAATTTTCTCAATTTAGATTGTCCATGCTGTTCACTGTTTTACTTACATTGATCAGATAACCTATCAGACGCCTCTTTTCAAAGCAGTCCTTGGAGATCATGATTGCTAACAGTATCCTACAGCTATGCAGATACACATGAATCAAGGGAATAATATCAAAATTATCCTCCTGCAATTTGTTATAAATGCAGCACATTTCAACGAGGTGGAAGAAAGGTCTTTTTCTTTATTTAAGTGTGGCTCCAACCTTGTGCCATTAATCCTCCTACCTCCTTTCCTCTTTCAGAAAGGAGTCTGTTCTTCTAGATGACCACTCGACATGTGATTCGCAAAATCTGCTTCTGTTGGGCAGTGCTATTTTATCTCCTCATTCTCCCACCCAAGTTCCACAAGGTGAGAATCTTCTGCCTCCGACCTGCACTCTGTCCCTGGGTCTAAATGGAATGTGCAAATCTTGCCCATCGAATCTTCCCTTTGAGTGATACTCAAAACTGGACTTGGAATTTAAAGAGGAAGGAAAGTCTAGGAGCAGGAATATCTTTGGTTCAATTTCCCAGCCTGGCTCCAAAGTGGCTTTCAGCTGGCTTGAAGTTGCTTCCTCCTCCTCCCCTTCTCTTTGCAGTGGTGCTACCCTCGCAGCAACAACAATAACTTATATTTATATAGCACCTTTAACACAATAGAATGTCCCAAGATGTTGCACAGGAGCATTATAAAACAAAATATGGTGGATCGATTAAAATCGGAGATGCTCAAGAGACCAGAATTAGATAAGCGCAGATATCTCAGAGGGTTGTGGGGCTGGAGGAGATGACAGAAATAGGGAGGGGCCAGGCCATGGAGGGATTTGAAAACAAAGATGAGAATTTTAAAATCAAGACCTTGCTTGACCAGGAGCCAATATAAGTCAGCGAGCACAGGGGTGATAGGTGAACGGAACTTGGTGTGAATTTGAGCATGGGCAGCAGAGTTTTGGATGACTGCAGGTTTAGGGAGGGTAGTATGTAGGAGATCAGCCAGGTATACATTGGAATATTCAAGTCTAGAAGTAACAAATGCATGAATGAGGGTTTCAGCAGCAGATGTGCTGAAACCAGGCGATGTCAGGCGACGTTACAGAGTCGGTCTTAGTAATGGCACAAATATGTGGTTGGAAGCTCATCTCAAGATCAAATCTAACACCAAGGCTGCCATCAGACTGGTTAAGTCTCAGACTGTTGCCAGGAAGAGGGATGGAGTCGGAATCGAGGGAACACAGTTTGGAGCAGGAATGGGAAAAATTGGCTTCAGTCTTCCCAATATTTAATTGGAGAAAATTTCTGTTCGACCAGTACTGAATGTCAGATAAGCAGTCTGATAGTTTAACAACAATGGAGGAAATGAGAGAGGTAATGGTGAGTTAGAGCTGGGTGTCATCAGCATACATGTGAAAACTAATGCCATACTTTCAGATGTTGTCGCAAGAGGCAGCATGTAGATGAGAAATAGGAGGAGGGCCAAGGATAGATCCTTGGGGGAACACCAGAGGTAACGGTGCGCAAATGGGAAGAGAAGCCATTGCAAGTGATACTCTGGCTACCATTAGATAGAAAAGAATGGAACCAGGTGAGTGCAGTCCCACCCAGCTAGACAACTGTGGGGAGGCTTTGGAGGAGGATGGTGTGATCAACTGTGTTAAAGGCCGCAGACAGGCCAAGAAGGACAAGGAAGAATAGTTTGTCTTTGTCACAGTCACATAGCATGTCATTTGTGACTTTGATAAGAGCCGTTTTGTAACTGTGGCAGAACAGAAACCTGATTGGAGGGATTCAAATATGGTGTTCTGGGGAAAATGGGCAATGATTTGGGAGGTGACAACACATTCAAGGACTTGGAAAGGATTGAAGAAATTCCTGGAAAGAGTGCTATTTTCTTCTATTAAAATTTAAGTAATTTGAATAAAAAAATCCCAGCCCCCAAGCTCCTGACCCCCAAGTCACTGAATTTTCCTTTTAAAGAACTGAGTAGAAATCTAAGCATCTCAGCTGTATTAAAAGAGCTACTCAGTTATCCCAAAAAGACATACTTGAAAGTACAAATATTTCGTGATTTAAATTACATATTGATTTTTATTTAATTTCTCTAGAAAAGAATTACATTCGGTGCTAAAAAGCACCTGTCTCTCTCTTCTTTGGCCTCCTTGTCTCGAGAGACAATGGGTAAGCGCCTAGTGGTGGTCAGTGGTTTGTGGAGCAGCGCCTGGAGTGGCTATAAAGGCCAATTCTAGAGTGACAGACTCTTCCACAGGTGCTGCAGATAAAATTGGCTGTCGGGGCTGTTACACAGTTGGCTCTCCCCTTGCGCTTCTGTCCTTTTTCCTGCCAACTGCTAAGTCTCTTAGACTCGCCACACTTTAGCCTCGCCTTTATGGCTGCCCGCCAGCTCTGGGGATCACTGGCAACTGATTCCCACGACTTGTGGTCAATGTCACAGGACTTCATGTTGCGTTTGCAGACATCTTTAAAGTGGAACCATGGACGGCCGGTGGGTCTGATACCAGTGACAAGCTCGCTGTACAATGTGTCCTTGGGGTACCTGCCATCTTCCATGCGGCTCACATGGCCAAGCCATCTCGAGCGCCGCTGGCTCAGTAGGGTGTATAAGCTGGGGATGTTGGCCACCTCGAGGACTTCTGTGTTGGAGATACGGTCCTGCCACCTGATGCCAAGGATTCTCCGGAGGCAGCGAAGATGGAATGAATTGAGACATCGCTCTTGGCTGACATACGTTGTCCAGGTCTCGCTGCCATAGAGCAAGGTACTGAGGACACAGGCTTGATACACTCGGACTTTTGTGTTCCGTGTCAGTGCGCCATTTTCCCACACTCTCTTGGCCAGTCTGGACATAGCAGTGGAAGCCTTTCCCATGCACTTGTTGATTTCTGCATCAAGAGACAGGTTACTGGTGATAGTTGAGCCTAGGTAGGTGAACTCTTGAACCACTTCCAGAGCGTGGTCGCCGATATTGATGGATGGAGCATTTCTGACGTCCTGTCCCATGATGTTCGTTTTCTTGAGGCTGATGGTTAGGCCAAATTCGTTGCAGGCAGCCGCAATCCTGTCAATGAGTCTCTGCAGACACTCTTCAGTGTGACATGTTAATGCAGCATCGTCAGCAAAGAGAAGTTCTCTGATGAGGACTTTCCGCACTTTGGTCTTCACTCTTAGACGGGCAAGGTTGAACAACCTGCCACCTGATCTTGTGTGGAGGAAAATTCCTTCTTCTGAAGACTTGAACGCATGTGAGGGCAGCAGGGAGAAGAAGATCCCAAACAGTGTAGGTGCGAGAACACAGCCCTGTTTCACGCCACTCAGAATAGGAAACGGGTCTGATGAGGCACCGCTATGCTGAATAGTTCCTTTCATATTGTCATGGAATGAGGTGATGATACTTAGTAGCTTTGGTGGACATCTGATCTTTTCTAGTAGTCTGAAGAGACCACGCCTGTTGACGAGGTCAAAGGCTTTGGTGAGATCAATGAAAGCAATGTAGAGGGGCATCTGTTGTTCGTGGAATTTCTCCTGTAGCTGGCGAAGGGAGAACAGCATGTCAATGGTGGATCTCTCTGCTCGAAAGCCACACTGTGCCTCAGGGTAGACACGCTCAGCTAGCTTCTGGAGCCCGTTTAAAGCAACTCGGATGAAGACTTTCCCCACTATGCTGAGCAGGGAGATTCCACGGTAGTTGTTGCAGTCACCGCGATCACCCTTGTTTTTATAGAGGGTGATGATATTGGCATTGCGCATGTCCTGTGGTACTGCTCCCTCGTCCCAGCACAGGCAAAGCAGTTCGTAGAGTGCTGAAAGTATAGCAGGCTTGGTACTCTTGATTATTTCAGGGGTAATGCCGTCCTTCCCAGGGGCTTTTCCGCTGGTTAGAAAATCAATGGCATCACTGAGTTCCGATTTTGTTGGCTGTATGTCTAGCTCATCCATGACTGGCAGAGACTGGGCTGCATTGAGGGCTACCATTAATTTACTAAGCATGAGCATAAGATTTTGATTTGACACAGTCCTTTAAAGTATATTTACTGTCTTATTGTTTCTGTTCCCTCACAATTCCTCCATCTGAAATCAATGGCTCAGGATTACAGAAGAGGTCACTGGCTTTCATCATATCAAGTGACAATCTGGATCCTGAACGCTCAACAGTGAGAATGTTTTAAAATTTGGCATTAGGTAGCTGTGTTAGTCTTAGGACAGTCATTTAAGCCTAAAACATGCCTGTTTTGTGCACCACGCAATCTTGGTCTGATAGTCCTCCTGCAGGGCACTCTCACAGAATGTTGGGAGGGTTTTGTTGAAATGTCAGATTCATTGCAAATAACCAGATAATGTGTGACTGACAGCCACTGAAATTCTTGCAGTGTCCTCGAATTATCCATTTCAAATGGGAATGAAGGCTAATATTTGCGAAGCCTCACATCACCAGTAGGGCCTCCCATTCAGCAGGTACATATTGGAAAATCATGGATAGCAGGTCTCACAAACATTACCCTCAAAAGCCAGCAAGATTTTGCCCATAAGAGACCTCTGGCAAGCTTCACTGCTTATTTAATCACAGTTATGGGGCGCACACTGTGACTACACTTCTAAAGTGCTTTTGGACATCCTGTGGTCGTGAAAGGCACAATATAAAATCTGAGTCTTCCTTTCTTTTTGTTTTCTGTGTTCCCCCTCACAGGAATTCATGAAAGAGGACAAAAAGAAGAACAAATAAGGGAAGCCAGGAATCTTATTTAAGACCAGGGGTAGCCATTATCCTATCGTATGCATGTGCCAACATACAGCTACCTAGCGATGGTGAAGAAAACCTGAGCCGTAGGTTCAGCTTTAGCAGGGAGGCAGTGAGCGAGCTGTACCATCTGCTGCATGGACATCTGCAAAAAACCTCCACTGTAAGGAAAAGTAGAAAGTAGAGGTAACCTTGTCACAGTTACTTGTGAACCCCACTTTTATGCCTCAACTCATCCCAGGCTGCCGCAGAGGACGTCTGCAGTACCGGCCAATTTGCTGTTCAAACAGATGATTGATATGTCTCCTTTCCTATTGAAAAGCAACAGCAGCATGACAATACTGTTCAATTTGCCCCACTGCAAGTCTTCCCAAAGTATAAGAACCCTAATAACACCCACATGGACATCTGGGTTCCTAGGCACTGTGCATTGACCTACAATAACAACAGTGTTCTACTCTGTCAATGTGCAGTTGGGCAATGATCATTAATATCATGTAGGTCAATGCCCATTTCCCAGGCATCAGTCACAATGGTTGCATCTTAAGACCATCATCTGTTCAGACTATTTGAAGGCAATGGCAGATTATAAGGATGTCTTCCTGGAGACCAGAGATAAGTTCTTCAGCTGTAGCTAATGACAGCCTTGCAGCAGCCAGGACAGAAGTGGAGACACAATCCTAACTGTATCGCAGCGACTGAAATGATTATTAAACATACAAATGGCATCTTGAAGTAATGCTTCGGGTGATTCGATAGATCAGGGGGTGCTTGACAGTTAAGCCGCCCCCCCCCCCAACTTACTAGAAGTCCAAAAGATCACCATGGTCAACAGCATGCTGCACAACTTTGCAATATAAAAAGGTTTAGCCATGGAGAAAGAGTAGGTAACATTCACCCAGTCAGCTATCTGCTGCCATGTGCTTTGGGCTGAAACGGGCAAACCTCCTTTGCCTAATTTCCTCCAGCATCACTTAAAGAACAACATCCATGAATATGGACGCATGGTAGCCACTGAAGTAGTGCAACTTCAATCCTTCCTTTGCTTCTTGTGAAAAATAAGCAACACCTAAATGGTTGCAGCAGTGCTTTGAAACTCCTGTCAAATATACAAGTGCTCCCACTGACAGCCCAATGCACTGGCAGGAGATTGCTCAAGGTGGTAAAATATGCCACAATTCCAGGCAGGAAAAACCATGGGAAAATCCTTTTGAAGTACCTCAAGCTCTGTTGTTTGTAAGAATACAGCCCTAATCCATAGTCCACTACCAGCCCTGTGTCTGTTTGTTTAAATTTATATGTATAGAACGGCTTGCTGAGTCTCCTTATTCTTCTATATAAACATCAACAGGAAAACCAGCCTACCACTGCCCCAACCATTTACAACAAGATCCTGAATGTCAAAACTTCTAGAGAAATAAATCAACAGTAAAAGAATAGAGAAATGTGACAATAAGAAATATTAATCCTTCAATGCCATTATCACAAGGTCAGATATTATCTGGTCAGTATTTCACATGATCAAGCCTCCAATGAGAGTTGGCAACCCTATGTGGAAGCCTTGAGTCTCCCTTGCCCCCTGGCTCATGGAGTGTGAGAGCTTACAGGCCTGATGCTGATGTCACTACTTTGCTGGGCTCCTCTGTGTAGAGGAGTAGCCTGAGTGGTCACTTGAAGATGGCACCCAGCTAATTGAGGTATTTGAATCAGGGTCCTATGATTAGGATCCCAATGTCATTTCTGGACTCAGCTGGGCAGAGCAGAGCAGGTGCTGGGTGGAGCACAGCACAGTGGGCACTGGGCAGGGTAGGCACTGGAGAAGCAAAGGGGGAACTCAGTGGAGCACAGCCGACACAGGGCAGAGCAGGTGCTGGGCGGGGAGGTGCCAGCTCATGAGAACATTGTCACCTCCAGGTCATACACCATACTCATTTACTAATCCTTCATCGTCGCTGGGTCCAGATTCTGGAACTTTCTACCTAACAGCAACATGGGAGTACCTTCAACACATGGACAGTAATGGTTCAAGATGAAGGCACACCACCACTTTCTGAAGGGCAACTATGGATAGGCAGTAAATACTGGCCTTTTCCAAGCAGATAAAATGGAGGAAAATTCAGCACAGAGTACAATGTTCAGAATAAGGTTACAGGGATAATAATGATCTGCAGCTCTAAGCTTCTCCATTTCAGGCATTGTCTACATAAATGAGCTACTCATTGTACTTCGCAATAAGTTACTTTTTGTAAAGCAGTTTAAGTATTTTGACATGAAAAGTTCGATATGAATGCCACATATTATTAGATAATTCCTAAATCCTCTCTTCATGCTACTTTAACTTAACTCAGTTCCAGATTATTAAGAACCTTATATAAAAATGTTGTCATCATTTAACCTTTTCTGAAATAAGGTAGCACACACACACGCACATGCACACACGCACATGTGAGCTACACAATAGATTATATCAATTTATAGATAAAACATGCTAAGTGGCCATGGGCCATGTTTTGGCTGTATCTGAAATTTTTGTTGACTTCAAGTACGTTGGATGACTAACTTAAATGACATCTAACCAATGCACTCCAATGCTAAACTACATGTAAGTTTCCAAATATTCTAGAGGTTTTCCTGACTACCTCCAAGTGGCAAAAATAATAGGAAGAACTTTGGCTTGGGAGATAATAAAAGTTGGATTGGGTGCTTGGTACAGCAAATAGAATTTTGCCAGTAAAACAGGCTTCAAAAACCAAATGTCATTTTTTGATCATTGGTTTCTTATATTCTCTGTTAATATATTTATAAGGAAGATCCTTGCACCACCTCCTTTCCCTGTGAAACAAATGGAATAACTGATACTGTAAGTAACCAGTCAGTTCTATTTTAGGACATCGAGCACAGTTCTTACCTATAATCACTGCAGTGAAAGTCAACCATCAACAACAGCAATGGGTACAGTTTTTTGAGTTGCATTGATAGGACAGAGTGAAGGGAGTTTTACTCTTGATTAGTGTGTGTGTAGTAGCTGAACTAGGATTACTTAATGACAGCAGTAAGTGTCGAAAACAGAAAAGTATTCAATTTCCCAACACTGACATTCTCACATCTTAATAATTCAGATATTTTTAGTTAATTAGCTGGACGAAATGATTAGTTAAATGTTCGCCTTTCTAATGTACTCCTGTCATCACTTTGGCAAGAGTCTACCAGAAAAGCCAGAGTTTAGGCCAGGGTCCAGTGTATAGGGGCCCCTAATGTGTGCAGGAATTATTGCTTGCCCTGCGAGGTGTGAAGCCTCTGCCTGCCCTTTACAAGGTCACTGGCATAAGAGAGAGCAGGCACAAGGACTCTGTATGTTAGTATTGCGGCATCCCCAGCCTTTCAGCTTGCAGGGGCAAGATTTGCAGCCAGTACACTTGCTGAGACCAAATATAGCAATCTGCCACCTGTGGCTTAGACTTCTGAAGAGAAACCAAAGGTAAGTTTTTTCTTTCAATTTAATTGTTATTTATATACATACAGAGTCTCACCTATCTGAGGCACAACCTGCAGAGACTTCAATTCACTCAAGGAGGTTGTCACAGAGTTACAGTACATACTGCACCCAACTCCACAACTGCTCACATTTGCCAGAGTTACAGCTGCACTCAATGTTTCTGTAAGAGGGTCGCTTCAAGCAGCCACGAGAGATATCATGAATATCAGCTAACGAGCAGTGCAGAAATGTGTGAAGCAGGTCACAGGTGTATTGTTTGCTCGACCATCTTAGTTCATCGCCTTCCCTGTGAGAGGTGCCCTGAAATATTAGAGAGTGGTAGAATTACTCAGGGTTCAGGCTGTATGTAGGTTGTATCCACATGTTTCTTAGTGCAATACTACTGTCTACACAAACCAGAAATGAATCCAGTCTCAATGTTCAGCTCATCTGCAACCATAAGCACTGGGTTATGTTTGTACATTTTTGCTTTCCTGGAAGTTGTCGTTATGGCCTCCATTTAAAGCAGTTGACAATCCCAATATTTGACCCTGAAAACAAGTCATAGGGTGGCTCCTCAGGGGTCTGGGTTATCCTCTACAGCCATGACACATGACACCTAAAAGACCAGCTGAACCTAGATGTAATAAGATGCATGTGTCCATCAGAGTTAGCGTCGAGCACACCATTTGCATTCTGATGCAACATTTCAGGTGCTTGGGTCAATCTGGAATCACCTTGCAACACAGCTTAGTGAGAGTTTCTGAATGGTCGCTGTCTTTCCGAACTTGAAAAGGTCGTCCACTGCATTAACAGTCCTATCTACATCATATCCTCAAACATGTGCCTTCCCCAGCAGTCTCTTCCTTTTTTGGTGCCACTCACAAATCTGTCATTCATACCACCTGATGAAGCCTCCCCTACCCTTTAATATCCCAAATCTTGGTACGAATACTCTCTGCAGAAACAGCATTGTGCATGTACATGCCTTCTGTTTTCTACCTTGGTGTTTACTCTTGGTGACAGTACATGAAGTATGCCATCTTAACACCAATTTGATGCTTCACCAAGATGCTACCTAAGCGGGAGAAGTACTTTGAGTGGCTGGCTGCTGTCAGATCTCAGGATTGAAGTGGCCTTCACTGCACAAAAACTGAGTCTTGAGGTGGACCTTTTGCAGGATGTGCCAGCTCTGCTACGGCATGGGTAAATTGGCCTGCATGCTTTTTGGCAATACTGCAGGCATCAAGGAGTTGGTGAGAGGTTCCAGATGTGTTAATACTCTGAAAGGGAACTGCATTATCTATGCCAGTTTCGGCCATGCTCTTGCTGCTCGCCTGTGTCTGACTGGTTACTGACCACAGTCCGACTGACATTAATGTAATCAGCGAGTACATGTCTCAGTGACAACAACAACCTGTATTTATATAGCACTGTTAATGTAGTAAAGCTTCCCAAGGCACTTCACAGATGTTATCAAACAAAATCTGAAACTGAGCCACATAAGGAAATATTAGGGCACATGGCCAAATGCTTGTGCAAAGTGGTATGTTTTTAAGAAGCATTTTAAAGAAGGAAAGTGAGGTATTGAGACTAAGAGGTTTAGAGAGGGAAGTCCAGAGCTTGGGGCCTCAACAGTTGAAGGCACCTCCACTGTTGGACCACCGATTAAAATTGGGGATGTGCAAGAGGCCCGAATTAGTAGAGTGCAGAAGGCTGTAGGGCTTGAAGAGGTTACAGAGATAAGAAGCGTTGAGACCATGGAGGGATTTGAAAACAAGGATGAGAATTTTAAAATTGAGGCATTTCTTAACCTGGAACAAATGTAGGTCAGTGAGCTCAGGGGTGATGGGTGAACGGGCCTTGGTGTGAGTTAGGATGACGGTAGCAGAGTTCTGAATGACCTGAAGTTTACACCGGGTGAAAGATGAGGCAGGAGTGAAGCTGGATGATGTTACAGAGGTGGAAATAGGCAGTCTTGATGATGGCACAGATATGTGGTCAGAAGCTCATCTTGGGGTCAATTATGATACCAAGGTTGTGAACAGTCTGGTTCAGCCTCAGACTGTTTCCAGTGAGAGGGATGGATCGATGGCTAGGAAATGGAGTTTGTGGCAGGGACCAAAGACAATGGCTTAAGTCTTGCTGATATTTAGTGGGAGGAAATTTCTGGTCAACCAATACTGGATATCAGTCAGGCAGTCAGACAATTTAGACAGTGGAGGTGTTGAGAGGGGGTGGTGGTGAGAGGTAGAGCTGGGTGTCATCAATGTACATGCAGAAACTATTGCACTGTTTTCAGATGATGTCTCAGGATATAGATGAGAAATATGAGGGGGCCAAGGGTGGATCCTTGGGGAAAGCTAGAGGTTACAGTGCGCGAGTGGGAAGAGAGGCTATTGCAGGTGATTCTCCAGCTATAACTGGATTGATAAAAATGGAACCAGGCAAATGCAGTCCCACCCAGCTGGACAACAGTGGAGAGGCATTGGAGGAGGATGGTATGGTCAACTGTGCCAAAGGCTGCACCAGCCAATCCACAATCCTGTTTTCATGCTCAGTAAAGGCATGTCCCATTAATAACTTTAAACATGGACTCTATTTAGAATAGAATCTTCTGGAGCTGAATTTGTTTTACATGAACCGCAATGGGCAATAAAAGTGGACATGGGCTGCAAAGATGGCCACCGCAGGCCAGCTGACCTGACCTCAGTATTCAAGAACTGACTCACTATTTTGAAGGGACAAAAGAATACCTTCCAGACTAAGAGGTGTCATCAACACCCATCCTGAAACTATCGGGAGACATTCCTGAATTGAATGGGTTTCTCCTGAAACAACGAAGGTGATTGCCTTACAACAATAAACCAGAATGGTGCTAATCAACCTAGACCCCCCCACCCCTCCATATTTGGAAAGGAACTGTGAGAAGTCACATGGTGGGGCAGCCATGCTGGTCTCCTTTTAAAACTCTTTTAAAATACAGACTGCAGGAAAAAGCAGCAAGCAGGCAAGGCAGTACCATCACACCTTAAAAGAACTGGAGGCTGTAACATCTTAGGTCTCTGAGCCTGTTCCTTTTCAAGTCCACCAGTACAGAAAACCAACCTCCTAGTGATAAGACTACAAGCAACTAACTACATGACCTGCTGAAAATCCATCTTTTCGAGAGAATCCTGCAACAACTTCGATATATGACTCTAGCTATCAAATCCACCTAACTACAACTTCAGGAGTGAAAACCCCTTCTTCACCGGATCCGCAACACATGCCTTTTCCCCAAGACGAGCCAAATCACGTGATCTATGAACTATTCCTTTGTTTGCAATTTGTAAAAGTACACTATCCTTTTAATGGCTTTCTTTCTCCTGTGTGTGTGTGTGAGTGGTGAGTGAGTGACGTAGTGGTAGACTTTCGGGTTGAACGTATGAATAAAAATAATCCTCTTTATTTAAACCCATGAAAAGAATGCTGCTGGTTATTCAAATTAGCCACACACTCGGAGGTTAAGAAACACACACACATCTTCTTTGCAAAAAACACACTGATTATGGAAAGTGAAGGAAAAAGAACTGGGGTTTCAGCTCTCTCTCAATTCTATCCATAACACTGTGGAAGTTTGAAGAGAAAGCCCATTTCACTCTGACACCCCAACTTCCTATGGCAGCTGTCATGTGGGAGAGGTCCAACTACCCTTAAAGTATCTCATGAGGGGCACCACTGCAAATGTTCTTGGATTTGTCACACACTCCATGATTGGTTGTAGTGTTGGAAAGCCATCCACCATAGTCCTGCATATTTGGGTCATGGACGTCTGCACTCTGGCCATCATGTACAGTACACTATTTGACACAAGCTCCCAAAGCTTCATCAAGGCTTGATGCCCAGAAAGCATCTTTCTTTTAAAAGCAGGAACTGCAGGCTGAGCTGCACTGGATCGTAGGTTCCTCCACCTCTAGTGCCACCACCACTTAGGCCTGTTCATACAAACAAATGAACATACGAATTAGGAGCAGGTGTAGGCCACTCGGCCCCTTGAGCCTGCTTCACCATTCAATAAGTTCATGGCTGAACTGATTACTCCACGCTTCCACCTACCCCCAATAACCTTTCACCCCCTTGCTTATCAAGAATCTATCTACCTCTGCCTTTAAAATATTCAAAGACTCTGCTTTCACCAGCTTTTGAAGAAGAGAATTCCAAAGACTCACGACCCTCTGAGAGAACAAATTTCTCCTCATCTGTCTTAAATGGGTGACCCCTTATTTTTAAACAGTGACCCCGAGTTCTAGATTCTCCCACAAGGGGAAACATCCTTTCCACATCCACCCTGTCAAGACCCCTTAGGATCTTATATGTTTCAATCAAGTCGCCTGTTCTAATTACTGTTCTAAATTCCATACATGATTTGTATCTCACCCAGTGAGTGCACTTTCCTCCGTCTCAGTGTATAAATCCCCTGGGTGGCGCCTGTGAGCTGGTATATAAGAGATAAAGGGCTGAATTTTGTTGAGCTCCAGATGTCACGATCCGTGGTCGGGGGGCCGGAAGATCATACTGGCAGCAGCCTGCAACAAAACCCCAATGCCAGGATTGCCGGCCTGATCATCCCGGTGGCGGTGAGGCTCTGCGGTGACCCCGCTGCCACTTGGCAATGGGACCCAACTTTAAATATTTAAATAAAAAGCATGAATAGATTTAAATGCAATTCTCCATGATCTTACCAGCTGTCCACGATCAGACGAACCATATACTGTGGCCAATTGTCAGAAATGAGTTCTTCAGGTGCACCGAATAGACTGAATATGGCACTCAATGGGCTGGATTTTACCAAGCCCACAACGTCGGGCTCTGTGGCAGGTAGGGTGGGGTGGTAAGATGGTGCCAGCAGCGGTCCGCCACGGAGGCCGACACTGGGAGGGCCTGGCACAAACCTCTCAACGGCGGCGAGGCTCCGTGGCGGCCCCCGCCGCTGTGTGACAGGATCTGGAATTAAATATTTAAATTAATGACAACGTTACAAAGCCCCCAATCAATATAGATGATTCTGATCACGGTGGGAGCATCGCATTGTCAATTCAGTCCCGTTGCTCCATAGGTTACATCATATTTCTTTAAGCTTTCCAAATCAAAGAAAAAAGCTGTCAAATTGAACAATCTAGTAACCCCCAAATGAAGCAAACCAAACCAGGTATCTTTAGATATCAACAAATTAACTATTTATTTTTAAAAAATCTAAAATCTTAAACACTACTAAGATAAACCAATATCTAAAGACCTTATAACTTCTTATTTAAAAATCTATCTCCCGCATCCGCATACATATACTCGGTTTTAAATTAGCTGACCGAGAAACGGAAGGAAAAATAAAGTCTTTGCAAATTACGTTTCTGATGAATTGTCTTCCAATATAACACAGTCAAAGTTCACTTGCAGTGTTCCAAGGTCCAATGAAAACAGAAGATCCTTTCAAAGATAGGGGTTCAACAGTTCGGCTGTTGTAGTATTAAACTCTTCTTCTTTCCCAGCGATGAACAGAGCAGATATCAATAATTTGTTGTGAAAGATAAAGCTTTTTTTATTTTTTATGGAATTAATTTGGCTTGAATCTTTGTAGAGTTTTGAGAGTGAAATAACACAGCTCTTTTCCCTTCAGTTTAAATTGCCTCAGAACTCTGCTTAAAACCAGCGTTTTGCCAGCTAGTTTTCAAAGTCAAAACTGCAACATTGAATCTCGCCCTCTCTCTCTCTGTGGCTGTTACTTGGCAACCAAAATGCATTCTGGCTCATCGTGCTTCCAGAACTTTCCGCCTTAAAGATGTACTGAACTTTTGCAGTCTTAAAGGCGCACCGCAATATTTCCGAGGAGAGAAAAAAAACACAGGTCCATGACAACATGCATAAATTTAAATCAACTTATCTTCAATCTTCCTGGCCCACCGTGATCTTCGGCATGGCGGCCGGCACTCCCGTGCCAGCATGACACTGGTGGGGAGGGGGTGGAGTTAAGATTTTCAGTGTGGGGTGGGGGATGGGGTCAAATAAACATAATGGATGTAGGGGATGTTGGGAAGGAGTGAACTTTAAACATTGTGCAGTCTGGGGGAGCGAAAAGTCAGAATTAAATGGTAAGTGTTTTGGAGAGGGCAAATAATGAATGTAATTGGTATTGGGGGGGGGGGGGTGGGAAAGGGGCTTTAGAAATTTCTTGTACAAATTTTGGGGGGAAACTGCTTTAAAAATTCAAATTGACTGTCAGGGCTGGCTGCCTTTTAAAAATGACACCAGCACCTGCGCACAGGCAGCTGATGTCATTGCCAGGGACAGACAGCCTGCCCCCTCCACGTGATTGGGGGGTAGTGGGGGAGGGGCCACCCCGCTATTTAAATGGGCCACCGCGTGGGAGATCACAGCAGCTCTTTGGAGTGCAACCCATGTGTGTGAGCCGCCATTTTTTGAGCTTGGCGGTGGATTCTTAAAACCAGCCCAATGTGTCTGCGCTGACCGCACTTGAAGTGTCTTTTACCTGTCCGACAATTGGAAATTTGGAGAAATAATCAGTGACTAAGATAAAGTATTTTTTAACGGAAAATAGGTCAGTGGCGATTTTGGACCAAGGGACTGACGGAATCTCGAGAGGGTGTAGAGGTCTTTACGTTGTTGTGGCTGGTGGGTCTGGCATCTTTTGAGGTCACTGTTGATCCCTGGCCAGTAAACTGTGTCTCATGCCAGTCATCTTGTTCGCTCTGTGCCCATATGGCCTTGGTGAAGTTGTGACAAGGTGTCCTCTCGGAGAGCTTTGGGCACAATCACTTATTTTCCCTTGAAGGTGACGCCTCTTGAGATATTGAGTTCATCTCTGTAAGGCCAAAAGGAGATGAGTGTTTCTGGCACCTCTTTCACCATGTCAGGCCAAACTTCTATGATGACTCTCCACAGGGCCTTCAGTTGTGGGTCATTAGCTGTTTCTGACTGTAGTTGGTCACATTTGTGCTGACCAAAATGCAATAAATTAATTTTGAGCACATCTTCCACCTCAATGTCCATGCTGTCCACTGGTAGATCCAATGGAGCTTCTTCATTTTTGCTCAGGTTTGGAAATCTGCTCAGCATACCCGGGGTGACCATTTTGGTAGCCGGTTTGTAGCAGACATTGAAGTTGTACCCCTGTACTTTCACTAAGAGTCACTGTAGTCGAGGTGGCGCACTTGTCAATGGTTTGCGCCAGATCATCTCCAGTGGTTTATGGTCAGTTTCCACAGTGAACTGCTTACCGGACAGGTAGGCGTGGAACCTTGTGACCCCAAACACCAGAGCAAGTGTTTCACGCTCTATGTTTGAGTAATTGGACTGTGCTGAGGATAAACATTTGGACCTGAATGCAATTGGTTTGCCATCCTGCAGGATGCATGCTCCTTGCCCTTTCTGTGAGGCGTCGACTTCCAGAATTGTCTTCTTCTTTGGGTCATTGTACTGCAAGGTACAGGTCACTGCCACCATATAATGAGCTCTTTTATGTTGTTTGATGCAACATAAATGAGATGCATGGAGTCCAGTTTGTTGAATATCTCAAACAGGTTTATTACAGCCAACTTATTATGCACAGTACAGAGCAAACTATTTACAGAACCTTCCTCTAGGTGTTATACTTGCAGAGTGACGCTGACATTGAGTCACATGACTACATCCTGGTACTTAGCTTATTAGCATACTAAGACCTTAAAGGGACATCACTCTTAAAGACAATCATACAACACAAGGCAATTAACCTGAAAAGACAAAAGATTAATGCTTCAAATATAATCTTTCATCAGAAAAATAGAAGGGTTTCCCTGCTCTCCTTTCTCAGACGATGATCAACTTGCTGTGTTTTTCTGCTTTGACTTTGGATTTAGAGCTTTCAGCTTTCTTTTTAGCATCTTTTGGCATATTACTGATTTTCTCCCCTTATGAAAAAGAGCTTAAAATGCGTTCTCAGGAGCTCGAGGAATGAATCATGTGCCTTTCTCAAAAGTGAATTATGGGTTCTTAATAATGGTAAAATTCATCCAATGACACATAGCAGTACAAAAATTCTTTGTTTCCTTATGCCTTGAGCATATAAACTATCACGTACAAACTTCCACCGCCCCTGTTCTAATTGATTATTTATTAAATATTCAAGTGCATTTTGACGTCTGCGCTTAATCCATTGGGTGATTTGTATTCAGTGACTTTTCTCCTTCCAGCTTCAAGAATGATTACATTACTGACAGTTAAGAACTTTCGCTGCAACATAGCCATTAAAGTTTTTCTCTAATTAGAGGAAACAGTCATTCCATTAGGCACCATCTCACTGGATTGAGAAGAAAAAGCCATTAATTCTCCCCCAAAGCACTGCTGGTTATCGATCTGAATGCTGAGTGATGCAAATGCACACAACAAATGAGGGCAGTGTGAAAGGAAAGATGCCACAGGGGGAATCAATGCATAGCAAAGGGAAATGGAACTTGTGTTCAGACGGCTGTACACAGCTCACTGAATACTAGCACCTGCCTGAAGCACTCAGAACTGGTCACTGGCTGGCTACAATTATTTAAAAAATAAATACACCACAGGAACATTGGCTCGAGTCAGCACAGAAAATGCATATTGCTGGCAGTTATCTTTTTCAGGTGTTCAAAATGTGTCTTTAAATCCTACTCAGTTTGGGTTCCGCCAGGGCCACTCAGCCCCTGACCTCATTACAGCCTTGGTTCAAACATTGACAAAAGAGCTGAACTCAAGAGGTGAGGTGAGAGTGACTGCCCTTGACATCAAGGCAGCATTTCATCGAGTATGGCATCAAGGAGCCCTAGCAAATCTGGAGTCAATGGGAATCGGGGGAAAACTCTCTGCTGGTTGGAGTCATACCTAGCGCAAAGGAAGATGACTGTGGTTGTTGGAGGTTAACCATCTGAGCTCTAGGACATCACTGCAGGAGTTCCTCTTGGTAGTGTCCTAGGCCCAACTACCTTCATCAATGACCTTCCTTCAATCGTAAGGTCAGAAGTGGGGATGTTCGCTGATGATTGCACAATGTTCAGCACCATTCGTGACTCCTCAAATACTGAAGCAGCCCGTGTAGAAATGCAGCAAGACCTGGACAATATCCAGGCTTGGGCTGATAAGTGGCAAGTAACATTTGTGCCACACAAGTGCCAGGCAATGACATCTCCAACAAGAGAGAATCTAACCATCTCCCCTTGACATTCAACAGCATTACCATCGCTGAATCCTCCACTATCAACATCCTAGGGGCTACCATTGACCAGAAACTGAACTGGAGTAGCCAATTAAATACCATGGCTACAAGAGCAGGTCAGAGGCTAGGAATCCTGCGGCGAATAACTCACCTCCTGACTCCTAAAAGCCTGTCCACCATCTACAAGGCACAAGTCAGGAGTGTGATGGAATACTCTCCACTTGCCTGGATGGGTGCAGCTCCAACAACACTCAAGAAGCTCAACACCATCCAGGATAAAGCAGCCCGCTGATTGGCACTCCATCCATAAACATTCATTCCCTCCACCATCGACGCACAGTGGCAGCAGCGTGTACCATCTACAAGATGCACTGCAGCAATGCACCAAGGCTGCTTAGACAGCACCTTCCAAACCCATGACCTCTACCACCTCGAAGGGCAAGAGCATGGGATCATCACCACCTGCACGTTCCCCTCCAAGTCACACACCATCCTGACTTGGAACTATATCGCCGTTCCTTCACTGTCGCTGGGTCAAAATCCTGGAACTCCCTTCCTAACAGCACTGTGGGTGTACTTACCTCACATGGACTGCAGCGGTTCAAGAAGGCAGCTCACCACCACCTTCTCAAGGGCAATTAGGGATGGGCAATAAATGCTGGCATAGCCAGTGATGCCCACATCCCATGAATGAATTTTTAAAAAATGACCCATTCTCTTCTTTCTTCACGCCCACCTTCAGCAGAAAGGGTGCTGATAGGGCAGTGAACATTGACATTTGAATTTTGTAAAATCAGCAGTAACATTTACAATGTCGTTATTGATGTCGCAAGTCATCTAAAGTGCATTTGAATTCAACATGATCTCTGGGCCAAGTTCAGAACCTTCCAAAGTAATTCAAGTTGCCAGATGTTGTCCCTGTCTGGATTAACTCATTAGATTCAATGCTCCTTCCTTAATATCTAAGGTGATTTTAGTTTTTCTATCAAAGAAGTAATGTGGATGTCTGCAGCATGTGCGCTCTACTTAGAAATTAAATCAGAAACCAAGGGGGGGGGGCGTAATTTAACCCCCAACAATGGGTGGGTTTGGTTTGGTTTGGGTGGGAGGTTAAAAATCTGAAACAGAAATCCAACCCACCTCAAACCCACCCACTTCTGGGTTTAATGGAGGCGGGACGTGGGCATGTGGCCTGTTCACTTTCAGGAGACGGGTCAGTTTGTTGAAACCTTTTAAGGAGCCTTCATGCCTTTATTTTAATGTGCTTTTATTTTTAGCCCGTGTTGGCTGTATTTCCCAAACCTCGGGAAATCCAGCATGTAAATGGAGTTGAGAAGAGCCGGATCCATGAGGTTAAGTACATTTACAGCACTGCTTGTGGGCCAGGAGGGGCAGGAATGTTTCCTCCCCACAGGCCTTCTCGCCCTGGACTAAATTTTGGTGGAGGCGGGATGGTGGAGGGAACCCCGCACCCCCCTCCCCGGCCACCATCACACACAATTTTATGCTCTCCCGCCTCCAAACCCGCCACGGGGGAGAGCATAAAATTCCCCTCTGCAGGTTTATTACACCTATAAACTGAGAAAAGTTTCTGCTCAGATTCAATTTCTCGAAGTGGGTAATGTGCCAAACAAGTTTGCCCATCTTTATGCTGCTGCCCATTTAACCATGCGTACATGATTTCCTGGGGAGATAATTTTGTGTGTCCCCCTAGCTGCCCCATTTGTGGTTAAAAACCAGGTGGTAGTGGGGCCAAGATAGCATGCATGAGCAAAGCAACAGTTAATTAATGAGGCCACACCCATGCTGATTTCCAGGCAGACCTCGATCCAGAGCTCCTGCCAAAATTAGGCTGCTGCCCCATTAATAAATGCAAATCAAGATCAAATGAAGGAGCCATGACTTCAACATGACTTTTGTCTCTGCCCACCTGACTACCACGACATCTTGCTCCCGCCCTACAAGCTGGGAGGCGGCCATTAGCAGTGATATTTAAAGGGGTCCTCAGCTGCGCACAGCTAAAACTGTAGAAGGTTTTAGGAGACATTTTGCTTGCATTAGATAATCAGATTTCAAAGTGCTTGTAGTGGCTGCGGGACCTTCTGAACTTTCAAAGGGCTTCTGGAAATGTACTTATTTCCTCATGGGGATCATTCTGGGAATCTCACTCTGGAAAGAAGGAGGAGCAGGACCAGGCTCAACAGCAGGAGGAAGGAGCACACAGAGTTACAACTAGATGGAGACAAGCTTGCACTCCTGTGCCCCATACTCATGGAAACACCTACTTCCACCCACCAAACCCAAAAAAGTCACAGGAATTTAGGCCAGGCTCTCCAACAGTCCCACTGGAAACTAACAAGACCTATCTCACAGCTATCATATCAATTGCAACCGTGGGTCAAATTTGTAAGTGTCATATTTAAGTAAATTAGTTGCTATGCTACTGTCTCTTTAGAACACAGTAATGAGAACGAAAGAAAAATCACCAGCCTTTGTTCTTGTGATTATGATGTGGAAAATTGTTGATAGAAATTTGTTTTCATTGTACAGCCCTTAATGATTTCACAGCACTCCCGAGAAAACCTTCTAACAGCAAAATATTCAGGTGCTTAATCCCTAACAATAGAATAGCTGGTCAAGTATAAACTATTCACCATATAAACTTTGAATTTGATAGTATTGGGGCATTCAAAAGCAGGCATCTGCTAACCGAACCAATTATTTAAAACATTTACGAAGGTACAACTTCAGTCAAATTAATTCAAGGAATATTAACTGTTCAAATGAGCCTCTGTGAACTACAAAGAACAGGTGTGTACATGAGATGGACTGTCCCTATTGTTTTGCAACAAGCCCTTTAAATTTCCTCACTGCAGCACATGTCCATTAAATGTAATTTCATAGGATCATCAGTGCTTGTAAGGACAGATCAAACAAGCCCTAAAATCCCAGCTGTGCAGCTCCAATTCAACCAAAGTACAAACTGCATCCTTTCCTGCTAATTTATTCCTCTTGTGAGATGCAAACATCATTCTTTCTCTATCTTTGTATGTGTTTTTTTATTCTATCTTTATTGTGATATAGAATTTATTAAAATATGGCATTAAATAATGCTTTATTCTTTTAATAATTTATGACACATTTCAATAGAGTTTAAAATCTAAGTACTTTTTCACATAAAATTAACAGCAGTAACAACATTTAATAATGTGAAATGTACAAATTTATAGTGATACAGTAGCCCCGATTTTAACCCCCTGTGCCAGATTGAGATGTACAGGGGGTTAAAACTGGAACAGTGTCCGAAACACTAGGCCCATGCTGCACAAGCTTCCTCACGCCATTTTAATAGGCGTATTCTGGCAATCTTCAAGGCCCTTGAGCCAGGCAAATGAGATCCTCTCCCCAGGCAGGAGAGGCAATCATTGACATTCAGAAGTCACAGATCAATGATGTATTTCAGACCCCAGTGACATTTTAACATGGAACAGCGCTGGAACACTGGGTGCCAAGAAGCAACAGGCCCTGAACAGCACCGAAAAGATCAGTCCATTTTTATTTTTCAAGTTTTCTTGTGATCCGGAACTGCTCCTCCTGGTCCAACAAGGCTTGAGCCTCCCCCATCCTGAGTTTTTCATGATCACTTGGGACCCATTCCCCCTTTTCACTTACCTTACATGGAATCGTTTCTGTGGGTTGCACTCACCCCACTCCCACCCTCAAATTATGGATACAGTGTATGGGCAGGACTCTTCCCTGGTGTATTGAAAAGGCCCCGGCTTCAAGTTGGCAAGCCATGGTGAACCTGAGGCTTGGTCCATCAGCTTCATGCTCACCTCTCGCCCCGAGTTAAAATTAGGACTAGTGCCCTTTGTGTTACTGTTAGCTTTAATCCTGAGCCACTAAAATTAATCAATGATATTTGACATATTAGATGGCCAAGTATCTTCTTCTTCTTTGGCCTCCTTGTCTCGAGAGACAATGGGTAAGCGCCTGGAGGTGGTCAGTGGTTTGTGAAGCAGCGCCTGGAGTGGCGATAAAGACCAATTCTAGAGTGACAGACTCTTCCACAGGCGCTGCAAATAGAATTGGTTGTCGGGGCTGTTACACAGTTGGCTCTCCCCTTGCGCTTCTGTCTTTTTTCCTGCCAACAGCTAAGTCTCTTTGACTCGCCACTCTTTAGCCCCACCTTTATGGCTGCCCGCCAGCTCTGGGGATCACTGGCAACTGACTCCCACGACTTGTGATCAATGTCACAGGACTTCATGTCGCGTTTGCAGACGTCTTTAAAGCGGAGACATGGATGGCCGGTGGGTCCGATACCAGTGACGAGCTTGCTGTACAATGTGTCCTTGGGGATCCTGCCATCTTCCATGCGGCTTACATGGCCAAGTATAGTGCTACATTATCATGTGAGAGCCAGGATGCCAGAGTTGCCCCTTTTCCTTTACAGTTAATGTTGTAGAACCCTGTTAAATGTCACCATATGATGAGGTGGGAGGAGTGCACTATTAATCCAGTCCCACTTCTCCACAGGTCACAGCATATCAATAAATTTTCCCACTTACCGAAACAACCAAAATACTCTATTTGTCCCCAGAATAAAGCACACCAATCAGGTTTCTTTAAACAACAACAAAATTAACCGTTTATTATAAAACCAAGCGTTAACCAATAATGAGGTAAATCTATATACGAAATGAGATATTAAAGCTCCTTATTTTTTTCCTAGCCCTCATGCACACACTCATACATCCAAAAATGGGTTAAGCGGGAAAAAAGGAATTTTGGTTTACAGCAGTTTCATAGGAATAAAAGGAAAAACAAACTTAGACTGCCATAATCTGGAAGGACGTTCTTTGGTTTGGCGAGCTGTCACAAAGTTGAATAGTTGAATGCCACTCAAAGTCTTTCCAGATGAGGTTGATGAACAGTTTGTGATGGGTAGGCATTCAAAGAACTTCAACTGTAGAAGACTTCACATAGGTCTTCCAACAGGGGCAGAGCAACTGGTGTCAGTTCTCACATTCGATGCAAAAGTCCTTTTTTAAAGATGCAGGATTTGTGCAAATTCAGGGTTTCTTCAAAAATGCAGGAGGCAACAGTACCACTTCATACAAGTTTTGCTTTTAAGAGCAATGATTATTTAAAGGGAAGTAATACTTTTCTGGTTCTTCTTCTGACTTCCAGGCAGGTCAAAATCAAATTCCAATTGCCTGCTATTGTCCAAACCCACTGGTTTTAAAGTTCAAAAATGAAACTAAAATCTTCCAGAAACAAGTCACATGCCAGGTCTTAAATTCTCTCTTGTCACAACAGAGGGTAGCTCTTAGGTCAGAGCCCTGTAGAGTCATAGAGTCATAGAGTCGTACAACATAGAAACAGGCCCTTCGGCCCACCGTGTCCATGCCAACCATAATGCCTATCTATACCAATCCCACCTGCCTGCATTAATTCCATATCCCTCTATGCCTTTCTCATTCAAGTACCTGTCCAGATGCCTCTTAAATGTTGCTACTGTTCCTGCCTCCACCACCTCCTCTGGCAGCTCATTCCAGATACCCACTATTCTTTGTGTGAAAAATTTACCCCTTTACACCTCCTCCCTCTCACCTTAAATCTATGCCCTCTAGTTTTAGTCATCCCTACCATGGGAAATAGACTCTGGCTATCTACCCTATCTATGCCTCTCATAATTTTATATACCTCTATCATGTCCCCTCTCAGCCTCCTTCGCTCCAGGGAAAACAGACCCAGCCTATCCAATCTCTCTTTATAACCCAAGCCCTCCAAACCAGGCAACATCCTTGTGAATCTTTTCTGCACCCTCTCTAGCTTAATCACATCTTTCCTGTACTGCGGCGACCAGAACTGCACACAGTACTCCAAGTGCGGTCTAACCAATGTTATGTACAACTGTAACATGACGTCCCAACTCTTGTACTCAATGCCTCAGCCGATGAAGGCAAGCATGCCATACGCCTTCTTTACCACCCTGTCTACCTGTGTTGCCACTTTCAGGGAACTATGTACTTGCACCCCAAGGTCTCTCTGCTCAAGAACACTCCCCAGAGCCCTGCCATTCATTGTATATGCCCTGCCCTGGTTTAACTTCCGAAAATGCATCACTTCACACTTGTCTGCATTAAATTCCATTTACCAATCCCTTGCCCACTTTCCCACTTGATCTATATCCTGTTGTAGCCTTAGACAACCTTCTTCACTGTCCACTATACCACCAATTTTGGTGTCATCTGCAAACGTAATAATCATGCCCCTTACATTCACATCCAAGTCATTAATATTTATGACAAACAACAGAGGGCCCAGCACTGATCCCTGCAACACACCACTGGTCACCAGCCTCCAATCTGAAAAACAACCCTCCACTACCACCTGCCTCCTATCACCAAGCCAATTTTGTATCCAATTGGCTAGCTCACACTGGATCCCATGTGTTCGAACCTTCCAGAAGAGCCTACCACGCGGGACCTTGTCAAAGGCCTTGCTAAAGTCCATGTAGACAACGTCCACTGCCCTGCCCTCGTCAATCCTCTTGGTCACCTCCTCAAAAAATTCAATCAAATTCATGAGACATGATTTCCCACACGCAAAGCCATGCTGACTATCCCTAATCAGACCATGCCTTTCCAGATGCATATAAATCCTGTCTCTCAGAATCCCTTCCAATAACTTTCCCACCACTGATGTAAGGCTCACCAGCCTGTAGTTCCCTGGCTTATCCCTGCTACCCTTCTTAAATAAAGGCACAACATGAGCTATCCTCCAGTATTCCGGTACCTCACCCGTGGCTAACGATGATACAAAAATCTCTGCCTGGGCCCCAGCAATCTCGTCCCTTGCTTCCCATAGCATCCTGGGATACACCTGGTCAGGCCCTGGGGATTTATCCACCTTAATGCATTTCAAAACTTCCAACACCTTCTCCTTTGTAATGTTGATATGCTCCAGGATATCGCTTGAACTCACTAGCTTCCATGACCTTCTCCTTGTAAATACAGATGAGAAGTATTCATTTAAGACCTCGCCCATTTCCCGTGGCTCCACACATAGATTACCACACTGATCCTTAAGGGGACCTACTCTCTCCCGAGCTACCCTTTTACTCTTAATATACTTATAGAATCTTTTAGGATTCTCCATTATCTTATCTGCCAGGGAAATCTCATGACCCCTTTTTGCCCTCCTAATTTCCTTCTTAAGTGTACTCCTACATCCCCTATACTCCTCGAGGGACTCACTTGATCTCAGCTGCCTATACCTGACATATGCTTCCTTCTTTGTCCTGATCAGACCCTCAATATCCCTTGTCAACCAAGGTTCCCTAAACTTGCCAGCCTTGCCCTTCCACCTAACAGGAACATGCCGGCCCTGAACTCTTCCTATCTCACTTTTAAAAGCCTCCCACTTGCCAGACGTCCCTTTACCTGTAAACAGCCTCTCCCATTCAACTTTTGAGAGTTCCTGTCTGATGCCATTGAAATTAGCCATCCCCCAAATTAGGACTTCAACCTGAGGACCAGTCCTATCCTTTTCCATAACTATCTTGAAGCTAATAGAGTTATGGTCACTGGTTCCAAAGTGCTCCCCTACTGACACATCAACCACCTGCCCAGCCTCATTTCCTAAGAGTGTAGCCCCTTCTCTAGTAGAGCCATCCAGATACTGCTTCAGAAAACTATCCTGGACATACTTAACAAATTCTTCCCCATCTGATCCCTTGGCACGAAGGCAGTCCCAGTCAATATTAGGGAAGTTAAAATCACCTACTATTACAACCCTATAATTCCTACACCTATCTGTGATTTCCCTACATATATGCTCCTTCAATTCCCTCTGACTATTGGGGGGCCTATAGTATAATCCCATCAAAGTGATCCCCTTTCTTATTTCTAAGTTCTACCTATATGGCCTCGCTGGATATTCCCCCCAGGACATCCTCTCTAAGTACTGCCGTGATGTCCTCCCTAATCAATAGTGCACCTCCCCCTCCTCTCTTACTTCCACATCTGTCATGCCAGAAGCATCGGTACCCTGGAATATTGAGCTGCCAGTCCTGCCCATCCCTCAACCAAGTTTCCGTAATAGCTATAATATCACAATCCCATGTACCGATCCATGCTCTGAGTTCATCTGCCTTACCTGTAAGGCTTCTTGCATTAAAATAAATGCAGTTTAGCCTACCAGACCTTCCACGGTCCATGTCCTGCCACTGCCCGGCCTGCCTACTGGACTTGCTTGCTTTAACCTGTACATTTGCCTCAATTATCTCATTGGAGAGACTACTACTTTGGGTCCCAACCCCCTGCCAGACTAGTTTAAACCCTTCCAAGTAGTACTAGCAAACCTCCCCGCAAGGATATTGGTCCCCTTCCAGTTCAGTTGCAACCCGTCCTTCTTGTACAGGTCACCTCTGCACCTTAAGAGATCCCAATGATCCAAGTTGCTGAAGCCCTCCCACCTACACCAACTCTTCAGCCACGCATTCATTTGCCTTATCCTCTTATTCCTATCCTCACTAGCATGTGGCACAGGGAGTAATCCTGAGATTACAACCCTAGAGGTCCTGCTTTTTCACCTTCTGCCTAACTCCCTATATTCACTTTTCAGGACCTCATCTCTCTTAGTACCAATATGGACCACGACCTCTGGCTGCTCACCCTCCCCTTTCAGAATGTCCTGCAGCTGCTCCGAGACATCCTTGACCCTAGCACCAGGGAGGCAACATACCATCCTGGAGCCTTGTTTGCGGCCACAGAAACGCCTATCTGCACCCCTTACAATAGAATCCCCTATCACTATAGCTCTTCCACCTCTTTTCCTCCCCTGCTGTGCAGCAGAGCCCTCCATGGTGCCACGAACTTGGCTGTTGCTGCTTTCCCCTGGGAGGTCATCCCCCCCCAACAGTATCCAAAGCGGTATATCTGTTTGAGAGGGGACTCCTGCACTACCTGCCTGCGCCTGCTACTCCGTCTGGTGGCCACCCATCCCTTTTCTGCCTGTGCAGCCATTACTTGCAGTGTGACCACCTCATTAAACGTGCTATCCATGATGTCCTCAGCATCAAGGATGCTTCACAGTGAATCCACCCGCAGCTCCAGCTCTGTAATGCAGGTCGTCAGTCGCTGCAGATGGATACACCTCCTGCTCACATGGTCGTCAGGGACACTGGAAGTGTCCCTGATTTCCCACATAGTGCAGGAGGAGCATGTCACGTGGCTGAGCTCTCCTGTCATGACTTACCCTTAGATTAATTAGTCACTCCCTTAATTAAAAAATACTAATTACACTAGGGGCCTTGTTCTACCCTCTACAATCTAAAGTCCTTAATAAGCTACACTGAATTTTTTAAAAAACACTTTAGTAGTACTCAACTTATCACCAGAGGTTTTCTTTTCAACAAAAAAAACTTCCCCTTTTTTTAAGCTATTGAAATGCACTAACAGCTGCTACTCACCCAACCAATCAACTTGCAGATTTTCCGTGATGTCACTGTTCGTTTTTTTTCGAGTCTCAGCGCACCCAGAGAGAGAGAGCAGGTCCGCCAGCCACTGCCGCTCCTGTCTTCAGGTAAGTTTCCTTGAAATTGCCTGCTTTCCAGTCCTTGTTTACGTTCAACCTCTCAAAAACATCCATAAAGTTCAGCTATCTCCAGATGTCTCAATATCCACCGAAATCCTTTACAGTTTTTAATAATATAGAATCCCAAGTTTTAGTACAAAAAAATGGAAATCCAGGTAACAATGTATACTCATCTCAGATACATTCTCCCTCAACTAGTAGCATTCATAACAAGTCCCCAGGTTGGGAGACATTTGTGGAGAGAGGTGATCTTGGAGCTGCTTGAGCAGCAGAGTGTCAGTGGGTGGTACTGTGGAAGTTCTGGAACTGTGGTATTCCATTCCATTGCCCCAAACCTCCACACATGACTAGCACCAGAGTTGCAAATATGAGCCCTGACTTGCACCCACTGATGCTCTGTAAAGCTCAATTGTCCAGAATTTCATGAGTCAGATCATTTGCATATCCATTGCTTGGAAATTAACGTGCAGCCTTTGAAAAGCCAGTTCTAGCTAAAGATTGCAACAGCAGGCTGGGGGAGTAGTGGATAAATAGCAAAATGTTTGGATCACTCAGTTCACAGTTAGCTAGCTGTTTCATGAATGTTTTCATCTAACTATCCAAGACTATCTGTTACTGCAGGATCTGGCACTGGCAAAAAGGAACAAGGATATAGTATAGAAAAACAGAAGAAGAGGGCACAACTTTTGGGAGAGCAGCCTTCAAACCCTTCTGAATTCATTTTATAAAAGAAGAATCAGACTTCTTGAAGCTCATGGAAGGAATCTGCAGGAAAATGTGTCTCATAATATGGAAGGAGGTGGTACTGGCACTGAGTTTCAACACTTTCACCCCAGAACTGCAGACCAGTCCCACAAGAAGTTCAATGATCTGACCGGGGCAGGAAAGTTAACATACTTTTCCTTCATTTGGCACTCTAACATTAATAACATGCATTTACAAAATCCTTTGCTCCTCTTTAATAAGCTGCTACCACCATTAATATCAGCTGTCCAATGCCACCTGGGAGACGTGCTGGCCTTTCCCCAATCAAATCAATATTGTTGTAGGATAAACGTGCACAATGCCCATTAGAGGTGTGGCACCAGAGCAGGCACCCCAACAATAAGGAGCTAATGTCATGCTGCTGATAGGGAGACACTCTTCTCTTGCTGTGGGTGATGGAGAGATCAGGTTTATAATGTCATTGCTAGGTTAGTGACTGAACATCTACACAGTTACAATAGCATTGCAGTGGCACAGCCCACAGCCATATGTTTCCATCTAACTTGCAACAGGGAACATACAATGAGTTAAGGGCAATATGATGATGAGGAGGAAAGAGGAGGAAACCATGTGGATTAGAAGGATGACAAAGGTGAGGAGGATGATAATGAAGACTGAGAGAACGTCAAGGTGAAGCCTTCTCATAAGATCCTGGACCAAGATCCTGCCCTATGTTCCTCTACCACAAACACTACAATCTCCCCCCTTGCATCACTTGCTTTTTCACTCCCATGCATCAGTTCAAATACTTACACCCGCAGGCAATTCAATACTGTTACTGAGTATATGGCACTGGGTGATTCTCAGAGCATGAGAAATTTATGTGGATGAAGATGTTTAACTTTTGGAGGGGAGGCTGAGGAAAAAGTTGCCTGTGGCTTCAGGGTCTTGTGATCAGGATCTCATAGGTACTCAATTAAAAATATGATCAAAAACATCACCTGTATGTGGAGTCTGAGGACATTCTCCAAGGATGTGTGGCAACTGACAGCTACAACTCTCCAGTCTACTGCCCTCATTTGTGGCAACATCAGAGAAACTGACTCTTCTTTGCAGACATCAATGCAGCAGGTGACAACTACATGGGATTTTACAGCCAACACCCTCCCTCCTATCCCAGCTAAGGAGCAGCCACAGACTGGTTGCTGTCACCACAGAAACACAGATTGCGACTCTGTAGCAGTGCGGGAGAGATTAGACAGCCCCTGGAGTAAGATTTTTCAGACAATGAAGGCTGGGATGCAGATTACGTTTTCTCGGGCCTTTCAGGTGCCATTAAAGCAGCCATCCAAATGGTCATTGAGGACACTGGTCCAGTGCCCAGTGGAATGCCAACAGGTGGAATGGACCTGCCTGAGGCTGCCATCTTTCAGGACAGCAGCACATGCCAGGCCTTTGACCTTCCCCATCACCATAGCACAGAAGAGGTGACAATAGGCTCCCCAGGGACAAGATATCCCCTCATGCACCTTGCAAGCTGGTCACTGAGGTATTCTCTGAGCAGTGGTCATCATGATGCTCTCCTCCATGTACTTTGCCTCCAAAGCTGCTAGAACCATCTCCCCAGAAATATCAGGATAATGTTCTAGGTCCAACCACCTTCAACTGCTTCATCAATCATCTTCCCTCCATCATAAGGTCGGAAGTGGGGATGTTCACTGATGATTGTGCAATTTCCCCTCCAAGTCAAACACCATCCTGACTTGGAAATATGTCGCTGTTCTTTCACTGTCGGTGGATTAAAATCCTGGAACTTCCTCCCAGCAGCCCTGTCAGTGTACCTGTACCAGATGGACTTCAGCGGTTCAAGAAGGCAGCTCACCACCACCTTCTCAAGGGCAATTAGGGATGGGCAATAAATGCTGGCCTTGTCAGCGATGCCCACATCCCATGAAATGACTAAAAAATATCCAAGTTGGGCCCCTTTCGCGTGTTGGAACTGTGCCCTCCAGTCGCATCCTGATAATGCAAGAGGTCCAAATTCAGGTGGTCCTCTTGCTCATCAGTGTTGACGTGACAGCTCATGGTTGCTGCTGTGCTTGTGTCAAAGTCAGCCACCAAACAATTTCTAAGCCATTATTTTTGGAGCATTAATTAAGCCAGCTGTGAGGACTAAATGCAATTGGAAATTAATCTCAGTCCACACACTTGAATAAATTCTCCAAGTAACAAATCACCAAACAACAAAATGTCTTCAACAAAGTTTCCACCTCCCCCATGTGAGTGGTATAAATAGGATTTTATAATAAGACATCTTTCTAGCATTATTGTTAATCAGCATGCAGTGATGCTAAATTTGCAAGCTATGCACAAAAAGGTAATTGTTGTTTTAATGGCTATTCTGTTAAGCAAACAGTAATAAAAAATCCATACTATAGTACAGTGAGTGTGTCAGGAGTGACAGCACTATGATTATCATTAAAATATAAGAAAAAATGTAATTTATAACACAAAACATAATCCAGTTTCCCATTCTGTACTTAATGGATAACCCCATGTACAGTAAATGAATATTTTCACTTTTTTGAATTCGTTTTGGGAAGTTAAGGAAGAATGTACTCAGCTCTATGTATATTTTGCTCCTCCATTGAACTGAGCACAGCAAATGGGCAGAATCCTGATCGATAGGCAAACATTTATCATCACTTTAGTCAATGCATGTTTTATTTTACCTTTGTGGTTCCCATCTGGCGGGTTCCATAAAAAGTAGCTATAACCATTAAACAGTTGTATAACATGCATTGGCCAGTTACATTATCTTTATATAAAAGAGAACAGTTATTTTTCTCAAAAAATAAATCAATTTCCATCTATTTTAAGGTCACAAAACATTAACAACAAAGTTAAATAAACTGTCAGATATAGGCTGCAACCTTCGTCTATTGTTTTAAAAAAGTGAATATTCACATAATGCAAGTCCCAACTACAGAAAGTTATTTATGTGGACCCACCATGTATATTTCCATACTGAATTCATCAGGAACTTGAGTGACGACTGAGCAAATGCTTGTTGAAAAGATGTTTATGATTATCAGCTGCTGTGCACCATATGAGACAATGCTGTTGGATTTTGGTGGTTTATGTGATGCAAGTGATGTAATCGCATGAAACCTTTTGACATAAATGACATTTTGGAGTTGTGAAGGATTTTTGTAAAACTGGAAACAGATGCTGCAAAAACAAGCTTTTAGTTGACTACATATGTAACTGATATTTTTATAAAGGCAAAATGCAGTCATCCCTTTGTTTGCTTGTGTAGACTAGATGTTAAAATTTGTAGGAATCCATCACACAGTCTCTTTTGCTCATGTCATGTCGTCTACTGCATTGTTATGAAATTATTCAAGATGATTAAAACCATATTGGTCGAATATGCCGTCATGATAGTGGAGAGAAGGGATGGGAAGGGTCAATAAAAGAATTATTTTAGGAAATTATATTATAGAGACAGGGTTGGCTTTAGATTTCTCATTGGAGCACTGTCTACTCGCATCTGCAATCCAAGTTCAAAGTCAGCCTAAGTATTTGAAATTAAGAGTGCCGATTTCTAAAGAGCTAAGTTTTAGGAGTCTCAATAGAATGCCTAGATGATATACCCTCAAAATGGATATTCGATGGAACTGATTATCTACTGTTGACACAGAGGCTGAGAGGACACTGTAGTAAATATGTCACATTGAATCAGGAGTGTTCTCAGTGTAGAAAGGATTCTGGGAGCATCTGCTCTGTGCCGTACCAGACTTGGAAGTCCCTGATGATACCAAATGCAAAATGATAAAATTCACAATTTTACCAAATCCACCTTTAAACAGCAATAAGATGGTGAATCAGGGCATTACCTTTTTATTTGGCCAGATAAATGGAGCAAAAGTAATTTTCCTTGGTTTAACCACCCAAAATTGATCCCTCTGAATTCCATTGTGCTTTTAGTGCCTTCCCACAATTCTGGTTTTACACTCACAGTACACTGGGCATAAGTTAGAATGAGAGAAACAATTAATGACCCCACTCAGATTGGTCCAATCAGCAGAAGAGGACTGCTACAATGAGGCACAAGTCTCTAGAAGAATGGTTGTCAAGAGGATCATCGGTGTCATAAAATGATGCTTTTGCTACCTCTTCAATGTCTGGTGTAAGGGGCATCAGAGCACTACTGATCACTGATATGTTTGTTTCTGCTTGTTTAGCACATCACCTTACTCACCAGTGCCTTAACTCCTCTATCTTCAAATAAAGGACTAATCATTCAATCTAGCACCCATCTGATAACATGGCAAGGCATCAGACGTCTTTGCCCCTACACGACCATGCTGATGAGAATCACCTACTTGAATGACTCAGCGTTAAAAATGTGCTCCCTTTCCTGTGTGACTCAAAGTTCCAGGAGCACCAAAGGATGACAAAAATGCATTGTAGTATTTTGATACAAGAAATCCATAGTGAATACAAGCAAATCTATTCCTTCCTAACACTGTGCTAGCCCAGGGTGGCTAAAGGTGCCTTTCTTTCCCCTATTCTAATGGTTCTCTTAAGTGCAACTTGAGAGGCAGTATGGTGAGAAGTGGTTGGCCCGTTGCTAATGGCAGCTTGTTCCTTGTGGTGGTAACTTCCGGACCTTGTGTCTGGGGAGCATGCTGTTGCCTCCTCTTAAAAAGACATTGCTGTGTGTATCCTACGCCACACTAAATCCCCATCACACATCGCCCTCTCCCTTCTGACCTACATTGTCTCCTTCTTGGACCCATATTCACTTTTTTTTTCCTTACGCCTCTTTGAAGTACTTTGAGAGGTTTTTTCTATGGTAAAGGTGCTGTATAAATATGAGTTGTTGTTGTAAGTCTGCCAGGGTTTGCAAGTGTGCGGTGCCTTCTGATCTCTCTGTTCTACCTTATTTCCTCTTGTACCACTTAAAACAAGAAATGGTGTAACTGGGATGCATTCCAAAAACCAACACCCAGCAGTAAGGTAATGATGACTTACCAAACGGTATTTCTCGAGATGTAGCTTCTGGTTATTTGGGGTGGTGCACCCAATGGTGCTATGAGCATTGATACTACAAGAGGCACTTTAGAGATCCTGTTCCCCCTTAGGTGTCTTCTGTTCTGTATAAATTCTTGAATAGGTTTTCTGTGCAGTTGGTTCCTTTGGGATATTGGTACCATTTCTGCAGTGTGTACCATCTCCAAGATGCACTGCAACAACTTGCTAAGGTTTTTGCGACAGCACCTTCCAAACTCGCGACCTCTACCATCTAGAAGGACAAGGGGAGCAGCTGCATGGGAACACCACCACCTGCAAGTTCCCCTCCAAGTCACACACCATGCTGACTTGGAAATATGTCATCATTCCTTCACTGTCGCTGGGTCAAAATCCTGGAACTCCTTCCCTAACAGCACTGTGGGTGTACCTATACCACATGGACAATAGCAGTTCAAGAAGGCAGCTCACCACCACCTTCTCAAGGGCAATTCAGGATGGGCAATAATTGCTGGCCTTAGCAACGACGTTCACATCCCATGAATGAACAAAAAAAAGATTCAATTGCTTCTCTCATGACATTTCTTCCTTGGTCTGATCCAGAAAACAGAGGAAAAATACATTACACATTGGCTAAAAAGTAAAAAATAATAATTTACAAGTGCAAACATAACTGAAAAAGCAATATTTCAAATGACAAACCAAACCTGAAAGGTAACCATTTTGTTAAAGACTTTAAAAGTTATAACCTTCCTTGTCTTTAAATTAGGACTTTAAGCAGCTTTGTTTTAACACATGATTATAATAGGCAGAAACATTACTGAGCAGGATGTCTGCCCAAACATTGGAAAGTGAAACAGGTCTGCTAAATGCTTTTAACAGAATGCTGCATACGTGCTTAATATGGCACCCACTGAAAAGAAGCAAGAGTGATTGGCATAGCATACATTGCCCTCCCCCAATGGAAAGATAGAAAGAGCACATTTCTCGTGGGCAGGACTGCTAGATGTACAGTTTCCTGGTCCCCACTCACCTGAATTCCTTTAGCTATGGAAATACCACCTGTCGGAAAGTTCACCCGTGCGTCAATAGAAGTGGAACATTAGATTAAACAGCACAGACACAGCCATGACATACAGAATTGAACAACAGGCAGTCCCAATGGTCTGGTTGCAAGATTCAATTATAAAATCAGATGGAAGGATCATCAGTACAGTGACTTAGAGATTACTGTCTTTTCCAGTTGTTTCCTGGAATGTAATCCTTTCAAAAGAATCATGAAATTAACTTTATAAAGAAAGCCCATGAACTGCTATTTGTGCAGGAACTATGGCTAAGTTCTCTATTAGGTCTTGTGGGTTAGTATTTTGGAACAATGAGATCAGGTGGGCTGCAAAGACTTTTCCCATGCAAACTTGACTTGTGAGTTCCATAACAATGGACGGGAGGAAAGGCAGGATGCTGCTACCTGGAAATGAAAGGGATGTGCATGAAGCATCTATGCTGTAGCTCCAAACTTTGCTCTTCCCACAACCTGATCCCAATCTCATTCAAGTAAGCATCAGAATGAAGCCATGCCAGCCCAGGTGTCAGTGACTATTGTTTGTTTGCTCCAATAGTGACATCATTTCATGGTCTTACATCAATCATCCAATTAGCACCCATTACCTTCCTGTCCTAATGAGCAGTGCATATGTATTTACTGAGTGGTGAGTGTTGAATGGTTTCGCAGAGTGAAGACTAATTGAATAGAATAGCAGCTTTACTGATCTTCTAGTAAAACACACTGAGTGGACTCAGCATACAAAATGCCATTTATTTTTTAAATGATGGTTGTGTTAAAAAACTTTTAACTCTAGATTTTTTTGGGGAGAACAGTATCTCAAACCATTCCCATAGGGATCATTTGCTCCATTTGTCACAGAGAGAGCCCAGGGGGCAGGATATTGCATTTAGGTCAGAATCCCGACATCAGAGTCAAATGCAAGTCCCGACCCTGCACTGTTGGGGACAGTCTTCATTGGCCAATTGGTGGTCATAGGGCGCACTCGCCATCCAATTAAGGATGGTAGGTGGGATCTGGAAGCTGTAGGGCCAATAGGAGCCCCCACCACCCCCCCACCCCCCCCCCCCCCCCCCCACCCCCAAGCAGGTAAGAAGCTGCAGCCTGCCACTGCAGGCAACTTTTTAAAAAATCCAAAACAAAAAATAGCTACAGCTGCCGGGCCACCATTGTGGAGGGAGAAGTCCTCCACAAGGAGGCCTGTGGCTGCAGTTGTAACCAGGTAGGCGGATGGAGGAGGCCTCAAAGTCTGTCTGAAGCACTGGCCCACCCCCCTATCTGCCATCGGGAGGCCGCCTCCAGGCAGTTGTCATGCTGTCAAAGCCATAGGTCAATTGGAAAATTCCAGTCGGCCTCTGATCCATGGCCTTAATTGGCCTTTTAGTTAGCTTAATAAGGTACCCGCCGCCTGCAGATGGGTAGCTGTTCTGTCCCCAAACCAGCCTCCAGCAAAATGGCTTGGGGGCAGGATGGTGCTCGCAAATCAGCACACCGGCTGGCTGCACAAAGTTATGCACCTGCCAGCATCCTTTCTCGCTTTGTATTTGGGCAAAAGTCCTGCCCCAGTTATCTGTAAATTACCAGCATATCTAGGGATTGAGCAGAGAAGCCTCTTATTTCAGCTTAGTTTTTTCACAAGTTTTATGATCTTCCTTCATTTAAGAAGTTAGCAGAAGAAGACTACTAAAACAACAATTGAGCACTAACAATTCTACAAATATAAATGTTTTAAGAGCTATTAAACTACTCAAATAAGTAGAAAGCAACAAACAGAAATAAGTGCTGAACCCAACTAAGTGTTACCTGGCAGTTCCTTTCCTTTCCTCTCTTTTTTATTGGAAGCTGTCATGCCCATTTATCACTCTCTAAAATCTTCAGATATACTCAGAATATACAGCCAAGATCAAACAGATTTAAATAACTGTCTGTTCAATTCAAAACAAACTGACAACTAAATACGTATTTGAACAAATCCTACAAGTTGTTAGTATTTGAATTGAATGGCTTGGTTCCATCCTTCAGACTCCTGACTGAGATGTAGTCATGGATGCCAATATACTAAATATTAGCTTGAGACTTGAGTCACACTGTCAACTGCACCTTGCTATGGGGTGCTCTGACTTCAATGATAAAGGAGCTTGTGCGTAGAACTTTGCTTCCCAGTTGGCTAATTTTCACTGTTTAAAGAGAATAGTTCATAGGGAAAGTTTATAAAGGGTCCCAATGGTCCAATGTTCCACATTTTAAAATGTGGTTTCCTGGCTGGAGTCATATTACACTCAGTGTGAAGCCCAAAGTAGCATGAGAGGAGGTGTCATACTTCTTGGTCTGCTCAGGAGTCAGATGTAGTATCTGACTCCAAAGTTATACTGTTAATTTATGATGTGTATTGTATGTGATAGCAAGAGAGCAGGGTAACATGGAAATGTAAAGATGGGGAGACTAGCTTCCAAGCTGCAGGCATTTGATAAGGTGCCGCATCAAAGGTTATTGCGGAAAATAAAAGCTCATGGTTTAGAGGGTAACATATTGGCATGGATAGAAGATTGGTTAGCTAACAGGAAACAGAGGGTAGGCATAAATGTTTTTATCTGGTTGGCAAGATGTAATGAGTGGTGTGCCATAGGGTTCAGTGCTGGGGCCTCAACTTTTTACAATTACATAAATGACTTAAATGAAGGAACTGAAGGTTTGGTTGCTAAATTTGCTGATGACACAAAGATAGGTAGGAAAGTACCTTGTGAAGAGGACATAAGAGGAGGCTACAAAGGGAATTAGGCAAGTTAAGTGAATGGGCAAAGATCTAGCAAATGGAGTATAATGTGGGAAAATGTGAAATTGTCCATTTTGGCAGGAAGAACAAAAAAGAAGCATATTATCTAAATGGAGAGAGATAGCAGAACTCTGAGATGCAGAGGGATCTGGGTGTTCTAGTGCATGAAACACAAATGGTTAGTATGCAGGTACAGCAAGTAATTATGAAAACTAATAGAATGTTATTGTTTATTGCGAGTGGAATTGAATACAAAAGTAGAGAGGTTATGCTTCAGCTATACAGGGCATTGGTGAGACCACATCTGGAGTACTGTGTACCGTATTGGTCTTATTTAAGAAAGAAAGATGTACATGCATTGGAAGCGGTTCAGAGAAGGTTTACTAGACTAATACCTGGAATGGGCTGGTTGTCTTATGAAGAAAGGTCAGACAGGCTAGGCTTGTATCCACTGGAATTTAGAAGAGTAAGAGGAGACTTGATTGAAACATATAACATTCTGAGGGGTTTTGACAGAATGGATGTGGAAAGGATGTTTCCTCTTGTGGGAGAATTTAGAAATAGGCTCACTGTTTAAAAATAAAGGGTCTCACATTTAAGACAGAGATGAGGAGAAATTATTTCTCTCAGAGGGTCGTGAGTCTTTGGAACTCTCTTCCTCAAATGGTAGTGGAAGCAGAGTCTTTGAATACTTTTAAGGCAGAGGTAGATAGATTCTTGATAAGCAAGGAGGTGAAATGTTATTGGGGGAAGGCGGGAATGTGGAGTTGCGATTATAATCAAATCAGCCATGATCTTGTTGAATGGCGGAGCAGGCTCGAGGGGCCGAATGGCCTACACCTGCTCCTAATTCATATGCAGAAAGATCAATACCTCTGCTCCTATGGGGCTGGTAATTGCTGTGTACATGATGAATAGAGACAGGAGCTGTGACCTGCTTGAGTGCTCTGTACCAAATTAGAGTGGTCTGGTCAAGCTAGTACAGGTTAATTACCAAGTTCAAGGCACACCCTGCAAAATTGATTATACTGTAACTACTATTCTTCTCATTATCTTCAGACAGCAAACAATACAATGTTTCCAGTCTCCCACTCACAAAGCTTATTGTACAGCTTACTGTAAAAATAATTAAAGTTAGGCTGATATAATCCTAATCTGCTGTCCAAACCGTGTAGATGAATCCTGTTTCTGTTAATATGCTTTTTGTACTCTTGGAAGTTATGGAAGTTATGAAAGACATTCCACGACAGCAGAAGTGCCATTACATTGTATCCTGGCACTGATACTGATCTACATCATGGCTCTCCATCTCTGGGGAGCTGCATTGAATCTAATCTCGTCCAGTGATGGTTGATATAAAGATAGTCTCGATGATAAGGTTAACAGGTGAAATGATTTCTGACAGTCAGTCTGCTTTCCAGTTGACCCAATTCTCAGAACATGACAACCCGATTTAGCAGCCTCTTGTCAGATTCACGTTGAAAGTATATAACAGAGTAAATAGGGTGTTCTTGCAAGATAGTAGTTGAAGATATATTCTGGGGATGTGTTAAACAGTATCATTACTATGCACTAAGATACCTGACTAAGTAGGACATGCAATACTGACTTTGGGTATGAAGTGAGAAAGAAAATGGAGTCCAACAACATTTTGAACCTCATCATTTCAGCAGGAAGAGTACTCACATGATAAGAAATTGCAAAATCATTTCTTATGTATACCACAAGTGCTAGTGTTTGTGTTCATAGTATCATACACCACAGGCCATTTAGCCCATCATGTCTATGCTGGCTCTTTGAAAGAGCTATCCAATTAGTCCCACTCCCCTGCTCTTTCTCCATAGCTCTGCAAACGTTTCCACTTCAAACATATATGCAAGTCCCTTTTTGAAAGTTGCTATTGAATGTGCTTTCACCAACCATTCAGGCAATGTATTCCAGATCTTACTATGAGATCCTGAAGGTAATCTGAAAAATACTAAAGAATCTAGAAGCTTGACCGAGCAGACAAGTCCCAAAGAACTCTGTATTTTCAATTTAATGCTGTAGCCATCCAATTACTTCTGGGTTAAGGTCCTTTAGAGAAGCTTATTGTTAAAAGTTGTATTTGAAAGTAATTAATTCGAAAAGCATTTTGTCTTTCTAGCAGGAGTCAGAATCAGGAAAGATTTGATTTGCAAACAAAAAGACTTCTGCACTCAGAAACCAAGTGCACAGTTCGAAGCCCAAGTACATAAATATATAAGATGCTTACTTTCCAATGTGAATCCCTGCTACAGAAAAAATATCTTCAAATATATACCATTTGAAATTCAATTTTTATTAAACAGTTTTTTAAAATTAGGATATAGATACTGATTATTGTGGTTTTACAAATTATGAGTGTGAGTACCTTTCCTGTTTAATACTACACAAATATATATTGTTTATGTTTGCTAGTGCAAGACCCAAAAATTCAGTAGAGATGTATAATGACGGCTGAATTGATATCACCCATTTGACACTATCACCTAATATCAAAATTATCATTGTCCTTTTCTCTAAACTGCCGTTTACTCTCTTCCATCTAATGGGAGCCAGGAGAGGATGGTAGGTAAATCCTGAATAGGATGGTGGGAAATCCTGGAGAGGGTGGAAGGTAAATCCGGGTGAGGGTGAAAAGTAAATCCGGGAGAGGGAGAAAGGTAAATCCGGGAAAGGGTGAAAAGTAAATCCGGGAGAGGGTGAAAGGTAAATCCAGGAGAAGGTGAAAGGTAAATCCAGGAGAAGGTGAAAGGTAAATCCGGGAAAGGGTGAAAAGTAAATCCGGGAGAGGGTGAAAGGTAAATCCAGGAGAAGGTGAAAGGTAAATCCGGGAAAGGGTGAAAAGTAAATCCGGGAGAGGGTGAAAGGTAAATCCAGGAGAAGGTGAAAGGTAAATCCAGGAGAAGGTGAAAGGTAAATCCAGGAGAGGGTGAAAAGTAAATCCGGGAGAGGGTGAAAAGTAAATCCATGAGAGGGTGAAAAGTAAATCTGGGAGAGGGTGAAAAGTAAATCCGGGAAAGGGTGAAAAGTAAATCCATGAGAGGGTGAAAAGTAAATCCGGGAAAGGGTGAAAAGTAAATCCAGGAAAAGGTGAAAGGGAAATCCGGGAGAGGGTGAAAGGTAAATCCGGGAGAGGGTGAAAAGTAAATCCGGGAAAGGGTGAAAAGTAAATCCGGGAGAGGGTGAAAGGTAAATCCGGGAGAGGGTGAAAAGTAAATCCGGGAGAGGGTGAAAAGTAAATCCGGGAGAGGGTGAAAGGTAAATCCAGGAGAAGGTGAAAGGTAAATCCGGGAGAGGGTGAAAAGTAAATCCGGGAGAGGGTGAAAGGTAAATCCAGGAAAGGGTGAAAGGTAAATCCAGGAAAAGGTGAAAGGGAAATCCGGGAGAGGGTGAAAAGTAAATCCAGGAGAAGGTGAAAGGTAAATCCGGGAGAGAGTGAAAAGTAAATTCAGGAGAAGGTGAAAGGTAAATCCAGGAGAGAGTGAAAGGTAAATTCAGGAGAGAGTGAAAGGTAAAACCTGGAGAGGATGAAAGGCAAATGATGGAAAGGACGAAAGGTAAATCCGGGAGAGGGTGAAAGGTAAATTCAGGAGAAGGTGAAAGGTAAATCCAGGAGAGGATAAAAGGGAAATCCGGGAGAGGGTGAAAAGTAAGTCCGGGAGAGGGTGAAAGGTAAATCCGGGAGAGGGTGAAAGGTAAATCCAGGAGAAGGTGAAAGGTAAATTCAGGAGAAGGTGAAAGGTAAATCCAGGAGAGGATAAAAGGGAAATCCGGGAGAGAGTTAAAAGTAAGTCCGGGAGAGGGTGAAAGGCAAATCCGGGAGAGGGTGAAAGGTAAATCCAAGAGAAGGTGAAAGGTAAATCCGGGAGAGGTTGAAAAGTAAATCCGGGAGAGGATGAAAGGCAAATGATGGAGAGGATGAAAGGCAAATCCGGGAGAGGGTAAAAGGTAAATCCGGGAGAGAGTGAAAGGTAAATCCTGGAGAGAGTGAAAGGTAAATCCTGGAGAGGGTGAAAGCTAACTCCGAGAGAGGGTGAAAAGTAAATCCTGGAGAGGGTGAAATGTAAATCTGGGAGAGGGTGAATGGTAAATCCTGCAGAGGGTGATAATTAAATCTGGGAGAAGGTGAAAGGTAAATCCTGGAGAGGGTGAAATGTAAATCTGGGAGAGGGTGAAAGGTAAATCTGGGAGAGGGTGAAAGCTAACTCCGGGAGAGGGTGAAAAGTAAATCCTGGAGAGGGTGAAATGTAAATCTGGGAGAGGGTGAAAGGTAAATCCTGGAGAGGGTGATAATTAAATCTGGGAGAAGGTGAAAGGTAAATCCTGGAGAGGGTGAAATGTAAATCCGGGAGAGGGTGAAAGGTAAATCCGGGAGAGGGTGAAAGGTAAATCCGGGAGAGGGTGAAAGCTAACTCCGGGAGAGGGTGAAAAGTAAATCCAGGAGAGGATGAAATGTAAATCTGGGAGATGGTGAAAAGTAAATCCAGGAGAGGATGAAATGTAAATCTGGGAGAGGGTGAAAGGTAAATCCTGGAGAGGGTGAAAATTAAATCTGGGAGAAGGTGAAAGGTAAATCCTGGAGAGGGTGAAATGTAAATCTGGGAGAGGGTGAAAGGTAAATCCGGGAGAGGGTGAAAGCTAACTCCGGGAGAGGGTGAAAAGTAAATCCAGGAGAGGATGAAAAGTAAATCCAGGAGAGGATGAAAGGTAAATCCGGGAGAGGGTGAAAGGTAAATCTGGGAGAGGGTGAAAGGTATACCTGGGAGAGGGTGAAAAGTAAATCCGGGAGAGAGTTAAAAGTAAGTCCGGGAGAGGGTGAAAAGTAAATCCAGGAGGGGATGAAATGTAAATCTGGGAATGGGTGAATGGTAAATCCGGGAGAGGGTGAAAAGTAAATCCGGGAGTGGGTGAAAGGTAAATCCAGGAGGGGATGAAAGGTAAATCCGGGAGAGGGTGAATGATAAATCCTGGAGTGGGTGAAAGGTAAATCCAGGAGGGGATGAAAGGTAAATCTGGGCGAGGGTGAAAAGTAAATCCAGGAGGGGATGAAAGGTAAATCTGGGAGAGGGTGAAAAGTAAATCCGGGAGAGGGTGAAAGGTAAACCCAGGGGACGGTGAAAAGGTAAATCCGGGAGAGGGTGAAAATTAAATCCGGGAGAGGGTGAAAGGTAAACCCAGGGGACGGTGAAAAGGTAAACCCAGGGGACGGTGAAAAGGTAAATCCGGGAGAGGGTGAAAGGTAAACCCAGGGGACGGTGAAAAGGTAAATCCGGGAGAGGGTGAAAATTAAATCCGGGAGAGGGTGAAAGGTAAACCCAGGGGACGGTGAAAAGGTAAACCCAGGGGACGGTGAAAAGGTAAATCCGGGAGAGGGTGAAAGGTAAACCCAGGGGACGGTGAAAAGGTAAATCCGGGAGAGGGTGAAAAGTAAATCCAGGAGGGGATGAAAGGTAAATCTGGGCGAGGGTGAAAAGTAATTCCGGGAGAGGGTGAAAGGTAAATCCAGGAGGGGATGAAAGGTAAATCTGGGCGAGGGTGAAAAGTAATTCCGGGAGAGGGTGAAAGGTAAATCCAGGAGGGGATGAAAGGTAAATCCAGGAGATGGTGAAAAGTAAATCCATGAGAGGGTGAAAGGTAAATCCTGGAGATGGTGAAAGGTAAATCCAGGAAAGGGTGAAAGGTAAATCCAGGAGAGGGTGAAAGGTAAATCCAGGAGGGGATGAAAGGTAAATCTGGGCGAGGGTGAAAGGTAAATCTGGGCGAGGGTGAAAAGTAATTCCGGGAGAGGGTGAAAGGTAAATCCAGGAGGGGATGAAAGGTAAATCCAGGAGATGGTGAAAAGTAAATCCAGGAGGGGATGAAAGGTAAATCTGGGCGAGGGTGAAAAGTAATTCCGGGAGAGGGTGAAAGGTAAATCCAGGAGGGGATGAAAGGTAAATCTGGGCGAGGGTGAAAAGTAATTCCGGGAGAGGGTGAAAGGTAAATCCTGGAGAGGGTGAAAGGCAAATGATGGAAAGGACGAAAGGTAAATCCGGGAGAGGGTGAAAGGTAAATCCTGGAGAGGGTGAAAGGCAAATCCAGGAGAAGGTGAAAGGTAAAACCTGGAGAGGATGAAAGGCAAATGATGGAAAGGACGAAAGGTAAATCCGGGAGAGGGTGAAAGGCAAATCCAGGAGAAGGTGAAAGGTAAATCCAGGAGAGGATGAAAGGGAAATCCGGGAGAGAGTTAAAAGTAAGTCCGGGAGAGGGTGAAAAGTAAGTCCGGGAGAGGGTGAAAGGTAAATCCGGGAGAGGGTGAAAGGAAAATCCAAGAGAAGGTGAAAGGTAAATCCGGGAGAGGTTGAAAAGTAAATCCGGGAGAGGATGAAAGGTATATCCAGGAGAAGGTGAAAGGTAAATCCTGGAGAGGATGAAAGGCAAATGATGGAGAGGATGAAAGGCAAATCCGGGAGAGAGTGAAAGGTAAATCCTGGATAGAGTGAAAGGTAAATCCTGGAGAGGATGAAAGGTAAATCCGGGAGAGGGTGAAAAATAATCCGGGAGAGGGTGAATGGTAAATCCGGGAGAGGGTGAAAAGTTAATCGGGAGAGGGTGAAAGGTAAATCCGGGAGAGGATGAAAGGTACATCCTGGAGAGGGTGAAAATTAAATCTGGGAGAAGGTGAAAGGTAAATCCTGGAGAGGGTGAAATGTAAATCTGGGAGAGGGTGAAAGGTAAATCTGGGAGAGGGTGAAAGCTAACTCCGGGAGAGGGTGAAAAGTAAATCCTGGAGAGGGTGAAATGTAAATCTGGGAGAGGGTGAAAGGTAAATCCTGGAGAGGGTGATAATTAAATCTGGGAGAAGGTGAAAGATAAATCCTGGAGAGGGTGAAATGTAAATCCGGGAGAGGGTGAAAGGTAAATCCGGGAGAGGGTGAAAGCTAACTCCGGGAGACGGTGAAAAGTAAATCCAGGAGAGGATGAAAGGTCAATCCGGGAGCGGGTGAAAGGTAAATCTGGGAGAGGATGAAAGGTATACCCGGGAGAGGGTGAAAAGTAAATCCGGGAGAGAGTTAAAAGTAAGTCTGGGAGAGAGTGAAAAGTAAATCCAGGAGGGGATGAAAGGTAAATCTGGGAATGGGTGAATGGTAAATCCGGGAGAGGGTGAAACGTAAATCCGGGAGAGGGTGAATGGTAAATCCTGGAGTGGGTGAAAGGTAAATCCAGGAGGGGATGAAAGGTAAATCTGGGCGAGGGTGAAAAGTAAATCCGGGAGAGGGTGAAAGGTAAACCCAGGGGACGGTGAAAAGGTAAATCCGGGAGAGGGTGAAAAGTAAATCCGGGAGAGGGTGAAAGGTAAACCCAGGGGACGGTGAAAAGGTAAATCCGGGAGAGGTTGAAAAGTAAATCCAGGAGGGGATTAAAGGTAAATCTGGGAGAGGGTGAAAAGTAAATCCAGGAGAGGATGAAAGGTAAATCCGGGAGAGGGTGAAAAGTAAATCCAGGAGGGGATGAAAGGTAAATCTGGGCGAGGGTGAAAAGTAAATCCGGGAGAGGGTGAAAGGTAAACCCAGGGGACGGTGAAAAGGTAAACCCAGGGGACGGTGAAAAGGTAAATCCGGGAGAGGGTGAAAGCTAACTCCGGGAGAGGGTGAAAAGTAAATCCTGGAGAGGGTGAAATGTAAATCTGGGAGAGGGTGAAAAGTAAATCCAGGAGAGGATGAAATGTAAATCTGGGAGAGGGTGAAAGGTAAATCCGGGAGAGGGTGAAAGGTAAATCCGGGAGAGGGTGAAAGCTAACTCCGGGAGAGGGTGAAAAGTAAATCCAGGAGAGGATGAAAGGTAAATCCGGGAGAGAGTGAAAGGTAAATCTGGGAGAGGGTGAAAAGTAAATCCAGGAGAGGATGAAATGTAAATCTGGGAGAGGATGAAAGGTATACCCGGGAGAGGGTGAAAAGTAAATCCGGGAGAGAGTTAAAAGTAAGTCCGGGAGAGGGTGAAAAGTAAATCCAGGAGGGGATGAAAGGTAAATCTGGGAATGGGTGAATGGTAAATCCGGGAGAGGGTGAAACGTAAATCCGGGAGAGGGTGAATGGTAAATCCTGGAGTGGGTGAAAGGTAAATCCAGGAGGGGATGAAAGGTAAATCTGGGCGAGGGTGAAAAGTAAATCCGGGAGAGGGTGAAAGGTAAACCCTGGGGACGGTGAAAAGGTAAATCCGGGAGAGGTTGAAAAGTAAATCCAGGAGGGGATGAAAGGTAAATCTGGGCGAGGGTGAAAAGTAAATCCGGGAGAGGGTGAAAGGTAAACCCAGGGGACGGTGAAAAGGTAAACCCAGGGGACGGTGAAAAGGTAAATCCGGGAGAGGGTGAAAGCTAACTCCGGGAGAGAGTGAAAAGTAAATCCTGGAGAGGGTGAAATGTAAATCTGGGAGAGGGTGAAAAGTAAATCCAGGAGAGGATGAAATGTAAATCTGGGAGAGGGTGAAAGGTAAATCCGGGAGAGGGTGAAAGCTAACTCCGGGAGAGGGTGAAAAGTAAATCCTGGAGAGGGTGAAGTGTAAATCTGGGAGAGGGTGAAAAGTAAATCCGGGAGAGAGTGAAAAGTAAATCCAGGAGAGGATGAAATGTAAATCTGGGAGAGGGTGAAAGGTAAATCCGGGAGAGGGTGAAAAGTAAATCCAGGAGAGGATGAAATGTAAATCTGGGAGAGGGTGAAAGGTAAATCCGGGAGAGGGTGAAAGCTAACTCCGGGAGAGGGTGAAAAGGAAATCCAGGAGAGGATGAAATGTAAATCTGGGAGAGGGTGATAGGTAAATCCGGGAGAGGGTGAAAGCTAACTCCGGGAGAGGGTGAAAAGTAAATCCAGGAGAGGATGAAAGGTCAATCCGGGAGAGGGTGAAAGGTAAATCTGGGAGAGGATGAAAGGTATACCCGGGAGAGGGTGAAAAGTAAATCCGGGAGAGAGTTAAAAGTAAGTCCGGGAGAGGGTGAAAAGTAAATCCAGGAGGGGATGAAAGGTAAATCTGGGAATGGGTGAATGGTAAATCCGGGAGAGGGTGAAACGTAAATCCGGGAGAGAGTGAATGGTAAATCCTGGAGTGGGTGAAAGGTAAATCCAGGAGGGGATGAAAGGTAAATCTGGGCGAGGGTGAAAAGTAAATCCGGGAGAGGGTGAAAGGTAAACCCAGGGGACGGTGAAAAGGTAAATCCGGGAGAGGGTGAAAGCTAACTCCGGGAGAGGGTGAAAAGTAAATCCTGGAGAGGTTGAAATGTAAATCTGGGAGAGGGTGAAAGGTAAATCCGGGAGAGGGTGAAAGCTAACTCCGGGAGAGGGTGAAAAGTAAATCCTGGAGAGGGTGAAGTGTAAATCTGGGAGAGGGTGAAAAGTAAATCTGGGAGAGGGTGAAAAGTGAATCCAGGAGAGGATGAAATGTAAATCTGGGAGAGGGTGAAAGGTAAATCCGGGAGAGGGTGAAAAGTAAATCCAGGAGAGGATGAAATGTAAATCTGGGAGAGGGTGCAAGGTAAATCCGGGAGAGGGTGAAAGCTAACTCCGGGAGAGGGTGAAAAGTAAATCCTGGAGAGGTTGAAATGTAAATCTGGGAGAGGGTGAAAGGTAAATCCGGGAGAGGGTGAAAGGTAAACCCAGGGGACGGTGAAAAGGTAAATCCGGGAGAGGGTGAAAGCTAACTCCGGGAGAGGGTGAAAAGGAAATCCAGGAGAGGATGAAATGTAAATCTGGGAGAGGGTGATAGGTAAATCCGGGAGAGGGTGAAAGCTAACTCCGGGAGAGGGTGAAAAGTAAATCCAGGAGAGGATGAAAGGTCAATCCGGGAGAGGGTGAAAGGTAAATCTGGGAGAGGATGAAAGGTATACCCGGGAGAGGGTGAAAAGTAAATCCGGGAGAGAGTTAAAAGTAAGTCCGGGAGAGGGTGAAAAGTAAATCCAGGAGGGGATGAAAGGTAAATCTGGGAATGGGTGAATGGTAAATCCGGGAGAGGGTGAAACGTAAATCCGGGAGAGAGTGAATGGTAAATCCTGGAGTGGGTGAAAGGTAAATCCAGGAGGGGATGAAAGGTAAATCTGGGCGAGGGTGAAAAGTAAATCCGGGAGAGGGTGAAAGGTAAACCCAGGGGACGGTGAAAAGGTAAATCCGGGAGAGGGTGAAAGCTAACTCCGGGAGAGGGTGAAAAGTAAATCCTGGAGAGGTTGAAATGTAAATCTGGGAGAGGGTGAAAGGTAAATCCGGGAGAGGGTGAAAGCTAACTCCGGGAGAGGGTGAAAAGTAAATCCTGGAGAGGGTGAAGTGTAAATCTGGGAGAGGGTGAAAAGTAAATCTGGGAGAGGGTGAAAAGTGAATCCAGGAGAGGATGAAATGTAAATCTGGGAGAGGGTGAAAGGTAAATCCGGGAGAGGGTGAAAAGTAAATCCAGGAGAGGATGAAATGTAAATCTGGGAGAGGGTGCAAGGTAAATCCGGGAGAGGGTGAAAGCTAACTCCGGGAGAGGGTGAAAAGTAAATCCTGGAGAGGTTGAAATGTAAATCTGGGAGAGGGTGAAAGGTAAATCCGGGAGAGGGTGAAAGGTAAACCCAGGGGACGGTGAAAAGGTAAATCCGGGAGAGGGTGAAAGCTAACTCCGGGAGAGGGTGAAAAGTAAATCCTGGAGAGGTTGAAATGTAAATCTGGGAGAGGGTGAAAGGTAAATCCGGGAGAGGGTGAAAGCTAACTCCGGGAGAGGGTGAAAAGTAAATCCTGGAGAGGGTGAAGTGTAAATCTGGGAGAGGGTGAAAAGTAAATCTGGGAGAGGGTGAAAAGTGAATCCAGGAGAGGATGAAATGTAAATCTGGGAGAGGGTGAAAGGTAAATCCGGGAGAGGGTGAAAAGTAAATCCAGGAGAGGATGAAATGTAAATCTGGGAGAGGGTGAAAGGTAAATCCGGGAGAGGGTGAAAGGTAAATCCAGGAGAGGATGAAATGTAAATCTGGGAGAGGGTGAAAGCTAACTCCGGGAGAGGGTGAAAAGTAAATCCAGGAGAGGATGAAATGTAAATCTGGGAGAGGGTGAAAGGTAAATCCTGGAGAGGGTGAAAATTAAATCTGGGAGAGGGTGAAAGGTAAATCCTGGAGAGGGTGTAAATTAAATCTGGGAGAGGGTGAAAGGTAAACCCAGGGGACGGTGAAAAGGTAAATCCTGGAGAGGGTGAAATGTAAATCTGGGAGAGGGTGAAAAGTAAATCCTGGAGAGGGTGAAATGTAAATCTGGGAGAGGGTGAAAGCTAACTCCGGGAGAGGGTGAAAAGTAAATCCAGGAGAGGATGAAAGGTAAATCCATGAGAGGGTGAAAAGTAAATCCGGGAGAGGGTGAAAAGTAAATCCGGGAGAGGGTGAAAAGTAAACCCAAGGGACGGTGAAAAGGTAAATCCGGGAGAGGGTGAAAAGTAAATCCAGGAGGGGATGAAAGGTAAATCTGGGCGAGGGTGAAAAGTAATTCCGGGAGAGGGTGAAAGGTAAATCTGGGAGAGGGTGAAAGGCAAATCTAGGAGTGGGTGAAAGGTAAATCCAGGAGAGGGTGAAAGGTAAATCCGGGAGAGGGTGAAAGGCAAATCTAGGAGATGGTGAAACGTAAATCCAGGAGAAGGTTGTCAGTAAATCCATGGGAGTGCAGATGAAGGACAGATTTTAGAATTGAGGAGCACACAAGACTGGGGACAGCAGCAGATGCTTGACGAATTGGCCCAAAATCAGACAAGCTAAGCATGATGGTGGAATTTTGAAGAATAAGTGGAATCTGCAGCCACGGGGATAAAGTAAATTGCAGCAAAGCAGAGATAATTTAATAGCATGGGAGGAGAGTGCGGAGCAGGATGGGAACCAGCATAGAAATCAAAGTCGCATCAGTGGAGCTGAAAGCCGAGACCATAAAAGCAACCCAGCAGAGAATGCACCCTCAGTAGAAAGCAGTGGCGAAGGTGGAAGTCAAAATAAAGTCCAGGTGACAGCAAAGAAGTTGAGTTTTCCCCTGACAAAAGCAGATCTCTGTCCTGGGCCCAACTCATTAATAGAGTATAGCTGAGAGGCCAGCAGTGTTCTGATGTACAGTCATGAAGCTCAGCAGACAACAACAGCAGGTGGGGTGATGGGATGGGGGGGATAGAAAATCAAAGTCAAGAGGAGATGTTTTTCACATGGGATTATTCGGACATGGACCACAAGTGGCTGTCAAGGCAGAAACTGTTATATAATTTAAATAGGAACTGGATAAGGAAGAATATAAAATAATGCAGGGAAAAGGGCAGGGAAACAGAATTAGAGTATTTTGCTCTAGTTGAAGAGCTATCACTTGAACAGGTGCAACAGTTCAAATGGCCTCCTCTGTGCTATAATTTATATGGTTAACACACACTTAAACACAACCTGGTCAGACGAGCTTAGTTCCTTCAATAACCTTTTGAGCTAGCTTCCACACTGCTGTTTATAAGGAGATGTAAGACTTTCTAAATGTTATTATGGCCTCTTTTGGGGAAAACAAACACAGTCTCAATATCAGTATCTTTAACAGCATTTATTATTTCAAAACCAGTTCCTGAATCACTATTGCACCTTCTCTATCCAGGACAATGAGATTTGTATTTAAAACAGAATCTGTGGAAGAAGTGGTGGTTACTATATTAACATACACTTCATAATGTATCAATTACTACCATATTATACAAAAAGATTACAACTGGAATGAAACCAATATTGCAGGGGCCTCATTGTTGTTTCATAGAATTTAACAGCAGTGCTCAATATACTTAGAAATTGCTTAATCTCCTGGAAATCCTTGGCGCGCATTTTAAGTATAAATCTTCGCTTGCTACTCTTGTTTACTCCAAGGAATGCTGTTCATAGAGCGGAGCTTCTTATTGTCAAGGCTGCCCCCTCCAATCCCATGCATCCTGTGGGCATTGTACACACCTCTCTCCTGAAATACGATTGAGTGAATTAAGTGAAGGATAGTAATTGAGGGCTATCTCTATGGTGGCATTGAGCAGCTAGTGTCAGAGATCTGGTATTTTCACCGCTGAAGTGGATGAAGTTTTCAGGTTCTGCATGCAATTAATTGCTACCAGGGGAAATGGGTAGGCCGACTATAGAATCATGAGTTGACGCTCCTCCTCAACCAGAGTGTAGTGTGAAGAGCTCTATAATTTTAGAGGGTGAGGGATGAATGGCGGGTGTCCTGGCCAGGTGATTGAATTTCTGATGGTACTGCTTTAAGGTCTGGGCTGAGACAGTTGGAACTCCGTCCCAGTGCTACCTTCTTCTACATGGCACGGGAAACATTTTTTTTGTCATTTCCTTTCATGGATACTCTTTCTCCTATGGTCAATCTCTACAAGATTGGATTCGTAGATTGGTCTCACTGAAATTGTGAGCTCTTGTTGACGCTGATAGCATAGATGCCTTTAAGGGGAAGCTAGATAAGCACATGAGGGAGAAGGAGATAGAAGGCTTTCTAGATGTTGTTTGATGAAGTTGTGTGCAAATCGGTGTGTGTGAAGCATTAACACCAACACAGACCAGTTGGGCAGAATGGCCTGATTCTGTGCTGAAAATTCTATGTAGTTCTGTTGTTCATTGAAACGCCCTTGTCCCTCCCTCAGCTGTCTTTGCCAGATTCTCCAAGGAAAGATCTTCCCAAATAGTGGGGCAAAATCACACGTGTGCCATCGATTGCAGCTACTGACACTGACCTCACTGGTTGAAAGACTCACCTGCTGCTGCTCCATCTTCCACTATGATCCTCAGTCAGACTGCTTTTTAAAAGTTGTACTTTAATTTCCAAGCAGTCCCAGCATATTAACCCAATTATACATGCACTAAAATTCCACCAATGGATTTGTAAATGAGCTGACCCACAAAACTCTGCTGCATTGAGCTCTGCAGAGCAGCTGTGGGTGCAATTCCAGATTCATTAGTGCGAATCATCACATGAAATTTTGAAACCATTGATTTTTACTATGTTCATTTTCGAGAGTCATGTACTCTTGTGTCAAATATAGAAGTGTACACCTCTACCAGCACCTGGTGCTGCTGCATATACTAAGATCATACATCAGGATCTGGCTTTGCAAAGGGATGCAGTAGTATAGTGGTTAAGTTATTGGGCTATTAATCTAGAAAAATGTGAGTTTAAATCCCATTATGGCTGTTTAAAAATTCAACTTAAAAACATCTGAAAATTAAAAGTTGGTATCAGTTTAGCTGCTGGATTGTTGTGTCGATTGATTCACTAATGTTCTTCAGGGAAGGAAACTTGCTGTCTTTACCCAATCTGGCTTATATGTAATTCCAGTCCCACATCAATGTGACTTGCTCTTACTGTCCTCTGAAGTGGCTTGGCAAGTCATTCAGTTGTATCAAGCAACCACAGATGGGCAATAAATGCTGGTCTTGCCAGCGCTGCCCACAGTTCAAGAATGAATTACAAAAAGCAACTCTACCATCCCCTTTCAAATTGCACTCAGTGTTTTCACAGGTCAGTGAGTTTTACTGCCTTTGGACAATGGTGTCAATCCATTGGTAGAGCCATTGTTTTCTACCACCCGCAATCCCATATCAAAAACTCCCCTAAGATGACTGCTACAATTCAGGAATTCCAGGCAAAAGTTCCAAACATCTAGTTTAAGTGGTTGTAGATTCTAACTTAAAAGATATGGGACAGGGCTGTGCCCTAATTATTCAAAGGCATGCTAAGTTTTTCTGCCATCAAACATAACACTTACTGCACACCATGTTTTGCTCATCAGCTTTCCCCACAAAATAGCAAATATTCTTCTGAATGACTAAACAACAGCTGCTGTGCTCTTCCTTGATGAGGTTTTCCTGCTTGAATAAGCCTGACTCCAAATCCAGGAAAATTCATCCATGACGGATTTGGTCTTCAAGGAGAATAACCTGCCTGTGACTAGTTGGAGGAAAGCTTTGTGTAGTTCAGGATGAACAGAGAACAAACAGGAAATGAAAGCTACAGGTGGAGAGGAAGTATGAAGAATGACATGCTGGGAAGACTATTACACTATGTAAATAAGCAGGAAAATGACTGGTTCCCACATATTTCTACATAGTCACAATCACATTATTTTATCTGTAATATTTGGTCAAGTTATTATATATTGTGTCCAGTGGGAGTTTAGTGTATATCTTCTATATCTAACTGGGAGATGATGGATGTCACAGAATCACAGAATTGTTACAGCACAGATGGAGGCCATTTGACCCATCATGTCTGCACCAGCTCTCCAAATGAGCATTTCACCTAGTGCCATTCCCCCACCTTCTCCCCATAACCCTGCACATTCCTCCTTTTCATATAACTGTCTAATTCCCTTTTGAATGCTTCAATTGAACCTGCCTCCACCACACTCTCGGGTAGTGCATTCCAGACCTTAACCACACGCTGCGTGAAAAAAGTTTTTCCTCATGTCACTTTTGCTTCTTTTACCAATTATTTTAAATCTGTGCCCTTTTGTTCTTGACCCTTTCTGCCAATGGGAACAGTTTCTCTCTATCTACTCTGTCCAGACCCTTCATGATTTTGAATGCCTCTATCAAATCTCCTCTCAGCCTTTTCTTCTCCAAGGAAAACAGTCCTGACTTCTCCAATCTATCTTCATAACTGAAGTTCCTCATCCCTGGAACATTCTAGTGAATCTTTTCTGCACCCTCTAATGCCCTCACATCCTTCCTAAAGCGCACCTGTCTTTGAAAACTATACATTGGGGCAACTTTAACCCTACAGAAACTGGGTGAGACGGCCTGGGTGGACTTACTTGCTGTCTTGGATTTTAACCTGCTAGAACTAAGCAGACAGGAAGGACACCTGCCAGAAACCTTCTTTAAATATGTAGATTGGGCTCCGATGACGCCATGGGGGCCTGACTTCTATTTGAATCATGGGCCTGAGCAGGGAAGCCGCTGTGGCTTTCTTGCCAGGTCAATCTAACAGCCAAAAGCTGTAGAATGAAAGTGAGTCTCAAATTCTGTTTTGTAATCACTCCTGCAAAGCGCCCTGGGACGTTTTACTACCTTAAAGGCACTCTATAAATGCAAGTTGTTGTTGTCTTGTTAACATTTAGTAAACATTCCCTATGAGACCGGGGGCAGGAGGGGGAGGGGGCAGGGTTCGGGGGTCCTCCAGGCCCCAAGGGGAAGATTTAGGCCTCTATTGATCCAGACACTCCTCACCCCAACACCCGGTTCACAAGGCCCTCCCAATTAAACATCTTTGCCACACACTGTCCCCACCCTGCTACCCCGTGGCCCTTCCTTCAGTCCCCAGTGGCAGCTTTTACCACCCTACATTGCCCTCCTGCCCACGGGTCGGGATACAAGACCAGGGGCACCAAATGAAGCTCAGGAATTAAAATTGCTCAATCTCACACTGCCGAGTTCAGGATGTTTGGCCACCCACCTCGTCCCTCACCAGCATGAAACCCGCAAGTTAAAGGTGACAATTATAATCGAATTTGAGAAGAAATCCATGCCATTTTGAATGACATTGCATTGTTTTAAAATCAATACTGATAAAATATTGTTTGAAAAAAACTTTTGACTTAATTACGAGTATCTGTTTTTCTATTAGAATGCAAAAGTTTCTAATATGGTGTCATTTTTCTTCACATGCTTGGGAATATTTTACATATTCAAATATATTTTACAATTAGAAAAAGCAATATATATTATAAAGACTGTTTATAGATGATTACGATCGAATCAGACTCCAGTTGTCTATTGCTGCCCACTGCACACTGGTGAATTGCATTATCAGTCCAACACTTTCAGGGTTAACATCCTCTTTATTTTAGTGCTGATGCACTGGTTATTTATGCATTATGGTGGATTCATTCGATGTGTTAGTATTAATAGACAAAGTGCTAACTTCTGCCAGACTTGTAGAACTGCTCCTGAAAATAAACAGGTATATGGTCATGCGTTGACCCCACATTAAGGATGTTTTTGCTCATTAAAGGCTTTTCTAAGGACCAATCCTGAGGTTTGACTTTTATTAGAAAACTGTTGTGGACACAATTCACGGCAGTGGAAGGAGACGGCAGGTGCATAAACTGGCCTGGAGTAGACAAACACAGCATGTGGGACAGTGTGGAGGTAGAGGAAAATGCAGAGAATAACAAGGAGAGTGTAGACAAACCAGGCTGTTGTGTGTTCCACATGCTCTTATTTGGGTACCCAGAACATGTGTTACCACTGACATCAATGATACAGAAAGAGGTCAGATGCATTTAAACGATGTAACGTTTGGGAAGGATTACTGCAGTTAGCACGATGCTTGGCTACCATTACTGTCCTTATGGGATACTTGGATGCTCCATCACTTTTTCATGCCTTACAGCAGAAAACAGTAACAAACTTATGGATATCTACTTATGCTTTTAAGATATTCCTAATATGGCGAGCACTACCGGAAGTAAAAGCAGGAAATATACTGCAGGCCCACAAACAGAAAATCGAGTTTCTTATTTTGCCTAGAAGCTTTCAGCTAAAACTTCCAGTACTGTGATGAAGGGATGAATTGTGGCACAATCCCAGCAGGGGACTTGCAATTTGGGATGGAAGCCAGAACTACTAGGTTTCTGTCTCTCACTCCTCTTTTAAATTGCCCATCTACAGTACAAAAGAACATAGGAATATCAGAATTGGAGTAGGCCATTTAGCCCCTCAGACCTGTTCTGCTATTCAGTGAGATCATGGCTAACCTGTAACCTAACTCCAGAGACCTGCCTTTGCCCCATATCCTTTAATACATTTGGTTAAGAAAAATCTATCAATCGCAGTTTTAAAGTTAACAATTTGATCCAGCATCAATTGCTGTTTGCAGAAGAAAATTCCAAACCTCTACCACACATAGGGCCCGATTATGTTCTCATCCCGATGGCGGGTTTCATGGCGGGAGGGTTGGAGAATTGGGACAGAACTGCCCGCCATGGAACCTGACACCAGGAATCCCAGTTCTGATTCTCCCAGGGGAGGGATAGGCCGACGACAACCTTCTCAAGCAAAGACAAAATAAGGGCCTCTTCCCGCCACCACTGGGATCTTACTAGCAGCAGGGTGGCCTCTGCCGTGCGGGGAGGATGCCTTGAAAAATGAGGCGCTTTCCCTGCGGGCTTGTGGGGGGGGGTCCCTCCTTTGTGGGAGATTTGTGGCCCACAGAAGACCCCCACCAGGAATACCTGCACCCCCAAGATCCATCCTCTCCCGAGACCAAACGCCCACACCTCCAACCCTCCTCGCTGGGGCCTTCTGGTCTGGCCCCAGCAACCCTGCCTCACCTACCAGTTCTCCGGAGTTCCAGAATTGAGCCTGGGTCCGAGGCCTCTGCAGTATCGGCAGTGGCCACCACTCCCAGTGGTGCTGCCGATACTGCTAAGCTGCCGGCCCTCTGATTGGTTGGCAGCTTTTGGGGGCGGGGTCCCATTCCTATTAAATCTTTAAAGGGACAGGGATCCCTCCTCCTCAAACTTTGACAGCAAAAGACCGGAGAGTCACTCTGGGGTGGGGGGGGGGCTGAAAAAATGCGGAGGCGAGGTTCACCCCGCCTTTTTGGCCCAGCGCTGGAAGCCACGCCTCCTGCACAAAATCCAGCCCTTTGTGAGTAGAAGTGTTTCCTAACTTCACTACTAAATGTCTGGCTCCAATTCTTAGATGATGCCCCTGAATCCTAGATTTGCCAATCAGTGAAAATACTATCCATCTTACCATTCCCTTTCATATCTTGAAAACTTTGGTCAAATCTCCCCTTAGCCTATTAAATTCCAGAGAATACAACCCTGGTTTGTGTAATCTCTCCTCATAACCCTTGGAGTTCAAGTATCATTCTACTAAATCTATGCTACACTCCCTCCAAAACGAACAAATCGTTCCTCAAATGTGGTGTCCAGAACTGAACACAGTACTGCAGGTGTGGTCTAACCAGGGCTTTGTATACCTGAAACATGACTTCTACTCCCTTGTATTAAATTCCTTGAGATATAGAAGTCAGCATTCCATTAGCCTTTTTGGTTATTTTCTGTACCTGTTCATGACATTTTAATGATCTATGTAGCTGGACCACCCAAGTCTCTTTGGACTGCCACTGTTTCTAGCTTTTCCCCATTTAGAAAGTACCCTGCTCTATCATTTTACATCCAAAGTGGATGACCTCATATTTGCCAACATTGAAATCCATTTGCCACAGTTTTGCTTGTTTTCTTATCTATTCATATCTCTTTGCAATTTTATGCTTCTATCTACATTGCTGACACTGCTTATAATGCCTCGTATCTTTGTGCCATCGGCAAATTTGTATATGTAGGGCAGGAATACTCTCCACTTGCCTGGATGGGTACAGCTCCAACAACTCTCAAGAAGCTCGACACCATCCAGGACAACATTAACTCCCATCACCACCGACGCACAGTGGCAGCAGCGTGTACCATCTACAATATGCACTGCAGCAACGCACCAAAGCTCCTTTGACAGCACCGTCCACACCTGCAACCTTTACCACCTAGAAGGACAAGGGCAGCAGATGCACGGGGACACCACCACCTGCAGGTTCCCCTCCAAGTCACACACCATCCTGACTTGGAACTATATCACCGTTCTTTCACTGTCACTGGGTAAATATCCTGGAACTCCTTTCCTAACAGCAATGTGGGTGTACCTACCCCATACGGACTGCAGCAGTTCAAGAAGGCAGCTCAACATCACCTTCCCGAGGACAATTATGGATGGTCGATAAATGCTGGCCTAGCTAGCGATGCCCACATCCCGTGAAAAAATAAAACAAAAATTTAATTTGGTGTTCTGGATCCCGACATTGAAACTATTTCCGGGTCCTGATCCTGCACTGGGGGGGACGCAGTCACAGCCCACAATTTTCCCTAAGGTCGGCAGGTTGGAGGGCAGGTTTGGCGGCCAAATATCAGTTGGCACAGAACAGAAGCAGGACTCTTAAAGTTCAGACCTGATTTAAAGGCATAACGGCAGCCAATATAGCAGCAACCATCTTGCATAGCTATGGAAGACTGAACTCATAGGAACTAGGAGCAGGAGTAGGCCATTCAGCCCCTCGGACCTGCTCCACCATTCAACTAGATCATGGCTGATCTTCTCCCTCAGTGCCATTTTCCTGCACTATCCCCATATCCCTTGATATCTTTAATATCTAGAAATCTATCAATATCTGCCTTGAACATAATCAATAACTCACTTTCCTCCTTTGAGACACTCCTTAAAACATACCTCTTTGACCAAACTTCTGGTCATCTGACTTAAAACCTCCTTATATGGCTGAGAGTCATATTATGCCTCTGTGAAGAGCCTTGGGACATTTTACTATGTTAAAGGTGCTATAAAAATACAAGTTGTTGTTGTTGAGATTACATAGATCGATTACCATCTAAAAGACAGCCAAAAGATCTACCAAGAAGAAACACAAACAGAAAATGCTGGAAATACTCAACAGGTCAGGCAGCATCTGTGGAGAAAAAAGCAGAGTTAACATTTCAGGTCGATGACCTTTCATCAGAACTGACAAAATGTTTTTTTATTCTTTCATGGGATGTGGGTGTCACTGGCAGGCCAGCTTTTGTTGCCCATCCCTAACTGCCCTTGACAACTGAGTGGCTTACTAGGCCATTTCAGAGGGCAGTTAAGAGTCAACCACATTGCTGTGGGTCTGGAGTCACATGTAGGCCAGACCAGGTAAGGACAACTTATTTCCTTCCTTAAAGGACATTAGTGAACAAGTAGGGTCTTTACAGCAATCCATGATAGTTTCATGGTAATATTACTGAGTCTAGCTTTCAATTCCAGATCTTTATTAATTAATTGAATTTTAATAGGTAATGTCATAGGTTTTGAGCAAGTGAAAGGGAGGAGGGGGAAGAAGAACAAAGGGGAAGGTCTGTGATAATAGGGTAGAGGGAAGGAGACATTAAATAACAAAAGGTTTCATGGTACAAAGACAAGTAAAGAAACAAAAGAAACAAAAGGTGTCTGGATGAGGTGTAGATGGCTGTATAGCAGCCATCTGAACACAAACTAAAGGGATTAAGAAAGAAACAAGGGTTGTGGCGGAGGCGAGGTGGGGAGAACCAGCAAACAAAAATGAGAAAAGCAAAAAAAATAGGGCCAGAGGTTCTGATCTAAAATTATTGAACTCAATGTTGAGTCCAGAAGGCTGCAAAGTGCCCAGTCGAAAGATCAGGTGCTGTTCCTTGAGCTGTGTTGAGCTTCATTTGAACACTGCAGCAGGCCAAGGACAGAAAGTCAGAGTGGGAGTAAGGTGGAGAATTTAAATGACAAGCGACAGGAAGCTCAGGGTTGTGCTTGCAGACTGAACGGAGGTGTTCCGCAAAGTGGTCACGCAATCCGCATTTGGCCTTCTCAATATAGAGGAGACCACATCGTGAGCAGCGAATACAGTATACTTAATTGAAAGAAGGGCAAGTAAAGCACTGCTTCACCTGGATGGTGAGAAGGGATCAGGTAAAAGTGCAGGTGTTGCATCTCGTGCACTTGCATGGAAAGGTGCCGTAGGAAAGAGGAGAGGTGTTGGGGGGTGATTGAGAAACTAGGAGAATGGAATCGAGTCCTTGCAGGAAGTGGGGCGTGAGGAAGTGTAGTCCAGGTAGCTGTGGGAGTCTGTAGGCTTATAGTAAATATTGGTTGAAGAGTTTTTTTTAAAAACATAATGTTCTCCTCCCCTCTTAGCCCCAGTGCCCTCTTTCAGAGTTGCAGGCTTTCACTGCATCTTCCATCTCTTTAGCCGCGTCAGTGTCTCTGCTGATCCTGTCCACACGACTTGGATGGTATCACTAGTATGGCACATCAGCGAGCAGAAATTCCTGCCTGTGACATTTCAGCCCCCTGGAAGGGATTTGCAGAAGTTCCCACTTTTTGAAAGAATCAACAAAGTACTCTATCTTCAGTCGTCTTATTCCATAAGTTACATTCCTCTCTTAATATCTACCTGATGTTGAGGGACCTTTATATCATTACATTGCTTACTGTTTTGATTTAGAAATCGTCTGTTCAATAAATTGGTGCATAGGTATCATTTATCTGGTGATAAATCCATAGAAAAAGGACAGCAGGTCGCACTCCCAAAAATAATTATTTTAGTGTAACTATTACAAATTCAGGCCTGCTGCAGGTACCTTCTCGGGTACAATGGATTCGGTTGCTCCTGTAAGTGGTCCAATGAAGATTCCACTGCTGTCAGATCTTACACATCAAATTGCAAAGGATTATGGTGTGTATTTGGAGGACCAAGGGCACACACTTAGAGGCCTTTTTATCATGCATGATAATATCTGCATGATCTTAGGGTGCAACAATAGTATCCCCTTGTGACTTGAACCAAATATTCTTTCACATATATACATCCTCAACCTCTCTGCAGGCAGGCCAAGCAAAAATATGGTGAGAAGAGGCTAAATATATCTTGCTTTGTATATATCTTATCTATATATCTTACTTTATTTCACAGCAAGATGAATATACAGAACAGTTGTTATGAACGGACTCATTTAATTCATTCCATAAAACTGATCCCTAAGTAGTTATACAAAATAAAACACACGTCACACTTTACCACATCAATGGGACGTCTTACTTTGCCAAAACAAGTTGGCTTCTAATTTGCCTCGAGTATTTATAACCTCGTTGCACTAGTAAAAGCCCTTGCAGGATCTTCTTCAATATCCTTGACTTCGCTTGCAGCCTTCCAGTCTCAAAAAAAATCCTGTATCTCTTCTCCATCTGTTCACAGACAGACAGACTTTCAAAAAACAATGGGTTTGAGGTGTTTTTATGAGAATAACTTTACTTTAAAGAAACTTTACATTAAAACTAACTCTTTTTCCAAATTCTTTCTTTAGAAAATGGTCAAGAAATTTTTGAAACATGACAACAATCCTTATTTTGAATAAAAAGCAGGATGGTTGCTATTATAGCCACAAATGCAAGATGTACTGGGTACATAATTTTTCATACTTTTATATGAACTGGTCAAAAGAAAGAAAAAGACTTGGCATTTATAAAGCACTTCATCCTATCAAACAGGAATCTCCAAAGCACCTCACATACAATAAATTACTTCTGAAGTGTATTTACTGTTGTGATGTAGACAAACCTAACCATTTTACACACAGCAGAATCTCACAAAGAGATGAATAACCAGATAATATGAGCTGAATTTTCGCCACGGAGGCGGGAAACAGGAGTTTGGGTCAGAAAGCCGCCTCCAGTGGGAAACTGATTAAAGTTCATATTTTTACGGGAGTGAGCCTTAATTGGTATGGAGACGGGTTTCCTGTACAATTATAGCCAGTGGGAGTGGGACTGGAGGTGGGTCAGATGAAGTGTGGGTCTGATTTAGACTCCTACGGCAGCCATCACTGAGGCTGCTGGTTATCCTGAGGGAGAGATCTGCGGTTTGTGCCAAAGCTTTCCACTGTACGAGAGGGAAGTAAGATGTCACAAGGGAGCTGGAGGCCTGGCACTTGGGGCAGGGCAGCCCCTCGTTTCATTGATGCCGACCTGGATCTAATGCGGGAGGCTATGAGGGCGAGGAGGGAGGTCCTCTTCCTGAAGAGTGGCAGCAGGAGGCCACCTCATTGTGCAGTAGGGGCATCTCTCTGTTCAGGGTCATCTCTCTCCACCCCCAATTCCTCCTTCTCTCTTACCTCCTGCTCCTGATCCTTCCCCAATGAGCTGTCCCCTTCCAGGGTCTCACTGTCCTCAAGGTCCACATCTCTCTGGAGGGCCATGTTATGGAGAGTGCAGCAGACCATCACAATGACCAAAACCCTTGCAAGAGGGTATTGGAGGACACCACCCAACTGGTCCAGGCATCGGAACTACATCTTCAGAAGCCCAATGGTTTGCTCCATGTTTGTCCTGCTGAGGAGGTGACATTTGTTGCATCGACTCTGTGCCTCTGTCTGGGGCTCCCATAGAGGAGTCTGTAGCTATCTCTTCAAGGGATTTCCCTTGTCCCGAGGAACCATCCACGCACTTTAGGGGTTGGAGCGAAGGTCTGAGGCAGCCTGGACTGGCGGAGGATGGAGGAGTCGTGGCAGCTGCTGGGAAAGTGAGCACACACATGAAGGAAGCTCTTGGTGTGATTGAAAACCAGTTGGACATTGAGGGAGTTGTAACCCTGCTGATAGACCTGAGTGACTGGTTGCCACTTGCCTCGATGGCCACTTGGGTGCAATTGATGATGCCCTGCACCTGAAGGCGAAACCCAATGCCCTCTGCGCTGCAAGGCAGTGATTGTCATGAAATTAATGCGCTGTCCAGCTCTGGCAAAGAGGGCATCAGTGACCTGCAGTAGTGTGCAGCTATTTTTGAGATGCCACTAAGGTCCATGGCTGATCATTGGAAGGAGCCAGTAGTGTGTAAATTTAAGGCCACGGCGACTTTGATGGCAACCAATACTGTGAAGTGCAAGGTCTTCAGCGACAGATGTCTGTGACCATCTGCCTGGAGAGTCGCAGTCTTCTGCGACATTGGGTCTCAGTCATCTCCAGGTAGCGCCATCTTTGGTGGTTGATCCTGTGCTGAGGGTATGGCCTCTGTGACCTTCCTGCTCCTCTTTCCTCTCCTGTGCCTTCCTGCTGCTTGGGGTCCCATCTTTCCTGCACAGGAACATAGCATAGGAAATAGGAGCAGGAGTAGGCCATTCAGCCCTTCGAGCCTACTCCACCATTCAACTAGATAATGGCTGATCTTCTACCTCAATGCCGTTTTCCCATACTATCCCCATATCCCTTGATGCCTTTAATATCTAGAAATATATCGATCTCTGTCTTGAACATGCTCAATGTCTGAGCCTCCACAGCCCTCTGGGGTAGAGAATTCCACAGATTCACCACCCTCCGAGTGAAGAAATTCCTCCTTACCTCAGTCCTAATTGGCCTACCCCTTATCCTGAGACTGTGTCCCCTGGTTCTAGACTCCCCAGCCAAGGGGAGTATTGTATTTTGTATGTTTAAATGAGATCACCTCTCATTCTTCTAAACTTGTTACAACCAAGGCGGGAGTAATGCACTGTTAATTCAGTCCCACTACTCCACAGGTCACAGCATATTAGTAAAGTTTCCCACCTACTGGAAAAATAGCCAAATTAATCACCTTATTTATAACAAGAATAGAGCACGCCAAACCAGGTTTCTTTAAACAGCAACAAAATTAACTATTTATTAATAAACCAAGTTTTAAATGATAATGAGATGAATATATATGTATGAAAAGATTTTATAGCTCCTTAATCTTCCTAACCCACATGCACACACATACATTCAATTACCAATGGTTAACCGGGGAAAAAAGAAATATTATCTTTACAATAGTTTCTGAGGAATAATAAGATAACTGGGTTGCATCTTTTGGTAGTATTTTCCTGGATCGGTGAGGTGTCCCAGAGTCGAATAATCAGATGCCACTCGATGTTTCTCCAGGTGAAATTAATGAACAGTCTATGGTGGGTAGGCATTCAAGGTACTTCATTTGCAGCAGGCATCACATAGATCTTTCAGCAATAGGTTATAGCAAATTTAAATTTTAAAGTAGCAGTTTAACAGTAAAAACTTTCTTGAGAGTTCAGGAACTTCCAAAAAATCGAAAGTCAACAGGGCTTACTCTCAGCAAAGGAGCCTTCTCCACAGAGCACAGCAACTGTAGAACTCATTCTTGAGGCAGGGATTGACTGGAGGCAACAGAAACCTGCCACACCTGAAACACAGGCTTCCTTTCTCCAAAGCAATGTTTCTCCACAGAGTGTAGCAATTCCTCTTTTCTCTGGGTCTTTTCCTCTCTCTTCAGGCATAGACAGTAACAGGGTTTTAGCTCCCATACATTATATTTTGCAACTCCTTCGAAGTTATTTTAGTTCATGAAGAAATTCGAATTTTACTTGATACAGGAATTTTTTTTGAAGAGAGAGAGTTTTCTCTGGGCTGTATTCCTGGCCAGTCACCAGCAGTAACTCTTATTGCTGCTCACAGCTCCCCTGGTCACTTTTACACTGCCCAAAATGAAATTGAAAGCCCCCAACAATCCAAATCACAAGGCTGCCGTAAATCTTTCTGGTTGCTTGGAAACCGGTCTTACAGTCTGCAATTCAAACACCAAATGTCAACATTCAGTCACTGTTCACAGAAAATAGCAACAGGTCTTAAAGGCACACAGACCTCTTAGCCTTTTTAAGAACAAAAACTCTTATGACAAACTCGAGAGAACACAGGCCCAGCCTCCTCAATCTCTCCTCATAGGACAATCCTACCATCCCAGGAATTAGTCTGGTGAACCTTCATTGCACTTCCTCTGTGGCAAGTATATCCTTCCTTAGGTAAGGAGACCTAAACTACACAATACTCCAAGTGTGTTCTCACCAAGACTCTACAATTGCAGCAAGACATCTTTACTCTTGTACTCAAATCCTCTTGTGATGAAGGCCAACGTACCATTTGCTTTCTGAATTGCTTGCTGCACCTGCGTGTTAGCTTTCAGTGACTCATGAACAAGGACAACCAGATATCTTTGGACATCAACACTTCCCAATCTCTCACCATTTAAGAAATACTCTGCATTTCTGTTTTTCCTACCAAGGTGGATAACTTCACATTTTTCCACATTATATTCCATCTGCCATGTTCTTGCACACTCACTTAGCCTGCCTAAATCCTCTTGAAACCTCTTTACATCCTCCTCACAACTCACATTCCCACCTAGTTTTTTGTTATGTGCAAACATGGAAATATTACATGTGGTCCCCACATCCAAATCATTGATATTGATTGTGAATAGCTGGGGCCCAACCACTGATCCTTGTGGTATCCCACTAGTCACAGCCTGCCAACCTGAGAATGACCCGTTTATTCCTACTTATTGTTTTCTGTCTGTTAACCAAATTTCAATCCACGTCAGTATATTACCCCCAATCCCATGTGCTCTAATTTTGTTTCCTAACCTCTTGTGTGGGACCTCATAAAAAGCCTTCTGAAAATCCAAATACATCACATCCACTGGTTCCACCTTATTTATTCTGCTAGTTACATCCTCAAAAAATCTCCAACCGGTTTGTTAAATATGATTTTCCTTTCATAAATCCATGTTGACTCTGCCCAATCCTGTCATTATTTCCTATGTGTCCAGTTATCACATCCTTTAGAATAGATTCTAGCATTTTCCCTCCTACTGATGCCAGGCTAACAGGTCTGTAGGTCCCCATTTTCTCTCTCCCTCCTTTCTTAAATAGTGGGTGTTGTTCCTCATGCTACTGGGCCCGAAATCTGACAATCATGCCCCCATTGTCAGCTGGAGACTTTTTTCTGGGCAGGTGGCTGCCCAACTGTCCTAGGCATCCTTGCCCCCTGCTCCTTTGCCCCCCCAATGTCAAGGGGGCCCAACCCCCTTCAAAGCCTGTCCCGCCCTAGCCCTATGTTGCTCATTGTTGCCGGCGCCAGGATCAGTGCCTTGAAATCGATATGCTGCCCGGTGCCAGTAGTTTCAGGGCTCCCCGCCTCCCCATCCATCTTCGGGGGGCCCTGAAAATTCAGACTGATGTCTTTGTTAATTTTGATTTTGGGAGGAATCTGGGACAAGTCCCTGAGAGAGCACTCTGGTTTTACTAAACAGTGTCATGGGACCCCCATCCACCAAAAGAAAATCTCAGTTTAACATCCCATCCTGTGACAGTGTAGCACTCCCTCAGTACTGCACTGGAGTTTCAGCCTCGGTTATATAAGAACTAGGAGCAGGAGTAGGCAATTCAGCCCCTCGAGCCTGCTCCGCCATTCAATACGATCATGGTTGATCTCATCTCGGCCTCAACTCCACTTTCCTGCCCGTTCTCCATAACCCTTCAACCCATTATTAATTAAAAATCTGTCTATCTCCTCCTTAAATTTACTCAATGTCCCAGCATCCACCGCACTCTGGGGTAGTGAATTCCACAGACTCACAACCCTTTGAGAGAAGTAATTTCTCCTCATCTGTGTTTTAAATCTGCTACCCCTTATCCTAAAACTATGACCTCTTGTTCTAGATTGCTCCACAAGAGGAAATATCCTCTTAATCATCTTATATATCTCAATTAGATCTCCTCTCATTCTTCTAAACTCTAGAGAGTAAAGGCCTAAACTGCTCAATCTCTCTTCATAAGACAAACCCCTCATCTCTGGAATCAATCTAGTGAACCTCCTCTGAACTGCCTCCAATGCAACTACATCCCTCCTCAAGTAAGTGGGCCAATCATGGAGTGAGGCTTAAACATACAACCCTCTAACTCAAGGGGAAGAGCGCTTCCAAATAAACTGGGCTGACACTGACACGAAAGCATTAAAAGCATGCTCACTGCTCAAGAGAATTAGCCAGTTTTTGCAGCTTGAGCTCATTAAGTGCATGGTTAGCAGTTTAACAAGTGGCTCAGTGGCAGTACTGCAGATGTGTTCTGACTGACTTCAGAGTTGTGCATCAGTTGTAACCAATCCAATCTTGCAGAGGGCACATAAATAAAGTTGTGGAGATCTACTCGTTTGTTAAAAAAAAATAGTGAAAATAGGTTCTCATTTAACACACTCTCATTGTGCTAACAAAATAAATGCCCTCACTGTGGTTTTCCTCTTTGAAGAAAATGGTAGGAGATTTGCATCAGGTGCACATCATTACAAACAGTTCATCAAATGGTAGCAGTGGCTTTCCTATTTCACAGCTGAGTTCAAATCCAGTAACAAGCACTGGGAGTTCAAACCCTAAACTACAATCACAGTAAATAACTCTGCACTGGTTACACCTGAACATTCTCTGCGTAAATCACTAAAATGCAAATTTGCAGCTGTATTCTACACAGAGTTGGAGCAAGGAAGGATTTGGAAGCCATTTACTAGATTATTGATGAGTTAGTCATTCAGAAAACTATATTGAGGGTGTCGACTGTTCATCTTTATTATAATGTTTTATTTTCAGTTATGTGCAAAAACACACAGAGCAGCAGATGTCTGTGATTGTATTAAATGACTGCAATACCCTCGAGGAGTTTAGGTAACTCTATAAATGGTAAGTGTGAAGCTTATGCAGTTTACAGAGTTACCTAAACACTAAGATTATGTTACAGCCTATAAAACTCTGTTAATCGTTTTTTATTTTACATAGTATGTAGGCACTTTCAAGAAAAAAATCAATTTGAGATTTCATGTTTCTAATATGATATTTGAGTTAAACTTCTGTTAACAACAGCACTTATATTATTGTTAGCCATTAGAATTACTCAGCTTTACCACTGATTTACCTGCTGTAATATGAGCAGAATTGTGTCATAAGGTAATGGCTGCTTTGGTGGAATTAATGGGGCATGTAGCCGAACTTACACCCAACTATTATGGCACATCCATTTCTTCCAGATCTTCCTCAGGAATTTGGGCCCTGCCTACAGTCCAACAACAGCATGTGGCAGGCAAGAAAGAGCGGCCAAATGCAGTCCCAAATATGGGAGGAAGAACTGGGGGAGTGGAGAGAAATTAAGGTCAGGAAGGAGAGGCAGCAGTAGAGGTTGGATTTTCCACCCAATTTTGCCCTGTTTCCACATTTCAGATGGGACGGCAGAGGAAAATCCAGCCTCAGAAATCCCAAAACTGCATAGTCTGGCTAGAACCATGGAGGTGTTTGCAAGCTGAAATGGAGCATGTGACAATCCCAGGGCCATCTGGAATGGAGCTCCTGGTAGGGCCAGAGGTGAGGTGAGAGTAACTGTCCTTGCCATCAAAGCAGCATTTGACCAAGTGTGGCACCAAGGAGAAAATTATGTAATATGCAGCAAGTAAGCAAATAACAATGTCCTTGGAGATCCTAGTGGAACCATACTGCAATGCTCCCTGATTTGTTGAGGCGTCTGAAATACTGCTTCACAATCCCAATGCAATGCATTATAATAATCTTCATGCTTCTATTTCTGTGGCAACACCTGAAGAGGGAAGCCTTGGTCTCCAAGGAGCCATCCTACATTGGTTTTGCACAGACATATGCCTTACAATGAAAGAATCATCACTGTTGCCTGGGAAGCAAGCATTGACCTACATGATCTGATACTGATCAGCTACACTTGAGAGGAATGAAAATTCCTTTTTTGATTTGTGTAGGCAAAGGAAATGTGTCAAGGATACAGATGTCATACCCACACATACCCTCAATAACCTTTGTCACTTGGGGCAATCCAGTAACGGTAGCCCTGTCATGCTGATGTTCCTGTCTCTGGGGGAAAATAAATGAACAAGGTCTTGCTCAACAATGTACCAGTATGTATATATGTACCAGAGTATGACAAATAAGCTTATACTTCAAATGATCTCCAGGGTGCTCAGGAAGGAACTAGAAGTATATAAGTTCAACGTCGTGGAGAAATTGACTGCTATTAGCTGTGCCCACCTTGTGTTGTTCTATTTGCAATGTTTGATGCAGTTGTGTAATTGAATGAACTTGAATTTATGAAGCCAATTCTCCATTGATGTTGTCATGTTTTCAGGTATCTATAGTAGAGCCGGGGATGGGGGTGGCCAGTGCACTTCTGCACAATTTGATCTCCCTGGCAATCCTTCTGCGGCCTTCTGGTTTCAACGGGTGCACATTGTAGGTTTTGGCATTTTCCATATTGACCAAATTGGCTCTCATTTGCATAGCATTCAAAGGTGTGTTGAGGCTGCTGCACATTCTCTGTGAGAGCAAGGATTGCCAGAAGACAGCCAGGTCCGCTATTTTAAATAAAAGCAAAATACTTCAGATGCTGGAAATCTGAAACACAAACAAGAAATGCTGGAAATACTCAGCAGGTCTGGCAGCATCTGTGGAAAAAGAAGCAGAGTTAATGTTTCAGGTCAGTGACCCTTCATCAAAACTGTTCCGCTATTTTAAATGGTGCATTATAGGAGCATAGATCCTGCAACTTCACTCCAGATGTAATCTAACATTCACATCACATTGATGGATTTGTTTCTACCAGCAGGAGATCTTCCCCTTTACCAGTAGAATATTTGTTTTATTCAGAAGCATGTGAGTGAAAGGGAGTTTTACTAGAAAATGAAAGAAGTCATTTCCCACATGGCACACTGCTTTATTGAGTTGGAGACTCCTGTACATATTAAAATGTAATTAGAAATTATTCACATGTAATCGCACTGTTTTCAATGGAGTTATAACAGTACAAAATTAGAAATGTTGTCTAATAAAATAGAATTGGCTTGTAGTCTTCACCCCTTGTCGTGATATTCACATTTATGGTTCCAACCCAGATTAACAAATTCAACATGGCTAGGCAGTGGCGTAGTGGTATTATCACTGGACTTGTAACCCAGAGACCTAGGGTATTTCTCTGGGGACATAGGTTCAAATCCCACCACAGCAGAAGGTGGAATTTGAATTTAATTAATAAATCTGGAATTAAAAGCTAGTCTAATGATGGCCATGAAATGTCGATTGTTGTAAAAACCCATCTGGTTCACTAGGGAAGGAAATCTGCTGTCCTTACCTGGTCTGGCCTACATGTGACTCCAGACCCACAGCAATGTGGTTAACTCTTACATGCCCTCTGAAATGGCCCAGTAAGCCACTCAGTTGTACCTAACTGCTACGAAGTCAATAAAAAGGAATGAAACCAGACGGACCACCCGGCATCGACCGAGGCACCGGAAACGACAATGGCAAAGTCGACCCTGCAAAGTCCTCCTTACCAACATCTGGGGGCTTGTGCCAAAGTTGGGAGAGCTGTCCCACAGACTAGTCAAGCAACAGCCTGACATAGTCATACTCACGGAATCATACCTTACAGACAATGTCCCAGACACTGCCATCACCATCCCTGGGTATATCTTGTCCCACCGGCAGGACAGACCCACCAGAGGTGGTGGCACAATGGTATACAGTAGGGAGGGAGTTGCCCTGGGATTCCTCAACATCGACTCCGGATCCCATGAAGTCTCATAGCATCAGGTCAAACATGGACAAGGTAACCTCCTACTGATTACCACCTACCACCCTCCCTCAGCTGATGACTCCGTACTCCTCCATGTTGAACACTACTTGGAGGAAGCACTGAGGGTGGCAAGGGCACAAAATGTACTCTGGGTGGGGGACTTCAATGTCCATCACCAACAGTGGCTCGGTAGCACCACTACTGATCGAGCTGGCCGAGTCCTAAAGGACATAGCTGCTAGACTGGGTCTGCAGCAGGTGGTGGGGGAACCAACACGAGGGAAAAACACACTTGACCTCGTCCTCACCAATCTGCCTGCTGCAGATGCTTCTGTCCATGACTGTATTGGTAGGAGTGACCACCGCACAGTCCTTGTGGAGACGATGTCCAGCCTTCACATTGAGGATACCGTCCATCGTGTTGTGTGACAATATCACCGTGCTAAATGGGATAGATTTCGAACAGATCTAGCAATGCAAAACTGGGCATCCATGAGGCGCTCTGGGCCATCAGCAGCAACAGAATTGTACTCATCCACAATCTGTAACCTCATGGCCCGGCATATTCCCTACTCTACCGTTACCATCAAACCAGGAGACCAATCCTGGTTCAATGAAGAGTGCAGGGGGGCATGTCAGGAGCGGCACCAGGCATACCTCAAAATGAGGTGTCAACCTGGTGAAGCTACAACACAGGACTATCTGCGTGTCAAACTGCGTAAGCAGCATGCGATATAGACAGAGCTAAGCGATCCCATAACCAACGGATCAGATCTAAGCTCTGCAGTCCTGCCACATCCAGCCGTGAATGGTGGTGGACAATTAAACAACTAACTGGAGGAGGTGGCTCCACAAATATCCCCATCTTGAATGATGAGGAAGCCCAGCACATCAGTGCGAAAGATAAGGCTGAAGCGTTTGCAACAATCTTCAGCCAGAAGTGCCGAGTTGATGATCCATCTCGGCCTCCTCCTGAAGTCCCCAGCATCACAGATGCTAGACTTCAGCCAATTCGATTCACTCCGTGTGATATCAAGAAACGACTGAAGGCACTAGATACTGCAAAGGCTATGGGCCCTGACAATATTCCGGCAATAGTACTGAAGACCTGTGCTCCAGAACTTGCCGCTCCCCTAGCCAAGCTGTTCCAGTACAGCTACAACACTGGCATCTACCCTGCAATGTGGAAAATTACCCAGGTATGTCCTGTACACAAAAAGCAGGAGAAGTCCAACCCGGCCAATTACCGCTCCATCAGCCTACTCTCAATCATCAGTAAAGTGATGGAAGGTGTCATCAACAGTGCCATCTAGTGGCACTTGCTTAGCAATAACCTGCTCAGTGACGCTCAGTTTGGGTTCCGCCAAGGCCACTCAGCTCCTGACCTCATTGCCGCCTTGGTTCAAACATGGACAAAAGAGCTGAACTCAAGAGGTGAGGTGAGAGTGACTGCCCTTGACATCAAGGCAGCATTTGACCGAGTATGGCATCAAGGAGCCCTAGCAAAACTGGAGTCAATGGGAATCAGGGGGAAAACCCTCCGTTGGCTGGAGTCATACCTAGCGCAAAGGAAGATGGTTGTGGTTGTTGGAGGTCAATCATCTGAGCTCTAGGACATCACTGCAGAAGTTCCTCAGGGTAGTGTCCTAGGCCCAACCATCTTCAGCAGCTTCATCAATGACCTTCCTTCAATCATAAGGTCATAAGTGGGGATGTTCGTGGATGATTGCACAATGTTCAGCACCATTCGTGACTCCTCAGATACTGAAGCAGTCCGTGTAGAAATGCAGCAAGACTTGGACAATATCCAGGCTTGGGCTGATAGGTGGCAAGCAACATTCACGTCACACAAGTGCCAGGCAATGACCATCTCCAACAAGAGAGAATCTAACCATCTCCCCTTGACATTCAATGGCATTACCATCACTGAATCCCCCACTATCAACATCCTAGGGGCTACCATTGACTGGAAACTGAACTGGAGTAGCCATATAAATACCGTGGCTGCAAGAGCAGGTCAGAGGCTAGGAATCCTGAGACGCGTAACTCACCTCCTGACTCCCCAAAGCCTGTCCACCATCTACAAGGCACAAGTCAGGAGTGTGATGGAATACTCTCCCCTTAGCTGGATGGGTGCAGCTCCAACAAGAATCAAGCAGCTCGACATCATCCAGGACAAAGCAGCCCGCTTGATTGGCACCCCATCTACAAATATTCACTCCCTCCACCACCGACGCACAGTGGCAGCAGTGTGTACCATCTACAAGATGCACTGCAGCAATGCACCAAGGCTCCTTAGACAGCACCTTCCAAACCCGCGACCTCTACCAACAAGAAGGACGAGGGCAGCAGATACATGGGAACACCACCACCTGCAAGTTCCCCTCCAAGTCACACACCATCCTGACTTGGAACTATATCGCTGTTCCTTCACAGTCGCTGGGTCAAAATCCTGGCACTCCCTTCCTAACAGCACTGTGGGTGTACCTACCCCAAATGGACTGCAGCAGTTCAAGAAGGCAACTCACCACCACCTTCTCAAGGGCAATTAGGGATGGGCAATAAATGCTGGCCTGGCCAGTGCCGCCCACATCCCATGAATGAATTTTTAAAAACTTGATTACGTATAAATTTTCTTTTGGTTGTACCGCTCGGTACCGGTTGGCCATGCTCGGCTTCTGGAGTGATCTGTATTGTTGCTCAGTGGTTTCCCTGTACTTTTAGCAGCTTATTACTCAGCTACTTTCTCTTTCATCTAATCTAGTCCAATTTATTTAGCCCCAAAACCAGCATATAAAGCTCAACATTGTTCCATGCTTTCCGGCATTTTGAACACCTGGGTCATGCTCAAGAGTGTCATTCTGGGATTAAATGTGCGGTACTAAACGGGAGGAGCAGGAAAACAATTGATTAATTCGCTGTTTAAAGTGCCCAATGCCACTGAACAATGTAATGCACATAGAAATCAGCTGGTTATAATGATCATTTGAGCTGTTGACCAAATTGATCTCTGTATTCCATTGTACTGATAATTACTAAGCTGTCGCCTTGTGATTACATTGTTACTGATGGAACCAAAGTAAAGTGTTACTATATTTTATCAATAGTCACATATTTGTGTGTTGACACTGCAGTACTATCAGTGCCTAGATTATCTAACCACAAGAGCACAGCTGTACTAGTTTCTGCAATTGCTACAGTGTATATAAGTGTTGCAAAAGCCTGCAACAGAAAGACTGTCTGATTTCTTAGAAAAGCTAAAATAAAGTACCAGGTTTAATATCTTATTCTAGGTGGCCGGAATTATCTTTTTTTCATTTGTAAATTCAGGATTCTCTCAAGATTGCAATTTGGGTTCAGCTGATCAACTCAGTGCATGTTATGACTTTCAGAAAAGATTCTGCACACAGAGCGTTCCAAATCTCAACTGGAACTCCAAGCTGCAGACAACTTAAACAGGCCTTTTACCAAATGGTTACTGTGTTATTGGAGGGGCTGGGAATAAGGCTCTTTGCCTTCACAATCAGACATGGCTGTCTGTTTGGCTTAATATGAGAAGGAAAACATGCAGCAAGTAGGAGCAATCTGTTTGTCTGTCTATTTATAGAATTCCTACTCTGCGCCATTGACGGCCATGACTTCAGCTGTCTAGGTCATAAGCTCTCGAACTCCCTCCATAAACCTTGACATCACTTTCCTCCTTCAAGATGCTCCTTAAAGCCTTTCCTAATGCCTTCTCCTTTAGTTCAATGTTACTCTTTGTATGATTACTCTCCTATGAAGCGCATTGGGATATTTTACTATGTTAAAGATTCTGTATAAATGCAAGTTGTTGTTTTATATATATAAATATAATTGCATATTACTGTTTCCTATCAGTCTTATGTTTAGTGCCTGTACCTCGTTCATTTAATACTTTTCCCATTACCAATTTCTTCCATGTTATTTCTATCATACTTGTCCATGATGCTTTACTGTCATATTTAAGCTTGCTGTTTGTAATCTATCTCTTGCACTTAGCTTTAGTCATTCTTCCCGCGTGATTTACTCTGCCTGTACACATCCAGGCTGCTGATTTATGTTTTTGAACATCAGCCTCTCACCCGACATGATCTGCTGCTGCCTTTCCCCACTACCCAGCTGGTCTCTTGCCACATCCTGCCTAATAAGTTAATTAAAACACTGCCTGAGAATCAACATTCGCCACCGCTGCTGAGTCCCTCACCCTTGATGCCACCAAGACCCCAGACCTCCCTTGGTCTCTATCCCCTTCGGGCATTCTCCAAATTCTCAGCCACTCTTTCTCACTTTGCCAATTTTTAATGTTCTTTCAACCTTCCAAGGCCCAAAATCACTTCCCTTTTTTTATTTGTTTCATGGGATGTGGGCATTGCTGGCTAGGCCAGCATTTGTTGTCCATCCCGAATTGCCCTTGAGAAGCTGGTGGTGAGCTGCCTTCTTGAACTACTGCAGTCCATCTGGTGTGGATACATCCATAATGCTGCAGGGAGGGAGTTCCAGGATTTTGACCCAGTGACAGTGAAGGAACAGCGACATACTTCCAAGTATGGATGGTATGTGACTTGGAGGGAAAATTGCAGGTGGTGGTGTTCCCATGTGTCTGCTGTCCTTGTCTTTCTAGGTGGTAGAGGTTGCGTGTTTGGAAGATGCTGTCGCAGGGGGTGTGGTGAGTTGCTGCAGTGCATCTAGTATATGGTACACACTGCTGCCACTGCATGTCAATGGTGGAGGGAGTGAACGTTTAAGGTAGTGGATGGGGTGCCACTCAAGTGGGCTGCTTTATCTTGGACGGAGTCGAGCTTCCTGAGTGTTGTTGGAGCTGCACTCATGCAGGCAAGTGGGAACTATTCAATCACCCTCCTGATTTGTGCCTTGTGGATAGTGGACAGGCTTTGGGGAGTCAGGAGCTGAGTTACTTGCTGCAGAATTTCCATCCTCTGACCTGTCCTTGTAACCACAGCATTTATGAGGCTGCTCCAGTTCAGTTTCTGGTCAATGGTAACCCCCAGGATATTGATAGTGTGGGATTCAGCAATGGTGATGCTACCGAGTTGCTGGCATTCTACGCTTTACAGTCAACAAAAGCGGGAAAGTCTGAGTGAACAATTTCAAGCCATTTATAGTGGCTTCAGAGCTGATGTCAGGAAGTCGAGAGGTAATTTCTTAGACAATGGGCTGGCAGGGGTGCAAGGGCTGGGAACTTGACAGGAGAGGGATTGTTGATTCTCAAAAACGATGGTTTAGGGGGAGGTTGAATCCCAATTTCCTCTGCCCCCTTTCCCTCAGAGCCTGGATCCCACTCTTAATACTTCCAGAACCTACCACCACAAAGCTGCCAGTTTGTGTCCTAACCCCAAGCCTCCAGTATCTGTGTCCCCAGTCATTGTTGACTTGGAACACCATTCTAACCAGAACACCACTCATACTGCTCCAATATACCAGGATCTCCCTTCAGGATTACCATATTCCAACACTGTTACAACAACAACAACTTGTAATTATATACCACCTTTAATGTAATGACCCAAGGTGCTTCACAGGAGCAAAATTATAAAGCTGGATTTGGACCTGAGCCACATAAGGCAATATTAGGGCAGATGGTCAAAAGCTTGGTCAGAGGTAGGTTTTAAGGAGCGTCTTAAAGGACGTGAGAGAGGTAGGGAGGCGGAGGCATTGAGGGAGGGAATGCCACAGTTTAGGGCCTAGGCCGCTAAAGGCACAGCCACCAATGGTGGAGTGATTAAAATCAAGGATGCTCAAGAGGCCAGAATTAGATGAGCACAGATATCTCATAGGGTTATGGGGCTAGAGGAGATTACAGAGGTAGGGAGGGGCAAGGCCATAGAGGGATTTGAAAACAAGGATGAAAATATTAACATTGAGGTGTTACCAGACTGGGAACCAATGCAGGTCAGCAAGCTCAGGGATAATGGGTGAATAGGACTGGTGCGAGTTAGGATATGGGGAGTAGATTTTTGGATGCCTTAAACTCCACAAGGTTCCATCCTCAGCATCCTCAACAAAGCACTTTGAGGCCATTCTGATTCCACCAAGCTTAAGATGACCCTAGTGAACAAGGCACCTGCCATCCAGACCTGCTCTGTCCCCCAGTCCCCAGTACATCTTCCCAGCATCATCCTGTTTATAATAAAAGCAAAATACTGCAGATGCTGGAAATCTGAAATAAAAACAAGAAATGCTGGAAATACTCAGCAGGTCTGGCAGCATCTGTGGAGAGAGAAGCAGAGTTAATATTTCAGGTCAGTGACCCTTCATCAGAACTGCCTTCACCCTGTTTATCCCTGACTTTCAAAGGCACAGTATAAAATTTTAGTATGAAGTTATGATTGACACATAATAATGAATTCCAGAGATTCGGGCCCAGACACCTGAAGGCATGGCCGCCAGTGATTAAAATCAGGGATGCAGAAAGGCACAGAAGTGGAGGTTATAGGGCTGGAGGAGGTTAGAAAAATAGGGAGGAATTAGGCCATGGAGGGATACAAAAAAAAGGATGAGAATGTTAAAATTGATACGTTGCCGGAATGGGAGCCAATGCAGGTCAGCGGGCACAGGGGTGATGGGAAAATGGGACTTGGTGCAAGTAGGGATATGGGCAGCAGAGTTTTGGATGAGTTCCAGTTTATAGAGGATTGAAAATGAGAGGCTGGTGAGCATTGGAATAGTCAAGTCTAGATGTAAGAGAGGCATGGATGAATGTTTCAGCAGTTCTGTAATTACTGCATAAACATTAAAAATGGCTTTCCGCCTGAGTGCCATACTCCGAGACCATTTTGCAATATTAAGAAAGGGCACGTCAGTGACATTCAGGCTGGGAAAATGGTACAAGTGCAAGTCAGAAGCAAACCCACAAAAACGGAAGTGCAGATAAGACACAGAAAAGTATTTCTTATCTGTGCAATTCTTTCCAGTAATGCTGACATTTTAATTAAAAAAGAGGAAAGTATTTTTTATGAATTTCAGAAAAGAACTCTAATCCTTATTGTGACACAAGTTTAGAAACACACATATATGGTTTCTATTTAAAAAGAAAAGCAGAACACTCTGTTCAAGACTGAAAAGTGACAAGGCTGAAGGAAGTGCCTCTTTACAACTTGGGCACTCCCTGCAACTATTCCCACCTATAAATACATAGAATATCACCAAAATCAGTACGAATTGCAAACTGATTTAAGAGCATAAGAAATAGGAGCAAAGGAGGCCATTTGGCCCTTCAAGCCTTCTCTGCCATTCAACAAGATCATGTCTGGTTTTCTACCTCAACTCTACTTCCCATAGTATCCTCACATCCCTTAATTCCCTTAGCACTCAAAGATTTATTGACCTCTGTCTTGAATATACTCAACGACTGAGCATCCACAACTCTCTGGGATACAGAATTCAAAAGATTTAGAACCCTTTGAGTGAAGGAATTTCTCCTCATCTCAGTCCCAAATGGCTGTTCCCTTATCCTGAGACTGTGACCCATTTCATCCCATTGTCATTTGGATTTGTGACCATACTGCATACAAAGAGAACAAAATCCCTTATAATTGATTAAAGTTACTCTTACTTTCAATTTAGCACCAGTGTCAGGTAACAGAGCAACCAGGACTCATCATATTTGCATGTAAGAACGTTTTCTATGCCATGTTTCGGGGGTGGGGTTATTATGTTAAAAGCATCTCTCACAGGAGTTTATAACTAGAGTGCTGTGCAAAGACATTTAATAAAAAAAAGAAAGATAAATATGGAAAAAATGCACAGAAAATGCTGGAAGCACTTCTCAGGCATGCAGCATTTGCAGAGAGAACAGAGTTAACATTTCAGGTTGATGATCTTTCATCAGAACTGGAAGATCTTAGAGATGAACAGCTTTTTAAGCAAATATAGAACTGGGGCAAAGGGGAGAAATAGAATCAAACGGAGGGGTCTATGTTAGTATGGAGAGCAAGAACGATTAAACTTGACTGGAAAGAACATCATCTGCCACAACTTGCAGCAGTAACAATTCGAATACTTTTGAAGAGACAATAGGTCAACCAAATAAAGAAATAGCCTGTGATATAAGTAATATGAATGAAGGCCAGCTTTTATATTTAGATAGCAGTTCTTTTATCTTTGAAATGAAGCAAATGTGTTTTTTATATAGCTGTTATTAATATGCTAAGATCTCCTTGTATTGTGACGTCTGGTGTTCACATGCCTATACCAGATACTGTTATAGTTATGGCTGATGATGAACAATCTGGATCCTCTGGAGGTTACATATGGCTCCATGCTAAAGTCCTGCCAGAACATGACATCATGCAGAGGTTCAAGAGTTTTTTTCTGTCACAACATTGTATTAGTTTTGTAATGTTATAGTTTTTCGCCACAAAATTCAGATATAGGTGCCTATTTCCTGGGCACTGCAAGTGGTCTTAGAGGTGCACAATTCTGGTGTGAATCATGCAGACAGCATATTGGTGAGGGCATTGGTGCATGAGCAGTGAGCGTCCGCCTAGAATATGCAGAGGAGGCAAATCATGGCTTCAATCAGAGTGTAATGCTAATTTGACACCAGCGCTACCATTTTGGAGCTCAATGGCCAGCTAACGCTTTCTTTTAATCATGTAAAGCTGAACATGCGTTCAACAGCAGTGTGACTCCAAGCCAGCTCTATTTAAAGGGATCATCAACTACTTGCAGGTTAGTTGCTGATTGATTTCTACTGGTGATTCTACAAGTATTTGGTGTTTTCTAGAGTTCTTTGACGTTCCTAAAATCTAGAAGGAGTCACGTGGCAAGTGCTGAAGAACTTGGTCCTGACTTCAAGGCTTCTGCAAAAATCATTTGTTCACAGACATGGGTGCACTAGTTGGACTACAACATGACTTGTAGAAAGAGCAGAAACCATGCAGAATTGATGAATTGTGATAGAGCAGATCATTGCTGTGCTGAAACAATTCCTCTGCTGCCTGGACTGCTCTGCAGTACTCAGCAGAGTGGGTGTCAAGACTCGTGGTGGTCTGTTGCGTGCTGCACAACCTCACCAACATGAAGGCATATCCCTTGCCACCAGCTGCTCAGCGAGCATCTGAGGAGGAGGACGAAGCGGAAGGGAGGAGACAACCTAAACAGCCCCTTTCTAGCCGAGCTCTCCATGAACAATGCATCCGACTGCGATGCCAGTAAACACAACCTCAATCCCCAATCACCAACATTCCTACACCGTAGCATCCCTTTGTTACTGACCATTGCAGTGTCCGCTTTGTCACAATGCTAAAATAAAAGCTAACACAAAATACACATTGCAAACCAAACATAAATAAAATCATGCCATATTGCGTACAAACATAAACTGATCACCCTTGTGCATCCCCTTAGTGCCTGTCTTCCGTGTGCCTTTGCCTGTACTAGTGCTCCCACGTAGTGCGATCTCCCAGTGGCTACAGCATGGCTGGTGGAAGGCTTCTGACTTTCAGTGGACAAGACTGCAGATTGTTCTGGAGGATGTTCTCGAGCAGCTCTGGATGTAGGAAGCCTGGCATCGGACTGCACCATCTCGACTTGGGCTGCAGCAGTCTGGGCTGGCTGGCTGAGAGGCAACAGCAAGAGCACTGGCAGAGTGGCAGGGATGGGAGGACAAATGCTACCATCCTGAGAGAGCACAGCAGGTTTGTGCTCCATGGAGCCACAGTTAAGCCCCTGGGCCAACGCCTCAGCAATCCTCATAATCTGTTGGAGCACAGATTGCTGGACTGCTCTGACATCCTGCAAGCCCCTATGAACACTGGTATCCAGCTATGGTGGTAGCAGTCTGAGTTTCAAGCTGATTCACATGACATCAGTCTGAGATTCCACTGCAGCACCCAAGCATTTACTGGCTCCTGCTTGTGTTACAGTGGAAGTTGAGACATCAGCCATCAGACACTGCATCATGGGTAGATCCACAAGGGTGTTAATGGAGTTCGCCACCCCTTCCATGCTGGAAAGGATGGACTCCAAGCTCTGCACAAAACCCTGTGCAAAGTTGGTGCTGGACTCCACGCTCCATGACATTGCAGACAGGGTTTCTGCCAATGCATCAAGCATTTCATTGTACATACCCTTCAGTCTTCATCTATAGGCTGCCCATTGAAGTCCTCATCTGAGCCCTCTGCCGCAGAACTCGTGAATTACTTCACTCTCTGGGGCGTTGTCATCTGTGCTACCCTTACCCCTTGCCCTGGCTGCATCCACTCATGCCCAGTGTCTCACCATGTGCATATCCTGCCTCTAGGCTCGCCTCTAAACTGAGCAAAGTGTCAGTATCTGAGCTGTGAGTTTGAGTGTTAGTGAGTGACGGTGTTTCTTCATCATTAGTGTCTTCTTCCTCTTCCACCTCTTGCTGTTCCACCACTGCCTCATCAGGTTGCAGTTCTTGGGTATCAGAAAGGAGAAAGGCACAAGGGTAGGGATGTGGTGAGGTGAGGTGAGGAGGGGAAAGTAAGAGGTGCATGCTTACACCATCTGCAACTTGCAGATTGTGGGCTGAGGGGGAAATGGGATGTTAGAAGGAGGTTTAGGTATGACATTACCCTCAACTTCTATTGTTTCAGCCCCAGTTCTGGGTATGACCTCAACACTGGCTGCTCCAGTGATGGCAAACACCGTCTTCTTCATTGTGGTAAGTACATGCAGCCATGCATGTCATACATGCAGTCCCCCTCTGGTTAGCTCCTGCTACCTCCAGTTGTGCACTACCTTGTTGTGCAAGCGTAGTGTGTCAATGAGTGTGGTAAGTTCAGCAGCTTTTTAACTCAGTCACCTCATTATCATTTTTGTTCCAAATTTCCTATCCAATCAGCAGCAGCGGGCATGATGTGGACCTGCATGATGCGATCTCATCTCCAGTATTTAAAGGGATACTCCAAACAGGCGTTGAAGAAGCTTGGAGTTAGGAAGAAAAGAGAAGCAAGTATGAGAATGATCAGGGAGCTTGGACTGTCACAGGATATAGGCATCATGGCAGCTACCTGGGAATCCTGCGCACACCTGCATAAACATCTTTCCGTGGTTGCACACCAGTTGCACTTTGATGGAGTGGAAGCCCTTGCAGTTGATGAATACTCCTGTTTGTTCTGTGAGTGCTCAGACTGCCACGTGTGAGGTTGATGGTGCCCTGCACTTGCGGGAAGCCAGGCAGAGACGCAAAGCCGAACATCCATTCATTCTGACCGGCGTCATCACAGGAAAAGTTGACATAATTGGCGGCCCTGGCAAACAATCCATCAGTGACCTGTCTTATGCATTTATGGGCAGCTGACTAGGAGATCCTGGATATGCCTGCGGCAGAACTCTGGAAGGATCCAGAGGCTAAAAAATTGAGGGTGGTGATGACTTTGAAAGCCACTGGTAATGTGTGGCCACCGGGTCCAACAGGAGGCTGTAGAAGTCTGACATCACCTGATGTGACATCCTGAGAAACTGGTGTTCAGGCACGCCAAGGAAACTGAGCCTCAGCCTGTAAATGGGGCTTCACGGCTAGTTTCTCCTGTGATCTGCCACTCTCTACAGGTTGCCTCTCTGCTGCCCTCTTTACAACTATAAGTGTTATTTCTGGTCATCTTAGTCCTCATCTGAGATGCAATCTAAGGCAGCATAAGTGATAGAGCAAATTTTCAAAGTGTAGAAAGTGACCTCAAAATTTAACTCAGCAAAAGTGCTGTGAACAAACCCTTTCCCACTAGCAGGCAAGACAGGAGCTGTGACTACTGAGTATTTATTGCTATGTTTCTCTGAGATTGATCCAGCCCCCTCAATTGCCGCTGTACACTCGCCTCGCTTCCACTGGCGAATTTCAGGAAGCCTGGGAAACCCATGAACCCAACGTTAAACTGAAAAGTGTGTGACAATATCACTCAAATTGAGCAATTAACGTATGGTAATTGATAAGCCTGCCTCTCCTGAGGGGATTGTGCACACGCAGTCTAACATGCTCCAGTGAAATGCAGAAGTCAGTGGTTTCCTGATGCACCATCAAGTTTGCTGATTTTAACCCCCCCCACACCCCCGCCCCACAGCCCCCCATCCATTCCCAAACCCATGCACTCCTGCAGATTAAAATGCAGCCTTTTCGGTAAATGTTCTAATAACCCTCTGTATGAAAGGATTCCTTCCAATTATTCTTTCTGTTTTTCTAGTTTGCTCCTGTATGTAAAGTCTCTTTTGTTAATAATTTGTGAGGTGGAAACAATATTTCAGTGTATGCCCACTCAAAACCTGGTGGTGCCAGTACAGTCAGTGTGAAATGGAAAGCGTGGCTGGAGGATTTCGAAGCGTATGCTGACAGTAGGAGTTTATTGTTGGACGGGGTGACAGAGGTGCAGAAAGCACAGTGACGGGCCTTATTACTGTTCAATGCAGGTGCGTCGGTGAGGGAAACTTTCAAGGTGTTGCCTGATACGGGAGAAAAGGCGGATTATGAACGTGCTTTGAAGGACCATTATGTGGTGATGCCAAATGCCACATTCCAAAGGCATATTTTCCGTCAAATGAGACAGAAAGAGGGGGAAACAATTTGTGATTCGTTTGAGGCAGGCGTCGGATAGATACAATTATGTTGTGACGAATCGGAATAACCAGGTAATGGATCAGTTGGTCCAACATTGCAAGTCCGATAAGTTGAGGCATAGGCTGCTGGAAAGATGGTGATGACTGTCACATGAGTATCCAGTGTATTCTCTCTTTTGCATCTTAACTAGTTCAAGAACTTAATTAGTTCAAGTTTCTTAAGAAACCCAATCTCTCTCTTGGGCCCCATTGTTTCAGTGTTTACCCTTTGAAGTTCGTCTCCACCAGTGGTAATGTTCCAAGATGGCTTCGAATATCTTGTTAATGGAGGTAAAGCAGATAGCTCAATCAAAATTAGCAAGCCATTGTTCTGGTGGGAGATTAACCAGATATTTGTCTCCACCTCGATACCTTAGAATGTGAGGTAGTTCAATGCAAATTGCGGAGGCCATTTTAGCTGCTTTGTTTTTAAAAATGCAATTTATGTTCCAATCGATGGATTAAAAATCATTATTTGGCACAGCATGTGTTTATGACAACATCCATTGCATTTCCTTTTCTTATACTGAACTCAGCAGTAGACTAAACATAGGGGAACTACAGGAATTCCAACGCTTTAGATATTCTACCCTAAAGTTTGTATTTGTCATTTATTTGTCATTTCTTTTTTCCCTCTTCCTCTACCCACCACCATTAGTTCAGTAGTGCTGCACACTATTCCCAAACCAAATCTTTGGGAAAAAGCAGAAACCTCCAATAAAATTGATATGCCTGGAGGTAATGGCACAAACAGACCATGGAACTCCCAGCAGGTGGCCTGCTTCAAGACCTGTGGGAATGTGAAACTGGTAAGCAAATACAGAAAGGTGTCACAAATTTACTCAGCCACTAGCCCTCTCTGTTTCATGGGAAAACTTTTTTGCCAACACCCTGGCTGAGTTAGAAACTTGTGAGACAAATGACATGAGAACAACTTGATCCTGCTATGATTTCACCCAGCAAGGTCTGTTCTTTTTAACAGTACAATTGGTTTTAATAGGTAGTGCTGGGAGTTACTTGCCACAAACACTTAGTGCTGCACTGAGGAGGGATGTTATTGAACAAAGTAATGCCACAAATTGCCAATATCATCTATTGCATGTAATTATTGTGAATACTTGCTGTGGGATCAATACTCTTGGTAAATGCAAACATTGTAAATGTCAGTGAGTTCAATGCTGGCAAATGCAGACTTGTACCTACTGGTAGCAATGCTGGTTTTGTAAATAATGACACTGAGATCAATGCTGCCAATTAGACTCGCAGAGCTGAACTTGTTTTCACTGGAGAAAAGAGTGAGAAGGAACACGACTCAGGTCTTGAAAATGCTGAGAGGCATAGATAACAAAGGTGGAGCAGCCTATTTATTTTGGATTACAATCTTATAACTAGAATATACAAGTACCAAATCAACAAGCCTCAAGATGTTTTTGCCTGGCTTTAGTTATTCTTGGCATAATTCCCCTGCTGTGCTGTTAGAGTCATAGAGTCATAGAGTTATACAGCACAGAAACAGGCCCTTCGGCCCACCGTGTCCACGCTAGCCGTCAATCCTATCTATTCTAATCCCATTTTCCAGCACGTGGCCCGTTGCCTTGTATGCTATGGCATTTCAAGTGCTCATCTAAATACTTCTTATATGTTGTGAGGGCTCCTGCCTCTACCACCCCTTCAGGCAGTGTGTTCCAGATTCCAACCACCCTCTGGGTGAAAATATTTTCCTCAAATCCCCTCTAAACCTCCTGCCCCTTACCTTAAATCTATGCCCCCTGGTTATTGACACCTCCGTTAAGGGGAAAGGTTCCTTCCTATCTACCCTATCAATGCCCCTCATAATTTTGTATATCTCAATCAGGTCCCCCCTCAGCCTTCCATGCTCTAAGGAAAACAACCCCAGCCTATCCAGTCTCCCTTCATAGCTGAAATGCTCCAGCCCAGGCAACATCCTGGTGAATCTCCTCTTCACCCTCTCCAGTGCAATCACATCCTTCCTATAGTGTGGCAACCAGAACTGTACACATTACTCCAGCTGTGGCCTAACTAGCGTTTTATACAGCTCCATCATAACCTCCTTGCTCTTATATTCTATGCCTCGGCTAATAAAGGCAAATATCCCATATGCCGTCCGAACCACCTTATCTACCTGTGCTGCTGCCTTCAGTGATTGATAGACAAGTACACCAAGGCCCCTCTGACCCTCTGTACTTCCTATGGTCCTACCATCCATTGTATATTCCCTTGCCTTGTTAGTCTTCCCAAAATGCACCTCACACTTCTCAGGATTAAATTCCATTTGCCACAGCTCTGTCCATCTTACCAGCCCATCTATATCGTCCTGTAATCTAAGGCTTTCCTCCTCACTATTTACGACAGCACCAATTTTCGTGTCATCTGCGAACTTACTGATCACACCTTCTATATTCACGTCTAAATCATTAATGTACACTACAAACAGCAAGGGTCCCTGCAGTACACCACTGGTCACAGGCTTCCACTCGCAAAAATGACCCTCGACCATCACCCTCTGCCTCCTGCCACTAAGCCAATTTTGGATCCAATTTGTCAAATTGCCCATGGGCTCTTACCTTCTTGACCAATCTCCCATGTGGGACCTTATCAAAATCCTTACTGAAGTCCATGTAGACTACATCAACCGCTTTACCCTCATCGACACATCTAGTCACCACCTCGAAAAATTCAATCAAACTTTTTAGACATGATCTCCCCCTGACAAAGCCACCTTGACTATCCTTGATTAATCCCTGTCTCTCCAATTGGAGATTAATCCTATCCCTCAGAATCTTTTCCAATAGTTTCCTTACCACTGATGTTAGACTCACTGGCCTGTAATTACCTGGTTTATCCCTACTACCCTTCTTGGATAATGGTACCACATTCACTGTCCTCTAATCCTCTGGCATTTCTCTTGTGGCCAGGGAGGATTTGAAAATTTGCGTCAGAGCCCCTGCTGTCTCCTCCCTTGCCTCACATAGCAGCCTGGGATAAATCTCATCTGGGCCTGGGGTTTTATCTACTTTAAAGCCCGCTAAAACTGCTAATACCTCCTCCCTTTCAATGGTAACTTGTTCAAGTATGTCACAATCCCCCTCCCAGATCTCTACACCTACATCGTCCTTCTCCATAGTGAACACAGATGAAAAGTAATCATTTAAAACCTCACCTAAGTCCTCCGGCTCCACACACAGATTGCCACTTTGGTCCCTATTGGGCCCTACTCTTTCCCTGGTTATCCTCTTGCCCTTAATATACTCATAAAACGCCTTAGGATTTTCCTTTATCTTGCCCGCCTGTGTTTTTTCATGCCCCCTCTTCGCTCTCCTAATTACTTTTTTAAGTATCCCCCTACACTTTCTATACTCCTCTAGGGCGTCCACTGTTTTCAGCTCTCTGAATCTGCCATAAGCCTCGTTTTCTTTCCTTATCCAATCCTCTTTATTCTTTGACATCCAGGATTTCCTGGACTTATTGGTCCTACTCTTCACCTTTACAGGAACATGTTGGCCCTGAACTCTCTCTATTTCCTTTTTGAATGACTCTGATGTAGACTTTCCTACAAGTAGCTGCTCCCAGTCCACTTTGGCCAGATCCTGTTTTATCATATTGAAATCAGCCTTCCCCCAATTCAGTACCTTTATTTCTGGTCCATTTTTGTCCTTTTCCATAACTACCTTAAATCTTACAGAGTTATGGTCACTATCCCCGAAATGCTCCCCCACTGACACTTCTACCACTTGTCTGGCTTCATTCCTTAAGATTAGGTTCAGTACCGCCCCTTCTCTTGTACACTTTCTTTTTATAGTAGGTCATTCAGGTGATTTGGGTATTAACATCTTGGTTCAGTTGGTAGCACACATGACTCTATATCAGAACATAGTGGCAGAAAAATTGGGCTCCGTTGTGCCGGTAGTTTCGCCGCTACAGGTGCTGTTTTAGTACCAGAATGGTGTCCATGCTGCTTCTGTTCACATCCGGCATGGCCCATGCCAAGTGCCACCTTGGTGAGGGCATTTATGCAGGCGTTCCGAGCATGCACCAGAGGTATGAAGAGTAGGCAGATCATGACATCAGTCAGTGTGTAACACTGATTTGACACCAGACCTACCATTTTGGACCGCACCACTCTTGTTAACTCCCTCTCTTAAACACATAGCTGAGCATGCGTTCAGCAGCAGGAAGGAACCCCCACCACCAGTGCTATTTAAAGGGATCATCAACAACTTGCATGTTAGTTGCTGAATAATTTCTACTGGCTCTACTGGCTGTTTGAGGTTGTGAAAGTGCTGAGTGTTTTGAGGAGTTACTTACTGAAGTCCGCAGGGAGTGATGCTCCACATGGGGAAGGCGTTGCCTGTGACTGCAAGTGCTCTGAGAACACTTGCTTCCAGTCATGGGAGCTATTGTAGCCATCCATCTTGGGTTGCAACCTGAGAGGGAGATAGTGCAAAGGCAGCTTTAAGAGGACAAACCTTAATTGGTGCTCAACTTGCACGAAGTTGGGTCCCCTGCTGGGGAGTGCAGCCAATCAACAGAGCATTCAGCGCTGGGCTGCCCATCAGGGAGGTTGTAAGCTACCTGCATTACTTTGAACAGGCGTGGGTTAATTGGAAGCTATCCAATTTTGCCCTTAGCGACTTTACGTCTCAACCCAGGATTTGAATACATGGTCCTATGGTCATTTATGTCATTGCTGTTTGTGGAATCTTGTTGCAGGCAAATTGGCTGCTGTATTCCCTACATTATAGCAGTAACTATACTTTATTGGCACTTCAGTTCAGTACCAAGGGAGCGCTACATTGCCGGAACTTTTGCCTTTCGAATGAGAAGTTAAATTAAATCTCCATTTACCTGCGCGGGTGATCATAAAATAATATATGGCTTCCCCATTTTCCTATATAAAAGAAAGAACTTGCAGTTATATAGCACCTTTCACAACCTCAGGATGTCCCAAAGCATTTTACAGCCAATAAAGTACAGTTACTGCTATAATGTTGGGAATACAGAAGCCAATTTGCCTGCAACAAGATTCCACAAACAGCAATGACATAAATGACCATAGAACCATGATGCTGTTCCTACACTACAAAAGGTAACTCTTTGGATGTGAAGGACTTTAGGAAATCCTGAATACATGGTGAGGCACTATATCAATGCAAGTTTGTTCTTTCTCCATAGGGGGAGGAGACTTTACATTAACTGTCCAGGAAGTGGTTTTAAACAAGACGAACTTTCATAGTTCCAGGTGGGAGCCAACTATTACTGGTACTGATTGGGATACACCTCACAGATTATTTATACAGAAAATGCTGGAAATACTAGTTACAAGGTTAGGTTGGAAAAGCTGGGGTTGTTCTGCCTGGAGCAAAGGAGATTGAGGGGAGATTTGATAGAGGTGTACAAGATTATGACAGGCTTAGATAAGTTAGACAAGGAAAAACTGCTCCCATTAACTGATTGTGCAAGGACTAGGGAACACAGATTGAAAGTTTTGGTCAAGAGATGCAGGGGGAATGTGAGGAAGCAATTTTTTTACGCAGCGAATGGTAATGACTTGGAACTCGCTGCCCACGAGGGTGGTGGAAGCAGACAATCAATAATTTCAAAAGGAAATTGGATGGGCACTTGACGGAAATAAATCTGCAGGGCTACGGGGACAGAGCGGGAGAATGGGACTGACTGGATTTTTCTGCGGAGAGTTGGCATGGACTAGATAGGCCATAAATGACTCTGACTCTGTAACTCTACTTAGCAGGTCTGTCAGCATCGCGGAGAGAGAAACATAGTTAGTGTTTCAGGTCTGTGACCTTTCATCAGAACCGCTGAGCATTTCCAACATTTTTTGTTTTTATTTCAGATTTCCAGCATCTGCAGTATTTTGCTTTTGTGTCACAGATTATTAAGCTATGTCTTTTGTTTTGAGGCAGGTCTGCCCTGCACCATTCTCACTCTTGAATGAGTAATTCTCTAGGGGTGCTGCTCCCATGGTTGTGAATGTGCCATCCACATTTATCATCCCTGGGCTTGAAATCAGCTCACTCGTTGCCATCTCATTTGTGTCCCTGCAGCTTTTCCAGTGGGCATCGGGACCATGACATCGGCCCCATATGGGGGTCCACTGCCCATCCATTTCATCAGTGCGCCTGCTGGCACAATCTTCCAGGAGGCGGGCTCCAAACTGCCCGCCTCTGCACACACCATCCTATTAAAAATGGTGGGTAGGTTCCAAAGCTGAAGGCTCAACCAGAGGGCCCGCAGGAATGTCAGGCCTACAGCCCCACTGGGAGAGGTGAGCACATCTGAAGTGGAAAGGCGATCGCGAGGGTACCTCAACACGGAAGCACCCTCAGCTGCCTGCATTCATGTCATCAAATAAAGAGGCTTGAAGCTGGTAAGGCCGTCATGATGGAGAGGAAATCCGTGGGCAGGAATAGTAATGGACGCGGTTGATCCTGTGGCCCCCATCATTGTGATATGGAGCCCCTGGCTCCGATGGCCACTCGGCCTGCTGCTGAAAGGCTACTTCCAATGAGCTGCCGGTCAATGCACACAACAGGGAGCCACTCCGACAGCAGGAAAATACAGGCAGCATCGAAAAATGGCCCATAAGTGGGGCCTAAGTTGCCTGCCTGCCTGCCTCTGTGGAGTGGACCGCTGGGAAAGTGCCCCAGTGGTGGGAATGTGTGGGGGAGCCCTCCCAACTCAGCTCCCCCTTATTTTCCCGGCTTTCCAGTCTCCAACCCCAACTCCACGGGGCCAGGAATATTCAGCCCTTGTTTCCAGAATACACAGAAGTGCTCCAAAGCATGCATGGCCATGCAGCATCATGCTTAACCAACCCATCCTTCTGGCTCTCTACCAAGTACTATTGCACTCTATACCATACTAGAGCAGGGTATCTGTTCACTGAATGCAGGCCAGCATGGCAGAGTTGTCCCATATTGAGCCTCCTATACCCAATACGGCTGAGTCAGCTGGCTGCAGCAATGCACAAGTTATCCTTCTCCAGAGCATTTCATAATGCTCGGGAACCCAATCTTCAATTACTGAAGGTCATGAGTTTAGGTTCCAGTTCAGGATATGTGTATATATCTAGGTGAATGCTTTGTGTGATACTGAGAGAATGCTGTGTTGTCGGAGACGCCATTCTTCAGATGGGATAGTAATCTGAAATAAAAATAGAAAATGCTAGAAACACCCGGCAGGCCAACCAGCATCTGTGGGGAGAGAAACAAAGTCCAGAGGCTGAATTTTCCCAGCCCTAGGGTGACGGGCTTTGAGGAGGTAGCAGCCGGGAAAATAGGGGAGGTCCGCATCAGGACAGCTCCCTGACACATTCCCACCACTGGGCAACTTTCCCAAAGGCAGGACGGGAAATGTGTCAGCTGCCCACTTCACAGAGGCGGGCAACCAATTTGCATAGTTAAGGCCCCAATTCGGGGCAATTTTGCAGCCTCGCCACCATTTTGCTGATGTTGGAATGTCCCCCGGTTACGTAGGGAGACTTCCAGCTCAATGGAGGCGGCTTCCCTGCGGCAAGCCAGGGAGCCTCGGAGACGGTCGCCATTCTCCAAAGAGGGGACTGAGTTAATGAAAGGTTGCAATCACGGCCCTGACCAATCCAATAGAGGGCCATCCCCTCCAACCCAATTCACCTACTGGTCTAGATGTTGGTTACTTGATGTTTGTTCTGGAGGCCAGTGAGGCTCCTTCCATGTTGCAGTGCCCTTGCGTTTCCTGACCTGTGCGTGTTTTTTTTTTAACGTGGCATATTCATCGCACCCAGCCACTACACAACCTCAGCAGAGCGGGACCTTGGTCCAACGGCAAGGGGGTTCCAAGGTGATTGGAGGTCAGGCTCTGCTGTGAGACATTAGCGCAGTCTGTACATGGTCATACGCGGGTTTCATACGAGTCATGATGACAGAGATTTTTTACATCCCCTTGCATTTCCCTCCCCCCACAGTACCCTCCCTTCTACACGCACCAGCTGAACCCTCCCCCTCCCAGCCTCCACCCCTCCCCTAGACTTTGCCACCCTCCAACAGGACCCCAGTCCTTGTCCCATCCCTCCACCAAGTTTTCCTCACTCCCAGTCCTTTGCTCTCAGAGAGGCCCCGGCTGCTGTCCTCCCAACTCTCCAGTCCTCCTCTCCCTCCCTCCTCCTACTCTCCCCACAGCTCTCCCCACTCCTGCCCCCAGCAGCTCCGTCACCACCCCCCCTCACCTCATCATGAGGGGGGCTGTCAGGATCACCCTTCCCTCTCCGGGGCTGAGGGCTCACAGCTGCCGCCAGTCCCCTGGAGACAACGGGGCTCACCATCCTGACACCGACTGGGCTCCTCACTCCGCTCACACTCCCACGCCTGCTGTCCTCCCCGCTGCTCCGCACACAGACCCGCTCTCCCCCTGCACTCTATCCTCCAGCCCTGCTCCGCTCTCACTCCCCCAAACAGTAAGAACAGTAGGAAGGGAGAAGGTAAAACGGCAGGTATCACATCTGCTGTGCTTGCACGGGAAGTACCGTGGGAAAGGAAGGGGATATTGGGGGTGATAGGGGAGTAGACCAGGGTGTCGCAGAGGGACCAGTCCCTTTGGAATGCTATAAAGGGGAGGGGAAGAGAAGGTGTGTATGGTGGTGTCATCACACTGGAGGTGCCGGAAATGGCAGAGGATAATCATTGTATGTGGACGCTGGTGGGGTGAAGCCTTGTCTGCCTCTTCTGACAGTTTAGGCGGATATTAAAGATAGCGTAGCAATATTTCAAGGGAGAACAGAGAGTTCTGTTAGTGTCCTATCCAACATTCCTCCCTTCATCATCACCACCACTAAAAGAACGGTTACTCATTTCTATTTGTTGGGTATAGCTATGCACAATGTTGAAGTCATCTTTGGCGAGGTAACGACAATCGCTGCCTTCGAGGTAATTCGTGATGTGAAGCACTTGGAGGCATTTATGAGAAATGTAATAAGGCATATGTAAATGCCGTTATAGAAGGGAACTGTGTGGATGATATTCTGATGCCTCCACAGGTGTGGAGGTCTGGGCCCCGTGGAGTGCCTGATGCACTTGGCTAGCTTCAGTGGAGCTGAGCAGTGACTGGAGTGCTAGGAGCCAAAGGACAAGAACTCCAGAAACTATTCAAATTAGGGAGGCTTCCCATAATGCAGCATGCAGATGCTAAGCAGCTACTTGGAATGGGCTGTTCAGGAAAATTAATGGGCTCAAAAAAATGTTTTCTTTCAGGGTGACCCTTCTTTCATATGGGGCCACTCTGACATTCCTCATACTGCTGTCAGGCCTCCATTAGCCTATTCCTACCAGGAATTTTGAGCTTCATAGAATCATAGCATCATAGAATGATATAGCATAGAAGGAGGCCATTCAGCCCATTGTGCCTGTACCAGCTCTTTGAAAGAGCTGTCCAATTGGTTCATTCCCCTGCCCTTTCTTCATAGCCCAATTGACATTTTTGCTTCAAGTTCTTTATCCAATTCCCTTTTGAAAGTTATTATTGAATATCTTGTCACCACCATTTCAGGCATTGCATTCCAGGTCATGGGGCAAAATTTTTTCTTAGTCCCCATTGGCGATCCAGGCGCATTTTGTGCCCAAAATTGCACTATTTTTAAAGGTGTTTCCTTTCTTGGCTCAAACTTATTTGCATATCACTAGATGCAAAATCTGCCATTAACCAGCAAAATCAGATAGCATTTTAAAACATTTTTAAAAACATTTTTTGTAAAAATATTCCTTCATACATATTTAAGAGTGGTAACTTGGTGCAGTTTGATTAATACAGCTGAAAATGGGTTTATCAGAAAAAAATAAACATGTTTAATAACAGTGTCAGTCAACCATCTATGAGTAACCCAATTTTAAATTACTGATTTACTGAGATCTGATGAATGGTCATTGACCTGAAATGTTAATTCTGCTTCTCTCTCCATAGTTGCTGCCTGGCCTGCTGAGTATTTCCAGCATTTTCTGTGTTTATTTCAGATTTCCAGCATCTGCAGTATTTTGCTTTTATTTAAATTACTGAAAATGACTTTTTAGAAATATACAGAACTATTTTCTAGTTATATTGGAGTACAGTAGTTAGTTTCTTAGTAAATTGAAAAAATTATAATCAAAAGCTTTTGAAACATTCCTATTAGTGTCCTCACACCCAAAAGAAATAGCTTAATTTTTAGAGCATGTCAAAGGCCTGCAAACTAATGCAATTAGCAGAAATTCCCAATGGTGTTTAATTCAGTCTGAGGCTGTGGCCAGTTCTGTGGGTGGGTACAGCTTCCAGTGCAATATTTTTAAAGTAACGCAAAAAATTGCAGAAACTCGAGTTGTGCTGAACGTAATTTGCACTTAAAATTTTGCGACCTTTTGCACTGGTTATGCCAATTTCAAGTGAATTATGCCAAAAAAAAGTGCCACTGAACAGAAGCTCCAGGCCACAACAACCTGCTGTGACTTTTTAAAAACAATTCTCCTCATATCACCTCTTTTGCTAATTACTTAAAATCTGTGTTCTCTGGTTACTTAAACTTCTGCCATTGTAAACAGTATCTCTTTATTTACTCCATCAAAACTGTTATGTTTCGGACCCCAAGCATGAAGAAACTAGACTCACAATTTCTGTGCATGTGTAGATTTTATTCAAGACTGCCTAGATCTGTCTTAGTTTCACTTTAGGAACCACACCCCGTCAGTATTGACTGACAGCATAGGGAGTAGTCTTACAAACAAGCACAGAGCAATCAATCACTGAGCAATCAAACACAACATAATTTCCCCCTTGCAGACGAAGGAGTTTATTTTAAATTAAACCTTCATAAGCATCAAACAGTCATTTCTTAGAGTTTGTTTATTCCTCTAAGTACACAAATGGAGGTCTCCTATAATGGCACTGAGATCGACAAAGACCTGGTTGTAGTTCAGCACGATCATCTAGATGAGGTAGATGATGAAAATCATGATCACTAATCAGAATAGGCAATGTATCCTCATAGTCACGATTGTCAAAATCTCACAGTTTGCTCACTGTTACGATCAGGTGAGGAGGGGTCACAAGGCTTCCCTCTTGTCCTTCCTCTTATTTGACCACAACAGAGTTAATTCCTTTTTAAACAGTGGATGTGCTTACCACTTCAGTGAGTGTTTTACCTTTTAATTTTGTTGTGATCGTAAAAAAAACAATCAGACAGGTTTTCTTGAGTTTAAACAAGAAAGAGGTGAGTTTATTATAATTAACAATCCAAACCCGATCTTAAAAAAAATAAAAATGATGCTACACATTCACGCACGCACTCACACAAATAGATTACAGAGTGATGAGAGGTAGATTTGTGATTGGATTAGAGCCCAGAACAAATAAGAATTAATACATAGTCCGTGGGGTTAGATGATTCCATGTTCTTCTGGCTGACATTGTGTTCTTGAAGTCTTTGGCTGGTAAATGTGCAGTTTGTGGCTGGCCCACCTGGTTCAGGCGTTTCTTGTAGGCAGAATTGTAGGTGGCTTTTTTCCCCTGGTGTCATTATCTTGGATCCGGCATCCAGCAACTAGGTTTCGCATGCTCCCACCAGGCCTTCTGAAGAGAGAGAGAGCGAGAGATATCTTCTGCTTCTGCCCAGAATCAGTCACTGGCTTCTCTGCTTTATCCAAGGGAAGCTCCCAGCTTCCACAGAGAGGGACTGATGGTCACATGACTGCCTCAGTGTATTGTCTGGAATCTTTTAATGGGATTCAAGTTTAGGAATTTCAGTCCCTTAGGCCTCAGGTTGGTAACGTTTACACTTGGAAGCATTGGCCCTTTCAAAGTTAATGTGCCACGATGGCTTTGAATGTCCTACTATGAAATCAATCTCCTGTAGATCACTCATTAGAACAAGCCATTGTCTTGGGTACAGGCTCATCAGATATGTGTCTCCTCTTTGAGGCCTTGGAATGTGTTCAAATGCAAATTGTGGTGGCCATCTTGGCTGTCTGCTTTTTTAAAAAGTTAACTACAGAATTCCAGCTCCTTCTGTTTCATTAAAAGTTTAGTGCAGGTTTCCACTTGATGAATTAAATATCCCCCTTTGGCACTGCAAGTTTTCTTGACATCACAAATAAGTATCTTGCGTATCACTTGGAATTATTATCCAAGAGATAAGTATGGGACCGAGCATCCGATTGCTTTGGTCGCGATAGAGACGACGCGAGCTTGTGATTGCGATTTGGACGTTTGATACAAACCCAAACTCCGACTGTGAATCATTGTTTCCTTGTGCATGTTTGGTTATTGGAGTACACTTTTGCTTCCCTTGTCGCTTCACAATTTCTTCTGCTTTCGCTTTGACAATCGCATTGGATGGCGGTGATGACTGAAGAATGGTCAGCGGCGTGTGAATGTTGTGACCGATCACAAGTATGGCTGGTGTCTTTCTGGTCAGAGAGTGTGGGGTGGATCGATATGTGTCCAGTAGGATATGAATGGATTGTCCAAACATTTTCCCCTCCAACATGCTAACTCTCAAACTGTCCATGATCATCCTGTTGAAACATTTAACACTACCATTCGATTGCGGGTTGTATCACAATGTTAAATTGTGGTGAATTCCGTAGCTTGCTTGGAACTTCGTGAACTGACTGGAAACAAACCATGGTCCATTGTCTGTAGGATAGTCTACGGCAAAACCAACTTTGTAAACAAATTGTCTAGAATGTCAATGGTGGTTATGGAATTTGTTGGAGCAATTTCCGGCCACTTGCTGTATAGATCATGAACAACAAGCAAAAAACATTGATTCTAGGGGCTGCACGCACTTCTCTGAAAATACCTTTTTGGAGTTGTTGCCATGGTTTTGTTGGACATGGGGTCAGTTATAGAGGTGCAGGATACAGTTTAGCAGATTTTTCAGAGTGTACCCGCTACGCAGTTTCTGATGAACTCTTCTATGCAGTGATCTGTTGCTGGTCACTGGGCTGCTTCACGGGATCGTTGTTTCATCTTAATGACACCCAGATGTCCTTCATGGGCAAGATGCAGCACCCGTTTCTGTAGAGCTTGCAGGATAACCGCTCGAGTTCAGTGTGTGATATTTGTCATCAAACAATGCGAGCTCATTTCGTACTCTGTAGTATGGGACCAGTTCTTCTCAACATTTGGTGATCGGTGCAGAGGGTAAACTTCCTACCATAGAGATAAATATGCCAATGTTAACAAGCCTAGATGCAGGCTAGTGCTTCCCACTCTCCACTGGAGTATTTGCATTCAATTTCTGACATTGGGTGTGACACGTACGCAATCAGTCGTTTGCGTCTTGTAATGTACTGTGAGAGTACAGCTCCTATCACATTTCCTGACACATCTGTTGTGACATACGTTTCCATGTGTGGGTTAAAATATGTGAGGACTGGCAGAGATGCTATCTTCACCTTTAATGTGTCAAACGCTGTTTGCTGCGCAATTGTCCGTTCCCATTGTGTATCTTTTTGCTGTAGCTTTCAAAGAGGCTCTGCGATCCCTATGTACCAGGACATAAATTTGTGATAAAAGTTGACAGTGCTGAGGAATGATGCCAACTGTTTCACATTAGGTGAGTTGGAAGCACATGAATGGGTTTGACGTTGTTGTACGTAGGCTTTACTGCAGTCCCTGTCACTTTGTGCCCAAGAAAGTCAATCTCGGAAGCTGTGAATGTGATTAGTCTTTGTTGAGTATTAAATTATGCTGTGCAAACTGAGCGAGTAGTGTGGATAACCGCTGATCATGTTCTGCTTTGTTCCTTCCATGGACGACGATGTCATTGAGAAGGTTGAGCATCCCCTTGATGTCTGACAAAACTGAAGAGATGAGTTTCTGGAACGCGCTATATGCTGAACTTAGTCCATTAGGCATTCTGCAGTCCTGAACCATGCCATTGTGTATAACAAAGGCTGGAAGATGTTAGTTTTGCTCCGCTAGTGGTATCTGAAGAGAGCTCCGCCGCATGCCAAGCTCCATGAAGCCTGTGCAGTCATGTTATGATGCAAATAGTTCTTCGATCGTAGGGAGCAATTGCTTTGTTGACCAACTTTAGGTCAACACATAGTCTAAGTTCTCCATTTTTGTGTCGCACAATGACTAGGTTCGATATCTATGGGGATCAGTTGATTCACTCAATGATACTGTTTGCTTCCAATTATTTCAGCTCCTGTGACACTTTGCCATGGATTGCGAATGGCAAATATCTCAAATTTTGCAAAATGGGCGGAATTGACGTGTCAACGCAAGGAGCATGACAATAACCCTTAATCTCCCCAAATTCAGTGAATAAGGAAGGATATTGTTGTGCAGAGTCTGTATCATCGATCACATTGTGTGCTCCGGTGAGGCCTGAAAGTTTGAAGCCAAGCTTATCGAACAGGTCTACCCCCATAAGGCTCCTGCCTTTGGCCACATAGAATGTTAACTTGTCTAGTTGTCATTTTTGTCATACACTGAAACTGTGATCGTTCCAAAGACTGGGATAATCGAGTCATCGTAAGCTTGAACAGTGTCTGTCACAGGAGTGAAAATAGCGACAGTAGAGGCCTTCACTCAATGTAGATACTTTCATGCCCACAATGAGCAGCAGCACAGAAATGCCCGCGATAGTGACTGTGCAATCCTTGAAGTGACCCGTACATGGGACCAGGCGCTTTATTATCCATGATAATATACACTTGCCGCATTTCGCTTGCAGGAATAGGTTCCTCTACATGTCGAACTGACAAAGTCGTCTTCTTCGATGACCTGCATACCTTTGCGAAGTGATTCATCTTTGAGCATGAGTTGCACTTTTTCCCTCATGCCGGACAGGGTATTTTGAATGCATGGGTACACCCACAATGTGGGCACATTTCTGAGGGTGCCTGACTGTGATAGGGCAAGTATTGATGAATCTGCTGAGGTCTCTTTGTACGTAACCCTTTCACTTGAGCTGATTGGACAAGCTGCGTCTGCGACCCTGAGCCTGAGGGTGTATTTTTAACATCTTCGAATCTAACATAACTGATTTGATTTGGATGGCCAAGGTTGTGGCCTTTTTCGAGTCAAACCATCATCCGCCATGAGTAGGCGTCCCCTAATTCGTGAGATTGAAGTATTTTCAAATCGTTGGTCTCAAATTAGTTCATTAGTTATTGTGCCAAATTTGCATGTAGAAGCCAATTGACACAATGCTGCCACAGATTGTTTTATGGGCTCACCATTTCCCTGGCATCTCTGGTGGAACACGTATTATTTAATCATCACACTTTTCTTCGGGACAAAATATTTCTCGAGAGCACTTACCGCCTTATCGAACGTAGACTTATCATCCATTAGCTACTCGAATGTGCACTGGCCCTCTGCTCCAAGACAATGCACGAGTATTGTCTTCTTGTAGGTCGCTGCTACATCTGTACTGTCCATGCACATAGCAAGAAAGTAGGTTTCAAACCCAGAAATCCATCTGTCCCATGGAATGGGAGAATCTCCTGGTGATTACAGGAAAGGAACTGGGGCCAGATGTTATGTGCATGAAGAAACTAGACTCATGGGGCTGGATTTTATAATTTCGCCGATGAAAAAAAGGTGGCTCAACCATGCGGGCCGCACGCTAGAGGGCTGCCGCAATCTTCCGTGCGTTGGCTCATTTGCATCCCCGGGACAGGCTGCCACCCCCACCCCGATCATGTGGAGGGAGCGGACTTTCTGTCGCCGGCATTTTGAAAGGGCTATCAGTTCTACTGGCTAATTTAAATATTTAAAGGCAAATTGAATTCAAAGAAATAAATGCGTCTCTTTTTCTCTTTTGCCCCTCTCCCATCCCCCAATAACAATTAAATTATTTGCCCTTTCCCCCAAAACACTAACCTTTACCATCTGACCTTCCCCCCCCCAAACTGCACAAACTTTCAATTACAATCCTTCCCACCATCCCCTACACCCATGATGTTAATTTGCCCGCTTTTCCCCCGCCCCTCCCGCACTGAGAAACTTACCTCCCCACCACCCCCCACCCCCCCCCCCCCCCCAACCAGTATTGTGTCTCATTTCCCCAGACAGGGATCTGAAGGTGCGGGAGTGCCGGCTGCCGGGTCGAAGATCGCAGTGGGACATCAGGTAGCAATGTGAGCTTAATTAAATCAATCATTTTAA